>NW_028270151.1:46975604-47602877 GCF_037043375.1 Chiloscyllium plagiosum | reverse complement strand
CAGATCATCTGAAAAGTGCCAGTTGTTTCGTAAATAGTTACAAGGTTTCACAGGCTGCACAGCAGAGCAGATGAGTATTTGACAAGATGCTTTTTTTATGAAAAGCCATGTTTCTTGGGTGATGTCAGGGCTGGGAGTTGGAGCAGACCAAGTGTTTAGAAATCTGTCAGACTGTACTTACAACGGCCAGATGTATTTATTTGATGTAACTGGTACTGCAAACATCGGAATAAGGTCTACTGTGTCCATGGCATCCCATGGCCGTCTTTATTAGGTGCCTCCTTTGGTACACTGCCATTTCTGTGAATTGCAGATGCTGAGTGATCATGTTACGAACATTCTCCACAGAGGCCTACTGGAACAGTCACCTGTGGTTCCAGCCAGAGCAGGTTTTCTTGTTGTTGTGGCCCCTGCTCAATAAAGGAGCAGACAAAAGGAGGTGGAAGAAAAGTGCCAGTCAGCCCAACCCCAGAAAATGCAACCTCCAGTGAATACTGAGCAGTTTCCATGTGAAGATGTGGAGGTGCCGATGTTGGACTGGGGTGGACAAAGTTAAAAAATCACACAACACCAGATTATAGTCCAACAGGTTTATTTGAAAATACAAGCTTTCGGAGCACTGCTCCTTTGTCAGGGAGCTAGTGGGGCAGGATCATAGGACATAGAATTTATAGCAAAAGATCAAAGTGTCATACAACTGATGTGATCTATTGAACAAACCTAGATTGCTGTTAAGTCTTTAAGCATTTAAAATGGGGATGCAGGTATTGATTGATTAATGTGTAAATACCAGAACTTCTTTCAAGTCACAGTCTCAAGATGACTTAAGGTTTTATAAAAAAAGGTGACATCTCAGCTCAGACAATGCATTAAAGATGTAAGGTTAGAGTCTTTGTATCTCCACCTTGAGTCAGACTGATTCTATTTCCAAAGTAGGAATTTATAAAATGCCACATGGACTGACTGCCTACAGACTGTGTGTCTTTGAACAAAATGGAACGTATCTACAAATACAAATCTGAATCTGTAAATGCAAAATCACCCCATAGACTTATATGTATGTGTATGTAAGGGGGAGGAGAGAGGGGGAAGAGAGAGAGAGTGTGTGTGTTTGTGTGTGTGAGAGAGAGAGTGTATGGTGTAATGGGGTCACCTGTAGTGGTGTTGATATAGAATTTATTTATATATATTTATTTACATTTATTTATATATAATCCAGTTTACAAACCACTCCAATAAACCCTTCTGCTGCCCCTGTGTTTATCTGTGTAATGTAATGAAATTATTAAATGGCCGATTCAAGGGGCTCCTCTCTTGCCTGGGGATGAGCTGCCTGATCTGAAGCAATCTTCTGAGCACCAGAAAACGGTGGCATTTCTTCTTCAACCAGCTGAGGAGACGTGCCAATGATGGGTAAACCAGGCTGTAATCCCAATTCTAACCTGACTGAAATACCCACTGAGGTGTCAGAATCTCTGCTGAAGGACGGTGCAGAAGACAGCCTCGCTGGTGCTTCCTCTGAGAAATCTGAGGCTTCTTGGTCAGAGATGGAGGAGGAGATGGCTGGAGGGATTGGTCTCTACATGGCGGAGACTGTACGGATTGTACTTGTGCCTGCATAAGACAAGAACAGGAATAAGTTGCAAAATAGGGGTAGAAACTCAAACATGTTAAGAACATGTCATTTTACATTGAGTATCATATATAATTGCCATCTATCATATATAAATGCTGGTTGTTGTTACTGTTGAAGATAATAAGATACACCAAATTGCAAAGAATTCAATATGCTGGAAAGTCATTTTCAAATACAAATACACTAAGATAGCAAGAAGTGATAAGATAATTTCTACTGGAAATAGGTTTGCTCGCTGAGCTGGAAGGTTCATTTTCAGATGTTTCGTCACCATACTAGGTAAAATCTTCAGTGAGCCTCCAGCTCAGTGAGTAAACCTACATCCAGAACCTCAACCTGAGCTACAGATCTTCTCAAAACTAGATAATTTCTACAAAAATACATCCTTGGAGAAGAACAGAGCCTATCAGATGCATATATTGGGAAATTTTCTGCATGCCATGATTTTACAAGGACTTTGTATACTTACAGAGAAATTAAACACAAAATATAGAAGCAAGGATTCAATAAAATCCATGAAGCTGCTAAAATTAGAATATTTGCAATTCCATGACCACAAAATGTAAAATGGAAATGACTTGGCAAAGCACGATCACTGTGAGCTCCTGAATTTTCTGAAAACAATTGATATGAATTGGGAATCCATTGAAAAGGTATAGATGTGAAGTAATATTGTGCTCTGCATTTTCCTTTTTTGTTTGTTTAAAAACAAATTCATCTATAAGTGCATCTTTTATGTAATCTTGCTGTACTTTTACTCAAAGTATAAAGAGGAGCATCGTGACTGATATTGAGTGAACTGTGCAGAATATTTAGCAGACCATATGCCAGTCCTCCTGAATAGGCTCAATTATAAAATAATGAAATTGTCAAAACCCACATTCAGTGTTTCGTACTGAGTGCTGTTAACGCTGCACACTGTGAAGCACTAAATCAGTACAATGCCTACTGAATACTAGTTAAGTAATTCCACAGGAAATAGATTGATTTGAGAAACATGCTGAGCAAACTTAAAAGAAATAAAAAGCAAAATATTTTTCACTGCTAGGACACTAAGGCCCCCAAGAGCAATATGACTGTCCTGAAAATTGGATGTAAAATTGACGTGGTGTTTTTTAAGGTTGGAAAATTAGTCATTTTGACAACCACAGAGGTCACCACAAAAAGTGTGCCAGGTTTAATGCTGCCCTCACTCCAGACACATTATGGACTTTTTTTTCAAACAATGACCAAGTTCCCTACTTAAATTGTGAAATTTTATGATGTTTAGTCAGACGTTAGGCATTCAATTATCCTCCCTCTTGTTTTCCATGAAAACTGAAAATTAATGTCCTTGGTCATTGTAGTACATAGATCATAGAAAAGAACAGCACAGAACAGGCCCTTTGGCCCACGATGTTGTGCTGAGGATTATTCCAAATCTACAAAAAATAACTTAACCTACAAACCCCTCAATTCACTGCAGTCCACGTGCATGTCCAGCAGTTGCTTAAATGTCCCTAATGACTCTACGTCCACCACCACCACTGGCAACACATTCCATGCATTCTCAACTCTCTGCATAAAAAACCCACCTCTGATGTCTCCTCTGTACCTTTCTCCTAATATTTTAAAACTATGACTCCTCATGCCAGTAACTCTGAAGATGGACAAGGGAGATCCAGTGGATGTAGTGAACCTGGACTTTCAGAAAGCCTTTGATAAAGTCCCACATAGGAGATTAGTGAGCAAAATTAGGGTGCATGGTATTGGGGGCATAATACTGACTTGGATTGAAAATTGGTTGGCTGACAGGATAAACGGCTCCCTTTTGGAATGGCAGGCGGTGACCAGTGGGGTACCGCAGTGATCAGTGCTGGGACTGCATCTTTTTACAATATACATTAATAATATAGATGATGGTATTAAAAGTAATATTAGCAAATTTGCTGATGATACAAAGCTGGGTGGCAGGGTGAAATATGAGGAGGATGATAGGAGATTACAGGGTGACCTGGACAGGCTAGGTGAGTGGACAGATGCATGGCAGATGCAGTTTAATGTGGATAAATGTGTGGTTATCTACTTTGGTGGCAAGAACAGAAAGGCAGATTACTTCTTAAATGGAGTCAAGTTAGGTAAAAAGGCAGTACAACGAGATCTAGGTGTTCTTGTACATCAGTCAATGAAAGCAAGCATGCGGGTACAGCAGGCAGTGAAGAAAGCTAATAGCATGCTGGCCTGCATAACAAGAGGAATTGAGTATAGAAGCAAAGAGGTTCTTCTGCAGCTGTACAGGGCCCTGGTGAGATCACACCTGGAATATTGTGTGCAGTTTTGGTCTCCAAATTTGAGGAAAGACATTTTGACTACTGAGGGAGTGCAGTGTAGGTTCACGAGGTCAATTCCCGGAAAGGCGGGACTGTCTTACGTTGAAAGATTGGAGCGAGTGGGCTTGTATACCCTTGAGTTTAGAAGACTGAGAAGGGATCTGATTGAGACATATAAGATTATTAAAGGATTGGACATTCTGGAGGTGGGAAGCATGTTTCCGCTGATGAGTGAGTCCCGAACCAGAGGACACAGTTTAAAAATAAGGGGTAGGCCATTTAGAACAGAGTTGAGGAGATACTTCTTCACCCAGAGAGTGGTGGGTGTGTGGAATGCTCTGCCCAGAGGCTGTGGAGGCCAAGTCTCTGGATACTTTCAATAAAGAGTTGGATAGAGCTCTTAAGGATAGTGGAATCAAGGGTTATGGGGATAAGGCAGGAACAGGATACTGATTGAGGATGATCAGCCATGATCATAATGAATGGTGGTGCTGGCTCGAAGGACAGAATGCATCTATTGTCTATTGTCTATTGTCAATCCTGTCCTGGGGAAAAGACTCTGGCTATTGACTCTATCCATGCCTCTCATTGTCTTGTATACCTCGATCAGGTCACCTCTCTTCCTCCTTCTTTCCAGAGAGGAAAGTCTGAGCTTAGACAACCTCTCTTCGTAAGACAAATCCTCCAGTCCATGCAGCATCCTGGTAAACCTTCTTTTCACCCTCTCCAAAGCCTCTGTATCTTTCCTATAATAGGGCAACCAGAACTGGACACAATATTCCAAGTGTGGTTTCACCAGGGACTTGTAGAACTCAGCAAAACCTCATGGCTCTTAAACTCGATCCCCCTGTTAAAGAAAGCCAAAACACCATATGCTTTCTTAATAACGCTATCCACTTGGGTGGCAACTTTGAGGGATCTATGCACTTGAACACCAAGATCCCTCTGCTGATCCACACTGCCAAGAATCCTGTCTTTAATCCTATATTCAGCATTCAAGTTCGACCTTCCAAAATTATTTATCCAGGTTGAACTCCATCTGCCACTTCTCAGGCCAGTTCTGCATCCTGTCTATGTCATGCTGCAGCCTGCAATAGCCCTCGATACTATCAATGGCACCTCCAACCTTTGTGTCATCAGCAAATTTACTAACCCAGTCTTCAATCTCCTCATCCAAGTCATTTATAAAAACTACAAAGAGCAGAGGCCCAAGAACAGAGCCCAGCGGGACATCACTCATCACTGACCTCCAGGCAGAATATTTCCCATCCATGACCAATCTCTGCCTTCTATCAGCTAACCAATTCTGAATCTAGACAGCCAAATCTCCCTGTATCCCATACTTCCTGACTTTATGAATTAGCCTACCAAGGGGAACCTTACCAAATGCCTTGTTGAAGTCCATATACACCACATCCACTGCTTGACCTTCATCGACCTGTCTTATCACCTCCTCAAAGAACTCAATAAGGTTTGTGAGGCATTACCTGCCCCTCACAAAGCCATGCTGACTGCCTTTAATCACGCTATGCTTTTCCAAATAGTCATAAATCCTATCCCTCAGAATTCTTTCCAAACCTTGCTGACCACAGACATAAGACTGACTGGTCTGTAATTGCCAGGGATTTCCCTATTCCCCTTCTTGAAAAGAGGAACAACATTCTCCTCCCTCCAATCCTCGGTACAAGTCCTGTGGAGAGTGAGGAAGCAAAGATCTTCGCCAGCAGCTTAGCAACCTCCTTTCTCACTGCCCAGAGCAACCTAGGATAAATCTTGTCTGGCCCTGGGGACTTACCAATCTTAATGAATGCCAACATTTCCAACATATCAACTTCATCAATCTTGATCTGTTCAAGCCTGTTTCCCAACTCCTCAAAGTTCTCATTCACAACAAGATCCCTCTCCTTATTGAAAACCGAAGCAAAAAAAACTCATTTAGGGCTTCCCCTATCTGCTCAGACTTCACGCACAAGTTCCTTATGCTGTCCCTGACCAGCCCTACCTTCTCTCTGATCATTCTCTTATTCCTCACGTATGAGTAAAATGCCTTTGGGTTCTCCCTAATCTTTCCTGCCAAGCCTTTTTTGTGCTCCCTCCTGGCTCTCCTCAGTCCATTTCTGAGCTCCTTTCTCTTAAGCCTGTAATCCTCTGAAGCTGTGCTAGATCCTTGCTTCCTCCACGTTACGTAAGTTGCCTTCTTCCTTTTGACAAGAAGCTCCTCTGTTCTCGTCATCCAAGGCTCCTTAATCTTACCCTTTCTTGCTTATCGCAGAGAAACAAATTTGTGCATCACTCACAACAACTGCTCCTTAAACAGTCTCCACATGTCTTTTGTGCTATGTCTGTGGAACAATTGTTCCCAATCTGTACTTCCCAACTCCTGTTTGATAGCATCATAATTTCCTTTTACCAAATTAAATATCTTCCCTTGGTAACTGCTCCTTTCCCTCTCCAAGTCTATGGTAAATGTGAGGCAGTTGTGGTCACTGTCACCAAAGTGTTCTCCCACCAGAGATCTGACACCTATCCTGGCTCATTGCCGAGCACCAAATCCAAAATGGCCTCTCCCCTCATCGGCCTGTCTACATACTGAGTAAGGAAACCCTCCTGAACAGACCTGACAGAAACAGCTCCATCCAAACCATCTATACTAAAGAGGTTCCAGTCAATATTGGGAAAGTTGAAGTCACCCATAACAACAACACTGCTACATCTGCATTTTTCCAAAATCTGCCAGCCTGTGAGTTCTTCAATCTCCCTACTGCTATTAGGGGGTCTGTAGAAAACCTGCAATGAGATAGCTGCTCCCTTGCTATTCCTAATTTCCACCCATACTGACTCAGTAGACAAACCTTCATCAACAACCTTCATTTCTGTAGCTATAATGTACTCTCTGATTAGCAATGCTACATCCCCTCCTCTTTTTCCACTCTCCCTGTTCTTTTTAAATGTTCTAAACCATGGAACAACTAGCAACCATTCCTGCCCCATGGAACACACATCTCCATTATGGCCACAACATAATAGTAATGGAATGTCCCGGTTAAATAAAATAATTGCTCTTTGGGGACGCTGAAAACAATATTGGCCAACTGAATGGCATGCTGGGAGAACTGGTCAACTGAACAGCATACTGAGAATTGGATCAGGCAGACGTACAGGTATGCAGACTGGCTACTGTGATTGATTATATTGCATAGATATTAATGGAACTGAGATATAAAGCCAGGGAGCATGCACTATTCACTTTCAAATTGGGTCAAGCCACACAGATATGTAAGATATTCACTTGATTGTCTATTGAATGATTTATGGATGAGACAATGCTGCAAGTTTTTGGGTGGAAGAACAGATCCGAGTTTCAGTAGAACCATTTTGAGATAGCTCAGCTCCAAAGGGCAGTTCAATCAGTCGAGTCACAGAATCATAGAGATGTACAGCATGGAAACAAACCCTTCAGTCCAACTCGTCCATATCAACCAGATATCCCAACCCAATCTAGTCCCACTTGCCAGCACACGCCCCATATCCCTCCAAACCCTTCCTATTCATATCCCTATCCAGATGCCTTTTAAATGTTGCAATTGTACTAGCCTCCACCACTTCCTCTGGCAGCTCATTCCATACACGTACCACCCTCTGCGTGAAAGATTGCCCCTTGGGTCTCTTTTATATCTTTCGCCTCTTATCCTAAGCCTATGCCCTCTAATTCTGGACTCCCCCACCACAGGGAAAGTCTTTGTCTATTACTCCATCCATGCCCCTCGTGATTTTATAGATCTCTATAAGGTCACCCCTCAGCCTCTGACTCTCCAGGGAAAACAGCCCCAGCCTATTCAGCTTCTCCCCATAGCTCAAATCCTCCAACCCTGGCAACATCCTTGTAAATCTTTTCTGAACCCTTCTAAGTTTCACAACATCCTGTCAATAGCACCTCCCAACTCTTGTACTCAACACTCTGACCAATAAAGGAAAGCATACCAAACGCCTTCTTCACTATCTTATCTACCTGTGACTCCACTTTCAAGGAGCTATGAACCTGCACTCCAAGATCTCTTTGTTCAGCAACACTCCCTAGGACCTTACCATTAAGTGTATAAGTTCTGCTAAGATTTACTTTCCCAAAATGCAGCACCTCCCATTTATCTAAATTAAACTCCATCTGCCACTTCTCAGCCCATTGGCCCATCTGATGAAGATCCCATTGTAATCTGAACTAACCTGCTTTGCTGTCCACTACACCTCCAATTTTGGTGTCATCTGCAAACTTACTAACCATACCTCTTGTGCTCACATTCAAATCATTTATATAAATGGTGAAAAGTAGTGGACCCAGCACCAATCCTTATGGTACTCCACTGGTCACAGGCCTCCAGTCTGAAAAACAACCCTCCACCACCACCCTCTGTCTTCTACCTTTGAGCCAGTTCTGTATCCAAATGACTAGTTCTCCATGTATTCCATGAGATCTAACCTTGCTAACCAGTCTCCATGCAAACACCTAACTGAAGTCCATATTGATCACGTCCACCACTCTGCCCTCATCAATCCTCTTTGTTACTTCATCAAAAAACTCAATCAAGTTTGTGAGATTTCTCACGCACAAAGCCAGTAGGGAAATTACAATATCCAACACTCTCTTTGTAACACTCTTTCTTGAGATAGAAACTAATTTAAATTATGCTAATTACATTGTTACATCAAACTACTTCTAAGCCACTGTACTCGGAAATGACCCAGATAACTAGTTAAGAGAAAGCACTCAAATGAGAAGGGTTTCACACGTACTTCTGAGAACATCAGGACCATAAAGAAGGAACCTTGGATGCAATGAAGCTTATACCATATCCTTATCATAGAACTGTGAAGTTCTTCAGAAACAAAGCTGCCATTCCATCCTGACAGAACTGAGAAAATGAATCCTTTGTATCTCTTTGTACTGATCCTTGTATGATAGCTTGCCAAATTGATTAAAAACCGGGGCTACATTTCAAAAACACTTTTTGAGAAGTAGTTCATAGATAGAGACAGCACTGGCTAGCTTAGCATTTATTGCCTGTCCTTAATTGCTCTGCAGAAGGTGACTGTGATCTGCTTAATTGATTATAAGATGTCTTGACACAACCAGATGCCACAAAATGTACTAAGTAAATGCAGTTTCATTTTTTTTCTTTAAAACAAATGTAATGCAACCCTCGAGTCAGATGCTTTGACTTCTGATTATTAAACCTAAAAATTGTTAACAAATTCAATGATATGGAATTCCAGGAATCCATTTCGAAAATTGCTCCTCTGTTTTGTGTTCCAGCATAATGAACTTTGAAACTCATCATAGTACAAATTGTTAACAAATGCTGCTTCGCTGAATCACCATCTGCATAATGAAATATGTTAAAATGATTGCTGCCTTTACTTGGATGTATGATAATGCATCAAATCAATGATTTAATTAGCTTGTTATTTCATCCCTTGAATGGGTAGAAACATCCATCAATCTAAATACAAAACATGACCATTCTAAATTAAAAAGAATACTGTCATGTCAAACTGTACAGTTTAATTTTCCCACTGTAAATTTATTCTTTTTTTCCCTGTGAACTGTCCTGTTGATGAACACCATTCTTTGTTTTCTTGAAGGTAACTTCACCAGAGAGATAAGGAATTGTTTTGAGATATGCTGTCTAGTCTTCAAGAGGAACTAGCCAAGGAATTATTGCTGGTGACATTATTGATCAATCCTTAATGCATTTTCTGACATTTGATGGGTCAGATATTACTATGATCAGCAAACATTAGGCATGCACTTGTCCATACACTTCCTGGAGGGTTGCACTGGGAACTGTTGTCAGTGCGGCATTTGAATGGTGCAACATCTTCCATTTATGTATACATAGGTCAACAACTGACAGATTGGAGAACTGTTAATTAGCAGTACAGAATCTGAACAAGCAAATGTCAGTTACCATAGTAATTGCAGTGACAAATCAGAAAACAAAATAATGTGAAACAGGGGTTGGATTAAAAGAAGAAGATAAAAGTGAGTAAGAAAAAAGATTCTTGACAGTTGTTTCAATTCTCCCAGCAGTAGTTACAATCTGGGGAAAAGGATCTTCACGTGTAAAAGTTAATGCACAGTCCTGAGTTTATCTCAGATTGTATTTAGATTTGGAATAAACAAATTTTTGTGGCAACTTTTAAGCTGTATCTATAATATCATCACAGGAGCTGCTTGTGACTGAAACATTTCTGTGGAAAGCCAGTTGAGGAGATGCTTTTGTTTTTGCACAACTTATGAAAGAGCAGTGCATTTATAACAGCAACTGCTGGACATTTATATTTAACCATACAGATCCATTTGCTAAATATCAGTAAGCAATGTTAGCTTCACGGTTTCATTTGCTAAGAAATCTAGTCGTAAAAAGTCATTGTCCTATCAAAATATTATTGTGTTAAAGAATAGAAGGCATTTTGGATATGGTGTAAATGGGGATAAGATACAATGGTCTGTAAGGTTAATGATCTTTTTAGCCACGGTACAATGGGAAGACTGACTGCACAGCTACTAATTCCAAATGGTGAACAATGCATTGCAACTGGGCTCTTCAAGAAAGAATTAGGTCCATTGCAGGTATGTTATCCTGCCAACCTCATTAGATCATACCTCTACTTCCTCTATTTCAGGATTTGACTGAGATGCCATTCCATATAAATGTTATCATGCACAACCTTTTTTTCAAGTTCCCTTCCATAGCATTTCTTTCTGTTATCGGTTATGAAAAGTAGGATCTTTGACATTTTTTTCCCTCCCAATGCTCCACTTCTGATCTCAGGTGCCTCAGACACACACCAAAGACATCCTTTAAACGTAACATAAAGTCTTGCACCAGCCAAACATGAATAACTACCTGACAGTCAACTTACAGTATCAAACAATTTTCTATGGTACCCACTATTGTTCCAGCCACTCTTACCTTTTTTTAAACAACCACTCATCATATCTAATCACTTAGCTAGCATTTTCACTGTTCCCATGTTGTACAGAAGTGCTGCTACTGAGCAGTCAATGCATATTGAAATAAGCTGACACTACAATTTTTAGAATTGAAAAAGCATATTAAAAAGCAACTGAGGGTGCAAGTCCAGCATAAAGGGTGTATAAAACTTCAGGATAATTTGTTCTATGGGCCAACTATGGGCATTTACTAATGCTAGTGAAAAAATAAAATACAATACACACCATCATATTTTAACACAGTTTCAGAAGAATACCCTGTATGCACCAGTGTCACTTTTCTTGTTATTTACACATAATCTACTTTAGTAATTGCTTCACATGTAGCTTAGATTATGGACTACTTTTTTCACAAGGGAATCAATTGCTGTCTTTCAGATCTATTTCAAGATAGGTCTGTTGAAACTGTGATGGCCAACCCAGGTTGAATCAAAATAAAAGACACCAAAAGTGCTGTGAATATTTTGGCAGGTTACATTAAACTTCAGTAAGTTATATGCTTAATAATTTGTGTATATGTTTTGAGATGACAGTGGCCTTCTTAATAAATGTTTAGTGTCTCAAGATTCATAGGCTTACTCTAAATTTTGAAAATGGTGACATTGGACAAAAACTATTTTAAAAATTGAGAAGAATAATCAAATTTAATTCAATAGGGAAAATCAAACTGTTGTCGTAGATACATTTTGAACAGGAACGTGATACCCTTATCACTAGATAATAAGTAACATTGACTACACTTCATCCACATCCTGATGGCCTGATGTGCAAAAATAATTCCTCAGGGTAGTGTCCTAGCAATAGCCATCTTGCAGCTATTTCATTATTCACTCTCCCTCCCATCATAAGGTTTAAAGTGGGGATGTTCACATGGAGTTCAGGTCAATCTGCAGCTCCTCAGATATTGAAGTAGGACAAATCAACATCAGACAGACGGCACCTCACAATATCAATGATAGTCCTGTAAATACCTACCTAATCCCTCTATAATTGTGCTGCATTTTAGCTCCAAAATAATAATTGTGAACATCTAATCACACTAACCTCAAAAAAAGTGTGCAGCAAACTCTTGAATATCAGTAGTTTCATAGTATAGACAGGCTAAAGCTGCTAAATATACAAAAAGCAACCATTTGGAATTAAACGGTTTGTGCAGTTTTGCATATTTGTATGCCCTGGTTGCCATGTGTTTAAGTTGAGCTGTGTGGATTTGTGCTTGCATGCATGCAGTGAGTTTTACTCTGAAAATCAAAATCTATTAAAAACTTGGTCAGAATAAACCACAGTCACCAACTCTGCATAATTTAAAATCATCCAAAGGTCTAATGGCTCCATTTAGACCTGTATAATTGCAGTTTGATATCATACTGCTGTCATATTCTATGCAATATTGAAATCAAGCAGTATCAGTGAGCATTGTTAACACAGCCTTCCACCATCTTTAACCTTCATTCTGTCCATCGCTCTGCACCATGGCTGCATTTTGTACCAAAAATAAAATGTATTGCTGCAGTGATACCGCCACCCAAACCTGTGACCACTACCACCTTGAAAAGTAAGGTATGGGAACACCACCAACTGCAAGTTCCCCTTGAAGCCACAAGCTATCCTAAACTGGCATTGTACAATTGGGTAGATTTTAATGCTAGCAATGGAGGTTTTCCCATCAATTGGAAAATGAGTGGAGACCCATGTCACTTTGTGGGGCACATCAAATGCAATTTAAGTGCCTCAGGCATTTAATTGGCTAAATCAATCTCTCATGCAATCAAGCCCCAACTGGGTTGAAAAGCCTGCTCTGGAGCGATATCAAGCAAGTCAAGCAGCAGTTCTCCATTGCTGCTAGTACTACTGTCCCCAGTGCTTGCTGCCAGTCATTCTCCAATGCCCAGCTCAGGATCACCACTGGACCCAGTGAGTGAGCGTGGATTGTGTTATGGGTATGGAGGAAGTCACTGGACGCTAGAGATTGTTGGAGGGTTTGTGCATGTTTGAGGCAGGGCAAAGCAGAGGAGTGTATTCCAGTGGCTCTCCCATTGTCAGAGACGTTAATCAGGCATCAAGAGCCTGTCAGCAAGAGACAGCAAGCTACCAGGCAGTGGGCAAGATGGATTGCTGGGTGACCTTCAGGAGAGCTTTTCCCATTTAACCCATGAGCCACCAAAGAATTCCCATGGGCTCAGGGATAATGGCTCTCAAGTGGCTTATTAATGAGCCTAATTGACATCTTGCTAGCAGAGAGTGGGCCTCCCATGTCAGACCTTGCATACCCACAAGTTACTTGGACAGTTCTCCTAATACCAGGAATGCAGTGTGAATATGTCAGCTTGTTTCACTTAGGCCCCAGCCATTGAATTCTATTCAGTATCCTTTAGTGTTGCTAATCGAAATCCTGAATCTTCCTCCTCATCAATGTAACAAGTGTTCTTTTGCCAGTGGTTGAAGAAAGCAGCTCACTACCACCTTTTCAAGAGAAAAAATGTTGCATTTGCCAGTATAATCTACATTTTATCAATAAATAAAATATTAAAACAAGTGCATTTAAGCAAAGAGCATTGACTCAACCGGAAAACAAGAATTGAGTTGATCTTTCCATTAAGCCAAATATATGAAAAGTAATTTTATATTGCTTAAAAAAAACCACAAGCTCCTTCACACAAGCCAGTAACCATCCATGTTTGAAATTTTCAGTGTACTGGAGCAAAAGATAACAAAACAAAACCCAAAACTGGCAACTTAAAAAAGAATCAGGGTATTAATGAACAATGCAAGAAATGAGGCATATTAGATTGATTGCATGGCAAATACTATGTCAAAAATGAAAAAATTATGAAGCAGATTGTACTCCCATTCTTACTGACCCAATACAGGCACATGGAAGTGGTGACAATTTAAAGAGATTTCAGTTGTTCTCTTTTTGCTTTTCTTTAAAGATGGATTGTACAAATATAATTTAAAGTTCACTTCTGCAATTGTTCTTAATGTTTGAATGCTAAGAAGACAGAACAGAAAGCTTAGATATTTGAATTAAAAAGAAACTTAGTGGAATTATCACTTGTAGGAACAGAAGGAGACCATTTGGCCCATTGGGTCCATGCCTCCTCTCTGCAAGAACAATTTACCAATTCTACTGCCTCACCTTTTTCTCATACCCCTGCAATTATTTTCTCTCTGTTCAGGCAATTGTCCAGTTTCCTTTTGAAAGACATGACTGGAAGTCCCTCCATTCTCATGCAGTGCATTCCAGATCTTAGCCAGTCAATGCATAACAAAAGTTTTGTCATTTTTTATGTATGAATATTTCACCATTCACATCAAATTTACATGGCAGAACCTATTCTGAAAGTACAGCCTGACACCTAGCCAGATCTACTAGTGGCTCTATGGGCAGGGAATTTAATGGCAAGGGTTTCAATTGGTGATCCACAGGAATGGTTGTGGCTGTCTTTGGGGACATGTTTGACAATGGTGGACTTTGTCAATATGTAAGAAAGGACAAGTGCAGTGATTTTCTTTGGCATTTCAAAGTTAACATATTAAAATCATTAGCTTGTTTGTTGTATCCTCACTTCTGTGGCTCTGAGCTGTCCTGTCCTATCTTGTGCGATATGAACAATGATGAGAAAAATAGGAAAATTATGAAGAGAATTAAAATGTCAGATTCTAAATGTTATGAAAAATTTTCCTGATTGAGAAAATTTCCACATAAGCCTGAAATAACAACTTCAGAATCTCATCATGGAGCAGCGACCATCTTAATTCCATAGATCTGTATCTCATTAAAACCCAAATGTGCGTTCTTTATCTGTTATTTCCGATTCTCATTTCCTTCGCCAACCAACTATACACTGCATATTCCCAACAAGGAGAAGGAACATGACAGCTGCAGCTCCAAGAATTCCAGTTTGCCTCTGCCATCCAAATATTCCTTCACCAAAATATCTCTGCACAGCCCAAGACTCCCATCCTCTTCATCCAAACAAGTTAACATCGGTAAACCACCAACCTCACCACATAACGATGCCTGCTCTCAAATCACCTCATATATCACTTCAGCCACTTCAAAACTTTGGAGTTCAGGGTCACCAATGGCTTGTGTGTTTCTGTTAGGTTGTTGTCTGCTCGGGGACACACACACGTCTCCTGTATCTTCACATGGCTTCTCGCTTGTTTTCTATGTTTATATTTTTCTTTATGTTTACTCGGAGGCTGCCATCCTCTGGATACTTCACGTTGCAATCTTAGCACACACTAACTGACTTTAATTTTGGAGAAGAGTCATTGGACTCGAAGTGTTAATTCCATTTCTCTTTCTTCAGATTCTACTAGGCCTGTCAAATTTCTCCAGCATCCTTGTTTTTATTTCTAACTGACTTCAGCACTGATTTAAGGACTGCCAGCCTGTGTGTCGCGCACTCCTTTTCAGTGCTGGCGGTGAGGAGGGGTTAAAGCTGATTTGGGAATAGGCACCATGTAAGGATAGGAAGTGTGGAACTTTAAAATTGGGTGTAGTAGGATGCATGTCACTATGCGGCTCTGTCTTACAGCAATGTACTGCAACATGTACTAGCAGGTAATGTGCTGAACACCTTGCATGTGCTTCAAGCAAATAGCAATGGTCACCAGGCAGTGGCCATGGTCAGTCAACCTGCTCCTCTTAGAGTCCAGGGATCTGTGTACCTACAGTCATAGGAAGTTCCACATGTCTATTGTAACAAGTCCAGGGATCAGTGGTATGTCAATCAGGGTGCTGTGGAGACATCAGTCTGTGGGTGGGCACTAGTCACTTGGGGCTTGCTTGTCAAGTATTCCAGGAATTGAGCCTCTGTCAGTTCTGTGGATTTGGTCAATAATGTTCCGGGGCCTTATCAGGGCCAGTCCATGGAATCCTCCAGAAAGTGGGCAATTCAACTCAGTTCTGAAGAATGGTCACTGGACTTTAAAGGTTAATGCTGTTTTCTGAAGGTAAATGAGCTTGTAGCGCAAATTGAAATTGGCAGGTACAATGTTGTGAGTGTCACAGGGGCATGGCTGCAAGGGGATTAAGGCTGGGAATGAAATACTCAAGGATCCATATCAATCGAAAGGACAGGCAGATGGGCAGAGGGTTGCCTTGTCAGTAAGAAGTGAAATTAAATCGCTAGCAAGAAGTGAAATAGAATCAGAAGGCGTAGAATCTGCATGGGTTGAGTTGAGGAAATACAAAGGAAAAAGACCCCGATGGAAGTTGCCTACAGGCCTTCTAGCAGTAGTCAGGATGTGGGGAAGAAAATAAATCAGGCGATAGAGAAAACATGTAAGAAAGGCACTATTGCAAAAATCATTTGGGACTTCAATATGCAGGCGGACTGGGAAAATCAGGTTGGTAGCAGATCTAAAGAAAAGGAATTCACAGAATGTGTCTGAGGTGGTTTTTTGGAGCAGCTTGTGGAAGGCCCCATGAGAGAACAGGCAATTCTGGATCTGGTGATTGTGTAATGAGGCAGACTTGATTAGGGAGCTTAAGGCAAAGGGACCCCTAGGGGGCAGTGACCATAATATTATAGAATTTACCCAGCAGTTTGACATGGAGAAGCTGGAATCAGATGTAACTGAAGTAAAATTAAATAAAGATAACTACAAAGACATGAGGGAAGAGCTAGCCAGAGTTGATTGGAAGGGGAGAAAGTGAGGACTCCAAACGCCAGAGATCAGAGTTAAAAAGTATGGCACTGGAAAAGCACAGCAGGTCAGGTAGCATCCGCGGAGCAGGAGATTCAACATTTTGGGCATAAGCCCTTCATCAGGAATGTGGGGGGTGGGGAAGGGGGCTGACAGATAAATAGAAGGGGAGGTGAGGCTGGAGGAAGGTAGCCAAGAAGGCAATAGGTGCACGTAGGTGGGTGGGTGATGGTGATAGGTTAGAGTAGAGGGTGGTGTAGATAGGTGGGAAGGAAGATGGACAGGTAGGACAGGTCAAGAGGGTGGTGCCAAGTTAGAGGGTTGGATCTAGGTTGAGGTGAGGGGAGGGGAGTTGAGGAAACTAGTGAAATCAATGTTGATGCCATGTCGTTGGAGGGTCCCAGGTGGAAGATGAGGCGCTCTTCCTCCTGACGTCTCAGATTGTTGGTGGAGGGGGCCCAGGACTTGCATATCCTTGGCAGAGTAGGAGGGGGAGGTGAAGTGGTCAGCCACGCGGCAGTGGGGTTGTTTGGTGCATATGCCCCAGAGATGTTCTCTGAAATGTTCTGCGAGTTGGCATCCTGTCTCCCCATTGTAGAGGAGACCACATCGAGAGCAACAAACACAATAGTTGAGGTGTTTGGATGTGCATGAAAATCTCTGCCAGGTTATGAAGGATCCTTTGGATCCTTGGATGGAGGCGAGGGAGGAGGTGCAGGCATAGATTTGGCAGTGGCAAGGTACTGGGAGTGGAGGAGGGGTTGGTGGGGGGTTGTCCTAACAAGGGACGCGCGGAGGGAATGGTGTTTGCAGAATGCTGATAAGGATGGCGAGCGAAATATATCGCTGGTGGTGGGGTCTGACTGTAGATGGCGGAAATGGCGGAGGATGAGAAGATTGATTGGTAGGGGAAGATGGGAGAGTAGCAATGGCAGGAGTTTCTGGGCTTAATTCAGGAGACACAGCAGAAACTCATCCCAAGAAACAAAAAGCACACTAAGGAGAGGAAGAGGTAACCATACAGTGAAGAGATGTCAGGGAAAGCATAAAAGCAAAATAAAAAGCATACAATGTGGTGAAGATTATTGGGAAGTCTTTTAAAACCAGCAGATGATAACCAAAAAAACACAGTAAGAGAAGAAAATGAAATATGAGACTAAACTATATAAAATAAGACTACAAGAATTATTATATATATCTAAAAGGTAAGAGAGAGGCAACAGTGGGCATTGGGCCACTGGAAAATAAAGCTGGAAGAATAGCAATCAGAAACAAAGAAATAGCAAAGATACTAAATCGGGACTTTGTATCAGTTTTCACAGTGGAAGACATCAGCAGCAGACCAGAACATCAAGAGAGTCAAAGGGCAGAGGTGAAGTGGCTTTCTTTAAGGAAAAAGTATTGGGGAAACTGAAAGGTTTGGTCTGAAGGTAAACAAAACACATAGGGCACTGCTAACTATTCATGCTATTAAGGGCAAAGTACTGGCATGGATAGATGATTGGCTGACAGGCAGAAGGCAGATAGTAGGGATAAAGGGATCTTTTTTAAGGATGGCAGCTGTGGAATAATGGAGTTCCACAACTGTCAGTGTTGGGATCACAACTATTCACATTGTAGACTATTGATCTGAGCGAAGGAACTGAGGGCATTATTACTCAGTTTGGAGATAACACATAGATATGTGGAAGGACAGGTAGTGTCGCGGAAGCAGAGAGGCTGCAGAAGGACTTGGACAAGTTAGGAGAGTAGGCAAAGTAGTGGCTGACATAATACCATGTGAGAAAGTGTGAGGTTATGCACTTTGGTTGGAAGAACAGAGGCATAGACTATTTTCTATACAGGAAAAGGCTTCAGAAATTTGCATCACCAAGGGACTTGTGAGTCCTAGTTCAGGATTTTCTTAAGGTTAAAATGTAGGTTCAGTTGTCACTTAGGAAGGTAAATGCAATTAGATTATATTACAGTGTGGAAACTGGCCCTTCGGCCCAACAAGTCCACACCGACCCGCCAAAGCACAACCTACCCATGCCCCTACATTTACCCCTTACCTAACACTCCAGGCAATTTAGCATGGCCAATTCACCTGACCTGCACATCTTTGGACTGTGGGAGGAAACCGGAGCACCCGGAGGAAACCCACGCAGACACGGGGAGAACGTGCAAACTCCACACAGTCAGTCGCCTGAGGCGGGAATTGAACCCGGGTCTCTGGCGCTGTGAGGCAGCAGTGCTAGCCACTGTGCCACCGTGCCGCCCACAATGTTAGCAATGTTAGCATTAATTTCAAGCGGGCTAGAATACAAAAGCAGAGATGTACTGCTGAGACTGTATAAGACTTTGGTCAGACCGCATTTGAAATCTTGTGAGCAGTTTTGGGCCCAGTATCGAAGAAAGGACGTGCTGGCCTTGGAAGGGATGCAGTAGAGGTTTACAAGAATGATCCTTTGGATGAAGGGCTTGTCATATGAGGAGCAGTTGAGAATTTTGGGTCTGTACTAAGTGGGGTTTAGAAGGATGAGGGGGGATCTGATTGAAACTTATAAAATACTGAAAGGCCTGGATAGAGTGGACATGGAGAAGATGTTCCCATTAGTAAGGGAGACTAAGACCTGAGAGTTCAGCCTCAGAGTGAAGGGATGGCCCTTTAGAACTGATATGAGGTGAAATTTCTTCGCCAGAGAGTTGTTATTTTATGGATTTTATTGCCACAAAGGGCTGTGAAAGCCAAGTCATTCCATGTACTTAAGGCAGAGATAGATAGGTTCATGATTGGTAAGGGAATCAAGTGTCATTTGAAGAAGGTAGGAGAGTGGGGATTGAAAAAAATATCTGCCATTATTGAATGGGGGATTAGTTTAGCTCGGTTGGCTGAATCGTTGATTTACAGAGCAGTGTGATGCTAACAGCATAGGTTCAATTCCCATCACTGGTTTGAGGTTACCATGAAGGACTCTTCTTATGGGCGGCACGGTGGCACAGTGGTTAGCACTGCTGCCTCACAGCGCCAGAAACTCAGGCAACTGCTGTGTGGAGTTTGCACATTCTTCCCGTGTCTGCGTGAGTTTCCTGCGGGTGCTCCGGTTTCCTCCCACAGTCCAAAAATGTGCAGGTTAGGTGAATTGGCCATGCTAAATTGCCTGTAGTGTTAGGTGAAGGGGTAAATGTAGGGGAATGTGTCTGGGTGGGTTGCTCTTCAGAGGGTTGGTGTGGACTTGTTGGGCTGAGGGGCCTGTTCCACACTGTAAGTAATCTAAGTGATCTAATCTAATCTCTAAACATAAACAGTAGGGTCTGGGTAGGATGCTCTTCGGTGGACTGGTATGGCCTCAATGGGTCGAATGACATGCTTCAACACTGTCGGGAGTCTATGATCTATGTTCAATGAAGATGGTGGTTGAATAAAGAAGTGGAGTTCAGTTCAATCCTCCTCACCAAAGAAAGTTGACAATTTGGATTGGTCCATCTGATTGCAATATCCCCTGGATCTGACGTCTTCAAATCCTGAAAACCATGATGTGATGTATAGAACTCTCTTCTGTTTAGGAGACACAGATTATATAATATGCATTTCCAAACATTACTCAATTATAGCATGTTTCTTCACCTGTGAGTGTAGGTGAAATACCAAAGCATTTCCACAGTCTGAGGTGTTAGATTCAGTCATTCTGGTAGAACTTGTGGAATGAGCATTTTTCCTTCCGATCTCTAGCTTCCACAATTTTATACCAACAAGTGTTGACCTGCCAACAATTCAACAAATACCAACCATCTCAACAACTGTCAATTTAGCAATAATTTGCACAATTATCAAAATTGTGTTTTATGAATGAGAATACTTTTCTGAATGGAATATAGAATATAATAAAATCCTAAAGCCCATTCCCTCATCATGCTGTGACATATTGAATTGTGAGTCGTACAGCAAATTATCAGCTGCCCAGTTAACCTATTGCATTTACGTAGTGTCTTTAATTACAACGCAGAGCAAGTTTGAATAGTAATATCATTCCTACTAGAGGTACCACTGCTGTGAGGGATGAAAATTCTATTATTTGTAGCTTTGAAAAGCCGGCACTCAGATAAGGCAGAGCCCAAGTGACAGCAGTATCCAGAGTGTTAGTGAATGAAAGAATCACCAGTTTCTTGGATGTATTGCTGCAGGCCCATTTCTGTGAAGTTCAGGGAGTTGACTAATTGGACAATGAGGGCAGACAGTCCTAAAGGACAGTGTTGTAGTCTAAATGGAAGAAGATGATGGTCAGCCATATCTAATTCTGTTTCCTTAAGAACTGCTGTGCTGGGTGACAGGTACTTCTTGAGGGAGTGTCCAAGCAGACCTATTATCATTCATGCAGTCTTGACTTTCCTCATCTATTAAACTTAATCTCTCTTAACACTAGGTGTCTTGAAAATTCATTAATACAAATGGCAATCTCTGAGAACAGTCACTTTAATTAGCCATCATTCTTTCCATTAACATTTCCTGACACGTGAGCTTTGTCATGAAGCAAGGGCACTTTAATTAAAGGAACATTACAGCATCACCTGTCATCATCACACCAACTGTGTATTCTCAAGGTTTGCTGTCCCTTTAAAACAGAAGCTTGGCCATATTCACTAAGTAAGATTTAGAGCCGGGGGGTAGCCATGTCTGAGTACTTTGGGTACACAAGGAAATTAACCATGAGATATCATAATCAGACAAACAGGAGAGGCTGTGGCAATTGCAAAATTGGAGGAGAGGTGGTTACAGATGTCAGGTAAAACTGGGGAAATATTCATTGGGCGTAGTGTCAGTTTCAAGTGCTTTCCAAAAGTATTAAAAGTGTTAAATTTTTTTCAAGGTCAAGTGCTACTTTGTAGACAACTAAACAAACTCTTCAGGAGACGCCTTGCAGGAAGAGGGCAATTATCCACAGAGCACCTTGTATACTTCCTGCCACTTCTTCACCATCTTCAGCATGGATTTTCACTTGTGCCAACATCAGGACAAAGACTCACTTGAGAAGTAGTTGTTCGTGAGTCAGGAAGATTGTCTGGATGAAGCTATGAAAGTGCCAATAAGGAAGTGACAGTGGAATTGAGTGAGAATATCATTCTTTTGTGGAACGGA
Organism: Chiloscyllium plagiosum; assembly: GCF_037043375.1. Taxonomy (NCBI): domain Eukaryota; kingdom Metazoa; phylum Chordata; class Chondrichthyes; order Orectolobiformes; family Hemiscylliidae; genus Chiloscyllium; species Chiloscyllium plagiosum. The sequence continues at coordinate 47,581,143 of NW_028270151.1, read as the reverse complement.
GTCAACATTGGCAAACTAGCGTCAAAATTGCATAAGTTTTTCAGAAATCAGGCAGGAATGCAGTCGAAAACCAAGGAAAGTGGAAAGTATGTGGCACATTAAAGAAATTGGCACAGTTGTTAGCACTGCTGCCTCACAGCGCCAGAGACCCGGGTTCAATTCCCGCCTCAGGCGACTCTCTGTGTGGAGTTTGCACATTCTCCCTGTGTCTGCGTGGGTTTCCTCCGGGTGCTCCGGTTTCCTCCCACAATCCAAAAGAAAAATGTGCACGTTAGGTGAATTGGCCATGCTAAATTGCCCATAGCGTTAGGTGAAGGGGTAAATGTAGGGGAATGGGTCTGGGTGGGTTGCACTTCGGCGGGTCGATGTGGACTTGTTGGGCTGAAGAGCCTGTTTCCACACTGTAAGTAATCTAATCTAATCTAAAAAGTAATCTAATCTAATGTCCAAGAAAAGTAAGGGCAATGTAGAGGGGCAGGAGAAGACCTCTGTGATTTAGGATGGCAGGAGCAGATATAGCAAGATGTAAGTAAGCATTTATTCATGGACACTTTAAGGAATGCAAAGGGATTCAAGACTATCGTGACAGTTATGCATAGGTCCCCTTGTTGCATCTGTGAAGGAGTAAATTATGAAATGTGTCCATTGATGACAAGTTCAGAGAATGAAGAACTGGTAAGATAGTAGCATAAGGCAATGAAGTTACCAACAGTGGAAACCTGAGCAGTATGATTAAAATAATTTAAGTGCCAATAAGGACCACCCCCGACTCCCACCAGCATTTTTGCTGCATTCAAGAGACACCACAGTTGCTTGGTATGAGACTGAAATCTAAATTTTGACAAACTCCCCATGGTTTCCTGGGGTACATGGCTTTACCAAAACCCCTGCCCTGGGGCCATCCTTATGACTATGGTGCTGCTGCTGCTGAAAGGTAGATATTCCCTCGGGCACTGAAGCCTACCTGGCTGACCCTGGCACAGGGAGAAAGTGAGGACAACGGATGCTGGTGATCAGAGTCAAAAAGTGTAGTACTGGAAAAGCACAGCCAGTCAGGTAACATCCGAGGAGCAGGAGAGTTGACGTTTCAAGCATAAGCTCTTTATCAGGATTGACCCTGGCACAATAAGGGAAAAAGAGGTACCTTGTGTTTGAGGATGCACCAACATAAAGGGATCTTCTCTTTCTTCATGTCGCTTCTGCCCCTGCTGGAAAATCTAAAGAAACTTTTTTTTTAAGTGGGCAATGCAAATCTTCAGTCAAAACAGAATGGACAACTGTAAGGACCAAAGAAAACTATCCTTGGCATTAAGATAAGAAGTCAAGATGAAATTAAGAAAGGGCATTTCAATGGGGAAGGTAAACCAGGGAACATTCCTTGTGAAGCTCAGACATATATGTTTGTTCTGCTTTTCAAGGTAATTAAATACTTTAAAAAAAATCAGTGGGCCTCCATTGGGTTGACTCCTCTTCACAGTGTCTTCTCCTCAGGCCATCTGTTTCAACAGAAATCAAAAACTCCCCCAGTTTTCAGCATATGTCCTGGTGCCCTGTTCAGCAGATTGTGGGAAGAGAATGGAAGGAAAGGGAAAATGTCTGAAGATGTGGCAAACAAGCAGATTTGTACAAAGCTAACTATTAAATGCGACACTTTCACAATGTAAATGGTACATAACTAAACTGTCAATACCTTAATTGTTTTGAATTTTTAGTGAAGAAAATGAAGTAACAAATCCTTTTATTAATTTTTCAGAAGTTTATGCTGATAAGGTCAAAATATAGTAGCAAAATAAAATGGCTATACTTTTCAAATGCCAACAATTACATATTTTAAATTATAAATGGAAACATTAATCATCTATGCTACCTTTAGGCTTTGGCAATGTCAGGAGATGATGTATGTTCAGAAGGCCGAGGTGGACCTGAAAAGTGGTTACATAATTAATCTTTCTCTACTTTTGCATTTCAAGTACAAAAAGGTCTCACTTCACATTTAAATTCAAAATGCTTCACAAATAAAGCTAACATAACTTGTTCATTTCCATTTTCCAGCTGTAATGAAAACTGGAATGCTTAATTAGTATTGTGCATGGATGTTTATTCAATTTATTTTCATAATGATAAGGAACCATTTCAAACGCAATGTTACTAATATTTATTAGCGTATACCTTACAAACAAGGGGCAAATCCCCTTCAAATTACATAAGGATAAGGATGTGTGGGAATAATGGATGGATACATAGGCATGTGAGGAAATGTAAATAAAGAGAAGAGTGGGGTGGGCTTGCAAGGTAAGTGGTTTTGAGGAATAATATGATGGAGCAGATATGACAAAGTAAATTAGGTATTGGTGGTGGGAATGGTGTGTGCTAAAAGATTTAGATACTGTTGTATTCGCTTTTCCAATTGTTGCACTGAATCCAGGAGTGTGACACAGCACTCCAGCTGCTGACCTCCATGAATAATCCCAGCCACACTTTCTTTACAGGAGTAGTAGAATATATGCTCCAGTTTATGGAGAATATGATCTTTCTGTGGTGTAAACAGTTCCCAGCAATATTTTAAGGAGTGTTCTTTAAAGCTAGGTGCAACTTACAAGTACCATGATTCCAGCTCCAATGGTTGATGCCTTTATTCAAAACCACTCAACCCATCAACATCTCTGGATTGGTTCTTTAGTGGCTGCAATTGTGATCCTGTCATAAGAAAATTGATGTAAAATGATCACCAATTCTTTGAATTAAAATTAACTACACAGGTCAATCTTCTGAACTTAATTTTGCAAGTTCAGCCCACTCCCCACATGGGTGGCATGGTGTCACAATGGTTAGCCACCCAGAGACCAGGGTTCAATTCCGGCCTCAGGCAACTGTCTGTGTGGAGTTTGCACATTCTCCCCGTGTCTGCATGGGTTTCCTCCGGGCGCTCCAGTTTCCTCCCACAGTCCAAAGATGTGCAGGTCAGGTGAATTGGCCATGCTAAATTGCCCATAGTGTTAGGTGAAGGGGCAAATATAGGGGAATGGGTCTGGGTGTGTTGCTCTTCGGAGAGTCAGTGTGAACTTGTTGGGCTGAAGGGCCTGTTTCCACACTGTAAGTAATCCAATCCGCTCCCCCAACCACCCTATTCACACACACTGCTCCTAACTTCCCAAAGTGTCTCTGATAAGCATTAGATCTAATAAAGTTCTTGCACAAACTCTAGGCTAGAATTTACCCCTGGGTGGTAATCCAAAACAGGAAGTGTTACATCATTTGCCAGTTGTAAAAACCATCCAACATTTGTTGGTTACAGTCAATAGAATTAAATGTCAAGTGCTATGTAAAATGTACAATCAATCTGATACTGCATTTTTTGTGCCACCATCTCATACAAATTTTAACCCATTTTATATTAATAAACTTGTTCATTCACAGGATGCAGAGATCATTGGCTAGGTCATCATTTATTGCCCAAACATAACTGCCATTTCGAACATAGCTTGAGCCAACTTCTTGAGTTGCTGATGTATACAAGATGCATGTACACAGATAGTGCTGTAATGTCTTTCAGGATTTTGATCCAGTGACAGTGAAGCAATAAAAATACATTTCCAGTTTATTCTGGATGGTGTGTTCCTTGTGGAGGAACATCCAGTTGATGATGTTTCCATGCATCTGCTGCCCTGATCCATCTAATTGGTAGACAATAAGTATTTTGCATCAGTATTTACTGTGGAAAAGGATATAGAAGATACAGAATGTAGGGAAATAGATGGTGACACCTTGTAAAATGTCCATATTACAGAGGAGCAAGTGCTGGATGTCTTGAAATGCATAAAGGTGGATCAATCCCCAGGACCTGATCAGGTGTACCCTAGAACTCTGTGGGAAGCTAGAGAAGTGATTGCTGGGCCTCTTGCTGAGATATTTGTATCATTGATAGTCACAGCTGAGGTGCCAGAAGACTGGAGGTTGGCTAACGTGGTGCCACTGTTTAAGAAGGGTGGTAAGGACAGGCAGCGAACTATAGACCAGTGAGCCTGATGTCGGTGGTGGGCAAGTTGTTGGAGGGAATCCTGAGGGTCAGGGTGTACATGTATTTGGAAAGGCAAGGACTGATTAGGGATAGTCAACATGGCTTTTTGTGTGGGAAATCATGTCTCACAAACATGATTGAGTTTTTTGAAGAAGTAACAAAGAGGATTGATTAGGGCAGAGTGGTAGATGTGATCTATATGGACTTCAGTAAGGCATTCGACAAGATTCCCCATGGGAGACTGGTTAGCAAGGTTAGATCTCATGGAATACAGGGAGAACTAACCACTTGGATACAGAACTGGCTCAAAGGTGGTGACAGAGGGTGGTGGTGGAGGACTGTTTTTCAGACTGGAGGCCTGTGACCAGTGGACTGCCACAAGGATCGTTGCTGATAAATGATTTGAATGTGAGCCTAAGAGGTACTGTTAGTAAGTTTGCAGATGAAACCAAAATTGGAGGTGTAATGGACAGCGAAGAGGGTTACCTCAGATTACAACAGGATCTTGATCAGATGGGCCAATGGGCTGAGAAGTGGCAGATGGAGTTTAATTTAGATAAATGCGAGGTGCTGCATTTTGGAAAGCAAATCTTAGCAGGACTTATACACTTAATGGTAAGGTCCTCGGGAGTGTTGCTGAACTAAGAGACCTTGGAGTGCAGGTTCATAGCTCCTTGAAAGTGGAGTCACAGGTAGATAGGATAGTGAAGAAGGCATTTGGTATGCTTTCTTTTATTGGTCAGAGTATTGAGTACAGGAGTTAAGAGGTCACGTTGTGGCTGTACAGGACATTGGTTAGGCCACTGTTGGAATATTGTGTGCAATTCTGGTCTCCTTCCTATCAGAAAGATATTGTGAAACTTGAAAGGGTTCAGAAGAGATTTACAAGGATGTTGCCAGGGTTGGAGGATTTGAGCTACAGGGAGAGGCTGAACAGGCTGGGGCTGTTTTCACTGGAGCGTCAGAGGCTGAGGGGTGACCTTATAAAGTTTTACAAAATTATGAGGGGCATGGATAGGATAAATGACAAAGTCTTTTCCACAGGGTGGGGGAGTCCCGAACTAGAGGGTATAGGTTTAGGGTGAGAGGGAAAAGATATAAAAGAGACCTAACGGGCAACTGTTTCACGCAGAGGATGGTATGGATATGGAATGAGCTGCCAGAGGATGTGGTGGATGCTGGTAGAATTGCAACATTTAAGAGGCATTTGGATGGGTATATGAATAGGAAGGGTTTGAAGGGATATGGGCCGGGTGCTGGCAGGTGGGACTAGATTGGGTTGGGATATCTGATCGGCATGGACTGGTTGGACCGAAGGGTCTGTTTCCATGCTGTACATCTTTATGACACTATGACATCATGGATTTGGAAGTTCCTATTAAAAGAATCTTGGTGAATCGATGTAGCGCTTTGTGTCGATAGGCCACATTGTTGCCACTTGCATCACTGGAGGTAGTGAATATTTAAGGTGGTGGATTGTGCCTTGTTAATGTGGAATTATAATTTAGATTTGTATGATTCATTGATATATTTTACTTCTTTAGGGTTATAACACTGATTTAAATGTTTGCAAAAGAATGAAGGAAAAAGCATTTAGTCTAGCTTCTATAAAGGGAATATAATTCCTCTCAAACAGAAAGTGCATCTCGGCCTACATTAGAATAGAATTACCAGAATTAGTACAGTAAGCAGCGGCCTGTCACATCTTGTTCATTATCTTGCTAATCAAACGTATTAAATTCAGTCTTTTGAATCTCAAAGGAAATTTGCAAATGACCTATTACAAGTCACAATAAGTACCATTTATAGTATTAATGCAGAGATCATTTGTACAGTAGAGATTGTATAATTGAAATAAAACGTGAGACTTTTAAGGCATCACTTCTATTCTAAGTTAATCATCCTGTGTATGCATGCCTGAAATTAATCACTATAAGGCAATAATGTTATTATAGAAAGGCGAATATAAGAGAAAGCTTTTTGTCCACCACTGAGTAAGGTAAATGCATTGGGAAATATTAACTTGATGATTCAATTAGAGTCAAAAGGATTAATGTGTAGCACTGAAACACTAAATGGAAATCTGACATGCATAATGAATCATCATTTTTTAATTCTTGTTCTCATCTCTCTACAGCTCCTTCTGTTTGCCTTGAATAAAGAAAATAAATTGTTGATGGAGAGAGAGACTAAAACCCATCAAAAGCACAAACAGAAATTGCTGGAGCAACTGGAAAGAGAAAGCAGATTTAACTTGTTCAGCCCAGTCACCCTTCTTCAGAACAGCTTGCAGCTCGGAAAAGGTTGGCCTGTATGCTAAAGATGGCATGGGGAAGGAGTAAACAATAGGTGAATATGGAGCCCAGAGAGAGAGAGAAACTGTTAGTGGTAGCAGCCCATGCGATGACAAGGCCTGATGTGTGGGGATTGGGGTAAAGACTTGGAAGAAGATGCTCAAGCTCTAAAACTGTTGAACTCAATATTGAGTCCAGAAGGATGCAGAGTTCCCAAACAAGAAAGTGTTCTTCCAGCTTGCACTGAGCTTTGCTGAAGCACTGCAGCTAACCCCAGACAAAGATGTTGGCCAGGGAACATGATGGTGTGTTGAAGTGACAGCTAACCAAAAGCTCAGGGTCACTTTTGCAGACAGAGTGTAGGTGTTCTTCAGGTCACACAGTTTCATCTTCCCCGTGTAGAGGAGACCACATTGTGAGCAGCAAATATAATAGACGGAAGTGCAGGTAAAGTACTGCATCACCTAGAAGGTGTGTCTAGGGTCTTGGATAGTGAGAATGGAGGAAGTAAATGGGCAGGTGTTACATCTTCTGTGATTACACCTTCTGGGGATAGGCTGGTTGCCAATATCCACTACAAACCCATCGACTACCAAAGTTACCTTGACTATCCATCCGCACATCCTGCTGCCTGAAGACTCTATCCATTCTCCCAGTTCCTCCATCTCTGTCTATTTATGGTAATAAGAGCACTAGACAAATAATACCAACTATTCCTTAGATTTGTGTTTTTCTGTGGGACACATACACAATGAGTTTACTAGTCATGAACAAACTTAATATGCATCATGCTCTAGACCCCTGGATCTGTTTGAAGAGGACAAGCAGCTGTGTATTGTGGCAAACATCAGAGAACAAAAAACTTACTGAGTAATGCAGAATTTGATCCAGAAGTCACTCAAATATTTAATTAAATATCAACTTGGATACAGAAAGTGAAGTACACAGAGGGGAGAAAGATTCAATTATGAGAGAGAGAAACGAAAGAAATAGAAATAAAACTTAGAAGGAATATTTTTTGTTTTATTTTCAGTTCATTCATAATTAGAAGAGGAAGATATATGATTTCCTCATTGCAAATTTAACTTGTGGTACTAGAAAGCTTGTGCAGTGATAATTAAGTCCTTCTGTTAAAAAATAACTTAATCTAGAAGGCATAAATCCCAATTTTTATTTGCAGAATTTAATCCATTCTGCGAGATAAGTACTGGATCTTCACATTGTTTAGTGTATCTGAATAATGAGACAGAAAGCAAGATACCATTTTCCTGCAATGTTTTGAAAAGCAGACCATCTCGAACAGTAAGTTTCAGATCTTCACATTGTACTGCTGTCCAGTTTAAAGTGAGGTCTGCAGATGCTGGAGATCAAAGTTGAAACTTTATTGCTGGAACAGCACAGCAGGTCAGGCAGCATCCAGGGAACAGGAGATTCGACGTTTCGGGCACAGGCCCTTCTTCAGGAATCCTGAAGAAGGGCCTGTGCCCGAAACATCGAATCTCCTGTTCCCTGGATGCTGCCTGACCTGCTGTGCTGTTCCAGCAATAAAGTTTCAACTGCTGTCCAGTTTACACATACACAATGAGTTAGATTTGCAATTGCTTTTAAATCAAATCCAATCTCTCATTAAAAGAAAAATCTAGCAGAATATATTGCATTCATTTTGGAACCTCTGTGAATGTTATCATGGTTATAGAAAACCATGTCTTTATGCAAAAGTAGAAATAAATTATTCTGGGGGATGATGTGAGGTGTGAGAATAGACAGTGCTGTTAGTATTATACAATGTAGTATCATTGACTTATTTGGATAGCCACAAAACTAGGTGGATCTGGGTCAGGTGGAAAGTTAAAAGTTCAAATCCAATCTCTTCGAACATGCATGCTTTTAATCTCAGAGAAGGTGGCTTACAGAAAGGAGAAACAATTTGCAGTTTGGAGATTGTTAGCCTTTAAAACAATTAAAAGATTGCTTGTTTCCATTTTAACAATAGCTTTATTTTAGTGACTTTATGCCAAGTTTGCCAACAGGTAATGAAGAATACTGGGGAAATATAACTTTGTTCTTTCTTTGACTTCCTCCACTAAGATATCTAAAAAATACCTGAAAAACTGGGGGTATCCTGCTGACACATTACTGCTTGAGAATTCTCTCCATGATTTTCCAAAGAACTGTGAAAGAAAATGTAAGAGTGAGGCTGTGTTAACAATGTTCACTGATACTGCTTGATTTCAATATTGCATAGAATATGACAGCAGTATGATATCAAACTGCAATTATACAGGTCTAAATGGAGCCATTAAACCTTTGGATGATTTAAAATTATGCAGAGTTGGTGACTGTGGTTTATTCTGACCAAGCTTTTAATAGATTTTGATTTTAAGAGTAAACCTCACTGCATGCATGCAAGCACAAATCCACAGAGCTCAACTTAAACACATGGCAACCAGGGCATACAAATATGCAAAACTGCGCAAACCATTTAATTCCAAATGGTTGCTTTTTGTATATTTAGCAGCTTTAGCCTATCTATACTATGAAACTACTGATATTCAAGAGTTTGCTGCACACTTTTTTTGAGGTTAGTGTGATTAGATGTTCACAATTATTATTTTGGAGCTAAAATGCAGCACAATTATAGAGGGATTAGGTAGGTATTTACAGGATTATCATTGATATTGTGAGGTGCCGTCTGTTCTTTTCACACTACACAATTCAGAAGCTCTGAATAATTAGAACTCTTAACAGAACACAGCTTAGGTTCTGTAGCAGATTATACTTATGAACATAAGTCTTCAATACAGCCTAGGCTGATAGAAATTGGGGCTTTAGTTATCTCTTGTCTGAAGTGTGATAAGCATTTTGTTTATATGTTTTCATGATCCAATGGCAGAAAACATTTAGTCTGGATATTAACACAGAAGAAATAGTGGACTTTAAGAGATGAGGGTTAAAGTCAGTGGCTATAAAAGGAGGCTAGACTTTAGGAGTATGATAATGAGTAACTCACCTGCGAACTCTCGAAAGCCTTTCCTTCATTCACAAGGCACAAGTCAGAAGTGTGATGCAATATTCCCCACTTGCCTGGATGAGTACAACCCCAACAGCACTCAAATAGCTTTACACCAGGACTAAGCAGTCCACTGGATTGGCATAACATCCACTCCCTCCACCACTGGCACTCAGTTATAGCAGTGTGCACTATCTAAAGATGCAGAAATTCACTAAAGATCCTGATTAGATTACATTACATTACAGTGTGGAAACAGGCCCTTCAGCCCAACAAGTCCACACCGACCCGCCGAAGCGTAACCCACCCATTCCCCTACATTTACCCCTTTTACCTAACACTACGGGCAATTTAACATGGCCAATTCACCTGACCTGCACATCTTTGGACTGTGGGAGGAAACCGGAGCACCAGAGGAAACCCACGCAGATACGGGGAGAATGTGCAAACTCCACACAGTCAGTCGTCTGAGTCGGGAATTGAACCCGGGTCTCTGGTGCTGTGAGGCAGCAATGCTAACCACTGTGCCACCGTGCCACCCACCTTTGACAGACTTTTCAAACCAATGACCACTTTAACTAGAAGGACAAGGGTGACAGACATACAGAAACACCGCCACCTGTAAGGATATCTCTAAGCCATTTTCCATCCTGATTTGGAGATATATAACCATTCCTTCATTGTCTCTGGAATTCCTTCCCTAATGACATTGTAGGTCAACCTACAGGACATGGATAAGAGCAATTCGTGAAGGCAGTTCACCACCACCAAAAGCAACAAGGGACAGCCAATGACACCGGTCTCCCATGGGTAAATAAAGCAATTTAAAGATCATTGGGAAATTCATTTCAAAACAGCAAATTCCATGTTTCAGCTCAGCACTTTAGATATTTTCTAATCAGTGTGTTCAGACACGTTATTATATATCACTGGAAGACTTAAACTTGGACTTCCCAGTTCAGAAGTGGGAACACAACTATTGTGTCACAACAGACCTCACAGTTCAGTATTTTAAGCTGCATGTATTGTCGTAAAGCTAGTCCCTTTTTTTTGAAAAGCTGTTCCTTGGCTCAAGGAGACTCTGTCTTTTCAGAGGGGTAATAAACCAGGCTGGGCTCCGATCAGTCTGGTTTGGTACAGAGATGAAAAGGATTTTGAGAGGCCTTTTGTTTATATGTAAACAGATGAGACTTCAGGCCAAAGTAGTCATGTTTTTGAAGTGACCTGTATAATTAAAGGGGAGAGGTCGGCTCTTTAGCTGGACTGAGCAGCCTTTAGTTCAGTTTTGAACTGGGAAATTCAACAGGGAACTGTGTGGAAACTTTCTCTCTTTTCTGCCCTTCAACCTCAACCTGTAAGCATGTGTTCCATTTATACTGGTTTTCAAAGGAGTTTGCTCATTGGGACTGTTATGTGTATTCAGAACACCATAAGTAAGTCTAGTTGGATAGGTTGAGTTCTGGAGGGGTTCTTTATACTGTTCTTTGTGTTTCATTGTGTAAATTTGTGAATAAATTTTTTGCCCATTTTAAAATCTAGTAGTCTACCTTGCTATCTTACTCCGGGTAACTTTCACTGTACACTTACCGAAACAAATTGCAAAGGTATGGTCTAGGGCTGTCTGCTTTAGAATGTTTTGAATGGTCTGGCCTAGTCCATAACAGACTGGGGCTCTTTGCGGGATTTTAAACAATGAATGGTAGGTGCTAGTGTCTTTATTTCAGGTGCTGGTTTGGTTGGGTAGACAAAGCTTGGGATAGGAATGGCTCTTTCAGGCCCCAAATGTTTTCTAGATTTGGATGCAATGACTTTGGATGGTTTGCAAAAAGTGAATAAGATCAAATAGTTTAAATTAGCAGAGAAGCTGGAATTGGAACTGCCGGCTTCTGTGAGGAAAGGAGAGATAATCACAGCAGTAGCTCAGCATTTAAACTTGATGGAGAAACCATCAGAATCTATAGAGATGGCAAGGATTCAATTGCAAATGCAGCAGCTTGAGTTAGAGGAGAGGGCTAAGGAAAGGGCAGCAGAAATGAAACAGTTTGAGTTACAATTAAAAGCAGAAGAGAGGGAAAAAGAGAGAGCAGCAGATCCGAGAGAAAAAGAGAGAGCAGCAGATCCGAGAGAAAAAGAGAAAGCAGCCAAAGAGAGAGAAAAAGAGAGAGCAGAGAAAGAAAAACAGAGAGCTTTTCAACTTCAAAAACTGACACTGAGAAAGGAAAGTCAGCTTAAAGGCTGGAGATAAAGGCTGAGGGTAGGCTTAGTGAGGAAGAGAGTGAGGGGGATCAAGCCCCTGGTAGTGAGAAGCCTAGTGAGAAACTGTTTAAGTATGTTCAAGCAACTTTTTCATCTCATTTTCAAAGGTGGCTAAACAAATGCAGTGGCCAGTGGCAATGTGGGTTTGTTGATCCAAACGAAACTTGTAGGTGGGGCTAGTGAGGTATTCCCATCCCTATCAGAGGAGGTATCTGGGGAGTATAAGGAGGTGAGAAAAGCCCCATTTTAAATGAATATGAGCTTGTACCAGAAGCCTGTAGACAATGTTTCAGGAATCTAAGGAGGGACCTTTGTCAAATCGATATTGAGTTTGAAAGGATCAAACAGAGAAATTTCAATAGATGGATAAAAGCTTAAAAAACTGAGCAAATCTATGATGCCCTTAGAGAGGTAATTATTTTGGAGGAATTCAAAAATTCACTGCGTGAAGTAGTGTGAACTCATGTGGAAGAGCAGAGAATTAAAACAGCAAGGTTAGCAGCTGAAGTGGCTGATGATTATGAGCTGGTTCAGAAAACTTGGTTTGGCTTCCAGAATCAATTTCAGTCCATGAGGGATAGAAACTGGGGCAAAGAGAAATCCTCACATGGAAAGGGAAAAGTAGATCTCAGTGAATATCATAAGGATAACTTACCACAGGGTAACAAAGAAACCCTTAAGGGGGGCAAAGAAGTTAAAAAGTTCTGGTGTTTTCATTGTAATAAAGTGGGCCACACAAAATCACAGTGTTGGTGGACTAGGAGAAAGCCAGATGTAGGAAAACTGGACAAGCCTGGAAGTTTTATTGGACTAGTAACAAAAACCACGAGGGAAGTTAGACAACTGCCTCAGAATGTACAAGATAGTTAGAGGTTGATTATGGAGGAAGTGCCAGATCTGCTAAAAAATATACATGCAAGAGTACAATTGATTCACATAGGCCAGGAGTAGTAGGTAAGGAGGTGACACTATTAGGAGACACAGGATCCTCTCAGTCTGTAATGCTGAAGGATGAGGAGACATATACTTCTGAGGGACTATTGCCAGAGAAGGTACAGGTAACAGGAATTCATGGTGAGACAAAAAGTGCTCAGTTAAGTAAAAGTGAGACTAGAGAGACTAGAGAAGAATGGAGAAGTTGTGGTAGGAGTACTAGACAAACTGTCAGCTCCAGGAATACAATTTGTCTTGGAAATGATATAGCTGATTCACCGGTAGGTGTGCTGCCCACTCTAGTTGAAACGCCAGTGGAAATGCAGGCAACAGAAGAAATGGAGAATGTTTATCCAGGAATTTTCCCTGATTGTGTGATCATAAGATCATAGAGGCACAAACTGAAGCAGAAGAGATCAAAAGTCACAGATAAAGAAGCTGACATAGTGTTATCTGAAACTTTCTTTGATCAGATAAGTGGAACAGAGCAGGAGCAAATAGGTAAACATGCCAGTATTTTTAGCTCTGCTAAGATGATTAAATTACAGCAGAAAGATGAGGAATTACAACAGTTATATCAAAAGGCATATACAGAGAAAGAAAGTGAATGCATTCCTGTGTTATTACTTAACAAATAATATCTTAATGAGGAAATGGAGACCATCACACATTCAAGCAGCTGAGAAATGGATAGAGATTCATCGAATTGCTTTGCCAGTCTAATATACAAAGGCAGTGCTGCGAGTGGCGTATGAGCTACCACTCGGAGGTCATTTAGGAGTGAGGAAAACACAGGCTAAAATACAAACACATTTTTATTGACCTGGACTACACAAAGATGTAATTGAATTTTGCCAGATGTGTCAGCTAATCAGAAAACACAGGCCGTAATAAAACCTGCACCTCTAGTACCTATTCCAGCATTTGATGAACCTTTTATAAGAGTCTTGATTCATTATGTCGGTCCCCTACCACAAACAAAATGTGGGAATAAGTATTTATTAACAATACTGGATGTGCCAACTAGATTTCCAGTGGCAATCCCATTATGCAACATCACGGCAAAAAGGATTGGAGAAGAATTACTTAAATGTTTTACTAGATATGTACTATCAATAGAGATCCAGCCAGATCAAGGATCAAACTTCACATCCAAGCTATTCAAGGAGGTTATGGATAACTTGGGAATAAAGCAATTCAAATCTACTGTGTACCATCCAGAATCGCAGGGAGCACTAGAGAGATGGCACCAAACACTAAAGATCATGTTGAGGGTTTATGGTCAGGGTTATCCAGATGATGGGGATAATGGAGTTCCGTTTGTACTTTTTGTGATCAGAGATGCACCGAATGAATTGACCAAATTCAATCTGTTTGAATTAATTTTTGGGCATGAAGTAAGAGGACTATTAAAATTGATTAAGAAAAAATTAATAAGTCAGAATTAAGAGACCACCCATTTGGACTATATGTCAAATTTTAGAGAACGATTAAATAGAGCTGGAGAGTTGGTTGGAGAGACAGCATTTAAAAGTATCACAATATACAATGAAACAGGAAGCAGATAAGAAATCACAAATTTGCAATTTTGCAATTGGGAATAAGGTATTGGTACTACATCCAGTAACAGGTGAGCCTTTAAAAACAAGGTTTAGTGGACTTGCTCAGAGGATACTGGCAAGTACCTCTGTCAGAGAGAACAAAGGCAATTGTGGCTTTCGTAACGTCAAATGGACTGTATCAGTTCAAAGTCATGCCATTGTGTCTTTTGGGAGTACTAGCTTTCAGAGCTCCGAAATAAATAAACCTGTTAGACTTCCAAATAAACCTGTTGGACTATAATCTAGTGTCGTGTGATTTTTAACTTTGTCCACCTCAGTCCAACACCAGCACCTCCATTTCAGTTAGGTAGACATTGCTACTAAGATGATCAAGAGCCAAAGTTGACATCTGTCCCATTTGAGATTTGGAGCTATTCTCTCAATTTCCCTACCCAAGACTGTACAACATCATCAGATAGGGTGGAGTTTAATTCAATTTCTGACATTAACCATTTTGGAGCCATTACCTTAAACAGCAATGTTCAGCATTCAGGATCACAGGCAGAGATGATCAGCTTTCTTACTATGTTGAAACATCAGTACCTTGGGTTGTTATAGCAGGTGGTAGTGGACAGCAGCAGTCTTGAGGAAGAAAACTGGGTCTGGTGATAGTACATAATTGATAGCTATTAATTCCACAGCTATCCTCAAGATGTTGCCTCTGGAACGTTCCAGGATTCTGTTTCAGGTGTTTGCAGGATCTTCCAGTCAGTAATACACAAAATGCATAGGTCACTGATAGTTTGTTTTCCAGAGAAGCCAATTTATGCAACTTTACTTGACTTGATACCTGTCAGTCACTGACTGTAGTTTTGTGGCAGTCAGGGCATCCACATGGCATAGTCAGGAGTATCTGTAAATTGCAAGGGCTTCCACTCTAATACTGGGCAAGTGGTATCCAAACGTTAATTGATATTTAAGCAGGTGTTTGCAATATTGCTGGAATTATCAAGATACTTGCATTAAGCAACAGTCTAGTTGCTCTAATATCACTACACCTGGTTGAAAGTTAACAGCTGACTGCTGGGATGTAAAAGGCATTCAAAATATGAGGATAACAACTCTTGTAAATCCAAGAAAGGCTATCCAAGAGCACTACAATCACTGTCATATCTTCAACAAACAAGTCATTATGTATTTCAAATGCCTGTGCAGATCTGGAGACATCCTTAGATATTCATCAGGCATGACACCCAGCTAATGAGGGCTGTAGTGAGGGCTTCAAACTAATTAGGGAGGATATAGTTTGGGAAGGATATATGTAGACTTAAAAGGAAAGGCGTCTGGCCATATTGAAGGGCAACTATTTTATTAATGATACCCAGAGAAGGTCTAGGAAGGACAGACTGTACAAGCAAAACAAAGACAATTCATAGGATTGAGGTATGAGAAATGGTAAAAAGACAAATGGTTCTTTACTTAAAGATGCATAGTATACAGACTAAAATAACTGAATGAATGGCACAGATAAGTGGTTAATGAGCATGACTTTATGGCCATTATGAAGACATGGTGAGAAGAAGATCAAAGTGGAGAAGTAAATATTCATGGAAATGTGAATTTTCAAAAGACCAGGCAGGAAGGGAAGGATGGTGTTTAGCTTTGTTAGTATGAAATGGAAAAATTCCGATACCAAGAAATGATCGAGGATTGGATGAAGTAGAATCTAAAATGGCTAATGTGAAAATATAAAGGGGAAGAGGACACTGGCATGATTAGTGTATAGATGCCTAACAAAAACTTTTCTGTAAAATAGATAATAAATCAGGAGATAATTAAGACCATAAAACCAGAAGGCCATAAGACATAGGAGTGGAAGTAAGGCTAGTCAGCCCATTAAGTCCACTCCGCCATTCAATCATAGGCTAATGGGCATTTCAACTCCACTTACACACAGTCCCTCCATTGTCCTTAATTCCTTGCGAGATCAAGAATTTATCAATCTCTGCCTTTAAGACATTTAATGTCCCAGCCTCCATTGCGCTTCACGGCAATGAATTCCACAGGCCCACTACTCTCTGGCTTAAGAAATGTCCCCTCATTTCCATTCTAAATTGACCCCTTCTAATTCTAAGGCTGTGCTTACAGGTCCTAGTCTCCCCACATAACGGAAACCAATTCCCAGCGTCCACCCTTTCTAAACCATGCATTATCTTGTAAGTTTCTATTAGATCTCCCCATAACCTTCTAAACTCTAATGAATGCAATCCCAGGATCCTCAGCCATTCATTGTATGTTAGGTTGACAATTCCAGGGATCATTTGTGTGAATCTCCGCTGGACATGGTCCAGTGCCAGTATAGAACATAGAACATAGAAGAATACAGCGCAGTACAGGCCCTTTGGCCCTCGATGTTGCGCCGATCCAAGCCCACCTAACCTATACTAACCCACTATCCTCCATATACCCATCCAATGCCCGCTTAAATGCCCATAAAGAGGGAGAGTCCACCACTGCTACTGGCAGGGCATTCCATGAACTTACGACTCGCTGAGTGAAGAACCTACCCCTAACTTCAGTCCTATATCTACCCCCCCTTAATTTAAAGCTATGCCCCCTTGTAATACCCGACTCCATACGCGGGAAAAGGTTCACACTGTCAACCCTATCTAACCCCCTAATCATCTTGTACACCTCAATCAAGTCACCCCTAAACCTTCTTTTCTCTAATGAAAACAGCCCCAAGTGTCTCAGTCTTTCCTCATACGATCTTCCTTCCATACCAGGCAACATCCTGGTAAACCTCCTCTGCACCCGTTCCAGTGCCTCCACATCCTTCCTATAGTATGGCGACCAAAACTGCACACAATATTCCAGATGCGGCCGCACCAGAGTCTTATACAACTGCATCATGACCTCAGGACTCCGGAACTCAATTCCTCTACCAATAAAAGCCAGTACGCCATATGCCTTCCTCACCGCACTATTTACCTGGGTGGCAACTTTCAGAGATCTGTGTACATGGACACCAAGATCCCTCTGCTCATCCACACTACCAAGTATCCGACCATTAGCCCAGTACCCCATCTTTTTGTTATTCTTCCCAAAGTGAATCACCTCACACTTAGCTACATTGAATTCCATTTGCCACCTTTCTGCCCAGCTCTGCAGCTTCTCTATATCCTGCTGTAACCTGCCACATCCTTCCTCACTGTCAACAACTCCTCCGACTTTCGTATCATCCGCAAACTTGCTCACCCAACCTTCTAACCCCTCTTCCAGGTCATTTATAAAAATGACAAACAGCAATGGTCCCAAAACAGATCCTTGCGGAACACCGCTAGTGACGGCACTCCATGAAGAAACTTTGCCATCAACTACTACCCTCTGTCTTCTTCCATCCAGCCAATTCCTAATCCAAACCTCCAACTCACCCTCAATGCCATATCTCCGTATTTTCTGCAGTAGCCTACCATGGGGAACCTTATCAAACGCCTTACTAAAATCCATATATACCACATCTACCGCTTTCCCCTCATCAACCTCCTTCGTCACCTTTTCAAAGAATTCAATAAGGTTTGTGAGGCACGACCTGCCCTTCACAAAACCATGCTGACTATCCTTGATCACATTATTCCTATCCAGATGTGCATAAATCCTATCCCTTACAATTCTCTCTGAGACTTTGCCCACAACAGAAGTGAGACTCACCGGCCTATAGTTACTAGGGTTATCCCTACTCCCCTTTTTGAACAAGGGAACCACATTTGCTATCCTCCAGTCTTCTGGCACTACTCCTGTAGACAAAGAGGACATAAAAATCAAGGCCAATGGCTCTGCAATCTCCTCCCTTGCTTCCCAGAGAATCCTAGGATAAATGCCATCAGGCCCAGGGGACTTATCTATTTTCACCTTTTCCAGGATTTCCAACACCTCTCCTTCCTGAGGTGTGGGGTCCAAAATTGGACACAGTATTCTAAATGGGGACTAAATAGAACTTTAAAAAGTCTCAGCAGCACATCACTGCTTTTATATTCCAAGCCTGTTGAGATAAATGACAACATTACATTTGCTTTCTGAACCACGGGTTCAATCTGCAAGTCAACCTTTAGAGAATCCTGGATTAGCACTCCCAGATCCCTTTGTACTTTGGCTTTATGAATTTTTCACCATTCAGAAAATAGTTAATTCCTGTATTCTTTTTCCCAAAGTGCAAGACCTCACACTTACTCACATTGAATTTCATCAGCCATTTCCTGGACCACTCTCCTAAACTGTCTAAACCTTTCTGCAGCCTCCCCACCTCCTGAGTACTACCTGCCTGTCCACCTAACTTCGTATCATCGGCGAACTTCGCCAGAATGCCCCCAGTCCCTTCAATCAGATCATTTATATATAAAGTAAACAGCTGCGGCCCCAACACTGAACCCTGCGGAACACCACTTGTCACTAGCTGCCATTCCGCAAAAGAACCTTTTATCCCACTGTCTGCCTTCTGTCAGACAACCAATCCCTAATCCATGCCAGTAGCTCACCTCAAACACCATGGGTCCTCACCTTACTCAGCAGCCTCCCATGAGGCACCTTATCAAAGGCCTTTTGGAAGTTGAGATAGATAACATCCACTGGGTTTCCCTAGTCTAACCTACTTGTTACCTCTTCAAAGAATTCTAACAGGTTTATCAGGCATGACCTCCCCTAACTAAATCCATGCTGACTTTTTCTAATCTGACCCTGCACTTCCAAGAACTTAGAAATGTCATCTTTAATGATGGATTCTCGAATTTTACCTACAACCAAGGTTAGGCTAATCGCCCTATAATTTTCCATCTTTTGTTCTGGTCCTTTCTTGAACAAGGGGGTTACAACAGTGATTTTCCAATCATCTGAGACTTCCCCGACTCCAGTGATTTGTGAAATATCACAACCAATGCCTCCACTATTTCTTCAGCCAACTCCCTCAGAACTCTAGGATGTAGCCCATTGGGGTCAAGAGATTTATCAATTTTTAGACCTTTTAGCTTTGCTAGCACTTTCTCTTTTGTAGTGGCTACCATACTCAACTCTGCCCCGACTCTCCTTAATTGTTGGGATATTACCCATGTCTTCCGATGTGAAGACTGACACAAAGTGCTTATTAAGTTCGTTAGCTAATTCCTTATCTCCCAGTACTAGCCTTACTGCATCAATTTGGAATGGCCAAATTTCTATTTTTGCCTCTTGTTTGTTTCTTATGTATTGAAAGAAACTTTTACTATCATTTCTAATATTACTAGCTAGCGTACCTTCATATTTGATCCTCTCCTTCCTTATTTCTCGCTTTATTATCCTCTGTTTGTTTTTGTAGTCATCCCAATCTTCATATTTCCCAGTGCCCTTGGCCACTTTATAGGCTCTCTCGTTTTCTGTGATACATTTCCTGACTTCCTTTGTCAACTATGGCTGTCTAATCCCCCCACCCCCGATAATCTTTCTTTTCTTTGGGATGAACCTCTGTACCGTGTCCACAATTATACCCAGAAATTCCTGCCATTGTTGCTCTACTGTTTTCCCACTAGGCTCTGCTTCCAGTTGATTTTCGTCAGTTCCTCCCTCATGCACCTGTAATTACCTTTGCTGAACCGTAACTCCATTACATCTGAATTTGCCTTCTCTCTTTCAAACTGATAACTGAACTCTGCCATATTATGTTCGCTGCCTCCTAAGTGTTCCCTTACTTTAAGATCTTTTACAAAGTCTGGATCATTATATACCACGAAGTCCAGGATAGCCTACTCCCTTGTGGGCTCCATCTCAAGCTGTTCCAAAAAGCCATCCTGTAAACATTCCATGAATTCCCTTTCTTGGATCCACCAGCAACATTATTCACCTAGTCCATTTGCATATTGAAGTCCCGCATGATCACCATGACCTTGCCTTTTTAACATGCCCTGTCTATTTCCTGGTACATCTTGCGCCCCTGGTCCTGACCACTGCTGGGAGATTGTACATAACTCCCATTATGGTGTTTTTGCCTTTGTGGTTCCTTAACTCCACCCACACAGAGTCCACATCATCTGACGCTTTTTCATTCAGTGCTGTAAATTTAATTTCATTCTTAACTAACACGGCAACCTTGCCCCCTCTGCCCACCATCCTGTCTTTTCTATAAGTTGTAAATCCTTGGCTGTTTAACTGCCAGCCCTGAACCCCCTGCAACCATGTCTCTGTGATGCCTACCGCATCATAATCATTCACGGATTTGTACCGTTAATTCATCTACTTTGTAATGAATATTGTGAACATTCAGGTAAAGCGCCGTAATGTTAATTTTCTTATCATCATGATTTCCAAAACTCTTGTAATATATCCTCAGTTATCCTTCCTTTTTGTTTCATTCCTAGTCTGCCTTGAACTTAAACCCTGCACACATGCTAACCTGCTGCTTATCTTTCTACTTGACTCCATACTCCCTGTTGCTTTCCCTTTCCCTTCCCCCTAACTCACATGTTTAAAGTCCTCGTGACCACCCTATTTATCCTTTTCGCCAGAATACTAGTCCAGATCAGTTCAGGTGGAGACCGTCCCATCAGTACAGATCGTCTCAGTTCCAAAACTGATGTCAATATCCCATGAAATGGAATCCCTCTTTCCCACGCCAATCTTTTAGCCACGTGTTTATTTCCTTAATTTTCTTATTCCTATGCTAATTAAGGCTTATAAAATAAATGGTATCTTAATCAAGAGTGATGTTAATCATTATATAGATTTGGGAAGATCAATTGGTAAATGTCGCCATGATAAAGAATGTCCAAAGTGTATTCAGGACAGTTTCCTGAAACAATATTTTGTGGATCCAATCAGATATCAGGTCTTTTTTTGGATCTGGTAATGTGAAATCAGGCAACTTTAATAAAGGTTCTTAGAGTAAAAGATCACCCAGGAACAGTCACCACAACATAATAAAATGTAGCATTCAGCTTCAGAGTGAAAAATTTGGATCAGTAGTAACTGTGCTATATACATATGAGAGCAGAGTAGGCTGGAGTTGATAGGGAAAGGAGTTTAGTTGAAAAGACATTGATGAAAATTGTCAGACGTTGAAGAAAATTGTTGATGTCTCACAGCAAAGATGTATCCCAGAAAGAAATACAGTCATATGGAAAAGAAATATGGGATGTGGGTGTCACTGGCTGGCCAGCACTTATTGCCCACCCCTAGTTGCCTTTGAGATGGCAATGATGAACTGCTGCAGTCCACACGCTGTAGGTACATCCACAGTGCCATTGAGGAAGAAATTTCAGGGTTTGGACCCAGTGACAGTAAATAAACTCCAGTTGAATTTCTAATCAATGGTAATCATCAGGATAATGAAATGGGGGCATCAGTGATAGTAATACCATTGAATGTCAGGGAGCAGTGGTTAGGTTATCTTAAATTGGAGATAGTCATTTCTTGCTGTTTGGGTGGCACGGTGGCTCAATGGCTAGCACTGCTGCCTCACAGGTCCCAGGTTCAATTCTAGCCTCAGGCAACTGCCTGTGTGGAGTTTGCACATTCTCCCTGTGTCTGTGTGAGTTTTCTCTGGGTCCTATAGTTTCCTCCTACATTCCAAAGATGTGCAGGCCAGGTGAATTGGCCATGCTAAATTGCCCATAGTGCTAGGTGCATTCGTCAGAGGGAAAGGGGTCTGGGTGGGTTACTCTTCAGAGGGTTGGTATGGGCTGAAGGGCCTGTTTCCACGCTATAGGGAATCTAACCTAACCTTGTGGGCGGCACGGTGGCACAGTGGTTAGCACTGCTGCCTCACAGCGCCAGAGCCCTGGGTTCAATTCCCGCCTCAGGCGACTGACTGTGTGAAGTTTGCACATTCTCCCCGTGTCTGCGTGGGTTTCCTCCGGGTGCTCTGGTTTCCTCCCACAGTCCAAAAATGTGCAGGTCGGGTGAATTGGCCATGCTAAATTGTCCGTAGTGTTAGGTAAGGGGTAACTGTAGGGATATGGGTGGTTTGCGCTTCGGCGGGTCGGTGTGGACTTGTTGGGCCTGTTTCCACACTGTAAAGTAATCTAAATGTTACTGGTCACTTGTCAGCCTAAGATATTGTTCACATATTGTTACATTTGAACATGGGCTGCTTTAGTATTGACGAATCACAAATGGGACTGAACTTTCTGCAATCATAGAGTCATAGAGACGTACAGCATAGAAACAGATTCTTTATCCAACTCGTCCATACCGACCAGATATCCTAACCTAACCTGGTCCCATTTGCCAGTGTTTGTCTTGTATCCCTCTGAGCCCTCCCTATTCATATACCCATCGAGATGCCTTTTAAATCCTGTAATTGTACCAGACCCCACTACTTCCTCTGGCAGCTCATTCTATATAGACATCACTCCCTGTGTGAAAACGTTGCCCTTTAGGTCCCTTTTAAATCTTTTCCCGTTCACCTTAAATCCTTGCCCTCTAGTTTTAGACTACCAACCGCACCCCCACCACCCCGCACCCCCCCACCGCCTCCCCCCACCCAGGTCTCTTCTTCAGCAACACTCCTCAGGACCTTACCATTAAGTGTATAAGTCTTGCCCTGATTTGCCTTTCCAAAATACAGCACCGCACATGTATCTAAAATAAGGTCCATCTACCATTCCACAGCCCATTGGCACATCTGATCAAGATCCCGTTGTACTCTGAGGTAACTTTCTTCGCTGTCCACTACACCTTACAACTTTAATGTCATCTGCTAAATTGACTAATCTTATCTCATATGTTCACATCCAAATCATTTATATAAAAGTCAAAGAAGCATCAGACATCTAGCAACAGTGGTGGCAACAAATAGGTTAAGTGAACAATTGTTTTCAAATATTTGCACAGACAATAAACAAGGACGTAAAATGTATTGATGATTCTTCGATTTTAATTAACTTCTGCTGGTAAATGGAATTGAGGCTCAGGAACAATTATTTTTTTCTAATGCAATATACTTTTGAAAATATGTGGGATAATTGATCATGGTGGAAAATTTCACATTCCACAAATATTAAATTGGCTTACAGCATTGGAAAGGTTTTCGTGCAGTTACTTATAAACCTATTATGGTGATAAACCCCAATTATACCTTATGCCTCAAGGTACAATTTTATAAAGGGTGATACTAACAGTGTAAAAGAGTATGTTGTAACAGTTCAGTGATTTCAAATTTATTACAGTCTTGTGCCATATATGGCAGAGGTTTTCTGGGCCATTTGTGCTGGGCTAGGAGTTGAGAGAACTGGCGAAGTCGGGGGAAAATTGCCAGGAGTGGTGTCCAAGATTGCAATGTTGCCACTAGAAAATGTGGCAGCTTAGCTGCTGGCCTAGCTGTTAATTAAGGCACTTTGTCTTATTTTTCAGCATCAGCACTGCTTGCTCATTGTACCTTATAATTATCAACCACTCATGGCTTGTGGCTGTGGTAATTCACTATACCAATTGTCCTTTCTATGCTGAGTCTCAGGTCCTGTTTAGTTGACATGGTAGAAGATGAACCACTACACAGTTTTAAAAATAGGGATTTGCCTTAGATTATAAGTTATGTTTTTTGCATAATAGTATTGGTTAGTTTTAATATTTACTAGCTGGGCACAGTCACAACTGTCAGGAGCTGGATATGTCACATTTGTTTTCATCAAGCTGACTGTTTCAACACCCAAACCATCAGGTTGGGTGCAACTAATGCAACTTCAAAATGCATTGTTTCAAAACCATCACCTTACTTACACAATTAATTAACAAATTAAGGCTACTTCTTGTCATAGAGTCATAGAGATGCATAGCATGGAAACAGAATTTTGGTCCAACTAGTCCATGCTGACCAGATAGCCCAACTTAATCTAGTCCCATTTGCCAGCACTTGGCCCATATCCCTCGAAACCCTTCCTACACATATACCCATTCAGATTTAAAATATTGTAATTGTACCAGCCTCCACCACTTCCTCTGACAGCTCATTCCATATCTGCACCACCCTCTGTGTGAAAATGCTGCCCCTTAGATCCCTTATAAATTTTTCTCCTCTCACCCTAAACCTATCCTCTTTAGTTCTGGACTCCCACAACCCAAGGAAAAAATCTTGTCTATTTACCTTATCCATGCCCCTCATGATTTTTTAAACCTGTATAAGGTCACCCCTCAACCTCTGATGCTCCAGGAAAACAGCACATGCCTATTCAGCTTCTCACTATAACTCAAATTCTCCAATGCCTTGTAAATCAACTTCCTTGTAAATCTTTTCTCACTGCTTTGGGGGACATTTTGTCCATTCCAGGAGGGACCATGCAGCTGGGTGAAATATGGGTGTCACAGTGAGATCAGCCAATAACTAGCATCTCCTTTACAGGCAATCCTGCTGCCATGCCCTGGCTTCCTCCCAAAACCTATGTGATCCCTTCATAAGAACTTTGCCATGAATGTATACTCATGTTGTAGTATTGGCAACGGCCACTATTAGCAATGGCGATGCTGAGGTTGTTGAACTGTCTTGTTTTCAGTCCCAGAAATGGGACTTTTCATGAAACATGAAATTTAGCCTATAGAATCACTGACAGCAACTTTTGCATTTCGATGTTCAACTGCTGATGTTTCCACTGCAGAACTTGCTTCTAATGTTTGGAATGGAGTCAGGTGGATCGAATTTACTATGCTGTCTTTGATTGGTATAGATAATCTGGCATGATCAGTTCGCCCTAGCTGATAGATATAAACAGGAGATTTAGAAGGTCTCCTCATTGCAGGGACTGGCTCTGAGCTGGCTGGTCAAAGCCCATGTAAATAAAGGGTGACTTGTTGATAGGATACCAGCCTCTGTGCAGTTATTCCATTGCTATCATTATCAGTGGAGAACTGATGACAAACATGAACATTCATGTGAACAGATGAATTAGCAGCATTGGTAGGCCATCCAGCCCCTGATCCCACTCTGTTATTCAGTAAGATTGGGACTGACCAGATTACTCTACATATACAGAAAATTTCAGGCCCACACATTTAGATAACTAGTATTCAATTCCAAATTTGATCATGCCACGACATAGACCCAGATATTCTCCTGACCCAAACAACTGTCACTGTCAATGTATACAGAAATTACACCCTGTGGAATCCCCATTGTGGCACACACACAAAGCATTTTTCAGGAAATTGAACTTTCCTCAGGGTAAATCATCAATGCCTCTAATCCTCCAAAAAAAACTCCATCTAAATTGGAGACTTCAGAGGATTCCTTTGAAATTAAGTAAAATAGTTACTCAGGAAAAGCTAGGCTATTACATACATTGATTCATTCCTGAGTACTAACTGACCTCACTCACCTACACTTGCTTGAGACCCCTTTCATCCTCTGGACCCTGTCCTGACAACAGCCTGACAATTCTCCCATTCTCCCCAGCTCCTGAATATCTACTGTATTCTACCCGCCAGACCTGACCAAAACCCCCTCACCTCACCTGGATCCACCCCAACCTGGCCTTCTATCTGCATATCCAATCTAATACATCCCCCACTGTCCCCTCAGCCCTGGCTCCATCCCCATTGGTCTCAATTCTCCCACTCAATCTGAACCATCCTAGAAATTGCAGGACTTATTTGCAACCTGGCACACTATCCACAGAACAACCTACCCCTTCCCACTTGCTATTCTACCTACCTGGCACCCTACTCCCTACCCAGCTGGTGCTCTATTCATTGTAACCTTTACTACCTAACATCCTACTGCTACCCATCTGGCATCCTACCTTTGGCACAATACTCCCCACTGCAGTTGGCACTCTGCTTATATGGCACCTTATGACCTACCCATCTGACATGATATCCAGCTGGCACCTTACACCATCTGTAGCTGGCAACCAACTCAGTGACCCTATTAATCTGATACCCTCTTCTCATCCCACGTACCTGGCATCCTACTTACCTGACACTGTGGCACTCTACCCACCTGTTACTGTACTTGCCTGGCACTTTAACTCCTCTATCTGTCTGATACCTTAACCTCCCAGCACCCTAAAAAAACACTTCCTTATTTACTTTTCTTTTGAAAGCAGCTGTCGAAGTCCAAAATATTGCAGCTGACTGCTCTGAAAGGAAACATGGTCATTTCTCAAAAGCAGGTATGCACTACAAAAGAGATTTCAGATTGGAAGTACCCTTCTGCCTTTCTGAAGAAGTCCTGAGCATAATTACTTCAGAAATGCAGAGCTCCCTTCTATCTTAAAATAGGGCTGGAGTGGCAATCTGCATGTGATTCCATTCCTTGGAAAATTATGATAACTTTTTGCTCAGTTGCCAGCGTTTCCAGATCTTGTTCACACTGTTCACTCAGGAATGGTAACTCCACTTATTTTGGTTGCAAAGGGCCATTGTGAATATAACTTAGAAATTCGTTTTGGTTTCAGCAAAGCAGAATTTACAGCAGCAACTGATACCATTTGGATTCATTACCGAAGTTTCAATTTCCACTAGGTAATAAAATGTAAGTCGTAACAATTACCCACTAAATGGACACTCTGTTTAGTAACAAGGGGCAGAATGAGTGGCCAATCCAATACTATCAGTTTGATACCTTGTGTAAAGTTCCAGGGCAGACATTTAGATTTGATACTCTTTAACTTGCATCCCTATTACAGAGCCATGAGTTAAAACCCAAGGAATCCAAAAGTTCTTAAAAGAAACTGCTCCTTAAGACATTGACCTACATTTCCTGAAAACTCTTGGTATAACTAAGGTATGTTTTCTGAACCAGTCATATCAGACTTGAATTGTTACTGCTGTTTGTTACTACTGTTTCCCTCTTCAGAAGTGCTGTCAGTCTTGTTGAGTTTCTTCAGCACTTTGTTTTTTTTGGACTTTCAGCATTTGCAGTGTTTTGGTTTTATTATGGCATTTGTGTTGCAGTGCTATTTCTTCTTTTAACATTCCTCAATAGTTAGTTACATCAGAGACTAGTCACCAAAACCCTCTGCACCCCTTGTCCCAATCAGTCCTCCATCATGTACATAGTTTAGAGGAGAGCTATTAGTAATGAACTACATGAGTTTCCTGCAAAAAGAAAAATTCCCATAGTTCTACCCGACCATAGGGTTGCCTCAGGCAAGGAGAGAAGTTAAATAGGAGAAACCTTCATAATAACCAGTGTGGAAACTGAATCCATTTAGTGAGATTTGAGAAGAGTTGCAGCTCAGGTTGAGGTTCTGGATGTAGGTTTGCTCTCTGACCTGGAAGGTTCATTTCCAGATGTTTCGTCACCATACTCGGTAACATCTTCAGTGGGCCTCTGGGCCTTCCAGTGCAGCGAGCAAACCTACATCCATCGAACCCACTGTTTTCCTGCATTTACATGTAGGATATTCTTGACTATTTGTGGATGTACACTTGGGTGTGGAACTACCCAAACTGAAATTTCTGTGGCTTGTTAGTGATTTCCTTCATTATGTCTTTGAAAATTACTGTTACTTGACCTTGCACTTTGTGTAATTAAAGTGCATTGGCCTCAAGGTAGGCTGTTCTTCATAATAATGGCACAGCAAGAGATTCTGAGAGGAAAATGGGGTGGATGTAGTGCTGGAAAAGCACAGTGGGTCAACAGCATCCAAGGAGCTGGAGAGTCGATGTTTCGAGCATAAGCTCTTCATCAGGGATGCTCGAAACATCGATTCTCCTACTCCTCGGAAACTGCCTGACTGGCTGTGCTTTTCCAGCACCACACTCCTGACTCTGATCTCCACTCACTTTCTCCCTTTCTGAGAGGAAAGTACTGTTGCAGAAGAAAGCATTCACTCACTGTTAACTCAGTTCATAATGCCATCCCGGTGCTGGTTTCAAACAGGTTTTTGACATTCAATACTTCCTTTTAATTCACGGTCCTTTTCAATCTTTTTGCTCAATCCGCAAACTTTAAAATTCATTCTTTAAGGAGAAATCCCATTTGTTATCCTGTTCACTCAAGCCCCAGTTACCCTTTTTTTTCAATATCAGTTTGGGCTTTTAGCAATTTGTTGGGCAAACCTTATGCTGAATAGTGTCTGGGAAAGCTTAACCACTGTAAGATGGTTTGCAACAACAGAATTTGGTACATTACGTTTTGATCAATGGTTCCTATATCCTTATGGGTTTAGGTGAAAATGTAATGTGAATACATCAGATGGGTCAGTGAGCAGTGTGATGATGGGCTAACAGGACTTGAGCAGAATGATACTTTTCAAAATATGCAACAATGTAATATCCAGTCTGATGATTTTGAGATGTGTTCCTGACATCATTACGCTGAAATGCAATAATCTGCCTGGTGGACAGTATTTGAAATCAGGAGCCCATCTATCATATTCAATTTGTTCAGCTGATAATCTCACTCAGTTGACTAATCAATTGCAATTAAATCTGCTGAATCCAATAATTCGGTCTGGTCCTGAGAGAAACGCCAGGTGAGTTGCTCATTTTTTCTCACTGTTAGTAGAGTGGGTTTAAACACTGCAGCAGGTTAAGCATCAGTCCTCAGCAGTTCAACCTGCTGTGATGTGTGCGCATTGTCTTCTGTGGAAAGTTTGATTTATTAGTTGCCTGGAAGGTAGCAGGCTCACTTATACAATTGCTGCTTCAATTGTCTGCAGCCTGTGTTTTTTTAAGCCAGAAAAGGGTAATAGTTTCAGTGCAAAATGCAACTTAAGTGAAAAGGTTGGAAGGAAGTGGGGTGGGGAGATTCAAGATGGCGGCGATCCAGTAGGTCCACATTTGCTGAGCTTTGCCCAGGACCCAGACAAAGTGGGGTACCTACCCTCCCTTCACCTCTTAAACCACTAAAAATGGCTTTTTCCCGGCTGCTATAGCCATTTTGCACCAAACTTTAGCAATTTGGTACACTCTAAAAGGACCAAAGGTAAAGGACCATGGAGTTCGCAACAGGCAGGAACCCCTTTCCCCTATCACTGCTCCCCCTCCCCCGCTTGTCCGCAGCTGCCCTGGGGGACTTACAGACAGAGGCGTGCCTGGTATCGGAGTTTGTCAAGCTCCGAGAGAGATCGATGCTTCAATGGAGTTGACCCTGTCCAGGTGTGAGTCGATCTCGGTCATGCTGCAGAACCATGTCCGGGTGATCGAAAGCCTCGGGCAGCGCATCGGAGGGGCAGAGCAATGTGCCGCGGCCTACAAGATAGCAGCTGAATCTTCCGTGGGTCAGGTCCAAGCAGTGGAACGCTGAGTCCAGGCCTTGGAGGTTGTTGGAAGAATACTCGGTTGCTGGGCCTTCTCAACAGGAGGAAGAAGGCCAGCTTATTAACTTTTTGGATCAATGGCTCCCACAACTGCTGAGGCTGGAGTCTGAGGTAGGCTGGGTGCAGGTTGAGTGGGCCCACTGGGTCGCAGTGAGCAGACCTGGGTCGGACCAGTGTCCCTGCCCGGTCCAAGTGTGACTCCAGCACTACAGAAACAAACAAATGTTGCTGGAGGCCTCCAGAGCACTGGGGAAGGATCCCCAAGTTATGGTATACAAGGGATCCAAAATAATGCTGTTCCAGGACTTCTCTCCAGTTGTGGTACGCAAGAGGAAGGCATTTGACGAGGTAAAGAAACGTCTGAGGGATTTAAATATTCAGTATTCCATGAGATACCCGGCAAAACTGCACTTCAGTCATAGAGGGTCTATGTATAACTTTGGATTGCCGGAAAAAGCAAAAGAAATTTTGGACGCTCTTAAATAGACTGATTGACCAGAATTATATGGACATTATCTGGTTTTTTGGGGGTGACTTTGAGTTTTCCTTTAATACTTGTCGGGATTGTAATTTTATATGTTTTATTTCATGTTGCTGCTTTTCCAAGAATGCCTAGGGTAATAGTATGGAAGGGAGGGTCGGATGCCCACTTTTAATTTCCTTGTTACGAGATATTGGTATTTGTTTATCTTACTTTGCGATGCCTGGGGCGAGAACATGGCTCCAGCAGGAAGGAATCATGACGGGATTATTGGATAGTAGGAGTGCCCCTGTGGACAAGGGGGAAAATCTCCTTTTAGTTATATTATGTTGTTATTTCTTAGTTTTTAGGAGTTTTGTTTTAGTAGTTTCAAAAGTTGTATTGTTAAATTTGTGTGAATTGTTTATGGTCTCTACTCAATGCTTTTTGAATGGGGTTCTTCCTCCTGGGCATCTCAGATTTTCCTGAATGATCATGGCTAGTCATTTGTTTAAATGGTGCACCTGGAATGTCAAAGGGAGTCACTTGGCAATTAAAAGGAAAAAGATACTACCAAGTCTTAAAACAGAGAAGGTCGATGTAGCCCTTTCACAGGAGACACACCTAACTGACAAGGAGCTTTAGAAGCTGCACCAGGGAGGATTTGGCCAGGTTTTCTCATCTTTCATCTCGAAAAGTAGGGGAGTGGCCATTCTTATCGGAAGAATCTTCCATTCCAAAAAATATGAGTCTGGGCGGTTTATAAAACTTAAGGCTCTAATATATGGAGAGGAGTACGGGATTTTGAATGTATATTGCCCCCCAGGCACATCCTTTTAGGTTGGTAACAGATGTGCTTTCCAGGTTGATGGTCCTTGAGGCGCGTCACACAATTATAAGAGGAGATTTTAATTGTATTCTTGATCCCGAGGTGGACAGAATACCTAGGAGCTCTACAGGTATATCTCTGCAATCTGGGCAGTTGGTTGATCTGAATAGAGAGTTAGGATTGCTAGATGTGTGGAGGTGTCTTCACCCTGAGGGTAGAGATTTTATTTTTTATTCTAACCCACAAAAGCGTCATACCAGAATCGATATTTTTTTGTCCCCTCGACCTTTCTGGATTCGATACTGTCTTGTAAAATAGGGAATATAGCTGTTTCCGACCACGTGGCAGTGTATATGAAAGTCAAGGCTAATGGTGACAAGATGGCTTCCCGACATTGGCGTATGGACCCTATTGAAGGATAATAAATTTATAGAATACTTTTCAAAGGAATTTAAAGCTGTCTGGGGCATTAAACTAGGTACGGCCAGTAACCCGTCAGTGATGTGGCAGACTGCCAAGGCCTACACAGGGGGCTTTATTAACTCATATTCTGAGACCTGGATATGACAGAGGGGAGGCTCACTTGAAGGCAGCTGAGTCAGCGTATGTTGATACGCCGTCCATAACCAAATTACAGCAGGTTACAGCCCTCAGGGCTACTTTGAATGCTACACTTACTCAACAGCAAAGAGGGAGATACTATTTGCGAAGCAGAGACTATTTGAGTCGGGCAATAAGCCAGGCAGGTATCTAGCATACCTTGCCAAAAAGAAGAAGGCTCCCCAATCTATCACATCTATTGGAAAGGGTGCTGTTACTTTGACTTGTGATTCTAAAAAGATCAATGCAGCATTTAGAAAGTTCTATTTTAAGCTGTATAAGTCGGAGAGCTGTGAGGATAGAGCAAGGAAGATGGAGTCTTTTTTTAAGAATTTGGATCTCTCAGGCATAATCTTGGAACAGGCGTCTTTTTTTTAGACTGCCCCCCGACAACTCAGGAAGTGCAGGAGGCGGTGAGGCAGCTCCAGAGTGGCAAAGCACCCGGGCCAGATGGTTTTCAGATTGAGTTCTATAAAGAGTTTATAGCCGAATTGACTGAACCACTTACAGACATGTACAACTACTCATTCAGTCAGGGTAGTCTCCCACCCTCTTTGAGAGAAGCAAATATTTCTCTCATGCTTAAGAAAGGAAAAGCCGCAGATGACTGTACTTCATACAGGCTTATATCCTCATTGAATGTGGACTTTAAAATCCTCTCAAAAATGCTGGCATTAAGACTGGAGAGGGTTTTGCCATTTATTATAAAAGAGGATCAGATGGGGTTTATTAAGGATCACAGATCTACTAATAATATCAGAAGAGTTTTAAATATGTGCAAGTCTGCCAGCAAAGAGCGATCCCGGGATTAGTCGTCTTCCTAGATAGAGAGAAAGCATTCGACCGGGTGGAATGGCTTGACCTTTTTTATACTAAGGAACGGTTTGGCTTTGGAGAGGTTTTTACCAAATGGGTCGCAGTGCTATATAATGACCTGAAAGCAGTGGTGATTACCAATGGGATGTGATCAGATAGTTTTAGTATTGGCAGAGGTTATTGTCAAGGGTGCTCTCTTTCACCACTACTATTTACACTAGTGACCAAACCACTGGTGGAAACCATCTGAACGGACCCCAGTATAATGGCCCCAGAGGTAGGATCAGGCAAGCATAAGATTACTCTTTATGCGAATGACGTCCTTCTTTTCTTAAATGATCCATTGATATCTGTCCCCCGCTTAATTCAAGTGGTTAATTTATTTGATATGTTTTCATGGTACAAAATTAATTTTACGAAATCAGAGGCTATGCCGCTAGGAGGTCTTACCAGTCGGTAGGAGGTCTTACCCTCTCCCACTGCAACTCCCAGGTCATTTCCTCTGCCCTGACTCTATGCTACTTTCTCCCCACCCCCACCCTCCTCTCACTTATCTCTCCACCCTTCAGGCTCTCTGCCTGTATTCCTGATGAAGGGCTTTTGCCCGAAACATCGATTTTACTGCTCCTCGGATGCTGCCTGAACTGCTGTGCTTTTCCAGCATCACTCTAATCTAGACTCTGGTTTCCAGCATCTGCAGTCATTGTTTTTACCTAGTTGATTTTAACCCTACTGTGAATCCTCTTGCAAGGATGTCTGCCTTGAAGAAGTTTTCCTCCTCTCTCTACAAGAATCTCAGGGAGTCCCTCTCCCACTGCAACTCCCAGGTCATTTCCTCTGCCCTGACTCTATGCTACTTTCTCCCCACCCCCAACCTCCTCTCACTTATCTCTCCACCCTTCAGGTTCTCTGCCTGTATTCCTGATGAAGGGCTTTTGCCCGAACCGTCGGTTTTACTGCTGCTCGGATGTTGCTTGAACTGCTGTGCTTTTCCAGCACCACTCTAATCTAGACTCTGGTCTTACCAGCATGTCTAACTTTGCAGATGGAACCCGCTTCCCCTTTCGGTGGTCACAGGGAGGTTTTCTTTATTTAGGTATTTTGATTACCCCGGTATATGGTCAGCGATATAAAGCTAACTATACACATCTATTAGAGAAAATAAGTAGGACCTCTAGCGTTGGGAAGATCTCCCGATATCCTGGTTAGGAAGAATAGCTCTGGTCAAGATGAATGTTTTCCCTCGCCTACTATACTCTATGTGAATGCTTCCTTTGATGTTGCCGAGTCGGGCGCTGCATGAGCTTAATGTTTGGCTCTGTTCCTTTGTTTGGAATCATAGACGGCCCTTTATTAAATTAGATAAATTGTAGTTCCCACAAGAAAGGGGAGGTCTAGATTTCTCGGATTTTAGGAAGTACCAACCAAGCTCCTTGCTATCATATGTGGCTGATTGGGCCTCTCACGATCCACAATCAATTTGGCTGGATATCAAGGCTTTCCAAGCAAAATGGCCCCTCATCAATCTATTGTTTATGGATAAGATGAGAACTGTCACAGATCTTTGTAAAAGTCCGATTGTTCTTAACACAATCAAAGCTTGGAGGATGATCTGACAGGGTGAGGGTAATCTACAAAAAACCTCCCCCTTTACTCCAATAGTGGGAATGTTAGGATTTCAGCCAGGTTTGATAGACGCTGAATTTAAAGTTTGGGAGTCCAGAGGAATCTCCTGCTTGGGAAGGTCATGATGTCCTTCAAACAGTTATGTCAGAAGTTTGGGTTACCGAGCAAGGATCTTTTTTGATATTTTCAAGTACGAGACTTCATACAAAAAAAGACCACATTGATGATCAACCCTTATAAATCAGATACGGAGAGGAGAGTGCTTCGGCCAATGGGTGCCCCCTCGGTCAGTACTCTCTATCACTCGCTAGGTAATAATGTATTGAAGGATGTGGAATGACTATATAAAACCAGGACTCAAGAATTATGGATGGAAATCTCAGAGATGTGGGAGAAAATCTGGGAAAATGCCAGGAAGATCTTGATCAGAAATAGGACTCAAGCTATTTAATTGAAGATACTTCATAGGGCTCATATAGCACCAGAGTGGCTTGCAAAGTTTAAGGCAGGAGTGTCCCCAGTGTGCCCTAAATGTAAAATAGAAGTTGGTACTCTCACCCATTGTTTGTGGATATGCCATAAGATCCGTAGATACTGGGACAGTGTAGCGAATGCCTTGACAAAGATTTTGGAATTGAGATTGGGCTGGACCCAGTGTCTCTCCTTTTGGGCTTTCCAAATCTTCCTTCTCTAGATGCATACAGGAAGAAACTGTTTACTATCCTCTCCTTTTGTGCGAGAAAAAAACCATTTTAGCAAGCTGGATACTGGAAAGCCCCCAGGACTTTCAAATTGCCATAGGATAGTTATGGAACATATTCCTTTGGACTTCCTTACAAATATGGTACACCAAAAAACAGAATTGTTCTATAGAACATGGCAGCCCTTCTTGAACTACACCGATGCAGATGTATCAGCCACACTGTCTAGGGCCTTTGTTGAGCTGTGAGGATGATGTCTGTCATTTCAGGGGGCCATGGGAGGAAGAATCCCGCATAAATATGGGTTTTGTTATGACTTAATATAATTTTATTTTAAATGTTTATTTATTTATCTTCTTTTTTTGTTAGTTATGTACAGGATTGTAATTTTTTTATATAGAGTTTTTTTCTTATATCTTGCTTTGTGTTTTGGTAGTTTGCAGAGTAGGTTAGTAATTTTCATTATTTATATCGATATCGCTATTAGGTTGTAAAGTGGTTACACAATTTTGTATTTGTTTTGTAATTTTGTAAAAGAAAACCCAAAAACTTCTTTCTTTTCAATAAAAATATTTATTAAAAATAGGAAGCAGAAAACAATAGGAAGGAGGAGAAAATGTGATGCCCAGTGCAGGGGCCACTTGAATCAATAAATGCTTCTTAACCTGCACTGGGTGAAGAGATGAGGGATAGCAGAACGCAGCTACCACAGAGACATACCAGGAGGTGCTTTTTATTCACAGGATGAAAGTGTCACTGGCCAGTCCAATCCTAATTGCCAGAGGGCCGTTAAGTGTGAATCTGAAGTCACATGGAGGCCATATCAGTTAAGGATGGCAGATTTCCTTCCCCAAAGGGCATGAGATAACCAGATGGGGCTTTGCAACAATTGCCAATGGCTTCACAGTCATCATTATACTTTTAATTCCAGATTTTCATTGAATTTGGATTCCACCATCTGTGTGATGGGATTTGGACCTGCATCCCCACAACTTTATTTGGATCTCTGGACTAACAGCCCAGCAATAATGACTCTAGGCCATCACCTCCCCTTATATATCCAAATATGTGTACAGGGACAGATTGACTGACTGAAAAATTTTGGAGACACAGTACCAGAAGTGAATCAAGCTCTTGTGATGCACATCTCTCTGGAATATGCTGACAGTCGCAAAAGAGTGGAATCAAACCTGGCTCCCTGACCCTGTGAGCCAGCAGTGCTACCACTAACCACTGTGCCACCCACAAACTGGATATCTTCATCAGAGAATGCACTGGTGTCTTGAGGCTTATCTTTCTCCTGGGCAGTGTGCCTCCAACTGCATGTGGGAGCATCCAGTGACAGTGACCTTGAAGGTAGATTTGTCCTGAACTGCTTTGAGACTGGATTCTTTCAGGTTGCAGGGTGGCCAACATGGAGTAACAGAACCTAACTCTTCATGAGAGCTTTTACTTGTGCAAGATCTTTCCCAGGATGGACAACATATCGGATTTACTATAGACTGCCAATCGGGCAAAGCCAGAGGTTTGCAGTGATGGCAGGCTTCTGATTTGCACTTTGCTCTCTGCGACAGAGAGGGGCTATCTAGGAGAAGATGAGTCTCAAGACACCAGAGCATTCTCTGATGAAGATATCCAGTTTGTGGGTGGCACGGTGGTTAGTGGTAGCACTGCTGCCTCACAGGGACAGGGAGCCAGGTTTGATTCCATGCTTGTGTGACTGTGTGTGATGTTTGCACACTCTCCCTGTGTTTGCATAGGTTTCCTCCCACAATACAAAGATGTGCAGGTTAGATGGATTGGCCATGGTACATCACCAGTAGTGACTAGGGATGTGCAGGCTAGCCATGGGAAATGCAGGATTAAGGGAATAGGGTAGGGGGCTGCATCTGGGTGAGATGCTGTTTGGAGGATTGGTGTGGACTCAGTTGGACCAAATAGCCTGCTGCCACACTCTAGGGATTCTGTGATTCAATGATGTGGGCAGGAGTAATACAGGGTCCAAAAAAGTAGATGATCGGAAGTCAGATGACAACATGTTACAGTCATAGAGTCATAGAGATGTACAGCACAAAAACAAACAGTTTGGTCCAACTTCTCCATACCAACCAGATATCCTAAATTAATCTTCTCCCATTTGCCAGCACTTGGCCCACATCCCTCTAAATCCTTCCTATTCATATACCCATCCAGATGTATTTTAAATGTCATAATTGTACCTGCCTCCACCACTTCCTCTGGCAGTTCATTCCATACGTGCACCACCCGTGTGAAAAAGTTGCCCCTTAGGTCCCTTTTAAATCCTTCCCCTCTCAAACCTAAACCTATACCGTCAAGTTCTGGACTCCCGTAACCCAGGGGAAAGACCTTGTCTATTTACGCCTATCTATCCCCTGCATGATTTTATAAACCTCTATAAGCCCACCCCTCAGCCTCCAACGCGCCAGGGAAAATACCCCAGCCTATTCAGCCTCTCTCTACAGCTCAACTCTCCAACCCTGGCAACATCCTTGTAAATCTTTTTTGAACCCTTTCATGTTTCACAACATCCTTCCTATAAGAGTGAGACCAGAATTGCATGCCATATTCCAAAAGTGGCCTAACCAATGTCCTGTACAGCTGCAAAATTACCTCTCAACTCCTATATTCAATGTTCTGACCAATAAAGGAAAGCATACTAAATGCCTTCTTCACTATCCTATCCCGCTGAGACTCCATTTTCAAGGAACTATGAACCTGCACTCCGAGGTCTCTTTGTTCAATAACACTCCCTAGGACCTTACAATTAAGTGTATATGTCCTGCCCTGATTTGTCTTTCCAAATTGCAGCACCTCACATATATCTAAATTATATTCCATCTACCACTCCTCGGCCCCTCGGCCCATTTGATCAAAATCGATGATGGTGTGGCCATTATGGAGACTTGGGTATCACAGGGGCAGGAATGGTTGTTGAATGTTCCAAGGTTTAGATGTTTCAAAAGGAATAGGGGGGGGAAGGTAAAAGAAGTGGAGGAGGTGGCATTGCTAATCAAGGATAGTATCACGGCTGCAGAAAGGGAAGACGTCGAGGAGGGTTTGTCTACAGAATCAGTATGGGTGGAAGTCAGAAACAGGAAAGGAGAAGTCACTTTATTGGGAGTTTTCTACAGGCTCCTCAATAGCAACAGAGACATGGAGGAGCAGATTGGGAGGCAGATTTTGGAAATGTGTAAAAGTAACAGTATTGTTGTCATGGGTAACTTTAACTTCCCTATTATTGATTGGAACCTACTTTGTTCAAGTAGTGTAGATGGAACAGTTTTCGTCAGGTGTGTCCAGGAAGGGTTCCTGACACAATTTGTAGATAGGTCAACTAAAGAGGAGTTGAAACTTTATTGCTGGAACAGCACAGCAGGTCAGGCAGCATCCAGGGAACAGGAGATTCGACGTTTCGGGCACAGGCCCTTCTTCAGGAATGAGCAGAGAGTGTTCAGCAGGAGAAGATAAAAGGTAGGGAGGAGGGACTTGGAGGAGGGGCGTTAGAAATGTGATAGGTGGAAAGAGGTCAAGGTGAGG
The DNA here is from genome assembly GCF_037043375.1 of Chiloscyllium plagiosum. Lineage (NCBI taxonomy): Eukaryota > Metazoa > Chordata > Chondrichthyes > Orectolobiformes > Hemiscylliidae > Chiloscyllium > Chiloscyllium plagiosum. Next base: position 47,543,280 of record NW_028270151.1, on the reverse strand, counting down.
GTGATAGGTCGGAGTAGGATGGAGGCGGAGAGGTCAAGAAGAAGACTGCAGGTCAGGAAGGCGGTGCCGGGCTGGAGGGATTCGGCTGAGACAAGGTGGGGGGAGGGGGGATGAAGAAACTGGTGAAGTCCAAGTTCATCCCCTGTGGTTGGAGGGTTCCCAGTCGGAAGATAAGACGCTCCTCCTCCGACCGTCGCGTTGTTGTGGTTTGGCGGTGGATGAGTCCAATGACCTGCATATCCTCGGTGGAGTGGGAGGGGGAGTTGAAATGCTGTGCTACAGGGTGGTTGGGTTGGTTCGTCCGGGTGGCCCAGAGGTGCTCTCTGAATCGTTCCGCAAGTAGGCGGCCTGTCTCCCCAATATAGAGGAGGCCACACCGGCTGCAGCGGATGCAGTAGATGATGTGGGTGGAGGTGCAGGTGAATCTGTGGCGGATATGGAAGTTTCCTTTGGGGCCTTGGAGAGAAGTGAGGGGGGAGGTGTGGGCGCAAGTGTTGCACCTCCTGCGGTTGCAAGGGAAGGTGCCGGGAGTGGAGGTTGGGTCGGTGGGGGGTGTGGATCTGACAAGGGAGTTGCGGAGGGAGTGGTCTCTACGGAAAGCTGATAGGGGAGGGGAGGGAAATATATCCTTGGTGTTGGGGTCTGTTTGGAGGTGGCGGAAGTGACGGCGGATGATGCGCTGTACATGGAGATTGGTGGGGTGGTAGGTGAGGACCAGTGGGGTTCTGTCCTGGTGGCGGTTGGAGGGGCGGGGCTCAAGGGCGGAGGAGCGGGAAGTGGAGGAGATGCGGTGGAGGGCACCGTCGACCACGTCGGGGGGGAAATTGCGGTCCTTGAAGAAGGAGGCCATCTGTGTTGTACGTATTTTGAACTGGTCCTCCTGGGAGCAGATGCGGCGGAGACGATGTATCGGCGCTACCTCGTGCTCCCACGAGGAGGTTGAACAGTTCATCCACTACACTAACACCTTCCACCCCGACCTCAAATTCACCTGGACAGTCTCGGACTCCTCCCTCCCCTTCCTAGACCTTTCTGTTTCTATCTCAGGCGACCGAATCAACACGGACATCTACTACAAACCAACCGACTCCCACAGCTACCTGGACTACACCTCCTCCCATCCTGCCCCCTGTAAAAACGCCATCCCATTCTCCCAATTCCTTCGTCTCCGCCGCATCTGCTCCCAGGAGGACCAGTTCAAAATACGTACAACACAGATGGCCTCCTTCTTCAAGGACCGCAATTTCCCCCCCGACGTGGTCGACGGTGCCCTCCACCGCATCTCCTCCACTTCCCGCTCCTCCGCCCTTGAGCCCCGCCCCTCCAACCGCCACCAGGACAGAACCCCACTGGTCCTCACCTACCACCCCACCAATCTCCATGTACAGCGCATCATCCGCCGTCACTTCCGCCACCTCCAAACAGACCCCAGCACCAAGGATATATTTCCCTCCCCTCCCCTATCAGCTTTCCGTAGAGACCACTCCCTCCGCGACTCCCTTGTCAGATCCACACCCCCCACCGACCCAACCTCCACTCCCAGCACCTTCCCTTGCAACCGCAGGAGGTGCAACACTTGCGCCCACACCTCCCCCCTCACTTCTCTCCAAGGCCCCAAAGGAAACTTCCATATCCGCCACAGATTCACCTGCACCTCCACCCACATCATCTACTGCATCCGCTGCAGCCGGTGTGGCCTCCTCTATATTGGGGAGACAGGCCGCCTACTTGCGGAGCGATTCAGAGAGCACCTCTGGGCCACCCGGACGAACCAACCCAACCACCCTGTAGCACAGCATTTCAACTCCCCCTCCCACTCCACCGAGGATATGCAGGTCATTGGACTCATCCACCGCCAAACCACAACAACGCGACGGTCGGAGGAGGAGCGTCTTATCTTCCGACTGGGAACCCTCCAACCACAGGGGATGAACTTGGACTTCACCAGTTTCTTCATCCCCCCTCCCCCCACCTTGTCTCAGCCGAATCCCTCCAGCCCGGCACCGCCTTCCTGACCTGCAGTCTTCTTCTTGACCTCTCCGCCTCCATCCTACTCCGACCTATCACCCTCACCTTGACCTCTTTCCACCTATCACATTTCCAACGCCCCTCCTCCAAGTCCCTCCTCCCTACCTTTTATCTTCTCCTGCTGAACACTCTCTGCTCATTCCTGAAGAAGGGTCTGTGCCCGAAACGTCGAATCTCCTGTTCCCTGGATGCTGCCTGACCTGTTGTGCTGTTCCAGCAATAAAGTTTCAACTTTGATCTCCAGCATCTGCAGACCTCACTTTCTCCAACTAAAGAGGAGGCCATATTGAATTTAGTGCTTGGCAACAAACCATTCCAGATATCAAATCTCTTTGTGCGAGAGCATTTCGGTGATAGTGATCACAACTCCCTGAGTATTACGATACTCATGGAAAGGAATAGGAGCAGATGGTATGGGAAAGTATTTAATTATGGGAGGGGAATTACAATGTTATTAGGCAGGAACTGGGGTGCCTAAATTGGGAACAGATGTTCTCAGGGAAATGCACAACAGGAATGTGGAAGCTGTTTAGGAAGCACCTGCTGATAATACTGGACAGGTTTATCCCACTGAGGCAAGGAAGGGATGGTAGGTTGAAAGAACCTAAGGTGACAAGGGATGTGAAACATGTAGTCAAGAGGAAAAAGGAAGCTTATCCTTGAGGAGGCAAGGATCAGACAGGGCTTAGAGGGTTACAAGGTAGCCAGGAAGGAACTGAAAAATGGACTTAGGATAGGTCGAAGAGGCCATGAGAAAGCTTTGGCAGGTTGGATTAAGGAAAGCCCTAAGGCACTCTACACTTATGTGAGGAACAAGATATTGGCTAGAGTGAGGGTTGGGCTGATCAGGGATAGAGGAGGGAATTTGCACCTGGAGTCAGAGGAAGTAGGGGAGGTCCTTAATGAATACTTTGCTTTGGTATTCACTATTGAGAGGGACTTTGACGTTTCTGAGGACAGCGTGAAACAGACTGATATGCTAGAACATGTTGATGTTAGGAAGGAGAATGTGCTGAAATTTTTGAAAAACATAAGGACAGATAAATCCCCTGGGCTAGACATGATGTACCCTACCTACAGGAAGCAAGGAAAGGAGATTGCTACTCCTTTGGTGATGATCTTTGCATCATCACTGTCCACTGGAGTAATGCCAGATGATTGGAGGATGGCAAATGTTATTCCCTTGTTCACGAAAGGGAATAGGGATAACCCTAGGAATTACAGACCAGTCAGTCTTATGCCAGTGGTGGGCAAAGTGTTGGAGAGGATTCTGAGAGACAGGGTTTATGATTATTGGAAAACCATAGTTTGGTCAGAGATAGTCAGCATGGCTTTGTGAGGGGCAGGTCATGCATCACAAATCTTATTCGATTCTTTGAAGATGTGACAAAACATGTTGATGAAGGTAGAGCAGTGGATGTAGTGACAATGGCTTTTAGCAAGGCATTTGATAAAGTTCCTCATGGTAGGGTCATTCAGATATAAGGAGGCATGGGATGTAGGGAAACCTGTCTGTCTGGATACAAAATTGACTGAAGGCAGAGAGTGGTGGTAGATGAAAGTATTCAGCCTGGAGCTCAGTGACCAGTGGTGTTCCGCAGAGATCGGTTCTGGGACCTCTGCTCTTCATGACTTTTTTAAATGACTTGGATGAGGAAGTGGAAGAGTGGGTTAGTATGTTTGCTGATGACACAAAGGTTGGTAGAGTTGTGGACAGTGTGATGGAGGGCTGTTGTAGCTTGCAACGAGACATTGACAAGATACAGATCTGGGTTGATAAGTGGCAGATTGAGTTCAACCTGGAAAAATGTGAACTCATTCACTTTGGAAGGTCAGATTTGAATGCAAAATACAGGGTTAAAGGTAGGATTCTTGGCAGTGTGGAGGAACAGAGGGATCTTGGAGTCCATATCCATCTCCATAGATCCCTCAAAATTGCCACCCAGATTGATAGGGTTATTAAGAAGACGTGTGATATGTTGGCTTTCATTAATTAGTACAACAAAGGTACATGGGTTAGCCTGATCTTACAGTAGGATAAAAGTCCCCTTTTTGCCTTCCTGATTTCCCTCAAGTATCTTCCCACTGCCTTTATACTCTTCCAAAGATTCATTTGCCAATGGATTTATTTGAAATCACAAGCTTTTGGAGTGCTGCTCCATCATTAGGTGAAATGCAAAGAGGCACATTGGCACAGAGTTTATAGCAGAAAGATCAAAAGATCATACGAAGGGTGTGAATGGAATCACAATACCGCACTTCTCGAAACATATTAAAGGAGCCATCCCTATAGACAAGCCCTGTGTATACAAACGATCTGGTCAAATGAGGAGGAACGAGATAGACACCTAAAGACTAGAACTGAGTATCTGGATGATATTCTGCAAACCTCCAACTTCTCAGAAGTAGTCCTGAGATTATCTTGGGATTACTTGATGTGCCATGTACTAGTGAGACCAGAAATAGGAAGATAATAAAATTGAATGCATGGTTAAATAACTGGTGTCGGAAGGAGGGCTTCAGATACCTGGGAGGGACCTGTACAAGAAGGACCAACTTGAACCTACAATGGAGGGGCATTGCTGGGAGATTTGCTAGTATCACCAAGGAGGGTTTAAGTTAGTGTGGTAGTGCGATGGAAACCAGAGCAGTTGGTCAGTGTATGGGTTGATTGAAGAGAAGGTAGATGTTAAGTTAATTAAGTCGAATAGGAAGAATGGACAGGACCAGGTTAATAAGCATTGTTGGACTAGCAGTCTGAAGTACATTTATTTCAATGCAAGGAGGATAACAAGTAAGGCAGATGGGCTGAGAGACTGAATTAGTATGGGTCTATGACACTGTAGCCATTACAGACACTTGCTTCACAAAAGGGCAGGACTGGTAGCTCAACATTCAGGGTTTTAGATGTTGCAGGAGAGATATAGTGCGTTGTAAAATGGGTGGGGCAAGTTGCATTGCTGATTAATGAGAATGAAATAGCTGGATGAAGAGAGGACATCTTGAAGGGATCAATCTGTGTGGCCATTGGGTAAAACTCAGGAATAAGAAAGGTGCAATCACCATGACAGGGTTATACCATAAGTCTCCCAATTATGTGTGGAATATTGAGGAACAGATATATAAGCAGATCATGAAAAGATGTAAAAACAAAAGAGTTCTTACAGTGTGTTATTTTAATTTGGCCAAATTGATTGGGGTTCCCTTAGTTCCAGGGTCTTGGATGCATCAGAATTTATTAGTTGTCTCCAGGAGAATTTCTTGAAACAACATGTTGATGGTGCAACTCCAGAACAAGCTGTACTAGACTCCTATTGAGGAATGGGCCTGGCCAGGTGATCAAAGTTTTAGTCGGGGAGCATTTTGGGAACTGTGATTATAATTCCATATATTTTAAGATAGTTATGGATAGTTCTGGCCTGACCCATACCCCCTCAAAACTTTTCAAGAAGGCAACCTACACCATAATGTTTCTAGTTGTTTTAAGCATGTGTAGTGTGGATATTCTAGGAGTGATGTAGCTAGCCCAACTACTCCTAGTGGGTTGTGAGAGTGGGAGGTTGGAGTGGGGACTCAACATGGACATTTTCTACAAATCCACAGACTCCCACAGCTACCTGGATTACACCTCCTCCCACCCTGCCTCCTGCAAAAATGCTATCCCTTATTGCCAATTCCTCCACCTCCGCTGCATCTGTTCCCAGGAGGACCAGTTCCACCACAGAACACACCAGATGGCCTTTTTCTTTAAAGACTGCAATTTCCCCTCCCATGTTGTTGAAGATGCCCTCCAATGCATCTCATCCACGTCCAACACCTCTGCCCTCGGACCCCACCCGTCCAACTGCAACAGGAACAGAATGCCCCTGGTCCTCACCTTCCACCTCACCAACTTCTGTATACATCGCATCAGCCGCTGACATTTCTGCCAATTACAAATGGACGCCACCACCAGAGATATATTTCCCTTCCCACCCCTATCTGCTTTCCGTAAAGACTGTTCCCTCTGTGACTACCTGGTTAGACTACCTGCGATGCCCCCTAACAGCCCACCCGCACCTCCCGGTACCTTCCCCTGCCACTGCAGGAATTGCAAAACCTGCTCCCACACCTCCTCCCTCACCTCTATCCAAGGCCCCAAAGGAGCCTTCCACATCCATCAAAGCTTCACCTGTGCTTCCACACATGTCATATACTGCATCCGTTGCTCCCAATGCAGTCTCCTCTACATTGGGGAGACTGGACACTTCCTCGCAGAGCGCTTTAGGGAACATCTTCAGATCACCTGCATCAACCAACCACACTGCCCTGTGGCCCAACATTTCAACTCCCCCTCCCACTCAGCCAAGGACATGCAGGTCCTGGGCCTCCTCAATCACCACTCCCTTACCACCCGATGCCTGGAGAACGAACGCCTCATCTTTCACCTTGGAACCCTTCAGTCTCATGTCATCAAGGTGGATTTCACCAGTTTCCTCATTTCCCCTCCCCCCACCTTACCCCTCAGTTCCAACCTTCCAGCTCAGCACCGTCCTCATGACCTGTTCCAATTGTAAACCTTCTTTCCCACCTATCCGCTCCACCCCCTTCTCTGACCTATCATCTTCATCCCCACCTCCATCCACCTATTGCACTCTAAGCTACCTTCCAAACCCAAGCCCTACCCTCCTCCCATTTATCTCTCCATACCCGAGGCTCTAGGCCTCATTCCTGATGAAGGGCTTTTGCCTGAAAAGTTGATTTTCCTGCTCCTCGGATACTGCCTGACCCACTGTGCTTTTCCATCGCTACTCTAATCTTGACTCAAATCTCTAGCATCTGCAGTACCCACTTTTGCCTAATTGATTTTAAACTTACTGTCAATCCTCTTTCAAGGATGCCTACCTTGAAGAAGTTCTCCTCTTCTCTCTACAAGGATCTCAGTGAGTCTCCCTGTCACTGCAACCCCAGGTCATCCCCAGGGATATTGGCATCAGTTTTGGAACTGGAGCAATCTGTGCCAATGGGACGGTCTCCACTTGAACTGATCTGGAACTAGTGATCTGGTGAAAAGGAGAAATAAGGTAGTCACTAGGACTTTAAACTTGTGAGTTGGGGGGAAGGGAAAGGGAAAGCAACAGGGAGTATGGATCAAGTTGAAAGATAAGCAGCAGGTTAGCATGTGTGCAGGGTTTAAGTATAAGGTAGACTAGGAATGAAGCAAAAAGTAAGGATAACTTAGGTAGAGGTGATGGAAATCATGAGGATAAGAAAATTAGCATTAAAGTGCTTTACCTGAATGCTTGAAGCATTCGTAACAAAGTAGATGAAGTAACAGTACAAATCATTGTAAATGATCATGATGTGGTAGGCCATCACAGAGACATGGTTTCAGGAGGTTCAGGGCTGGCAGTTAAACATCCAAGGATTTACAACTTATCGAAAATACAGGGAGGTGAGCAGAAGGGGCAGGGTTGCCTTGTTAGCTAAGAATGAGATTAAATCTATGGCACTGAATGACATAGGGTCAGATGATGTGGACTCTGTGTGGGTGGAGTTGAGGAACCACAAAGGCAAAAAAAAACATAACGGGAGTTATACACAGACCTCCCAGCAGTGGTCAGGACCAGGGGCGCAGGAAATAGATACGGCATATCAGAAAAGTAAGGTTACGGTGATCATGCGGGACTTCAACATGCAAATGGACTGGGTGAATAATGTTGCCGGTGGATCCAAGAAAGGGAATTCATGGAATGCTTACTGGATGGCTTTTTGGAACAGCTTGTGATGGACTCCTCAAGGGAGCAGGTTATTCTGGACTTAGTGCTATGTAACGAGCCAGGCTTTATAAAAGATCTTAAAGTCAAGGAACACTTAGGAGTCAGCGATCATAATATGGTAGAGTTCAGTCTGCAGTTCGAAAGAGAGAAGGCAAATTCAAATATAATGGTGTTACAGTTAAATAAAGGTAATTACAGGGAGATGAGAGAGGAACTGACGAAAATCGCTGGAAGCAGAGCCTAGTGGGGAAGACAATAAAGCAACAATGGCAGGAATTTCTGGGTGTAACTGAGGCCACAGTACAGAGATTCATCCCAGAGAAAAGAAAGATTACTGGGGTGGGGGTGGGGGGTGGGGGGAGTGGAAATAGACAACCATGGTTGATGAAGGAGTGCAGGAAATGTATCACAGAAAAAGAGAGAGCCTATAAAGTGGCCAAGGACACTGGGAAATCAGAAGATTGGGAAGACTACAAAAACAAACAGAGAATAACAAAGAGACAAATAAGGAAGAAGAGGATCAAACAAGAAGGTAAGCTAGCCAGTAATATTAGAACTGATAGTAAAAGTTTCTTTGAATACATAAGAAACAAATGAGAGGCAAAGTAGAGATTAGGCCGCTCCAAATTGATGCAGGAAGGGTAGTGATGGGAGATAAGGAAATAGCTGAAGAACTTAATACTTTGTGTCAGTCTTCACAATGGAAGACATGAGTAATATCCCAATAATTAAGGAGAGTCAAGGGGCAGAGTGGAGTATAGTGGCCATTACAAAGGAGAAAGTACTTAATAAGCTAAAAGGTCTAAAAATTGATAAATCCCCTGGCCCCGATGGGCTATATCCTAGATTCTGAGAGAAGTGGCTGAAGAAATAGCAGAGGCATTGGTTGTGATCCTTCACAAATCACTACAGTTGGGAAAAGTCCCAGATGATTGGAAAATCAATTTTGTAACCCCCTTGTTCAAGAAAAGATTAAGACAAAAGATGAAAAATTATAGGCCGATTAGCCTAACCTCAGTTGTAGGTAAAATTCGAGAATCCATCGTTAAGGATAAGATTTCTAAATTCTTGGAAGTGCAGAGTTGGATTAGAAAAAGTCAGCATGGATTTAGTCAGGGGAGGTCATGCCTGACCAACCTTTTAGAATCCTTTGAAGAGGTGACAAGTAGGTTAGACCAGGGAAACCCAGGGGACTTCCAAAAGGCTTTTGATAACTGCCTCATGGGAGGCTGCTGAATAAGGTGAGGGACTCATGCCCGAAACGTCGATTCTCCTGTTCCTTGGATGCTGCCTGACCTGCTGTGCTTTTCCAGCAACACATTTTCAGCTCGACTAAGGTGAGGGCCCATGGTGTCCGAGGTAAGCATGGTTTGTGGTTTCTTTTTCAGAATGGCAGCTGGTGACAAGTGGTGCACCGCAGGGTTCAGTGTTGGGGCCACAGCTGTTCACTTTATATATAAATGATCTGGATGAAGGGACTGGGGGCATTCTGGCAAAGTTCACCGATGCTATGAAGTTAGCAGGACAGGCAGATAGTTCTGAGGTGGTGAGGAGGATACAGAAAGATTTAGACAGTTTAGGAGAGTAGTCCAAGAAATGGCTGATGAAATTCAATGTGAGCAAATGCAAGGTCTTGCACTTTGGGAAAAAGAATACAGGGACGGTCTATTTTCTAAACGGTGAGAAAATTCATAAAGCTAAGGTATAAAGGTATCTGGGAGTTCTAGTCCAGGATTCTCTAAAGGTTGACGTGCAGTTGAGTCCGTGGTTAAGAAAGCAAATGTAATGTTGTCATTTATCTCAAGAGGGTTGGAATGTAAAAGCAGTGATGTGCGACTGAGACTTTATACAGCTCTATTTAGGCTCCATCTAGAATACAGTGTCCAATTTTGGGCCCCACACCTCAGGAAAGACAAATTGGCACTGGAGCATGTCCAGTGGAGATTCACATGGATGATCCCTGGAATGGTAGGCCTAACATACGTTGAACAGTTGAGGATCCTGGGATTGTATTCATTAGAGTTTAGATGGTTGAGGGGAGATCTAATAGAAACTTACAAGATAATGCATGGCTTAGAGAGGGTGGATGCTGGAAATTGTTTCTGTCAGGTGGGGATACTAGGATCCGTGGGCATAGCCTTAGAATTAGAGGGGGGTCAATGTAGAACGGAAATGAGGAGACATGTCTCCAGCCAGAGAGTGGTGAGCTTGTGGAATTCATTGCCACAGAGGCAATGGAGGCCAGGACATTAAGTGTCTTCAAGGCAGAGATTGATAAATTCTTAATCTCGCAAGGAATTAAGGGATACAGGGAGAGTGCAGGTGAGTGGCGTTGAAATGCCCATGAGCCATGATTGAATGGCGGAGTGGACTCGATGGGCTGAAAGGCCTTGCTTCGACTCCTATTTCTTATGTCTTATGGTCTTGCCTCTTCTGCCCTGAAGCTCTTCAGCCACGTCCACAAACAGACTCGCTACCATAGCCACATCTCCTTCCTCAGTGCCTGACTACGGAACCAATTGATCCCACATGGATTCCTAACCACATTCAGACCAACACAGTTTGGATCTGAACAGGACAACCAGTACAGACTAAAAATTCAAAACCTCCTGCAGCATTTCTCCTTCTGGATCCTCCGCTCCACACTTGCAGCCATGCACTGCCAACTAACCTCTCTGCAGTCAGCTATGTCTCAACTGAGGGCCACACTCTCTCAAAGGATCCCAACTGTATTATGTCCTCAGAAGAATTCATACTCTCAACAGACAGACAATATTTCTACAACATTTCCAACATCAAAAACTGTAAGTACAACAAACTTTCATATTCCCCCCTCAATGGTCAGCATTCCTTGAACATTCTAGAAGCTTCCCCTAGCTGTGCCAGCCACCATCACTGCGGCAATCGATGACATCATTTCTGTCCCCGCTGCCTGACAGCTTGCAGCCGTGGCTGCTCATGCTGCCTCCCCAGCTGCTGGCCAGACTACAGCTGCTGTAACCACTGGACAGACAACCACCCCGCAATCACCACGAGTTCTACCGTCGCCGAGACCAATGCAAGGCCTAACTTGGAACCATTCTTCCACCGCCTCTGTTGCTGCCGCCGCAGCCACTTCCGCCTTCCCGACATCACCCAGGCCAAACGTTCCGTTACTTCTGCCCCCTTCCTGGCCGCTGCCATAGCCACTTCTGCCCCCAACGACATCACCAATGCCACACGTTTCATCACTTCCGCCCCTCCAACATCACTCACGGCACGCGTTCCATGTCTTCCTCCCCCTTCGCTACCGCAGGCCCGTCTACCCCCAACATCACGTACACCACGCGTTTCATCACTTCTGCCCCCACTGATGTCACTTACCTGCACACCACTGACACGCTCCCTGTGGATCTCACTGTCACCACCCCTGCTCCCCAGAGCCCCGGGGTGAGCATCACTTCCACAAACAACGTCACCCCCGTTCCCCCACTATCATACCCACTCCAGTTACAGTCTCCACCCCCACTCCCAGCTCCAGTCCTATTCCAGGTGCTAGTTCCCAGCCCTGCCAGGTTTTTACTATCCCCCCAAGACCTCCCCCTCACTGAGGAAAAATGATTAGTTCCCATCAAAGGCCTTACCTTCATCCCCCTCCATCCACACATTAACAAATTCAATTCAGGTTATAACGTCAAACTCTTCTTCTGCCACCTCTGCCTCCAAGCTTACTTTTTAAATCAAGACCCCTTCGCCCGCCTATAAAACACCCCATCCTCCTGGACAGCCCGTGTCGGTCTGTTACCTGCCCTTGACCTCTTTATTTCCAACTTCTGCCGGGACATTAATCGACTAAACTTGTCTACCCCTCCTCCCCACACCAACCTCTCACCCTCACAAGGCACAGCCCTCGACTCCCTCTGCTCCAACTCCAACCTCACCATCAAACCAGAGGACAAGGGGGGTGCAGTAGTAGTGTGCCACACTGACCTCTACACTGATGAAGCCAGGCACCCACTCAAAGACACCTCCTCCTACCACCCCCTTGACCATGACCTCCTCCCACCGTTACCAAACCAGCATCTCCCAGACCATACACAACTTCATCACCTCAGGGGAACGCCCACCCACAGCTTCCAACCTCATAATTCGGGAACACTGCACCTCCCGATTCTACCTCCTACCCAAGATCCACAAACCTGACCACTCAGGCCGACCTATCATCTCAGCCTTCTCCTGCCCCACCGAACTCAGTTCCACCTACCTTGATACTGTCCTATCTCCCTTGGTCCAAGAACTCCCCATATATGTTCAGGACACTACCCACACCCTCCACCTCCTCCAAGACTCCCATTTCTCTGGCCCCCAATGCTTCAACATCACCATGGACATCCAGTCCCTCTACACCTCCATCGCCATGACCAGGGCCTCCATGCCCTCCGTTTCTTTTTCTCTCGACGTCCCCAACAGTATCCTTCCACTGACACTCTTATTCATTTGGCCGAACTGATCCTCACCTTCAATAATTTCTCCTTTGAATCCTCCCACTTCCTCCAGATGAAAAGGGTAGCCATGGGCTCCGGCTTTGTCTGTCTCTTTATTGGTTACGTGGAACAATCTGTCTTTCAGAGTTACACCAGCACCACTCGCCACTTTTCCTCCACTGCATTGATGACTGCTTTGGCACCACCTCGTACTCCTGCAAGGCGGTTGAACAGTTCATCAACTTCACCAACACATTCCACCCTAATCTTAAATTCAACTGGACCATCTCTGACACCTCTCTCCCCTTCCTGTACCTCTCTATCTCTATCAACGGTGACCGACTCAACACGGACATTTTCTACAAACCCACTGTCTCCCACAGCTATTTGGATAACACCTCCTCCCACCCTGCCTCCTGCAAAAATGCTATTCCCCCATTCCCAATTCCTCCGCCTCCACTGCATCTGCTCCCAGGAGGACCAGTTCCACCACAGAACACACCAGGTGGCCTCCTTCTTTAAAGACCAAAATTTTCCCTCCCACATTGTTGAAGATACCCTCCAATGCATCTCATCCATGCATCGCGCCTCCATTCTCATACCCCACCCCTCCAACCGCAACAAGGACTGAATGCCCCTGGTCCTCACCTTCCACCACACCAACATCCGTATACATTGCATCATCCGCCGACATTTCTGCCACTTACAAACGGACCCCATCACCAGAGATATATAATTCCCTTCCCACCCCATCTGCTTTCCGTAAAAACCGTTCCCTCCACGTCTACCTGGTTAGATCAATGCCCCCTAACAGCCCATCTACCCCTCCCAGCACCTTCCCGTACCACTACAGGAATTGCAAAACCTGCGCCCATATCTCCACCCTCACCTCCATCCAATGCCCCAAAGGAGCCTTCCACATCCATCAAATCTTCACCTGCACTTCGACACATGTCATTTACTGCATTTGTTGCTCCCAGTGCAGTCTCCTCTACATTAGGGAGATTGTGCATCTACTCACAGAGCGCTTCAGAGAACATCTCCAGGACGCTCACACCAATCAACCCCACTGCCCTGTGGCCGAACATTTTAACTCCTCCTCCCACTCTGCCAAGGACATGCAGGTCCTGGGACTCATCCATCACTACTCCCTTACCACCCGATGCCTGGTGGAAGTATGCCTCATATTCCGCCTCCGGACCCTCCAATCCCATGGCATCAATGTGGACTTCACCAGTATCCTTATTTTCCCTCCCCCCACCTTACCCATTCCAAACTTTCAGCTCAGCACCATCCTCATGACCTGTCCTACCTGTCAATCTTCCTTCCCACCTATCCGCTCCACCCTCCTCTCCAACCCATCACCTTCAACCCCCAGCTCCATCCACTTATAGCACTCTCAGCCACCTTCCCCCCATCCCCACGCCCCTCCCACCCCTGAGGCTCCAAGCCTCATTCTTGAAGCTCCCAATCAGGCTCCCAGCCTCATTTGCCAGAAATGTAGATTTCCCTGCTCTTCAGATACTGCTTGACGTGCTGTGCTTTTCCAGCACTACTCTAATCATGCCCCTTTCATTGTACAATTGTTTTAAAAATAAAACTTAAAAGCATTTTCAAGTAGATATTTCCAGGCATATCAGAACCTCTGTCTTTACAACCCCTCTCGAAAAAAAACAAAGAGCAAAATAACCTCGTTAAAGGGACAGCATCACCACAAAATTTTAGTCAAAAAGAAAACGAAGGCATGTGTAAGATATAAAAATCTGAAGTCAAATAAGACGCCTAAGGAGTGTAAAGGCAGCAGGAGAGAACTTCAAGGGAATTAGGAGGGCTAAAAGGAGCCGTGAAATGTCCTTGGCAAGTAAGATTAAGGTGATTCAAAAGGCATTTCATACATATATTAAGAGGTATGGAAATGGTAGGTCCACCCAAGTACAAAGGAGAGAATTTATGCATGGAGCAAGAGTAAGTGGATGAGATCTTTAATGAGTACTTTGCATTGATACTCACTAAGGAAAATGACTTAGATGATGATAAAGATCAGCGAGGGTAATGTCGAAATTCTAGAGCATGTCAATTTTATGAAAGAGGAGTGTTAAGTGCCTTGAAAACAATTAAGGTAGCTAAATCTGCAGGGCTTGTTGGGATCTATCAAGGTCCCTTGTGGTAGGCTGGTCCAGAAAATGAAGTCACATGGGATCCACGGTGAGTTGATAAGTTGGATACAAAATTGGTTTGGTCATAGAAGACAGAGGGAAGTTGTGGAATGGTGCTTTTCTGACTGGACATCTGTGACCAGTGATATTCCACAAGGTGGTGTTGTGGATTGGTAAGGAAGATTGTTAAAGGATACAACAGGATGTGGATCAGTTGAAAAGTTATGCGGAGAAATGGCATTTGGAGATTAATCCAGATAAATGTGAGGTGATGTATTTGGGAAAATTAAGTGCAAGAGTCGCGTGTCCAGTAAATGGTAGGATTCGAGAGTGTGGAGCTGGAAAAGCACAGCAGGTCAGGCAGCGTCCCGAAGGGCTTTTGTCCAAACGTCAACTCCCCTGCTCCTTGGATGCTATCTAACCTTCTGTGCTTTTCCAGCACCACACTCTCAACACTAATCTGCAGCATCTGCAGACCTCACTTTTGCCTAGTAAATGGTAGGACCCTTAGGAGCATTGATATCCAGAGGGATCTTGTCCATAGCTCCCTGAAAATGGCAATGCAAGTGGATAAGATGGTAAAGAAGGTGTACAGCATGCTTGTCCTCATTAGTCAAGGAATGAGTATAAAAGTTGGCTCGTTATGTTGTTGCTGCACAAACTTTAATTAGGTCACATTTGGAGTATTTCTACTGTTCTAGTCACCACACTATTGGAAGGAAGTAGGGGCTTTGGAGAAGTTGTAAATTAGGCTTATCAGGCCATTGCCTGGATTGGAAGATATTATTTATCAGGAGACATTGAACAAACCTGGATTGTTTTTGCTAGAGTGTCATGTCTGAGGGACAACCCAATAGAAGTATATAAAATGATTAGAGGCTTGGATAGGGTGGATAGTTGGAATCTTTTCTCCCAGGCAGAAATGTCAAATACTAGGGGGCACAGGTTTATGGTTTACTGACAAGGACATAAGTCCCACTCTCATCCAAGGCGATCCAGCATAATATCACTGTAGAGTGGCTGGATTACTGGCTAGTGAGGAGCCAACTGACATTTGGGTGGGTGAAGGTGGGTAATCCAACTCCATGTGAATTCCACCTAGAGTTTCTTAAGGGTCCAACACACTTTGATACTTTGTTGAATTGCAATTCTTTATTCATAAACCAAAACAGTTCTTGGACTTCATTGCAAACTGTCTCCAATCCTCCCCTAATCCTCGGTTGAAATGACCAACTAAATTTAATTGTATAATATTTAATTGCAATGGCTGAAAAATCTATTAAAAGGAAAATAAAGATGTTAATTGCATATAAATTGAAGTATAGAAACTGACCATGCAGTCCAGCTTGTTTTTGCATAGAGTTCACACAAGCATTTTCCAAACTTACCTCATTTTACTTTGAGAAACTAGTAATGCAAAGTGTTGTTTTCCATATCTAGAATTCAAAATGTACTGTTCCAGCACGATTAAAAATGGCAAGTAATTAAGCCCGCTATTGAAAAATCCCTGAGAGTGTTTGAGGCAATTATGAGATTCTATCAAAACTCATTAAGCAACCAAAAGCTGTCAGAATTATTGCACTAATGACCAGTATTGGATGAGATGCACAAAAATATTAATTGGCCTTTATTTTGACATAATTCTGAACTGATATGGAGATTGTTCTAAGCGTGATAAAATAGCTTTGTGTTGAAATGTGGCTTGAAATCTATAACCGTTATAAATTTAACAATCAAAATCAAATATGGCTCAGCCAACCACTGTCACCTTGACAACCCCATGAATGACAATTTAGTGCTGTAAATGCTTAATGGCCCTATTAAATTGGTGACATGACTGAAAGCTGGACACATGACTCATCTATACACCATCTATCACTGAAATGGAGTCAAGTGAGGCAGTTCTTAAGTACAAGATACCTGCAATGATATTCCTGTACAGAGTTATATATCTCTCTCTTACCATTTATGTGTCTCATTTCATTGCCACAATTCTCCTTAATGGGAATAAATTCTAGTAGCATTCTATAATTCTGCTTAGTCCTGATGAAGGGTTTATGCCTGAAATGTCGACTCTCCTGCTCCTTGGATGCTGCCTGACCTGTTGTGCTTTTTCCAGCACCACACTTTTGAACTCTGACTCTCCAGCATCTGCAATCTTCACTTTCTTCTAGTTTTCTGAGCCTTGGACATATTGTTCACCATTATATTTCAAGTTAGATAACATCAGATACTAGATCACTATCTACCTGAAGGGAATTCCAATAGTTTTCACAACAATGTGAATTCAATTATTTCCAAGGTTTCCACACACAACTGAAAATGTAGGCAATGCTGGTATTATTTCAATGTCTCTTCCAAGAATCACATTAATGTCTGTCAAAGAATATTAATATTTTTGATTGATGCAAGATTGGAAAGCTTCAAGTGATCTCATGCCAGGTGAGATTCATTTATAATAGCTCGGATCATTAATGTCATTGCCTTTCATGACCTTACTCTCTTCCTTACTCAGGCAATTCCATAGACTGGTTTAGTTTGTAAAGGTGTTGATTTAAAGACAACACATAATTACATTAACATCATGAACAGCCTTAACCATTTTTCCTGGCCCTTTTCCACAGACTGGTTTACAAATCTGTAAGTCTTAATAAGTTATTTTGATAAACTTCTGGAAATTAAAAAAAATTATTCTATCTGAACTTTTTAAAAACTCCGTGTTTTCAATTCTGATTGATGGTGAATCAACTTCTGAATTTTCAATTTCTGATTTTTGTTCTGATATTTCTGTATCACTCTCGCATTTCCCTTGTCTATTTTTCCAATTTTAATAGCGGTTCAACATGTTAACACGACACATTCACTGATTATTTCTCCTGTCTGGGGTATTCACTACATAACTCACATAATTGAATTGCTTTTTGGTTTGATAAATCTTGCTTTAAATGGTTCCCCAGAGACAGGTGGCAACATTAATACCTTGTCTCCAGCAACACAACTTCAAACTTTGTCCTCTTGTTTGACTGCTATCCTTTATATTATTTGTTGAGCATCATTCAAATGCTTTTTAGCCAATTTACATGCTTTGGTCATTTTTTCCCCTGAAACTTGAAACATGAGTCTGAAGGGTAATGTTTGAGGTTTAATTTATCTCTTTTTCTTTAATCAATTTAAGTAGTCCTCTCACTGCATATCCATGTATTAGTTCAAAAGGACCAAATTTTGTGGACAGGTTGGTAGCATCCTTAATGGTAAATAGTTACTAAAGGAATTCCTTTAGCTCAACCATTAGGAAATTCTTGGCTGTCAGCTCTAATCATAGAATTCAACGTTTGATGCCATTTTTCCAATGTAGTTTCAAATTGTGGGTGATAAGCAGAAGATGTGAATTGTGTTATTCCAAAATCAGCCATCAGCTCTTTGAGTATTTGTGATATAGAATTTGAATACTGATCTGATTATATTTCTTTAGGAAATCTTGGCACAAACTTGAACTAATTTTTCAAAAGTTAAAATTTTTGCAATATTTTCACCACAAGGCAGTGCTTCAGGAAATTTTGTGGAAAATTCCATAAGCACTAAAAGATGCTAATTCTTATTACTGGTTTTAGATAGGGATCCTTTTCATCTATTAAGAACCTGCTGAATTGTTCTATAAAAGCCTATGTTGGTACTGAAGGCACAGATTTTATTGATGGGTGGGCACTCGGATAGGCCCTAGCCACACCTGCCTGTTTGTCAGCTACGTTGAACGGCCCCACTTCAGTACCTACACAGGCACTATGCTCTAACTCTTCCGCTGTTATATCGATGACTGCGTCGGTGCTGCATCCTGCACCCAGGCTGAACTGGAACAGTTCATTGACTTTGCCCACGACTTTCACCCCGCCCTTAAATTCACTTGGTCCAACTCGGACATCTCCCTTCCATTGCTTGACCTCTGTGTTTCCATCTCCAGCGGCATCCTACCGATGGAAGTTTACTATAAACTCACAGGCTCGCGTAACTACCTGAATGACATCTCCTCCCACCTGGTATCCTGCAAGAACTCCATCCCATTTTCTCAATTCCTCAGCCTCTGTTCTGACGAGGAGACATTCCACTCCCAAGCTTCCCAGGTGTTCACTTATTCTGAACACCATGCTTCCCCCCCGCCCCGCCGCCATCCAGACAGCCCTCCACCGCAACACCTCCATTCCCCACTCCACAGCTCTAAACCTGCCCCCTCCAAATGCAATAAAGACAGGGACCCCTTGATCTCCCCTCCACCCCACCAATCTCTGCATCTAATGCATCATCCTTAAACACTTCCGCCAACTCCAACTAGACCCTACCACCAAGAACATCTTCCCCTCCCCACCTCTCTCTGCCTTCTGCAAGGACCGTTCCCTTTGCCAATCCTTGATTCACCCCCCCTCCCTCCTAGTCCCCCCCCCAAACCATCAGGTACCTTCCCCCTTAACCGTAACATATATAAAACCTGCTGGCTCACCACCCCCCTCACCTCCATCCAGACCCCCAAACAGTCCTTCCAGGTCAGATAGAAGCTCACCTTCCTCTCCTCTAACCTAGTTTAACTCTACCGGTGCTCCCGATGTTGTCTTCGCTACATCGGGGAGGCCAAACCTTAACTCGGGCACATTTTGCTGAGTATCTCAGCCGGGCGATAGGGGCCGGCCTGACCTCCCAGTCACTGGCCATTTTAAATCCCCTTCCCACTCCCATTCTGACATGACCATCCTCGGCCTCCTCCATTGTCATAGTGAATCAGACTGCAAATTGGAGGAACAACACCTCATCTTCTGCCTGGGCAACCTATAGCCGTTCTCCAATTTCAAATAACCTCCCCTCTCATCCTCTAACTCCCTTTCCAGCCCCTTCCCCTCCCTTTCAATCCTCTGACTGACCCTTCCTGCCAGCTACCAACCGGGTTCATTCCTCCCATCAACCAACCAGGCTGTACCCTCTAGCTGTGTTCACATATCACTAACTCACCACTGAGTTCTTCTCTCCATCCAAACTCTCTCACCAACCCCCCCACCCATTTATCTGCAGATCCCCTTACACCCACCCCCAGTTCTGAAGAAGGGTTAAACCCAAAATGTTAACTTCTCCATTTCCTGATGCTACCTGGCTTGCTGTGTTATTCTAGCCTTCTCCTTGTCTACCTCAGATTCCAGCATCTGCAGGTTTTTTTCTGTCTCTGACTGAGGTTTCTCCAATAGTTGACATAGATAGCATGTCTAGAAATATTTAATTGCATCTTATGTACCCTGTCTGACAAGAATATTTTCATATTTTAAGAGGCATTTGGATGGCTATATGAATAGGAAGGATTTGGAGGGATATGGGCCGGGTGCTGGCAGGTGGGACTAGGTTGGGTTGGGATATCTGGTCGGCGTGGACAGGTTGGACCGAAGGGTCTGTTTCCATGCTGTACATCTCTATGACTCTATGACTCTAAAGATGGTGAGCTAAACATCAATTTCCTTCTTGTTAGTGTCATCCTTTTTAGTTAAGCCTTTGAAAATTATAACCAACAACTGGATTTCTAAATCAACTCTATTTCACAGATCAAAAGAGAAAATGCTGGAAAATCTCAGCAGGTCTGGCAGCATCTGTAAGGAGAAAAAAGAGCTGACGTTTTAAGTCTAACTGACCCTTTGTCAAAGCTCTGACAAAGTGTCAGTTAGACTCGAAACGTCAGCTCTTTTCTCTCCTTACAGATGCTGCCAGACCTGCTGAGATTTTCCAGCATTTTCTCTTTTGGTTTCAGATTCCAGCATCCGCAGTAATTTGCTTTTATCTATTTCATAGATTCCTTTTCTTCCTGTCTAATTCAATGGACCTCAGAACTAATGACAACACAGTCAGGAAACAATCCAGGATAGGGGCAAATTACTGCATCTGCTGGAATCTGTGCTGGAAATCACAGTGGGTGAGGCAGTATCTGTACAGAGAGGGCAAGCTAACATTTAGAGTATAAATGACTCATCATTAATAATCCAGGATGTTCATCTTGTAAAATTTCAGTTTCTTCTCCCACCACTGTCTGTTTATCAACATAATCTTGAATATTCTTGAACCTGCTAGATCATTTTCCAAAACAAAATTAATTTCTTCTGTAGGAATTTGTGACATTGGTCCCACTACAAATTATCCATTAACTAAGTCACTCATCCAAAATTTTTTTTGTGCTTTTGTGGGGTGTGGCATCACTCAGCATTGTATAATGAGACTAGTTTGTAACCTCCATTTTTTACCTCCAGTTTGTAGTTTCTGCCCCATTAAAGACTCCAGAAGACAAGTAGTATCAGCAACCATCATAAATGACTGACTTACTCCAATGTATCTCAATGTCTTTATTAGTTTACCTCCTTGATTCAAAGCATATGTAATACTTCCCTTTTGAGAAATTAGTCAGTCCTTCAGTGGTCTTTTTTTTTGTCAATATTTGACAAAGAACTTACATGACTGTGCTAAGCCATCTGTCTCTGCTTAGTGAGATCCCCCTTTCCTGATGCTCCTTTTCTAAAGCTTTTGTAGAATTATCTACTACTGCAGTCAGTCTTCAATTTAACTTCCAACAGTTGGCTTTGTCTTATTTCAATTAGAGCATGTTACAAGTTTTCATTCTTCCTCCATTATTACTTTGCTCTCTAAAACTAATACTTATATCTGTAGACATTTGATTACTCCAATTTCCTTGTGGATTTCCACCCATTTTTCTGCAGCAGACTTTCATTGGTATCTAGCAGAATTGCTGATTCTTGATCCAGAATACTTAGTATTCAATTAAACATATTTTTAAATATGTCAGATTACTATTTCTGAATTCTTCCATGAGCATAATTTCTTTTATATGCTGAACAATGTTCTCCAACTTGAGAGATCTAAGCCCCTTATCCCACAGCATTTCTTTGACCCTTGCAAATTCTACAATTTCTAAGCCAAT
Organism: Chiloscyllium plagiosum; assembly: GCF_037043375.1. Classification (NCBI taxonomy): domain Eukaryota; kingdom Metazoa; phylum Chordata; class Chondrichthyes; order Orectolobiformes; family Hemiscylliidae; genus Chiloscyllium; species Chiloscyllium plagiosum. The sequence continues at coordinate 47,521,919 of NW_028270151.1, read as the reverse complement.
TTTATCTTTATTTACAAAACCATTCAGTTTAGCTTTTGTCAAGGATCTCATATAATCCACCACTATATCCTCCACTTCTAGAAAACTTTCAGCAACATTCAAAACCATCTTCAAACTCCTGTATAGTAAACTTCACCATGACACAACTGTTTTATGTCCAAAACCTGCTGTTTTTAAAAGGAAAGGCAGAATATTATAGGCTACTGAAAGTTGTGGCCAATAATGATAAATGTGGTAGACCTGAACAAGAAAGCCAACAGGGTCTATGTCAACATTAAGAGCAACTCACTGCATCTTTTGAACAAGCTCTGGGAGTGAGATGGGATTCTCACTCAGCAGCGGTGAGCTAATTATTAAGGGGATTACTGTTTGTTAACTATCTTATTGATTGCAAATCTGGCTTCATTAGTATGCAACATTCTAATACATTGAGCAAGGTAGGCATTGAGGGTTCTCAACATGGAGGTCAGACCTGGCAATTTCAGCTCCCCATTGGCTAAGAAGAGCCTTCTCTTTGGCACCATACTACAACATCTCAGGACACAATCTATGGCAACCAGCTACATGCATCCCTTCTCCAAGAATCCGATAATTTCCAACCCCTCAGGATCCTCATGGAATCTTTCGTATCCACTTGCAGGACACTTAAAAAGTTGAGACCTGCAATTTAGGGTTTATCAACAGCTTGCATTAAACGGCTGCGACATGGAAACTTCTGTGAACAGATCTCAGATTGGATCAGATTTCATCTCAGGGCTGTTCACATACTCTTGTAACACCTGCTTACTTAGCACCTACCTGTATGCCTCTAGCATTCAAGCCTTGCCATGCATTCTGTGCCATGTTAATGCCGCTTCAATTAGCATATTGGGTACTTCAGAGAGAGTAAAAGGCTATCAATAATCCTTTATTGATACACAGACAGGCTGTTTACCAATAGAGATTTGTCTATGGTGGGGGATATCTTGTTGTTTGTCATAATGATGCACCAAGCTTGAGAGCAAAACCTATAAAGTTTATGCCAAATAAACTGCACATTTATTCAAACAAATTACCATGTTAGAAAGTATGTGGGAGGAAAGAGTGTTCTCAGTCCAGTCACAAAGGCCACTTATCTTTCCCAGCTTCCTGACTCCAAACCAGTCAATCACCAGCACCAGCACCACACCCACCACACACACACACATATACATTCTCTGCTCCTCATAAATAACAGGATCTTTTTACTGGAATGGAAAGGATCAATGTTGAACAGCTTTCTCAGAAATAAAATATTGACATTTAATTATACAACAGAAAGGGGAAAAAATAGAAAGAGTACTTGAGAAACAGAATTTTCTCACAGATGGAGAAATTGCAAAAATGTGTAAGAAAAAAGCAGTCTGATGTTACTACTTTAGAGGTACAAATTATATCCACCTAGTTCGTAGCAATTGATCAGTAAAGCCACTTAGAATCCCTTGAATTAAAATTTCTTCATGAATTGCTGAACTAGCTATTATCACAAAATCTGACATAGGAGAGGGATCAATTATGTCAAGGTGGGCTGACACTATTCTTCGGGACTTAGTCTTGATAGCAGCCAGCATTTCTAAACAAATATGACAACAGAATGGAACTGGAGACAACTGTAAGAAAGCTGTGTCCCTTGAAACTGAGCTAACAAATAAATATTCAGTTGTACTTGGGTGCAACCAGAAAAGTTGCAAGTTTACCATAACAACCAAGGTTATAGGTATAAGGCAGGAAAGTGGACTTTGAGGATGATTATCAGATTAACCATGATCATGCTTAAAACTTTGTCTGTCGATCCCAGCCATGAAAATGATGATTCAGCCTCAATAGCCCTCTGGAATAAATAATTCCACAGATTCACTGTCCTCTGAGAGAAAAATATCTGCCATATGTCTGTCTTAAATAGGTGACCCTTTTGTCTGAGATTACGTCCTCTCATCTTAGCCTCTCCCACTGAAACAATCTCTCCATACCTACTCTGCCAAGCCTCCTTAAAGTTATATAGGTCTCCTCTTTAAATTCCAGTGAATACAGGAGTAACATATTCAAATCCTCCTTGTAAGAAAAACTCTATACCCAGGATCAACTGAAATAACTTCTGAATTAACTTCACTGAATTGCCTCCAATGCCAATATGTCTGTCCCTGCAAATGGGAATCAAAACTGTTCAAAATGTTTCAGGTGTGGTCTGAATAGTGCCTTGTAGGAGTTGAGCAAACTTCGCTGCATTTACATTCCATTCCCCTTGAAGTTAAGACAATGTAGATTAACTGTGAGTCTCACCCACATTTTCTTCCAATTCATCCCCGCAGTTACCTTTTTACCTATTTGTTCTTTTCTTGGCAGCGGTAGTGCTTTAGCATGTTGACCTAACATGGCCTTTGATTTCTTCCGTGATCTAGGGTCTCAATCAGATAATTCATTTGCCTGAGCTTTTTGACTACTCCATGTGGGCCGCTAAACCAGGCCTTTAAGAGTTCACTGGACATTTGTGGGTACACCAGCACATGGTCTGATGGCTGAAAGGTTTGGGCTCTAGCATACTTGTCTGCCTTTAGTTCCATCACTGTTTGAGAGATTTTCATATATTCTGGGACCACTTTAAGGACTTGGGAGTGTTCTGTTGGAACTTTGCTACATAGTCCAAATGGATACTTTGACCTTCTATTCCAAAAAAAAACCTATGTTTGTGTAGTTTCAGAGGCCCTCACACTTGGTACATGTAAACTGATTCAAATGGAATAAAATTGATGGAATAAAATTGATGGGTATGTCCCTGGTAGTTAACAGGAGAGAATATAGTCCTTTTTCTCAGTTATGGAGATACACACAGCAGTATGCCCTAATCATTGGTTGTACTAATCCTGCAAACCCTGAAGACCTCCATTGGGTCAAATCCAGCTACTCATTACTTCCTGAAAGATTTGGACAAGGAATTTGCACCCTGATCTAACTGGATCAGGGTGGGCAGATAATGCCGGTTGAAGCTTTGGATCAATTTCCTCACTACTGTTTTGGCAAAATTTCAGGGAAACAGACTCTTGGAAAAGTGTAGCTATATCCATGATGCAAGAATACCTGGTAGGTCCCTTTTGTCTTGGGCAAGGGTCCCACAGAGTTCACTAACATCTGAATGGTTCTGCAAAGGCCAACACGGGAATTGTTGGTTCAGATCTAATTGCACATTGGGGTTTCCCACAACGTGGTAGGTATGGCAGGTTCTGCAAAATCTTATATTTTTGTGTAGCTTTGGTTTGTAAAAATGCTGGCTGATGCAAACTTAGGTTTTGCATGTACCAGCCATTGAAACTTTGCACTTAAGCTATAGTATTTGCCCACAGTACCTCAGCAGCACCACCAGCTGGTAGGTCACCATCCACTCTGCATTTTCAGGTCTGTGAGGGAGTCTCCTCTTCCCCACTAGCACCTAATCTTTAATGTAATTGCACTGATGGACTGCTTTTGCCTCAGCTTCAGTGGGAGCAGTTGAAAGTGGTGTTTTTGAAAATGGGCCAGCTCCTGGGCTGCTATAAAGGATGTTCGATTAATTATCTTGTTGGGATCCTTTGATTCCTGAGAAAGGTTTCGGATAACCAGACTAGAGGGTTTTCTGCTTGCAGTGTTACCTCAGTCAATGTTGTGTGGGCTTGCCTGGCCATGGACGACATGACTACACAGTCAGGGAAAATGGCAGGCTCTGACCTCAGCAGGATCCTCGCAATTCACTGTAGATGCTGTTATCTTCGATTGTGTCAGGTTATTACAGGGAAGCAGGTCCAACCCATTCAAAAGGCTAAGGAGAGAACATCCATGTTTCTTTCTCATTTTCTAAAAATTCAAATCACTGGTGCTCCATTTTTAATCTCCTTATTCTATCCTTTTCATTGTCTTCAATTTCCAAATGTAAACCATTGGATATCCTATTTAAAATTTTTGATTTTCCAACTTTTGGGCAAAAGTTTAATCCCATTAAAATTATTAACTGTTTGACGGATGGAGCTTTCAAATCCTTAGAATGGCATCAGAATACACTGATACTGAATGTAGCCACCCCTATATTGTAGCAGTGCAAACTCGAGCAAGGCTTTCACAGTTTGACATTACATTACAGTGTGGAAACAGGCCCTTCAGCCCAACAAGTCCACACCGACCCACAACTAGAAGGTATAGGTTTAAGGTGAAAGGAGAAAGATTTAAAATGGACCTCAGGGACAACGTTTTTACACAGAGTGTGGTGCATGTATGGAATGAGTGACCACAGGAGGTGGTGGAGGCTGGTACAAACTACAACATTTAAAAGGCATCTGGTTGGGGATATGGTTGGGAAGGGTTTAGAAGGGTAGGGACCAAATGCTGGCAAATGGGACTAGATTAATTTAGGAAAGTTGGTTGGCATGGACAAGTTGGATTGAAGGGCCTGTGTCCATGCTGTGCAGCTTTTTGACTCTATGACTCCATGTGCTGCTTGATAGCACAGGTAGCAGAGCTTCCATCACTTTGCTGGTGATGAAGTGTAGACTGATGGAGTGGTAACAGGCTGGAAAGGTTTGACCTGTATTTTCTGGGCAGGACATCCTGGTCAACTTTCCACATTGTCAGATGAACTCTGGTTTAAAAAATATTGTTACTCAAATTGTCACAGAATGTGAACCAAATCACAATTTTTACAGCATTTGTTGTGGTAAAGCATGTGAAAATAACTTCTATTGATTTGCATAACTATTTTACATGATAACTAGTTTACATGCTTACAAAAGACATGTAACAAGACTTGATCTGACTTGTTTTGAGACAAAACATAAGTTGTTCCTGTATGACAAAATGTCGAAAAATGGCTAATGGGATTCAATCAAACAGTGATAACTGAATCCATAGGGATGCACAGACTCACGTTCAGAATCATAGATTTATAACTGTTTTCAACCATGAAGTTACAATTGGATGGCTTGTCTGCATCCTTTTCACAGGCAGCAAGTGCTTTTTACTTAACAACCCTATTTGTCATGTTCAAATTACTTGCCACATGCTGACAGCAACTCAACTGAGATAACCTGTCACGTTAGCCAATGGGTATAAATTAGCTCCTGTGTGGACAAATCTAATGAAATTTTAAGTTTTTGAAATATGTGATATATTTGTGTAGGTATAATAAATGACAAAACCTATTTTCATATTTTAGTCTTGATTTTTTTTTCAAAATGTGAAGTTGTAAAATAGAATATGTCAGTGAACTCCTCTCACATGATACAATTATCTGACCAGCTTATTTGGATTTCAAATGTTTCAATAGCTCAAGAGTATTAACCATGCAAAAGTAATTTGGAAAATTACAAATATTCTAATTTTGACCTTTGATATATTTCCAGAATAACTTTAAAATAATAGATATATGTATGAGACCTTTTTTTGTGCTGAATATCAAAGGCTGTTCCAAATTACCATTTGTGAAGTAACTGTTGGAATGTAGAATATTGCAAAAATTCTGATTATTTCATTTTCACAAAAAGCAATGAGAGCATTATTCAGACAAAAGGACCCAGATTAGATCAGTAAAACTATAATGAAAAACTGGGAAGTCTGGAAACCTGAGCCACAAGCAACATTTTTTAGAAATATGTTGCATGTCAGTAACTGAAAAGAAAAGATGGTTTACATCAAAAACAACAATATCATTCTCCTTCAGACACTCATCATTTTGTTTCATATTTTCCATTTTTAGTTTTGGCAGGAACAGGCCAGGCTTTGTGGGTTCCATGTTTTAGATTAATTACTTCTTAGAATCATAGAGATGTACAGCACAGACACAGATCCTTCAATCTAACTTGTCCATGCCAACCAGATATCCTAAATTTATCAAGTCCCACTTGCCAGCGCTTGGTCCATATCCCTCTAAACCCTTCCTATTCGTGTACCCATCCAGATGCCTTTTAAACACTATAATTGTACCAGGCTTCACCACTTTCTCTGGCAACTCATTCCATACACGGACTGCCCTTTGCATGAAAATGTTGCCCCTTAGGTCTCTTTTAAACCTTTCCCCTCTCACTTATGCTCTCTAGTTCTGACTACCCCACCCAGGGAAAATAACTTATCTATTTACCCTATCCGTGTCCTTCTTGATTTTATAACCTCTGTAAAGTCACCCCTCAGCCTCCAATGCTCCAAGGAAAACAGCCCAACCTGTTGAGCCTCTCCCTGTAGCTTAAACCTTCCAACTCTGGCAACATCCTTGGAAAACTTTTCTGAAACCTTTCAAGTTTCACAACATCCTTCCTATAGGAGGGAGACTAAGAATTGTACACAATATTCCAAAAGTGGCCTATCCGATGTTAAAGCCACAACAATACTTCCCAACACCTATACTCAGTGCTCTGACCAATAAAGGGAATCATACTAGACATCTCCTCCACTATCTAATCTACCTGAGACTCCACTTTCAAGGAACTATGAATCTGCACTCCAAGATCTCTTTGTTCAGCTACACTCCACAAGACCTGAGCATTAAATATATAAGTCCTGCTCTGATTTGCTTTTCCAAAATGCAGCACCTCACATTTATCTAAATTAAATTCCATCTGCCACTCCTCAGCCCATTGACCCATCTGATCAAGATCCCATTGTACCTTGAGGTAGCTGTTATCCTTATGTATATTTTTAAATAATTTCCTCATTTATGGTCCTTTGAAAAACCAAGCTATCACAAAGAACTGTGATTAATACTAACATGACTTTTTAGCTTTTAGTTCAACTATATTCATTTAACTTTCAAGGTAATATCTAAGTAATTGGTAAGATGTAGTTATTAAGCATGACAGTGCTGCAAAAGTTAAATTAAATGCACAGTTGGAATGACAAGAACTCTGAAGATATTTATTAAATCTACCATTTCAATTCAATTCTCTCAAAATATTAACTTCCTCATAGCTAATACCCCAACAATATTTTAGCAGTTGTGTTTAAATGAAGTATCAACCCAAATAAATGCAAGAAGAATGATCAAATCAATCTCAATTCTATGGACATAATCTTTATCTATTCAGTCTTAATACAAGGACACTAAAATTGTAAGATTAAAATTACAGCTGACTGCAAAATAGTAGCACAAAATTTATAATTAAATTTGTACATGAGGTTAAAGATAAAATTAAAATTTAACTTAGCAAAGACAATGTTACTTATGTTTTTTTTAAAATATCTGGGGATGTAGGCATCAAAGGCTAGCCCAGCATATGTTGCCCATTCTTAACTGCTCTGGAGAAGGTGATAGTGAGCTGTTTTCTTGAACTGTTGCAGTCTCTAAGGTGTAGGTCCAGGCCTTTTACTCAGCAAGAGTAAGTGAACAGTTACATAGTTCCAAACCAGAATGGTATGCTGTTTGGAGGAAAACTTGCAAACTTTGCTGGGATAATCCAGGAAATTATAGGCCTATGAGCTTCACATCAGTGGTAGGGAAATTATTGGAAAAGCTTCTTAGGGACAAGATCTATATGCATTTAGAAGCAACTGGACTTATTAGTGATACACAACATGGTTTTGTGTGGAGGATGTCAAGCCCTCATTAACTTTATTGAATTTTCTGAGGAGGTGATGAAGATGATTGATGAGGGAAAAGCAGTTGATATTACCTACATGGACATCAGTAAAACCTCCCTCATGGCAGTACAAAAGGTGAAGTCACATAGTCTCAGGGGTGAGCTGGCAAGATGGATACACGGAACTGGCTTGGTCATAGGAAGCAGAGGGTAGCGGTGAAAGAATGCTTTTCCGAATGGAGGGTTGTGACTAGTGGTGTTCCACAGGGATCAGTGTTGGGTTCGCTGCTGTTCGTGGTCTACATAAATGATTTGGAGGAAAATGTGGCTGGTCTAATTAGTACGTTTGTGGATGATACAAGGTATGAGGCTTTTTCCCAGGGTTAAGGGCTCAATTGCCAGCGGACAAAGGTTCAAGGTGCAGGGGAGATATTTAAAAGAGATGTGCAAGTCATGTTTTTCACACAAAGGGTGGTGAGTGTCTGGAATGCACTGGCAGAGGAGGTGGTGGAAGCAGACTCATTGCTGTATTCAAGAAGCACCTGAATGAATACATGAATAGGAAAGGAATAGAGAGATACTGATCCTGTAAGTGAACATAGTTTTAGTATGGAAAGGGAAAATATATTGGTGCTAGCTTGGAGGGCCGAAGGGCCTTTTCCTGTGCTGCGTTGTTCTTTGATCTTCATATTTGCAGGTAGTAGCATTCCCATGCATCAGCTGCCCTCATTCTTCCAGGTGATCGAGATGAAAGGTTCTGCCAAAGGGAACTTGTGAGTATATTTTATGGCTTGTATAACTGCTGTTCCTATGCATTGGTAGTGAAGGAACAGAATATTGAAAGTGGTGGAAAAGGTGCCAGTCAAGTGGACTGCTTTGTTTAGGATGTTGGTCATCTACCTAAGTGTTTGTCTTGAAGTGACAAACAAGATAGATGAAGGCAGAGCAGTGGATGTTGTCCATGTGGACTTCAGCAAGGTGTTTAACAAGGTTCTATATGGTAGACTGGTTAGCAAGGTTAGATCACATGGAGCTGAAAATGTGTTGCTGGAAAAGCGCAGCAGGTCAGGCAGCATCCAAGGAACAGGAGAACCGACGTTTCAGGCATAAGCCCTTCTTCAGGAATTCCTGAAGAAGGGCTTATGCCCGAAACGTCGATTCTCCTGTCCTTGGATGCTGCCTGACCTACTGCGCTTTTCCGGCAACACATTTTCAGCTCTGATCTCCAGCATCTGCAGTCCTCACTTTCTCCTCTTAGATCACATGGAAACTAGGGAAAGTTAGCTAACTGGATACAAAATTGGCTCGGAGACAGAGGGTGGTGGTGGATGGTTGTTCCTTAGACTGGCAGCCTCTGACCAGTGGTGTCCACTAGTTATTGTCACTTTTTAAAATGATTTGGATGTGAATATAGGAGGCATGGTTAGTAAATTTGCAGATGACACCAAAATTGCTGGTGTAGCAGACAATGAAGAAGATTATCTCAGAGTACAATGGGACTTTGACCAGATGGGCCAATGCTTCAAGGAGTGGCAGTTGGACTTTAATTTAGATAAACATGAGGTGTTGCATTTTGGTAAGGCAAATCAGGACATGACATATACACTTAATGGTAATCTCCTGGGGAGTGTTGTGGAACTTAGATACCTAGGGGAGCAGGTGCATATTTCCTTGAAGGTAGAGTCAGAGGTAGACAGGATAGTGAAGAAGACGTTTGGTACGCTGTCCTTTATTGGTCAGTGCATTGACTGTAGAAGCTGGGAAGTCATGTTGTGCTGTACAGGACATTGGTGAAACCACTTTTGGAATATTGCATTCAATTCTTGTCTCCCTTGTATAGGAAGAATGTTGTGAAACTTGAAAGGGGTTCAGAAAAGATTTACAAGGATGTTGCCAGGGTTGGAGGGTTTGAACTATAGGTAAAAACTAAATAGACTGGGGCTGTTTTCCTTGGAATATCGGAGGCTGAGGGGTGGCTTTGCAAAATCATGAGGGGCATGGATAGGGTGACTAGCCAACACCTTTTCCTTGGGTTGGGGGAGTCCAAAACGAGAGAGCACAGGTTTAAGATAAGAGGGGAAAGATTTAAAAGGGACCTAAGGGGCAACATTTTTATGCAATGGGTGGTGTGCATATAGAATGTGCTGCCAGAGGAAGCAGGGAAGGCTGGTACAATTACACGATTTTAATGGCACCTGGACAGGTACATAATAAGAAGGGTTCAGAGGGATATGGGCCAAATGCTGACAAATAGGAGTGGATTAATTTAGGATACCTGTTAGCATGGATGTGTTGGAAGGTCTGTTTCAATACTAGGATAGTGAAGAAGGCGTTTGGTATGCTTTCCTTTATTGGTCAGAGAATTGAGTACAGGAGTTGGGAGGTCATGTTGCAGCTGTACAGGACATTGGTTAGGCCACTGTTGGAATATTGCATGCAATTCTGGTCTCCTTCCTATCGGAAAAACGTTGTGAAACTTGGAAGGGTTCAGAAAAGATTTACAAGGATGTTGCCAGGGTTGGAGGATCTGAGCTACAGGGAGGGGCTGAACAGGCTAGGGCTGTTTTCCCTGGAGCGTCGGAGGCTAAGGGGTGACCTTATTGAGGTTTACAAATTATGAGGGGCATGGATAGGATAAATAGACAAAGTCTTTGCCCTGGGGTTGGGGAGTCCAGAACTAGAGGGCATAGGTTTAGGATGAGAGGGGAAAGATATAAAAGAGACCTAAGGGGTAACTTTTTCACGCAGAGGGTGGTACGTGTATGGAATGAGCTGCCAGAGGATGTGGTGGAGGCTGGTACAATTGCAACATTTAAGAGGCATTTGGATGGGTATATGAATAGGAAGGGATATGGGCTGGGTGCTGGCAGGTGGGACTAGATTGGGTTGGGATATCTGGTTGGCGTGGACGGGTTGGACCGAAGGACTAGGACTATACAAATCTATGACTCAATGAGTGTTGTTACAGTGGCACTCATCCAGGAAAGCAGAGAGTATTGCATTATTGTCCCAAGCAGTACCTTTGGGTTGATAAACGGGTATTGGGATATAGGAGGTGAGTTACTGACCATACAATTCTAGGTTTTGACTTGCTCTTATAGCTGTAGTATTTATATGGCTGATCCAGTCAGTTTTTGATCGATGAATAAAACTCAGGTTGTTGATGGTGGAAGTATCTGCAATGGTGATGAATGTCAAGGCGTGATGATTAGATTCTCTGTTGCTGGAAATGGCCTTCACTTTGCAATTCTGTGGTGCAAATGTTACTTGTTATTTGAGAGCCCAAGCCTGGATGTTGTCCAAGTTTTGTTGCATATGGATATGGACTGCTTCGGTACCTACAAGTGGTGCTAAATATTGTGAAATTATTCATGAACATCCACTCTGACCTCATGCTGGAAGGAAGACCAGTGCAGATGATTTAACTAAGCACACTGAACTGCAAAGCTCCTGTAATGATATTCTTGCACTAAGATTATTGACCTCCAACAAGCTCCTATCTGTGGAGAGTTTTCCTTGATTCTTATTGGCTCCAGTTTTGATGGACCTCCTTGATACATACATGACTAATTGCTGCACTAATGTCAAGGACAATGATTCACATCTCACCTAAAGTATAATTTAAGTATTAGCATTTTACTCTTCGTTGAATATTAATAAATCATGATCTTTTAATTTATTCAAAGGTTGACATTCCAATTATTTAATCTCTTGCACTACCTCTGATACCATGCATACAAACACCCACTGATATATGCAAATTACATTGTTCATTTTCAACAACTTGTTCTAAAAGCCATTACTCATAAACTGAGTATCTTTTCTGGTTCTCCATTATCTAACATCTACAGCTTGCAATGACAATGGGAATATTAGACCATAGCAGTTAGACATAAATAGAAAGGAAGTACTCTACTGTGTCTATTATGTAAAATGCCAATAGCTTGCACTGAATTTAAAACAATACATAATAAAGAGAAACAATTATATTACAGTAAAAGCTACAAACTTGGTTTCTTTTAGCTCCATTCTTTATTGCTTTTGTAATCGTTTCATTATTAATTAATTTTCTTGTGTTGTTGATGTTACCATCTAACCATAGCCAGAACAATAATTTAAATTAATGATGCATTTTCCAAGTGTGCTAGAGCTTCAGATAAATCAATACATACTAATGATTTCACCTCACTTGCATCTTGGGAAATGAAGTGGAGCCCAAGCAGTAGTTTGTTCCCCTCCTCCCTGGCCCAAGTTGCTACAGCACTGTTGATCACAACAAGACAAACAGGGAGTCAGACAGAACTTATGCTCCAACTAGCTAGATGAATTACTAACTTGCAGATATATCACAAAGAGCATAATATTGACTGAAGATATATTTTAGCGGTGCAAGGACACCTGGAAAAGGATAATAATTATTATGTTAAAAGTTAAAAATGCAAATAAATAATTAAAATCTAATTAACATGAGTGATGCAGACACAGCATGTTTTCGAACATGCAGGAGGAAATTACTATTTCACAAACTATGGTAGTCAGAGCTGAAACCTTTAACAAAGACAAGGTAGTTCTATAGTCAATGGAGGAAATAACCTGGTGATAGTATCAGTAAACTAATCATCCAGAAACGCAGCTCATGTTTTGGGGACCTGGGTTTGAATCCCACCATGGCAGATGATGGAATTTGAATTCAATAAAAAAATCTGTAATTAAGAATCTACTGATGATGATTAAACTGTTGTTGACTGTTGGAAAAATCCATCTCGTTCACTAATGTCCTTCAGGAAAGGAAATCTATCCTCCTCACTTGGTCTGGCCCACATCTGACTCCAGATCCACAGCAAAAAAATGAAACTAAATTGACCACCTAACATTGACACTGGCATAAGAAAAAGACAATGGCAGAAACAGTCCTTTTGACCTTGAAAAGTCCTCATTAGTAACATCTGGAAGCTAGTGCCAAAATTGGGAGTGTTGTCTCATAGACTAGTCAAGCAACAGGCTGGCATATTCATACTCACAGAATCATACTTTACAGACAATGTCTTAGACACCACCTTTACCATCCCTGGATATGTCCTGTTCTACTGGCAGACCAGACCCAGTAAAGATGGCAGTACAGTAGGATACAGTCAGGAGGAGTTGTCCTGAGTGTCCTCAACACTGACCCAGGATCCCATGAAGTCTTGTGGCTTTCAGTCCTGCTGATAACAACGTAGCACCCTCCTTCAGCTGATGAATCAGTAATCTGCCATGTTGAACCAGACATGAAGGGACCACTGAGGATGGCAAGGGCACAAAATACCCTGGTTGGGGATTTCAATGTCTATCACCAAGAGTGGCTCAGCAGCAATGCTTCTGATTGAACTGGTCAGGTTCTAAAGGACCTGCTAGACTGGGTCTGTAGCAGGTGGTGAGTGAACAAACAAGGGGGAAGAAAATATTTGACCTCATCCTTACCAGTTAGCCTGTTGTAGATGTACCTCTCCATGACAGTATAGGTAATAATGACCACCACACAGTCCTTGTGAAGACAAAGTCCCACTTTCAACTGAGAATAACCTCCATTGTGCTGTGTGGCCGTCTCACCATATTAAATGGGATAGACTTCGAACAGATCAAGCAACTCTTAAATGGGTATTCATGAGGTGCTGTAAGCTATCGACAACAGCAGAATTGTACTCCAGCACAATAATCAACCTCGTGGCCCATGTGTTCCCTACTGAAGAGTTACATCAAGCCAGGGGAGCAATCCTTGTACAATGAAGAGAACTGGAGAGAATGTCAGGAGCAATAGCAGGCATACCTAAACATGGGGTGTCAACCTGGTGAAGCTATCAAACAGGACTACTTATGTACCAAACAGCATAAACAGTAAGTGATAGATAGACCTAAGTGATCCCACAACCAAGGGATCGGATCTAAGCTCTGCAGGTCTGTTATATCCAGTTGTGAATGCTGGTGGACAATTAAACAACTCACTGGAGGAGGAGGGTCAACAAATATCCCATCCTCAATGATGGAAGAGCCAACACATTAGTGCAAAGGATAAGGCTGAAGTATTTGCAGCAATCTTCAACTAGAAATGGAGATTGAATGATTCATCTTAGCCTTCTCCAGTGGTCCCCAACATTACAGATACCAGTCTTCAACCAATTCAATTCACTCCACATGGTATCATGAAATAGGAGGCACTGGATACTGCAAAGGTTACTGAAAACATTCCAGTAAGTGTACTTTAGGGTTGTGCTCTAGAACCTGCTGTTCCCCGAACCAGGCTGTTTCAGTACAATTACAAAACTGGTATCCACCCAACAATGTGGAAAATAGCCCAGGTATATCTTGTACACAAAAAACAGGACAAATCCAACCTGCCCATTAAGGCCCCACCAGTCTACTCTTGATCATCAGTAAAGTGATGGAAGGTGAATATCAAACAACACCTGCTCAGTAATATCATGCTCAGTTGATGCCCAGTTTGGGTTCTACCAGGGCCACTCAGCTCCTGATCTCATTATAGCCTTGGTTCAAACATGGACAAAAGAGTTGAATTGTAGAGGTGAGGTAAAAGTGACAGCCCTTGACATCAAGACTGTATTTGACCGAATGTGGCATCAAGGAGCCCTGGCAAAACTGCAATCAATGGTTATTGGGGGCCAACTCTCTGCTGGTTGGAATCATACCTGGAACATGGTGGTTGTTGGATGTCTGTTCTCTCAGATCAATTACATCTCTGCATGAGTTCCTCAGAGTGGTGTCCTAAGCCCAATCATCTTCAGCTGATTCATCAATGATCTTGCCTCCATCATAAGGTCAGAAGTGGGGATGTTTGCCAATGATTGCACAATGTTCAGCACCATTCATGACTGCTCAGATACTAAAGCAGTCCATGTTCAAATGCAACAAGATCTGGACAAGGCTTGCCTGACAAATGGCAAGTAACATTTATGCCACACAAATGCCAGGCAATGACCATCTCCAGTAAGAGACAATCTAATACTACCCCTTAACATTCAATGGTGTGACACCCTAGAGATTAACATTGACCAGAAACTCACTAGCACTTGCCACATAAACACAATGGTTACAACAGCAGGTCAGAGGTTAGAAACTCTGTGGCAAGTAACTCACTTCCTGACTCCCCAGAGCAGCAGCTACAAGGCACAAGTCAGGAGTGTGATGGAATACTCCCCATTTGCTTGGATGGGTGCAGCTCAAAGTACACACAAGAAGCTGGACACCATCCAGGGCAAAGCAACCAACATGATTGGCACCACATTCAAAAGCATGCAGCCCCTCCACCCTGACACTCAGTAGCAGCAGTGTGTACTATCTACAAGATGCACTGCAGAGTTCCACTAAAAGATCTTCGGACAGCAACTTCCAAACCCATAACTCTACCTAGAAGGAGAGGAGGAGCAAATACATGGGAAAACCACCACCTTCAAGTTCCCCCCCAAGCCATTCACCATCCTGACTTGGAAACATAACACTGTTCCTTCACAGTTGTTGAGTCAAAATCCTGGAATTCCCTCCCCAATGGCATTGTGGGTCAACCTATAGCAGGAGGACTGCAGTGATTCATGAAGACAGCCCAACACCACCTTCTCGACGGCAACTAGGAATGGGCAATACATGCTGGCCAGCCAGCGAGGCCTTGTTCCCATGAATGAATAACAAAAAAAACTTTGTATTCATTCAGCACCCTTCAGGATCTCAAGATGATTCCAAATACTTTGCAGTCAATGAAATATTTTTGAAATTTAGTGATTGTTATTTGATGATGCTGCTCCTTTAACAAAGTTATGTTGTTCTTGGTTTTTTTGTCAGACGGGTCAAAAATGCAGAGGTTCCAATATGTCTGGGCTTATCTACTTGAAGAAGCTTTTAAGTGTGTTTTTTTCTAAAAAAAACCACTTGTTCAATGAATGGCCAGTTCTCCCAGTTCAGGTTTGGCTTGGTTTGGTTTTAGCAAGCGATTTTGTTTGCACCTGCTGGTCAAGTCTTAGCTGGGAGCCCAGAGAAGCTGCTGGGGACCTAAAGAAGCAGTTCCATGCTGATCCTCTCTCCCTCTGACATCCCTCCTGTAAGAACCTGCGTTTGATTTTACCTTTTTATCCCACAAGGGTGTTTATAGGGATGTTGCAAGTAATTGGAACAGCATCATTATGTTGCAATGGAGTCGATTGAGTTTTCAAGTATGTTATGTTATTTTATATTCTGTTCTCTTTTACTCGTGTGTGAATAAAATCTGTATTTTATTTTAAACTGAATGGTTGGACAAGCTGCATTACTCCTGGAATATCCACTTACACCTGCTTAAAACAACTAGAAAAGTTAGGGTCTGGGCTACCTTCTTGAAATGTTTTGACAGGTCTGGCCTGGTCCATAACATTTACAATATGAGAAAATGTTTTGTGTGACATGTCAGGTCAGGAGGACAAGCCCAATGTTGAAAGATGTATCACACTACCATCTACAGGCATCCCACATTAATGCTAAAGAAGCGGAAGATTTTTCTGAATGGCTTACTGATGGAACAGGGTCATTTTTAATGGGTTATGATTCCACATGCAAACAGATTACTCAAACAGATATTAATGAAACTTTTCTCATTGCCGTTTATGATGCTGCATATGATTCATCTATAATTAAAACAGGCTATGGGTTCCAAGTGACTGCAAAGCCTAATTGTTTTCCAATATGTTTTCTGTTGAATATTTGTTCTACTCTCTTGCCTTCACTAACATGGAACTTTCTAAAAGCACTACTATATTTAAACAATCCACAGTTCATGCCAGCATTTAGAAGTGTACCATGCAATGTGTTATTTCTTAGGCAGATGTTCTTTTCCAATGTAGACATGATGTGTTGTGATGATAAGTGCCTTTAAGGGGGATTTGTTCTGTCCTGATTCTCTTGAAGAGGGCTGTTTTCAATCTGGTGGTGAGGTCCTGCTCCATGGAAAACAGATTAAATATTTTTTTAATTAGACAAAGGAAATACGAGTGGTGGGATTAGATTCACACAGATCACCCTCTGCCAAGGGTATGTTTATGGGATGCTGTTATATTGGAAAAATTGATGAGTAGTAGCTAAAATATATATCATTTTGATCAAGTATTTTATTACTGTTAAAGTTATACCAATTATTCATTTTTTGTTTGTATTTTAACTGTGGTGTAAGAATAAAATACATTGTGCTTGAAGCCGAGGAGTGCAACCAATTTAATCACATTGGAATACAATGCCTAAATAAGGTAACAGTTAGGGTCTAGGCTATCTCCTTGATAAACTTTGAGAAGGTTTGGTCTAGTCCATAGCACTGCCTTTCCATAGTAATGCTGGACATAAGGGATTTTCAGGGCAGGTGAGGATATAACTTTCATTCCAGTTAGATTGATTGTGAGGCCAAATTTCTTTTTGGCATCCAAGGAACAGTCCATGATGATGTTGTGATCTTTCTCTTTGTGGGTAAAAAAAGAGCATGGTCATCAAGAAGGAAGAACTTGTGTTCAAGCTCTTCAAAATTCCTAGTTTTGGACAGAGGATGCAAATATTGCATAATTTATCATGTGGCCGGAAATGAAAATTCATTGTTAACTCCAGTTTCTGAAGGCATATATGTAGATGAGTAAAGAAACAAACATGAAAAAAATAGAAAGATTGCAGCATCCGCTTTTCGTGGTTCTGGTTATCATGTTATCATAGACCTGGCAAAACGTTTAAGTAAACATGTCCAACACAGATGATTTTAGCCAATAGTTTCTCGAGGTCCTCTCTGCAGAATGTTTTGTAACCTTTTGTGAGATCAATTGGATTCAAGTTTTATTTACAAAAACATCTCCCATTCTGACACTTCGTGTGTTTTCATGTTATAGATTCCAAAATGGACCCTTATGGAAATCAACCTTTGCTTAGTGAGTCAATGGTTCATCCTACACTCTACTTGCCCTCATGAAATATGTTATTTTGACATTTTTAACCTGCTGAGTGGATATGTAGTCAATCATGTGCAATGTTTGGCAAGAGGGTGAATCCTTATGGTATTCTATTTGTATGGAAACCCAATGGTTGTCATGGTGATAGTCAAGTTATGATTTGTACACATCAGTAGAGTTTCAGTACTATTGCACTTGCCTATGCCATATTTTACAAATGACTCCCTTTAGAACTGGGGTTAACTGATCAAGACAAGTTATAACTTTTACGAGTTATATAAATGATTGGTTGGAAATAATGGCTTAGAAGCATTTTTACTGGATTATCAATCTAGTGATCCAGTTAATGTTCTGGAGGGACAGGCTCAAATCCTACAATGATAGATTGTGGAATTTGAATTAAATAAAGATCTGGAATTAGGAATGGTCATCACATTGTTGCTGATTGTCAGAAATCTCATCTGGTTCACTAATGTCTTGTCACCAGACATCCTTACCTGGTCTGGCCCACACGTAACTCCAGTCCCACAGCAATGTGTTAGACTCTTAACTGCCCTCTGGGCAATTACTAATGAGAAATAACGGTGGTTTAACCAGTGATGTCCACATTCCATGAATGAGTTTTTAAAAATTCAAAAACTCAGTCAGACTAAATGTTTTAGATTTTCATAGAATTCATTTTGATCTGTCAGAGATTGTGATGGTGGGTACATTGATGTTAATAGTAGTCATATGTGGTTGTCAGTTTGCTCGCTGAGAGATTTGTTTTCAAACGTTTTGTCACAATACTAGGTACGATCATCAATGAGCCGGTGTTATGTCTCTCTTTCTATTTAGGTGTATTGGTTTTTTAAGTTGGGTGATATCATTTCCAGTTGTTTTCCTCAGAGAATGGTAGATGGGGTCCAAATCAATGTGTTTATTGATCGAATTCCTTCTTCGTCTGTATGTTAGGATACTAGTGATAGTGGGTCATGTCTTTTGGTGGCTAATTAGTGTTCACATATCCTGCTGGTTAGTTTTTTGCCTAGTTGTCTGATATAGTGTTTGTTACAGTCCTTGCACTGGTATTTTGTAAATGACATTAGTTTTGCTGGTTGTTTATATAGGGACTTTTAGGCTCGTCAGCCGCTGTTTAAGTGTGTTGGTAGGTTTGTGGGCTACCATGATGCCAAGGGATCTGAGTAGTCTGCAAGTCATTTCAGAAATGTCTTTGATGTAAGGTAATGTGGCTAGAGGTTCTGGGCATGTTGTGTCTGCTTGTTTGGGTTTGGTATTGAGAAATCGGTGGGCTGTGTTTATTGGGTACCCGTACTTCCTGAATATGCTGTATAGGTATTTATATTCTGCTGTTCATAGTTCCTGGGTGCTGCAGTTTGTTGTGGCTCATTGATATAATGCAGCTGCATTTGTGGGTGTTGAGATGATTGCTTCTGTAGTTAAGTATTTGGTCTGTGTGTGTTGTTTTCCTGTAGATGCTGGTTTGTAGTTCTCCATTAACTGTTCGTTCCACTGTCACGTCTACGAATGGGAGTCTGTTGTCATTCTCCACCTCTTTTGTGAATTTTATGCCAGTAAGGATATTGTTGATGGTGTTATAGGTTTCCTCTAATTTATTCAGTTTTGTGATGACGCTAATTTCTCAACAAATCCTACCATCCTCTGAGAAAAAAAACTGGAAATAAATGATCCACCTTAAGAAACCAAGACACATAAATAGAAAGCGGGACATAACACCAGTGCTTCATCGGAGTCACACAGATGATTGTACCTAGTATGGTGACAAAATGTCTGAAAACAAATCTTCCAGCTCAGTCAGCAAACTTACAACCAGAACCTCAACCTGAGCTACAAATCTTCTCAAATAGCCAAATGTTTGCTTGCAAAATCATCAGAATGACTTTCAGGAATACTTTTAAGCTTACATATCTTATTGGATGGATATGATATTATATATGGATGCCCAAAATTGTCAAACTCATGAGTGAGGAGGAATGAACTGGTTACCCTTCTTTATTCACCAATGCACTTGGTTGGTTGCAACAAGGTTAATTTTTAAAGAATCCTTTTATATGTGGGTGTCTTTCAATTGGAAACAAATGACTTTATGTTTTAAATACAATTAATTTAACAAAACTATCTTGGCTTAACAAAAGAGAGAGTTTATTAATTATTAAATGCGAGAAGCAATAACACATATACACAGATAATAAATGAGAGGCAAGTCCACAAAAAAGTTGGAAAAGATATTCAGATCAGTCTCTGAAAAGTAGACACTGGGATATTATCTCCATCATGTTCAGTGATACCAGTGACACTGATGTTGGTCGCTGAACAGTTGATGCTGAAGTCCTTGATTTTGCAGGTCAGCGGAAAGTCCTATAATCTGTTTCATTTTGACTGTTGTCTCACATGCTTTTTGACTGCCAGCAGAGAGAGAGAGAGGGAGAGAGAGAGAAGCTTATTTTCTTTTTCCTTACAGTGCAGGGATGGCTTAGCTGTGACTCTTTACAGCACACACATTTGCCCTGCCATGATCCATTTAGGAAAGCAAGCCTGAAACATGAGCTCTGCAACTTCTGGGATTATCATAAAAGTTAAGGATTTCATTAAATTAATCAAAATCCCTAGCCAATTTGGCTGACAAACTAAGTTGATAGAAAACAGTAACTATATTTCTGTACTTAACAAGATTGTTAATAAACAATTGTTTATTACTAATAAATGAGTTGAACCACAGGCAAACAAAATAGAAATTATCAACCTAGAAATCTCAAACTTAACTCTACCCCTCTTTAAACTTTCAGACAATGCACGGACAGACATGGATAAACAAAAATAAAATATTATGGATGGTGGAGGGAGAAAAAAGGAACTCAGTTTAATAGCACCAGTCACAGAATTCAACAGAGAGCCCTTTTGCTTCTTCCAAATCTTTCTAATCTCTGAGCTTGTCCTTCCAAATTTCTTAAGTTTTTTACTGAAGTCACAGGGCAGTTGGCACACTAATTGTTCAGTCTTTCAGTCACTGATTAGAGGCAGCAGCTTATTGAAAAATAGTGAGTGGGAATAGCAAGCTATCTTCTAATTTTTTTGTTACTTCTCTTCAAGTAGAGAAAAGATGTCTTCTTAGAATCAGAAGGCTTTCTCTCCCTGTATTGTTGGCACATAGGCAGTTCATCTGTCCAGGAGCCAGAGAGGTGTTGCTATGCTGAGCATTCCTAACTCTCACAACTGGGCCTGATTATAAAAACGATCCGCAGTTTGTTTCTTGTTTTTCTCCTGTGATGTGTCACAATTATTCATCGGCATCTAAGCATGCATGAAATAATCTTTACTTTTGGTTTAAGTTTATTGTAATGTTATTCTGGTCCTTTTAAAGTCAAAGTCCACATACAGAAGGAATGGAGAAATATACCTTGTTGTCTAAAATAAAAAGAAAATTAAATCACATTCTGCTTCTATAAAGGTGGCAAGTACAGGTAAGTATAGATTTGCTTTACAACATGCCATCCGTCCATACAGAAACTCAGCCTCCCATCCGGATTAGATCAAACAAAATTTGTGAAATATTTAGCCAAAGGATACAAAATCTGACTGAAGTCTAAATACCTGTATAAGAAACAAAGCAAAATAAACTGATCAGTAGCCTAAGTCATTAAATTGGACAGATAAAATGGTTTGTAAAACAAATTAAGTATCTGTAACAAAACTTTATTACTCTAGTTAAAAATCACACACCAGGTTATAGTACAACAGGTTTATTTGGAAGCACTAGCTTTTGGAGTGCTGCTCCTTCATCAGATGGTTATGGAGTACAAGATCATAAGACACAAAATTTATAGCAAAGGTTTACAGTGTGATGCAACTGAAATTGTATTTTGAAAATGACCTGGATTGTTTGTAAAGTCTCTCATCTTTTAGAATGACCATGTTGGTTTCAGTTCTTTCAATTGTAAATCCCAGAACTTTTTTTAAAGTTACATTCTCAAGTGAACTTTATCAATAGGTGCCATATTGTCTCAGACAATGCACTGAAGGTATGAGGTGCCCTGTGTGAAGTGCCTAGACTAGTTGAAGACTGTTGCTAAAGGATTAGAAGCGAAATTGCACAGTAACCTGAACAAAACAAAATCCTTAAACTACTGGCTGAGCACTATGGACCCAATCCCATTCCAGAGCAGCTAGATGAAGAATTGATTCTTGAAGTGGCTCCATCCAAAAACTCAAAGTGCAGCTGGGGCTTTGGAAGAGATAAAGAGAGAAAGCGAGAAGGAAAATGTTTCCCAGCTCTGAAATGGAGTTACAGCACAGAAAGAACTTAAGCAGATGGAAGGTATTAGGGAAGAGTCCTCCCCACCCAGAAACAGACCATAAGACCATAAGACATAGGAGCAGAAATTCAGCCCAATAGGTCTGCGCCACCATTCAATCATGGCTGATATGTTTCTCAACCCCATTTTCCCGCTTTCTCCCTGTAGCTCTTGATTCCCTTGATACTCAAGAACTTATCAATCTCAATCTTCAATATATTCAATGATCTGGCCTCCACAGCCTTCTGTGGCAATGATTTTCATGGATTTGTCACTATCTGGCTGAAGAAGTTTCTCCATATCTCCATTTTAAAAGTTCTTCCCTTTACTCTAAGGCAATTCCCTTGGGTCCTAGTCTCTCCTACCAATGGAAACATCTTCCCAACATCTACTCTGTCCAGGCCATTCAGTATTCCATATGTTTCAATTAGGCTCCTCCTCATTCTACTAAACTCAATTGAGTATAAACCCAGAGTCCTCAAACATTTCTCCTATTTTAAGCGTAATATTCCTGGGACCATTCTTGTCAACCTCCTCTGAACACGCTTTAGGGCCAGTACATTCTTCTTGAGATATGTGGCCCAAATCTGAGCACAATATTCCAAATGTGGTCTAACCAGAGCTTTATAGAGCCTCAGAAGTATATCCCTGCTTTAATATTCAAGTCCTCTCAAAATAAAAGCCAGCATTGCATTTGCCTTCCTAACTATTGAATCAACCTGCAAGTTTACAATATAATCATGGATTAGAACTCTGAAGTCTCTTTGTACTTCAGACTTCTGAATTTTCTCCCCACTTATAAAACAGCCTATTATTCCTACCAAATTATTCCTCTATTTTCCTCTATTATTCCCCTATTATATTTCCTCTATTATTCCTACCAAAGTGCATGACTGCACACTTTCCCACACTGTATTCCATTTGCCACTTCTTTGCCTAATCTCCTAACCTGTCCAGGCTTCCCCACCTCCTCAATGCTACCTGTCCCTCTACCTATCTTTGTATCATCTGCAAACTTAATGCCCTCAGTTCCTTCATCTAGATTGCCAATGAAAAGTCATGCTCCCAACACTGAACCTTGCAGAACACCACTTGTCACTGACTGCCATCCTAAAAAGGACCCTTTTATCCCCAATCTTGGCTTCCTGCCAGTAAGCCAAGCTTCTATCCATGCTAGCACCTTGCCTCTGACACCATGGGCCCTTATCTTACTCAGCAGCCTTCTGTGTGGCACCTTGTCAAAGACATTCTTAAAATCCAGGTAAATAAGATCCATTGGCTCTCCTTGGTCCAACCTGCTCATTACTTCCTCAAAGAATTCTAGCAGATTTGTCAGGCATGATGAAAACATGCTGACTTTGCCATATTTTACCATACCCTTCCAAGTGTTCAGAAATCTCATCCTTCACAATGGATTCCAGGATCTTATCCCCGAGTGAGGTTAGGTTAATTGGTCTAAATGTCCCTGCCCATGAAACAAGCTTTGAAATTTTTAAATATTCTTTATTCATTCCTAAACATGAAATGGGAGATGTGGAGTCCTTCTGCATTACTTTTAAAAATGTAGCGGTACAGTTACAATAGCCATGAACTTGTACAGTTCAGAGTTAGTTAACAGTGAAGGCTCAAAAGCTCCCTTTAAATGTCTCTCTGAAAGATCCTTCTAAAAGGACCTGCTAAATATCTGCTGGCTTTGAGGAGACAGAAGTTGCCATCCTTGGTACTGATGAGTTGGTCTTAGAGGCATATTGCCAACAATTTCAGACTGCTCCAAATAAATGTTTAAAACATTAGCTGGTGGTCAAATCGTTTTTGACTGATGAGTCCAGTCTAAAAATATGATGTCTTTGAGGAGAAAGTGAGGTCTGCAGATGCTGGAGATCAGAGATGGAAATGTGTTGCTGGAAAAGCGCAGCAGGTCAGGCAGCATCTAGGGAACAGGAGAATCGACGTTTCAGGCATTAGCCCTTCTTCAGGAATGAGGAAAGTTGGTCCAGCAGGCTAAGATAAAAGATAGGGAGGAGGGACTTGGGGGAGGGGCGTCGGAAATGTGATAGGTGGAAAGAGGTCAAGGTGAGGGTGATAGGTCAGACTGGGGTGGGGGCGGAGAGGTCGGGAAGAAGATTGCAGGTTAGGAAGGCGGTGCTGAATTTGATGGATTTGACTGAGACAGGCTGGGGGGAGGGGAAATGAGGAAACTGGTGAAATCCGAACTCGGATTTCACCAGTTTCCTCATTTCCCCTCCCCCCAGCCTGTCTCAGTCAAATCCATCAAATTCAGCACCGCCTTCCTAACCTGCAATCTTCTTCCCGACCTCTCCGCCCCCACCCCAGTCTGACCTATCACCCTCACCTTGACCTCTTTCCACCTATCACATTTCCGACGCCCCTCCCCCAAGTCCCTCCTCCCTATCTTTTATCTTAGCCTGCTGGACCAACTTTCCTCATTCCTGAAGAAGGGCTAATGCCCGAAACGTCGATTCTCCTGTTCCCTAGATGCTGCCTGACCTGCTGCGCTTTTCCAGCAACACATTTCCATCTAAAAATATGATGTACCTATGATGAATTACACAAGTTGATGTTCGTAGAACAATTTTAAAAATTGCCTCCGCACCCACCAACCTTTTGGAGCAGGAAAGGCCATTTAGCTGCAGCCACCACTGATGGCTATTCCTTCATTCACAAGTCTAAGAATTTCAGCCAAGCCTTTCACAGCCACCCATAAAATCACTCAGATGGTAAGAGAAGAGCTAAATAAAAAGAGAGCCACCTGAAGGAAGATGAGTTTAAAGGAGGGTGTGAAAAGTGCACACCAATACTAATGTTCTCCCTACAATAACTGCTATACTCATGCTGAAAAGTACTGTTTGCTCTCTAATGGTGTGTGAAATAAATCTAACTTTTGTTTTAACTTCATGTAATAACCATAAAACATTGAAACTGGAGCAGGAAAAGGCCAATTAGCTCTTCAAGCCTGCTTTGCTATTCAATATGACCATGGTTAATCCTCTGTTTCAAAGGCATATCCCTGCTTTATCTCTGTATCCCTCAATGTTTTTAAAAACTAAAACTTACTTCTCTGTCTCTTGGACATATTCTGTGACTTGGTCTCCACGGCCTTTTGTAGTAGAAGAATGCTGTAATTTCACTAGCCTTTGAGTGAAGAAGTATTTCCTCATCTTGGTCCTAAAAGGCGTTTATGTATCTTGAGACTGTGACTCCTGGTTGTAAACACCTCACCTTCACTGCACCTGATCTGTGCAGCCCTATTAGAACTTTACACATTTCAATCAGAACCTCACATTATTTTAAGCTCTAGTGAATACAGTTCCATTCGAACAAACTTCTCTTCATAGGACAGTTCTGTCATCCCCAGTATAGCCAAGTGAGCCTCCAATGAACCCCCTTATGGCAGCTAGATCTTTTTTGAGATAGGGAGAGCAAACCTGCATGTAGTAATCCACATGTGGTCTCACCAAAGGCTTTGTGTAACTGCAATAAAATATCCCTATTTCTGAACTCAAATCCTCTTGCCATGAAAGCCAAAACATTATTTGCCTTCTTAATTGCTTGCTATACTTGCCTGTTTACTTTTATTGACTAGTGTACAAGGACACCCAGTTCCCTTTATGCATTCACATTTCTCAGTATATCATCATTTAAATAATACTCTGCCATTCTGTTTATTTTTAAATCAAAGTGTATCTTCTCATTTATTTGTAAATAAATGTGTTTGCCCACTCACTCGGCTTGTCTAAATTGTCTTGCAGCCTTCTTGCATCTATTAGACCATTCCTGCCCAGTTTTATGTCTTCAGAAAACTTGAAATTGTTGCATTTGGTTCCCTATATGTCATGATAATAGGGGCCCAAACATTGATCCCTGTAGTAGCTCACTAGCCACAGCCTGCCACTTGGAAATGACTCATTTATTCCTACTCTGTTTTGTGACTGTCAACTGATTGCCAATCCATCCCAATATTTTACACCAAGTCCCATATGTTTTAGATTTGCCATGAACATCTTATTTGAGACATTATCAAAAGCCTGCCAAAAATCCAAATACACCACATCCACTTGTTCTCCTCTCTCTATTTTTCTCATTACTTCCTCAAAAACTCCAGTAAATTTGTAAGGCATAATATTCCTTTCATAAACCTTTTGTCTTATCCAGTTCATGCTTTGCAAGTGTTCTGTTATCACATATTTTATAATAATAGACTCCAGCATTTTCCTTTCTACTGATGCTAGGTCAACTGATCTTTAATTCTCTTTTTTTTTCTCTCCTCCTTTTCTGAACTGTGGGGTTACATTTATCACCCTCCAATCTGTAGGAGCTACTTCAGAGTCAACAGAAATTTGGAAGATGACCCCCAATCCATTCAGTAATTCCAGGGCCACTTGATTCCGTACACTGGGATGTCAATTATCAGGCCCTGGTGATTAGTTAGCTTTTGAGCCCATCTATTTCCTCAGCCTTTTTTTTATCAGTACTGATTTCCTTCAATTCCTCCCTTTTACTATATCTTTTGTAACATTTCTGGGAGCTTATTTGTGTCCTATTTTATCACAGCACTATTACAAGGTCTGAGTCCACAAACAGTGGTGGGGTGAGTGTAGTTGGGGTGGGGGGTGGGGGGGGGGGGGTGGGGGGTGGGGGGAGGGATAATAGAAAGGAAAAATGCAATCACAATTTTCTTATGGATTGTGAGAATAGGGAGGAAGATTTGTTTTAAACTTGTCCATAAGAAAAATGCACTTAACTAGTATCAGTATTACAATATTCAAAACATCGATTTGACACAGCAATAATGCTATTATAATAACCAGCAATTTCGATTTGTAGATTTTATACAAAAAAAGCACCAATTATGAATGTATTTGAGATGATCAAATCAAAGTCATCACGTTTCTTCCCAATGTTTCCACTCCTGTAAGGAACTCTAAACTGTGTAGCCTGCTGTTTTAAAGACACAAAGGTTAAATATTTTAGACACAGGGAGGAAACTGAAAACTCATATTTTCAACACAAATATATGAAATACTAGCGGAGTCCTTCTTTAAAGATTTTCAAAGAAATGTTTCATAAAATTATATTTAAGCTATTGATACAAAGGGTCTGGATCCTTACATTTCTTACTCCAGTGCCTGGCAGACCTCACAAGCCGAGCACTAAGATAAAATAAAGAAATCTGGATGCTGGAAGTGAGAAGCAAAAACAGAAATGGCTGGGGTAAAACAAACTCAGCAGGTGTAGCAGTATCTGAGGAGAGTCAACAGAGTTAATGGTTCAGGTCCAGAGCCCCTTCTTCAGAACAAACACTAAAGATGGTCAATTAACACACATTTAAAATGTATTGACACTCATGTTGCGGGGTGATGGAGTGTGTTAGGATCCTCAGAAAGATCAGCTTTTGTTTAAAATGGAAAGCTCACTCTTTTCATAAAAGGTCTCCCTTGCAGAAATCATCAGTTCAAATCAGTGCTGATCAATCCTCCGGGAATATCATTCGGAAGACAGCTTTGTTTCATTAATCCTTGTAGACGTCAGAAGTGATGCAAAGTTCCATGTCTTTATATCAGCGGCAGTACCTCAAGGCTTTGGAACTACCTGGCGCAGCGGCTGATTGCAGAGTGCCGTGCCCAGTCCTCTCAGGAGATGCTGCCCAGACTGCTGCTGAGTGCCCAAGAGTGGACAGTGTGGAGTTTTCTGCCTGAATATCAGCTCTCACGGACTGAAGACTGACGTCCAAACTCAAATCATAAAGGAAAACACAGTGCCGCTGATTACTGGAGCCAATTCAACTGATAACCAGGAGTAGGAATATTCAGATCTCAGCACAGACTCAGCTCATGCGGAAGCGGGGAAACAGAACTTTGCTGCTTTGAAAAAGCACGGAAATCTTCCAGTTTTGCAATCGTGAATTGTTTCGTTATCAGTGGTGAGTCTTTACAGCATTTTTTCAGAAAGTAACAGTTTTAGCCAACTCAGGGCGAAGTCTCTACTCGAAATAAAACGAATGTAAAATATTCCCAGTTTTATGATACCGACCTCAGTTTGAAATAAGCGATAAAGTTGACGGGTTTAAAAATGATGACAGCTTGATTTCAACATGTCTTCGAATATTCACTGACTTTCATTTAGTCTTGGACAGGAAGGAAGAGAATAATGCAACTTTCACCCAGTCAGGACCAATTCCCCAAAAACTGTTCTCAAATAGACTCCTTGAGGAATCGGAGCGCGTTTCTCCAAACGATGTATCAGTACTTCTGCAACAAAACCTCCGGAGAGCAGAACTTCAGCGGGAGTAACACCATCCCGGAGGACTTTTTCATGAGCAAGGAGGAGCTGCTGCTGAAGTATCTGGGTCCCCGGCGGTCGTCCTTCTTTGTGCCGGTCTGTTTGATTTACCTTTGCATCTTTGTGGTCGGCGCATTCGGAAACGCTCTGACCTGCATCGTTATCGCGAAGCACAAAGTGATGAGAACCCCTACCAATTATTACTTATTCAGCCTCGCCATTTCCGATCTCTTGGTGCTGATTCTGGGCATGCCTTTGGAACTGTATGAAATGTGGAGGAATTACCCGTTTCTCCTCGGTCAAGCCGGGTGTCACTTTAAAACCTTCCTTTTTGAGATGGTTTGCTTTGCTTCAATACTAAATGTGACGGCCCTCAGTGTGGAGAGATACATCGCCGTCGTGCATCCCCTTAAGGCAAAGTATGTGGTGACCAGAACTCACGCCAAACGGGTCATCTTAACGGTGTGGCTGATCTCCCTCTGCTCAGCCATTCCCAACACCAGCCTCCACGGCATCTATTATCTGAGTACCCCGTTTGGGGAACACATTGAGGAGTCCGCTATCTGTATGCTGCTAAAGCCAGCCTGGATGTACAATCTCGTCATTCAGATCACCACTGTGCTGTTTTTCGTCGTCCCTATGATCATCATTAGTATGCTGTACTTACTGATTGGCTTGCAACTGAAACGGGAAAAGGTCATCTCCGACTTCAAGCCGGGATTGGGAAACGCCAATTATCAAACCGCCCGCATGGAGCAAGAGAAGGTTAGGAGGTGCCAAGTTACCAAAATGCTCAGTAAGTTTGAAATAAAAGAACAAACAATCCCCCCCCCCCCCCCCCCACCTTCTGCGAACAAAAGGGAGCAAGTCATTTGAAAGGACGGTATTCCTTATGTCCGCCTAGGTTTTCAGAAGAGTTTACTATTACCTCACACCTCTTGGAGTACATTCCCTTAAAAATACATCAGGAACACTTCGTGGGGACACTAGAGTCTGAATGAATTAGAATGCTGATTTCCAAAATCAGCATTCCAAAATCAGTGAGGTTTTTTAAAAAGAAATCTGGTGAGGCATTTTTCAGTGCACCAATGTAAGTTGACTTCTACATCATTCCTTACAGCTGGAACAATGCTGTTGCAAATTGCGGGTAAAAATAGATAATGAGAAACCAAAAAGGTTGTAGAAACAGCGCGATGCAATGAGGGAAATCCGCACATTGTTCTGACAGGACTCCCGGGTGCGGTTCCTCAATTTGTCTCAGTTCCAGATGGGATCCCTCCAAACTGTTACACTCTCAGGTGAGGAGAGATGAGCCGGTTCCCCTTCCACTCAATCCCCTCCGTTGGTTGCAGCAAGGTTAATTTAAAAATGGATCTCCTTGTGGGTTCTTTTTTTCTCAGACGCAATATGTTTTAAAACAAGCTAAAGTAACTCACTCCTTAGGTTAATTCAAGAGAGAGAAAAAGCCTGGTTAAATTGGCTCCTGTCAACCATAAATCAGTATGAGTCCGGGAGAGACCTATCCACAAGGGAAGGGACTCCTTTTTGAAGTGAACTTGGTTGCAACAAGGGGCTTGTGAATAAACAAGGGTATGGTCCATCCTTCCTCACTCGGGAGCTTTATAGTTTGAGATATTCATCTGGAACTATTAACAAGTCAGGGAACCTCGCCCAGGACCCGCTCATAACAAATCGCGGGATCTTACTGTGATTTAAACCCACAGATTAAACATAAGATTTAAAATGATAAATTGCCACTTTAAAACCAATTGTTCAAATAAAACTGCGAAAAGCTTTTTTTGAGTTTGCATTTCTGCCGTATTGAAATGTCTGCGTTCGATGACTGTATATTCCGAGTAGAATTAGGGTTAACTACTTTTGAAGGTTTAAATGTTTAATCTCTTAAATAGTTAAAAGATCCAGTGAGACACTCAAGGTTAGAATTTTACGTTCAGTCAGAAACTCTAAAAATTAACAGGGTGGCCAATGATTTACAAGTGGAAACTGTGAATAATGAGATTAATGAGTATTACTAGTAGAGAGGGTAAAATTGGAGCAGAGGGAATTAGAACTTTAAGAAAAAGAAAAATAACAGAGATGGACAGGACAGCAAAGAGCAAGGAGAGAGGAGAGTTTCAAGAAAACCCAACAAAAAGAGTATGAATTAAGACAGCTCAAACCAAGAAACAGGAATCCTACTGGGTCCCATGAAGTCACTATTGGCTGAGGTGTGAGGGTGAGGCAACTTACATTTAATTCCTAGCTTTGAGGAGGCAGAGGTTGAAACTTTCTTACCCTGACAGGGTAGATGCAAAAAGGATATTTCCTCTTCTGGCAGAGTTTTGGACCAAAGGGCATAATCTCAGAATAAGGGGTTGCATATTTAAGGCAGAAATGAGGAGGAATTTCTTCTCTCAGAGGGTGATGAACCTATGGAATTCTTTACAGGAGAGAACTGTAGAGCCTGGGTCATTAAGTACATTCAAGTTGGAGACAGAATTTTAATCGGGAATCAATGGTTATGGAGAAAAGGCAGGTAGACAGAGTTGAGAATGATAAGATCAGCCATGATCTCATTGAACAGTGCAGCAGACTTGATAGGAGCAGATGAAGGTCAGTCAGTCTATGTCTTAATATCAAAAGGTGGGGAGAGTGATCGGAAATTGAGCCCACATTGGAAAAAGGGAAATACTGGAAATCTTTCTGAGGATAGAAATTATAGTGTTCAGTTGAAATGTAAGAAGCCTATGCATTTTTAACTGATACAAGGCAGGGCATGTTCAGATCAATTGTTGAAAGCTATTGGAAAATCTAATGGGATTTATCAGGGCACATGTAGAATGTGCAAAGAATGGGAGTCAGTCAGACAGCATATCAGGCAAGGCTATGACTCAGACATCAACTGTGAATCCCTATGAAGACATTCCTTAGAGTGCGAATGAGGTTAAAGAAATTCCTGAGATTTCCCGGGATTTTGCATCTTGTGCAAGAACAGTCTCATTTTGACAGGGAGAGGCAAACAGCCTGCAGAGATACCAAGGGATACTGAGGCCAGTCAAACTCTGTTGCTGGGAAAAGGCATGACTTCCTACAACAGAGTACAGTAAGTGCCAAGGTGCTGGAAGAATGGACTGACTGAGGATGCTTTTCCATCCCCCTTTACTGGGTGCAAATGGAGTGTGACCTTGTGTCAAGGTCAGTGATTGAGAAGCCACTCCCAATGTGCTTATGGATGGGATTGACTTGCTTCTCACCAATGGTGGGATCAAAGATAATAGCATACTCAGTGGTCTCTGAGAGGCCCTTTGAGATCAGGGAGACCAAATAGCCTGCAGAGAAAAAGGCCTGACACTTTCTCTGCCAGGCGTAAGTGAGGACTGCAGAAGCTGGAGATTAGAGACATCTGAGGAGCAGGAAAATTGATGTTTCGGGCAGAAGCCTTCCTGATGAATGGCTCCTGCTCGAAACATCGATTTTCCTGCTCCTCGGATGCTGCCTGACCTGCTGTGCATTTCCAGCACTACTCTAATCTTGACTTTCTCTGCCAGTGTGGTCATGCCAGCTATGGGTGGACAAGCTCAGTTATTGGAGGCTGAAGAAGAATTTCAATTGAAAGATCCGCTGGTCTGATTATCCAAAACAGTATTTTTCAGGAGTCTAAAAGACCTTGAGGAGTAAATAAATAGAACTTCCTTATTAGCAATCTAACAGTTGACCCACTGGCTCAGACTGTTCACACTCAATCTGATGCAGAAGCAATCTCAAAAAGTTGCTATATTAAAAGCGAGCCAACATTGTGACAAATAGCCCAGAATATCCTGTCTGTAAAAAGAAAAATAAATCCAATCTGGTCATTTACTGTTTCATCAGTTTACTCTCAATCATTAGCAAAGTGTTATAAGGTGTTATTAATGGCACTCTCAAGAAACACCTACTCACAAATAACCTGCTCAATAATGCTCAGTTTTGGTTATGTCAAGTTCATCAAGTTCCAAACTTCATCAGCATCTTGGTCCAAACAAGGACAAAATAGTTGAGTTCCATGATAAGGTTAAGGTGGTAACCTTGAAATAAAGACGAGATTTGACCAAGTGAGGCATTAGCAGCACTAACAGAATTGAGGGCAATGGGAGTAAAGGAGAAAACTCTCCAGTGGTTGAAATCATATCTAGCACTAAGGATGAGGACAGTAATTGGCAATGAACCCAGCCTCAGGATATCACTTCAGAACTTCCCAAGGTAGTGGCCTGGGCCCAAACATCTTGAGTTGCTTCCATAATGATCATCTGTCATGAGATCAGAGGTCGGGACATTTATTGATAAATAGAAAATGCTTTAACCTTGCACCTTTCTTGAATTAAGCAGGAGCACGGGGGAGCCGATACACTCCCTCTGCTTTTCCCTGACATCTTGACATTCAACGCCATTTGAAATTTGGTCTTCTTATGTCTGTCCCACTGAGGAGAAGATGAAATGTTCAGCAGTATGTTTCTCATTTCAGCAATCTGTTCCATTTAGAAATTTCAGGAAGCTACTTGTGTCTTAGAGAACTATATTTGCAGGAAGTATCATCAGCTGTACCAGCTTGAGCTTGGAATTTTTGTTTTATTTAAGCAGCTCTATCAATTTGTCTTGACATTTACATCAATTTGTTTATGTAAATTTCTAGGTCCCTTTGTTTGTGCACAAAATTGTACCACTTTGTTTATATTGCTTTTCCCTATTAATCTTCTAAAATGCATCACTTTACAGTGCTCTGTATTAATTTAAATTTGTCAACTTCACCAGACTGCTTCTGTTCTCATCACTGTTTACTTCATTTGTAAGGTTTGTATCACTCACAATCGTTAAAATTGTGCCCTAAAATCTATGATGGGACCCTACACTGACCCTAGTGGCGTATCGATATCTTCACCAAAAAGGACAGTTGCCTATGTTTCCCTTTTCTTTCCAAATATTCCCTTTAATGTTGACAAGGAGCATTTTATGAACCAGTGAAGGATGTCAGACCTTCCGGGTCAAAGCACTCCAGGTTAAATCCACTGGGAAGATTTTCATATGCCAGCACATATCAAAAAAAAGTTGAAGAAGCCTGTTCTAAAATGTTGCTTGTGCTGTCTGAGCTCTTAATAATTACCAATTAAATAATCCCACTTGTTTCAGCCTCACTAAGTAAAAGCTTTCATCTTTAGGTGATGTGTATTGTACCAATGAGGAACATGGCACAAAAGGGGATCTGCATCTCAGCCAGTTTAAATTAAGTGATCTGTTCAAACAATTGCTTTATATGAAATGCATTTATTTTACCAATATCACACAGTATAAAAGCTGTAGCCTGAACTTTGATGTTAGTTTTTTCGGTTTTATTATATGGTATGTCAATATATCTTTAATGGATAGAATATGTCAGTTCTGGATGTAAGTTTGCTCGCTGAGCTGCAAAGTTCATTTTCAGATGTTTTGTCACCATGCTAGCTAACATCATCAGTGAGCCTCCAGTGAAGCTGGAGTCAGTATATCTTTAGGAGACATACTAAAGATATCATTACTGTTCATAGCATGTGACTTGAGGGTTTAGAGATTAGAGATAGCATCTTAATTTGGATCATTTGAAGCATGACACATGACAAGAAACTTAACATGAGCCCAGACATTGATGTGCTAATAAATACAATATTTGTATATATCGTTGAACTCCTTAGCTGGCTGAGCTAATAAATATCTTTTGGATTCAACACCATGCCATATCCACACCTAGTTTCTTATGTTACAGGGGAAAACATAACCATTGCCACATCAGGTAAAGTCACCAAAGAGGATATGGTTAGCAGTGATGGACTTCAATAAAAGTAATCCATGATCTCAGTGGTAGTTATTAGGAAAATTGATTGAAGATCTACTGAACAGCAGTTTTAGGCTTCAGAGAATCTGGACAATTGGCTGCAACAGTTTCTGAGAGTACAGGAGGATTTTGTGTTAAGTTTCATGATCAGTGTGTGAATATACATTTAAGAGATACTGTACTCAATATACCTTTGGAGACATACTAACGGCATCATCACTATATCCTGGCATGTGGCCTGAGAGTATAAAGATTGCATATTTGAACTTAACGTGGATCACTTGAAGCATGGCATGCTATAAGCAGCCTGCTGCTCTGTACAATTTAATCACTTAATGTGAGCCCAGTCATTGATGTGCCTGTGAATGTATTATGGAGATAGATTAGTGAACCGTAATAAAAGTCCATTAGATTCTTCAACACCACGATATCCATGCCTGGTTTCTTGTGATGACAGATAGCTTAATCATTGCCACATTGGGTAAATTACATTATTGGAAGCAAAACCCATAAGATTTACAAGTCTGGAATATAAAAGTAGCAAATTGAATTCCTTTGTCTGTTATCTTAACAGAAGCCCTATATCTTATTTTGATACAGAGTTTATAGAGTCAACAAGGCTACTTTGTGTGTTAATATTCAAATAAATTGCTTTAAAATATTTATACCACACAATAGCTGTGATGCCGATTTTAATACTGAGCCTGAAAACTAGAAATTCACAGGAAAAGTAATGGATGTGTTTGCCTTAGGAACCATAGCTTTAGCTCCTGATGAATGCAAGCAGAAAATGCTGACTGATTAATGTTACTATTACTTCCTGTTGTGATTGGGAAGGAGCCAGAGGCAAAGAAATTCAGAGCTGCATTGTGCATTGAATTTTGATTGTCACAGAAAATGTTGTGCCAGCAGTTGTTTGCAGAAGGCAACGCAACTTTCTGACAGCTTCTCTGGAAAGTGACTGTTCTTCTCAAAGTTCAGATACATATTGTCCTGGGTCTGTACTCTCTAAATAGGAACACAAACAGTCCATTCAACCCCTCAGCCTCTTCTATTATTCTGTTAGCCCAGAACCGATCTAAATGATAACTCCATATACTGTCTTGGTTCTTGAGCCTTTAGACCCTCACCTATCATAAATTCTCCTTTGTACTTGACTTCTCCACCAGAGGAAATAGTGTCTACCTAATCTATCAAATCCTGTAATCATTTTAAACACCTCAATTAAAGTAACCCTTTAACTTTCTATGTTTAAAAAGATTAAAAACTAAGCTGTGCAATCTGTCCTCATAATGGTACCCATTTAGCCCAGTATTGTTCTGAATAATCTTCACCACATCCTAGTCCATTGTATCCTTATTGAGGAGCAATGCCCAGAACTTAATGCAGTACTTAGCTGAGTTATATCAGAAAATTGTGAATCAGAAACACATCTCCCAATTTTTGTATTCTAGACTTCCTTTTGGATGGGAATGTGGATTCTTATGAATGCACATATTTGTGGCAACCTGCTGAAAATGCAATTTACGGTTAAATTTGTGGTTTCTGCATGTAATTCTCTTTCCCTACCCAATCAAATTTTGAGAAAGATCCTCAGATAAAAATGCACTTTCTTAAAGTCCTACAGCCCAACAGTATGGACAAGCACATGAAAATCCTTTCATTCTCTAACAACTGTTGTGAACCCCAGAGAAATATCTCCCAAACCTCTGCAGTATCGCAAAAGAAAGCAGGTGAATGTCACTTTAAAAGTTCTGTAAGTGGTCGCTTCTTGACTCATTCAGCCCTCGTTTTAATGAAATTCAATGTTACTTTGTTACTTTAGGCCATTAAAACATTATAGTTGTTTTGAATGATTGCAGCATTGCAAATTATTCCATTTTTAACTTTTGCACTGATGATTAAATTTGTCCTTTTTAGTTGTTCTGGTGATTGTGTTTGGAATCTGCTGGGCACCTTTTCACACAGATCGATTAATGTGGATTCTGATAAACAACTGGACTGAAGAACTGCACAGGTTGTATCAGTGTGTACATATTGTCTCCGGTGTATTCTTCTATTTAAGCTCCGCAGTCAATCCCATTCTCTACAACCTCATGTCAACTCGATTCAGAGAGATGTTTAAAGAAGTGATGTGTAGCCGAAAATTCCAAGGTTCCAAACCTGGATGGTATTCTGCCAGTGTAACCCGCATGACAACCCGCAGCACTGCATTGGAATCTAGTCCCTGTAATGGGATACCTTTGTCTGATATTGAAGACTATGAATAATATCTTGAATGCGGAATGTGGATACAAGTTAAACTTAATTGACTGGATTATGTAATGTTATGGCCATTTTGTGACCATTCTAAATTGTTGATTTTATTTACATTGTGTACTATGTCTTTAACTATGATTAAGTTTTTTTTACAAAGTTCTCAACTATACATCTAAAGAAGTGAGTTTTGTATTTTAAACTTTCGGTCCATAGGACATCCCCTTTCCTGATCCTATCCTTTTTATCTGAAAGGATAAAAAAACTTTGCAAAAAGTCACTGCAGTCTCTTTAGAGAACAAACCTGCAATCTCTACTACCCAGATGGACCACAACAGCAGATCCATGGGAGTACTGCCTCTTGCAAGATCTCCTCCAAGCCATAATAAATCGGGCTTGGAACTTTATCACTATTTGTTCAATGTGGTTGGTTCCAAATCATGAAACTACCTTTCATGAAGTTTTCTTAACACCCCTTCTCCCATGAACTACAATAGTTCAAGGAAGCAGTTCACCACCACCTTCTAAAGGATGTTTTGTGATGGGCAATAGATGCTGCTCTTTGCCAGGAACTTCCACATCCTGTGAATATGAGAAAAATATATAGAGACTGTAAACGTCTTTTGTAGGTCTTGAAGTAAGTTATTGCTCAGGCCTAAGGCAGTTGTTGAAAAACTACATCTACGAGGAAGCAACCACAGCTACTACGGCTCTTTCATATTGCAGATTTTGGTAGTGAAGTTGATCTTATCCAGCAGTGTGAAATGCACTAAAAATTAATCAAAACAGATTTATAACTTGTTTGAAAATCAGCTTGGTGTAAACTGGCTTACTGATTCCTAATGTATGTTTGCACTATGAGCAAAATGCAGTTTAAATTAACCTCATTAGTCTTTTGCTATCATTCCAATTTATGGTGAAGAGATGTACTGGGGATTTCTACAAGAGCAGACTCAAATTGAAGAAAGTGTCATACTGAACAATCATGGGACATTTCTGAGCAATTAGTTTTAGAGAGCTATTAGCAGAAGCCTTATCAGAGATGACCTGTCAACATAGCGAAGGCTGATGCATGATATGTGATTACCTGCAAAGTGAAAAATGGAGAAAGTGACCTCAGAATAAATCCATACAAACATGCTGTTGATGTGCATCGATATTTTCCCATATAACATGTCAATGATGTACTGAAGCGCGCACCCCCACAGGAAAAAGAATCAAAATGCTGCCAATTGAAAACCAACTTTAATGTTCTAAACTGAGATGAAATCTCTCATCTGTGAGCTTTTACAAGAAATTATTGTCTTGGTTAAGATTAGCGGTCAAGTCTTTCTCCTCTTATGCTAGTATTTTGGCAAAAACTATATAAGCAACTTTTTTTTTGGAAGAACTGATGATTATTTATCTCATACAATAGCCCCAAGTACTAGAAGTGATCTATTTACAATTTCCAGCATGTAGCCTAAATTCATAAATCAAGATACATTTCCCACGCCACTCACATCTCACATCTATGGATTAATTTGGATTTACCATTATATGGGTTTTATATATTAGGCTTGACTTAGTTTACTTTAGACTGTTACCTCTGAAAAATATCAATCATTCACCAAAGCAAGTCAATGAGAAGTGAGATTAGGCTAGTTGGACTTGATATAATGTAATAAAACAAAAAAGTGTGGATTCTGGAAATGTGAAACAAAAACAGAAAATGCTGGAGGAACTCTGCAGATCTGACAATATCTGTCGAGAGAACAGTTCTGACAAAGG
Organism: Chiloscyllium plagiosum; assembly: GCF_037043375.1. NCBI lineage: Eukaryota > Metazoa > Chordata > Chondrichthyes > Orectolobiformes > Hemiscylliidae > Chiloscyllium > Chiloscyllium plagiosum. Next base: position 47,483,950 of record NW_028270151.1, on the reverse strand, counting down.
GTCACTTGATTCATAACATTAACTCTGTTTCTATCTCTACACCTGCTCCTGAGTTTCTCCAACATTATAACATAACCTTTCTGTGTGAAGACCAGAGATATATTGTGAGCTGAATTGACCATACAATGTATAGAAACACATTGCGTAATTCATTTGGTCTTTCCTATCAGGTTTGCTGCCCAAAGGCTAGTCTGATCCATTGTGTTATGACCTCCAGCATACGTAGACAAGGAGGTAGGTGTGAACTCCACCCCAGTCATAACAGATATCAAACTCTGTGCACTTCGAACCAGTCTGATGCATAGTGGCCATCCAACCAACTGAGCCAGCCAGCACTCAAAGATTTCAAGTGTTGTGACAACATACACTTTTACATGTTTGTTCTAACAAAGAGCTGGAGAATTTATGGTAGAGGCTCAGATTTCTTTCTTTTTCATGACTATCCAGGAAACTCTTCTGCCTTACTGTCTGCCATGTTAGAAGGAGTCACAACTTGTTTGGCTGCAATATGCATACACCACTTTTGGGCATCCAGTCCTGGAGTGGCACTAAGATGTTGTTGAAGTGATGATTTATTTCACAAGTGCTCTACTGCCTGCTTTGTTAACATGTTAGCTCGTTTAAATCAAAATATGATTTGACGCAACAGTGAAACTGCGATAAGTCAAATTAGTATAAACTGAATAAAAATCAAAAGAATTGTGGATGCTGTAAATCAGAAGCAAAAACAGAAATTGCTGGAAAAGCTCAGCAGGTCTGGCAGCATCCGTGGACAGAAATCAGAGTTAGCGTTTTGGGTCCAGTGACCCTTCCTCAGAATGGTGGATAAACTGAACTCTGATTGTGGTGAAACTGTTAACCATTCCTGCAGGTAGAATATCATATCCAGGAAAAGGATGTCCATCGGAAGCCAAAGTTCTGGACTGGTAGCTGCATTAACCAAATTTGTAAAGATTTGTCTTGGGACTGCACTAACCAATTGGAGCAAGGCTACGCTGTGTTGAAGCGGAAAACGATGAAGTAGCCTACAGCAATGGCTGCAAAATGCTCTCACTCGTGTTCTGATTGTGCATGCACAATGAGACATTTTTAGCATGGATTAAACTAAACTGTTTCACTGTCTTTTACCGGTTCACTATTTAATGTTTAACAATTAAATGTGTAACAGTGGAAGCAAAACAGTGAATGTGTAACAGTTGTGGTCTGCACCAATCTGGATGACACTGAAAAGCTGTCGCTGCTTGTAATGGAAAATTCAAGATATGGTGCAGTTTTGACAATGGCTAAACACCATTCATGCAGTGTGAGGCTAACAAAACTTGGATGACCTCTAGAAATTGAAGCATGGATCAGGAAAGTGAGCAAAATGCATCAAAGGAAGAGAAGGAATATTATCAAACTGTTGACTCTAAAGAGTTTGATGAATGTCTGTCTGCTCATTCAGTTGAATCTCTGAAGTCATACAGAAGCTCTAGAACTTCACACTGTAGCAGGAAAACATGTTGAGCTGTATGACAACATGGCATATTTGCCTGAAGACAGCAAACTAAAGAGGAGAAAATTACTGAGTCTTTCTAATGCTAACTCCCAACATTACTCAATGGCTTTTATTGTACAAGATCAGGTATGTACAAATTGAAAAATAAGACATTTGTCTTTACCTGTCTTTATATGTCAGCTGCGTTTGAATTTAGTAGTTTTAATAAGCCACTCCAGTAATCTAATCTAATCAAATTACTGTGAATGGAGAAGTCCCAGGTGGTTTTAGATTATTGAAATCAATAAAGTCAAATAATAAATAGACTGATGAGTTAATAATAAATATGTAACAATAAATATTAAATCATAAGTGTGAAATGCAGATAAATGGAGAAAGGAGAAAACACAAAGATTAAAAGTAAAATTACAAAAAAATTGTAAAATTGGTGTAACAAGTTCACTTCTATAAAACTAAAAAGCAAGAGAATTAAAATGGACTGCCTACTTGCTATCATCATTGTACACAATCACATCATTATCAAAATTCAGGCAAAGCATTGTGGATGCTGGCAATCTGAAAACACAGAACGTGTTGGAGAAACTCAGCAGACCTGGGAGCATCTGTGGAAAGGAAAACAGAGTTAATGTTTTATGATCAGTATGCCACCTTTGCATTGTCAAAGAGCCATATTGAACCCAAAACATTAATTATTTTTCTCTAAAGTCAGACTGAGTCCTATTTTCTTAAAGATTTTACATGGCTTAGCAATATGGACTTCAGTAAGGCGTTTGACAAGGTTCCACATGGGAGACTGATTAGCAAGGTTAGATCTCATGGAATACAGGGAGAACTAGCCATTTGGATACAGAACTGGCTCAAAGGTAGAAGACAGATGGTGGTGGTGGAGGGTTGTTTTTCAGACTGGAGGCCTGTGACCAGTGGAGTGCTACAAGGATCAGTGCTGGGTCCTCTACGTTTTGTCACTTACATAAATGATTTGGATGCGAGCATAAGAGGTACAGTTAGTAAGTTTGCAGATGACACCAAAATTGGAGGTGTAGTGGACGGCGTAGAGGGTTACCTCAGATTACAACAGGATCTTGACCAGATGGGCCAATAGGCTGAGAAGTGGCAGATGGAGTTTAATTCAGATAAATGCGAGGTGCTGCATTTTGGGAAAGCAAATCTTAGCAGGACTTATACACTTAATGGTAAGGTCCTAGGGAGTGTTGCTGAACAAAGAGACCTTGGAGTGCAGGTTCATAGTTCCTTGAAAGTGGAGTTGCAGGTAGATAGGATAGTGAAGAAGATGTTTGGTATGCTTTCCTTTATTGGTCAGAGTAGAGAGTACAGGAGTTGGGAGGTCATGTTGCGGCTGTACAGGACATCGGTTAGGCCACTGTTGGAATATTGCATGCAGTTCTGGTCTCCTTCCTATCGGAAAGATGTTGTGAAACTTGAAAGGGTTCAGAAAAGAGATACAAGGATGTTGCCAGGGTTGGAGGATTTGAGCTAAAGGGAGAGGCTCAACAGGCTGGGGCTGTTTTCCCTGGAGTGTTGGAGGCTGAGAGGTGACCTTGTAGAGGTCTACAAAATTATGAGGGGCATGGATAGGATAAATAGGCAAAGTCTTTTCCCTGGGGTGGGGAGTCCAGAACTAGAGGGCATAGGTTTAGGGTGAGAGGGGAAATATGTAAAAGAGACCTAATAGGCAACTTTTTCACACAGAGGGTGGTGCGTGTATGGAATGAACTGCCAGAGGATGTGGTGGAGGCTGGTACAATTGCAACATTTAAGAGGCATTTGGATGGGTATATGAATAGGAAGGGTTTGGAGGGACATGGGCTGGGTGCTGGCAGGTGGGACTAGATTGGGTTGGGATATCTGGTCAGGGTGGACGGGTTGGACCAAAGGGTCTGTTTCCGTGCTATACATCTCTATGACTCTATGGAGGTAATAAATCTGACATTTGATTATTTTAATTACTGGAGCAGTTTGATTTTCCTGTGACTCACGGCTGTCCAGGATTGAAACAGAAAGAAGTGTGAAAACACCAAAGGCATACCTATTAAAGTTTCAATACAGTGTTCATTTGTCAGTGAGTTATTATTAATACCATATAAATTGCAGCTCTTTGATAATTGGCTTTAATTAATGTACTTTAATGTGTTTAAATGTGTCTATAAGCAGAAATTTTTCAATTACCTCTAAAAGAATTATCTTATGTTTAGCTTATATAAACAACTGTCATTTTTGTCTCTGTTTAAAACCAGAATTTGCAGTTTTGATATTGTACACTCTTCCATATTAAATGTTTACTTAAATGTCAATGTTATCAAATTTCTTAAAAATATCCTTTTGGTTTCAGACTGCGAACTTGGACAACTATTATAGTGAACAGTACTTACTTCATTGTAATCCACACTATGATAGTGCATGAAGAGAAATAGTTGGCTTGTTTCATTGCACAATCTCAGTATTGTTGTCTAGTTTCTGTGAATTAAACTTTCAAAAGACTTGTTATGTTTCCAAACGTATAAGCGTGAATTGTGAATATGTTCCAGTGTCTTTAAGTAAAATCAAAGTTGCTTAAAATTATCACAGCTTGAAGTGTTTTTATTGAACAATGTTCTGCAATGATAATTATCTATAATTAGCAGATAAAGGTCTGATTTGGAAAATGCTGACGGTGTGATGTCGATCACAAGTACTCAGGAAACAGTTTAAAAAGCTGATGGACAGGGATAACTAACTTCTGAATGAAATTTTCAGTCCACTTTGTGTAGCAAAATTGTAATAGTAAAGATAAATTGATAACTGCACAACAAAATTACTTTGCAGCTTTCATGTTGGGACTTAATAATGTTGAAAGGTATTTGTCCATGACCAGGAACAATGAAGAAAGGCTTACATTTATATAACCTTTCTTGACTTTGGGGCATCCTGAATAATACTCTGCAGTTTTGCAGTGTAGTCTAATGTAGTAATGTAGCAGTTACTTGTCCACAACAAACTCCCATAAACAACAATGAAAAAGGTGACTAGACCTTGTTTTAGCTGTTGGTCAAGCATTACTGTTAGCTAAGACAGAATGAAAACATTTCTACTCTTCATATATTAATAACTCGGATGAGGAAAGTGAATGTACAATAGCCAAGTTTGGAGATGACACAAAAATAGGTGGAAGACAACAGTTGAAGATGACAAGAGTCTGCAGAGGCATATAAACAGGTTAACTGAGTTGGGAAAATCTTGCCAGGTGGAATATAATGTGGGAAAATGTGAGGTTATACACTTTGGCGGCTGGAGTGGAGGAGCTGATTTTTTTAAATGGAGAACAACTATAGAAAGTTACAGAACAAAGGAATTTGGGAACCCTCAAACATGAATCACAAAAAGCTAGCTTCTAACTTTAGTGCAGAATAAGAAGAGGAAATGGAATCATGGTCTTGATTTTAAAGAGAATGAAGTATAAAAGTAGGGAGGTTTTGCTAAAACTACTCGAGGCACTCGTCAGGCCTCAGCTGGCATAATGTGAACAGTTTTGGTTCCCTTATCTAAGGACAGATGTACTTTCATTGGAGGCAGTCCAGAGTAGGTTCACTAGTTTGATATCGGGTATGTAGGGACTATTTTATGATGAGAGGTTGAGTAGATTGAGCCTGTACTCATTACAATTCAGTAGGATTATAAGAGACCTTATTGAAACTCTTAGAGGACTTGACAGAGTAGATGCAGAAAGGTTTCCCCTTGTGGGAGAATGTAGGAGCAGGTAAATTCGGAATAAGGGGATCTAGGGCAGGAATGAGGAGAGATTCCTTCTCATGGAGGGTAGTGAAGTTATGGAATTGTTTGCCTCAGAAGACTGTGGAATTTGTGTCATTAAATACATTCAAACTGAGTTAGATTTTTAATCAGTAAGGGAATCTAGGATTGTGGGGAAAAGACAGGAAAGTGGAGTTGAAGGTTAGCAGATCAGCCATGATTTCATTGAATCATAGAGCAGACTCAATGAGCTCAACAGCCCACTTCTGCTCCTATGTCTTATAGTTTTCTAACTCATTCACAGAAGCACCGTTAATTTACCTGCCCTGGCCAAAGTCATAAGCATGTCCCTCAAAGCTATATTGCCTACTAACTGTGAGACATAACACAACATTCAAGTGAAAAAAAATCCTGAAGAGATTTATAGGAATCTATTATCAATTCAATAAGTATACTAATAGCTAATACAGAGTTAAACACGATTCAGTACAAAACATTTAGTAGGTTTAATAACACATCCTGATTGGATGATCATGTACACATCAGGAGAGAGATGTGTTATTCTCAATTGCACTTGGTTAAGAAATTGCTGCAGTTATTGTCACTCAACATCACCACATAATTGTTGTTGCTGCTGTTTTCCTCCTCACTCTCTGTAAATGATTGGCAAGTTGTATATTGGTTTAAACTGGCTTCATGATGTAGTGTCATGATTTGTAATAACATCATATCATCTGGGCTATTTGTGTGTTTTAGAAACCTTTGCTAATCTTCAGATATTTGCGACTAGATTTCTGATTTACACTCGCTGTCTGGTATGTAGTCATGGTAGTTCTCCACTGACTTGCTGGGCATAGATCTCTTTCATTCTCTTTGTCTTTTAAGAAGAAAGTCCTGTAGCTCTTTAATTCACACCACCATGATGAAGAAGGGCTTATGCCTGAAACGTCGATTCTCCTGCTCCTCGGATGCTGCCTGGCCTGCTGCGCTTTTCCAGCACCACACTTTTCAACTCTGGTCTCCAGCATCTGCAGTCCTCACTTTCTCCTCACCACCATGATGAGTCTGGTTTGAATCTTAGTAGTTACTAAGCTTAGATCTGTGCATAACAGTAGTCCTGCCTCTGCTGGCATACCAGTATTTATGAGATAGAAGACTTTGGGAATTCAAGGGGACCTTGTAAATGGGCAATTCATACTCCTTTTTAAAATTTAAAATGCTTTCTTGTAGGTTTACAATGAAGCCTCACTTGTTGGGGTACATGCCTTATAGAATGCATAGTGATAATATGTTGGCATTAGTTCCTATATGATGTTGCCTTCCAGGTTGTGTCAATCTGACTTTTTGGCATATACAGTGTTGATGTTTAAAGCTTTTACTTGTCTTGTACCATTGTCATGGTGTGGTAGATTAACAATAAGAAAATCATCACATATTTGATGTTGGCTTCCCACTATGACCTTATGCTGATACCCATTTCTTAGCAAGGTGTCAATGGTATGGTCCTTTCTCTTGCCTAGAAGATCTTTCCAAAAGGGCTTATTTTGGTGTAGAGCTAATTAATAATTCAGTTCGCACCTATTCAGAGAAATCACACCCATGCCCTTTGCTGTAGCATGTTGTGACAAATTCATCCAAACTTACCATCTGCAACATGATTTGGAGAATGTTATTCTGAAAATTGTTTCTTACCTTAAACTCATCTTCAAATGTTGTCCTCTGAAAGACTGAATGCATTTATTCTGTGAAACCTGTCCTTGTCACTAACAAATAAACTTTCAGCAATCTCCTCTTCGGACCATTTATTGCTTGATCAGTGAAATACACTTGCATATATATTGCTCAAAAAGCTGTAACTCACTGAAGGTGTCACTCATTGCCTAATTAATTATTAAATATTGGCCTTCTATAGTTGAATGTCTATAGTTTTTTTATATAAAAATTGAAATATAGTGCAGAGAATATTTGTTCCTTCATTTTACTTGGTTTGCCATTGTGCCCTTTTATTTTTTTCTTCTATTTTCTTTATTTTGCAATATTATAATCCATTTATTATGTAAAATATTGTGCAGCTGTATGTTTAAGAGATACAAGCCAGTAGTAAAAGGATTCAGCCTCACCACAGGAAATTCACACTAAATAAGGAGTAATGATGCCAAACAAACTTTGGCACCAAATCTAAAAAAAACTTGTTCCCACTTTTCTCCCATATTCTTTGACCTCTTTAGCCCCAAGTGCTGGCTCCAACTCCTTGAAATCAAAATAAACAATATTGTTTTGGCTTCAACTGTTTCCTATGGTAGCAAAGATGAAGAAATATCTTCCCATTCCAGTTCTAAATGTTAGTCTTTATCCTTGTTTGTGACTCCTTGTTCTGTACTCCCCTGCCACTGGGAACATCCTTTCTGCATAAACCCTGTCTAGTCTTGTTGGAATTTTATAGGATTCCGTGAAATCCCTCCTCATTCTTCTGAACACGAGTGAATATAATCCTAACCAATTCAATCTCTGCTCATATGTCAGTCCTGCCATTCCAGGAATAAGTCAGGTAAACCTTCACTGCACTCCCTCTAAAGCAAGAGTATCCTTCCTCAGATAAGACCAAAACTGCACACAATATCCCTGGTGTGGTCTCATCAGGGCCCTATGTAACTGCAGCAAGACATCCTTGCTCCTGTGCTTGAATTTTCTCGCTATGAAGGACACCAAGCCATTTGCCTTCTTTACTGCCTGCTGCACTTGCATGCTTATCTTCAGCTTCTGGATTAGTGGTGCTGGAAGAGCACAGCAATTCAGGCAGCATCCGAGGACAGGCAAAATCGACGTTTCGGGCAAAAGCCCTTCATCAGGAAGGGCTTTTGCCCGAAACGTCGATTTTGCCTGTCCTCGGATGCTGCCTGAATTGCTGTGCTCTTCCAGCACCACTAATCCAGAATCTGGTTTCCAGCATCTGCAGTCATTGTTTTTACCTTGCTTATCTTCAGCAGCTAGTGTAGAAAACAACCAGGTCACATTGCAAATTCCTCTCTCTCAATTTATAGCCATTCAGATAATAATCCAATTTCCTGTTTTGGCTTCCAAAATCACAATTACAATCAATTACAAACACAAGAACTCAAAGCAGTGCCAACCTGAAATGTTAATTGCCTCTACGTGCTCTATTAGCCTGTCACATTCCAGATTCAGCCTGATGGAAGCTGAGACCTTTATACCATCATGTCTCATGCCATGACATGATGATAACATCATGAGCATGTTCTGTAAAGCTATGTTGCACACTGGCTGTCAGACATAACACAGTAGAGTGGTGAGTAAGGGTGAAGGGGCAAGGGAGGAGATAAGGGTGAAGTGAGGGAACTGTAACAAAGTGGGAAGAGAGAGAGTGAGGCAAAAGGAAGAAGAGAATGCAAAATGAAATATGGACGAATGAAAGGGAAGGAAGCTAAGAGAGAGGAGGAGGAGAAAGGGGGGTAGGGAGGGAAGGCAAAGAGAAAAGGGGAAGGAATTGTGGAATAGCATTTGGCAGGTAGGAATGGAGTAGAAGATCGTAAGGCTTTTTAATGATGAAAGCATGTTTACCTCGAAACCAGCAGCTCCGCATTGGAGTCACATCTCTTAAATATGGAACATCAAAGAATTCAGTTTTCAAGGAACCTGATTTCCAACAATGGCACAATTCTTGAAAATGAAGATGAGATAAAAGACAAAATGTCCAGTTCGCCATTTGAGTCTTTTTTGAGTCGGAGGGAGAAAGTTTGCCATCAATTATCTGCCATATCATAGCCACTGCTCAGTTTCCTCTTTATGCCAAATGAATATGCAGGAGCTGTACTTAATTCCTTCCAGCCTACATGAAACAGTTATCACAAAACATACTGGAAAGGAAGCATAGCTGATTTACAACTCCTTCTGGCATTGCAATGCTCTCGTAATAAATGCGAAGTATTACACAGAATAATGCAAAGTAAACTCAGTTATAAATACAGAAAACAAAGTAAACTTGGTAGGTGTGTGTGTGTGTATCAGTCAGAGAGAGAAAGAAAGATGGTCATGGGGAATCAATTGGTCATTCCTTGAGTACTATAAACAAAATAATTCTCCCTTTCACATTTGGCAAGGGACTGGGACTCCCATGGTCTGTTGAGCCTAGCCCATTATATGGAGAGTGCAGCATCAAACAAGGAGTTTTTCCCACCCTGTTTCATCAGACTAGCTTTATCCTCAGTTCTCCTTTTGCTCCTCCCAAAGGATTTTGTCTGTGCTGGGGTATAGTTCCACAGTAATTGGTGTCAACATCCATATGTACACAGCTCTAAATGCAGTGTATAGATAGCATATCAACCGCAGGGAATTGAAGCATGTTTTAAATACCAGCACAACAACAGTTCTGCTCTGAAAGATATGAAAACTTGATTTTACTGTTTCCCATGCAGCTCCACACAGTACCTCTTCATAGAATTGTTAAGAGCTCATGAATCTAATAATGTTGCTCTGTTTGTAGCAAGGCATCATCAACACTAAAATGTGTGAGACAATGCATAATGTGGTTGGGCGATGTTGAGAAAATCCTGGACACATGCACATGAGTATCTTGACAGACATTTCAATTGTTCCTCTGCCCATAAAGAATTTAGCCCCCGCCTTTCAAAAGATTACAAGATCTGAGCTCATGTCCAGCATACAGAAAACCACCTGTGATTTTTTTTCTCAATTATGCCTGTCCCTAGTGCCATCACAATTTGGTTTAATCTTTCTGTAGATCATATATTTTGAAATCATGCTGTCAGTTCCATGCACTGTGCTATCTCTGATCAACATCTGTCCTTTTAATCACAAAAAAAACTCTACACCTTTAATCATTATAATTACTATAGGTTCATACTCAGTGCATCCTGTCTCTGAAGAATAGAACACAAATGGAATGAAGTGATAAATTTTATGGTGATTCACTGTTCAAACAGTAACATATTTTTCAGATGGCACAAAATATCATTGAAATTTTTGTGCTATTGGCTCCTCATTCATCTATATATTTATGCTTACAGTAACATCTATATTATCCTAACAGTAACATGTTAAAACAGGTGCACAATCATTTTCAACACACTAATTAAAGAGGAACATTTAAAGTTCCTCTGCATTTTTATACTGGTAGTTTATACATTCTCACCAGATTGAGATAGAGTCATAGAGAAGTACAGCATGGAAACAGACCCTTAGATCTAACTTGTCTGTGCCAACCAAATACCCTCAATTAATCTCCCATTTGCCAGCAATTGGCCCTTTAAACAGAACCTGGAATAACAGATCAATATTAAAAAAGGAACAGATTTCTTTATATGGGTAACAACAGCCTATGGACGAGCAACATCACTCTTTTCTGACTGAGCTAAAGATATCACCTGATACAAATGCTAATAACAGAGAGGAAGAAACAAACTAACTTTCTATGCATCATTTAGGTTAATGCACAACCCTTTAGTAATCACTGCTGATCTGCTGGAAGATGCAATATGATAATTGTGAAAAATTTGAACACTCATATAATGATTTCTTGCATTTTTCCATATGCTTGGGATCTTTAACTGTTTGGCAGATAGCAAAAGCCTTCAGGCACACAATGGTTTTAAACATTCCACAGTCAAAACATGCAATTTCCTTAATGGATGAAGGTGAATAGAGAGACAGATTTGTCATGCTACACTACACACATTGGAATATAATTCTTCCAGCTGGAGATGTAATTCCTCAGTTAAAATAGAAGCTATTTCATAGTGGATTAATTCTACCTCTCTGAGATGTTGTGTACAGCCAGGATGAGAGGAGGATGCACAAGTTCAAAGATTAAAGGGCAGACAAATATCTTGAAAGGGTTCTAATACAGCCCTAAAGCCCCTACACAACATTTGATACTGGGACCCTTGTTAATTGTCTGGTCACTTCCATCCCAAGTGATAATGCTGTCTGACACCAGGATCCCTATTGCCTTCATTAACTTCTACCATTTGATTGTAATTGTATTCTTCACTTTTGCCAATCCACCTCAGTGATAATTCTGCAAATTTCTAAAGCTGCAGCTACTTATATGCTTTCACAAAGCATTTCTGAAGCAGGCAAACAATAGCATTTTATATACAGAAGTTTGTATATAGAAATGCTGTAGTGAAGATGAAATTCTAATTGTGCTGCTAATTAGCGCAGAATATCTAGTAACTGGTCATTAAGTCTAGTGATGTTGGAAGTGAACAGGCCAAGTTCTATATTATATCCTATATGCTCATCATAAATTTCAGAGACATAATATATGGCCTCAGAGATCCACACTTAGCAAAGTTGCTAATATGCCAGCTGTCATAAGACAAACAAAATTCCATTTATAATATTTTGGAAGCTGTTTAAATTAGGTTTGTGAAGTAAATAGTATTTTATGGAATGTAGATATTAATATAAATAATACAGAACAGTGAGCCAAAGAAATCACTGCAGCAACTGGAGGAACTCATGTTTAAATTTGAGAGTCACTTGGATCATTTCCTCTGGATGTGGTATATTTTAAACATGTGAAGTTTCAATTAAAAGAAAGACTGGTTTGTGGTTGTGAAGACATATATTCTAAGTAATGCAAATTTCAAATAAATATAGCTGTAATAAATAATTCAACATTCAACAAAGTGCCTGTTGTATCAATTTTTATGACTCTATTTTACCAATCATATAGCAGTTAACCTGAAACTAGAAACCTAGAGTTGAAACTTTTCCAACATAAAGGAACAAAAACATTCATCCGAATCTATCAACTTATTAGAAATCATGGTTCTACTAATTAGATTACACTCTGCCTATTTCCAAACAGTGCTTTCTGAACTAATTGCTAAGTAGGGAATTTATTGCAATTGTGAAGTTGGTACTTTTTTACTGTTGTTTTTGTTTTGCTCCAGTTGCTGATGTCCTTCTTTATTTTCCAAGCTAGGTGACTGAAATTTGTCGCTATACTACTTAACACACTAACCAAATAAGTAAGATTAGGCAGACATTACAGAGAAGGTAGTGTGCCCTGACTGCAACATGTGGGAATGTGTGGAATTCTTTGCACCCCCCTGACAACTGAACTTGAGCAACTCTGCCTCAGAATGGATGAGTGGGGAGTCAAAGTTGTGAACAATCATTAAGAAGGAGTGGACTTACCTGGACACTTTGCACCAGGAGGCATTCATACCCCTTATGTTCAGTAGGACTTCAGATGTGGTCTCACCAGCTCCTTGTATAGTTGCAGTAAGACTTCCTTACTGATATACTTTAACCCCCTTGAAACAAGGGCCAACATTCTATTAGTCTTCATGATTTTACATTGCACCTGTGTGCTATCTTTGCCGTGTTTCGTGGACAAGTAACCCCAAGGCCTTGTGTTACACCTTTCTGCAGTTTTTCCCCATTTAAATAATATTCTATTCTTCCAAAATAAACTTCACATTTTACCCACATTATCCTCCATTTGTAAAATATTTGCCCGCTTAACCCATCAATATCTCTCAGTAAAGTTTGTTTCCCTCTCACAACCTACCTTTCCACTTATTGTTGTTATGTGCAAATTTGGCTGCTATACATTCACTTCCTTCCTCCAAGTCATTAACATAAATTGTAAACAGTTGCAGTCCCAGCGCTGATCTCTATGGAACCCCACTGGTTACTGGTTGCCAACCTGAAAAACAACCCCTTATCCCCACTTGCTATTTCCTGCCCATGAGCCAATTCTGCACCCATGCCAATATACTACCTCTAACACCAGGGGCTCTCATCCTATGAGTTAATGTCTTGAGAGGTACCTTGTCAAACAACGTCTACTGGTTTCCCTCCAAAAACTTTGTTAAGACTTTCCTCGAAAATCCTTAATAAATTAGTCAGATGTGGTTTCTCTTTCATGAGTCCATGCTGACTTTGCTTGATTAGAATATCATTTTCCAAATGTTCTATTCTCATGGAATACAGGGAGAACTAGCCATTTGGATACAGAACTGGCTCAAAGGTAGAAGACAGAGGGTGGTGGTGGAGGGTTGTTTTTCAGACTGGAGGCCTCTGACCATTGGAGTGCCACAAGGATCGGTGCTGGGCACTCTACTTTTTGTCATTTACATAAATGACTTGAATGCGATGACTTGGATAAGAAGTACAGTTAGTAAGTTTGCAGATGATACCAAAATTGGAGGTGTAGTGGACGGCGAAGAGGGTTACCTCAGATTACAACAGGATCTGGACCAGATGGGCCAATGGGCTGAGAAGTGGCAGATGGAGTTTAATTCAGATAAATGCGAGGTGCTGCATTTTGGGAAAGCAAATCTTAGCATGACTTACACACTTAATGGTGAGGTCCTAGGGAGTGTTGCTGAACAAAGAGACCTTGGAGTGCAGGTTCGGAGCTCCTTGAAAGTGGGATGGCAGGTAGATAGGATAGTGAAGAAGGCGTTTGGTCTGCTTTGCTTTATTGGTCAGAATACTGAGTACAGGAGTTGGGAGGTCATGTTGCAGCTGTACAGGACATTGGTTAGGCCACTGTTGGAATATTGCATGCAATTCTGGGCTCCTTCCTAATAGAAAGGTGTTGTAAAACTTGAAAGGGTTCAGAAAAGATTTACAAGGATGTTGCCGGGGTTGGAGGATTTGAGCTAAAGGGAGAGGCTGAACAGGCTGGGACTGTTTTCCCTGGAGCGTCGGAGGCTGAGGGGTGACCTTGTAGAGGTTTACAGAATTATGAGGGGCATGGATAGGATAAATAGGCAAAGTCTTTTCCCTCGGGCCGTGAAGTCCAGAACTACAACGCATAAGTTTAGGGTGAGAGGGGAAAGATATAAAAGAGACCTAATGGGCAACCTTTTCACGCAGAGGGTGGTACATGTATGGACTGAGCTGCCAAAGGAAGTGGTGGAGGCTGGTACAATTCAACATTTAAGAGGCATTTGGATGGGTATATGAATAGGAAGGGTTTGGAGGGATACGGGCCGGGTGCTGGCAGGTGGGACTAGATTGGGTTGGGATATCTGGTCGGCTTGGACGGGTTGGACCAAAGGGTTTGTTTCCATGCTGTACATTTCTATGACTCTGTGACTCTAATTAACTATTCTCTTGAAACTAAATGCTGGGTAATGTTTCATCAATTTGTGGAAGAAAATTTCACATCCAAACTACTCAAATTATTTTCTAACATTCATTTCAGAGTACATTTAAATTAGTGCCACTTTTATAACCTCACTGATCAGCATAAATAATTCATCAATGTACAGACCAAAATAACCTTAACGATCTCCACTAAGTCACTCCATGAAGTTCACCTTTTTCAAAATTGTAATTCCACATTATGGCAACATGCAAGTAAATCAATCTTACGCTTCTTCGGATGCTGTTATGTTTTATGTTTTACAAGATATTGTAAACAACGTATTACTAAGTAACAAACACAAAATTACTTTGTCATCTTGAGTTGTTATATTGATTCTGTGGCTCCAGAAACAAAATCAGGAGACCATGGCATAGTGGCAACATCAGTGCCTAGTTCCTCAGACACTTAGGCTAATGGTCTGGGAATTTAAATTTATTCTATATAAAAAAAATCAAGCATCAGTAATAGTAACCATGAAACAACAGAATGTGGTAAAAACCTGTGTGATTCACTAATGTATTTTAAAGAAAGACATCTGCCGACCTTACCAAACGAGTAGAACAACAGCAATATGGTTGCATCTCAATGATCTCTCAAAGACAAATCAGACAGGTCATTGCTTGTGATATCCATATCTCATGAACAAATTAAAAAAGCACCTCTGCTCAGTAATTACTGCCTTTCCCTGTTCTTACTCAAAATTTCATCATCTTCTACACTGAATTGCAAGTGCCACTTATCTGCTCAATCAGCTTATGTTTCCATGCACTCCTGCAGTCTTTAACAAATCTTTATCAAAATTTTAATTTTCCATTATTCATTTTAAAGCCCAGCTTACTAAAAAATGAATAGTGTGCACCAGTATTAAATAACGAGTGAAGTTGTCTTCATGTTGTCGCAGTAACTGTAAGCTGGTTTTGCATTTATCTATTTCAAAATGGATAGCGGTGCTACTGTTTAAGAAGGGTGGTAAGGACACGCCAGGGATCTATAGATCAGTGACCCTGACGTCAGTGGTGGACAAGTTGTTGGAGGGAATCCTGAGGGATAGGATATACATGCATTTGGAAAGGCAAGGACTGATTAGGGATAGTCAACATGGCTTTGTGCATGGGAAATCATGTCTCACAAACTTGATTGACTTTTTTGAAGAAGTAACAAAGAGGACTGATGAGGTCAGAGCAGTAGATGTGATCTATATGGACTTCAGTAAGACATTCCACAAGGTTCCCCATGGGAGACTGGTGAGTAAGGTTAGATCCCATGGAATACAGGGAGACCTAGCCATTTGGATACAGAACTGGCTCAAAGGTAGAAGACAGTGGGAGGTGGTGGAGGGTTATTTTTCAGACTGGAGGCTTGTGACCAGTGGAGTGCCACAAGGATTGGTGCTGGGTCCACTACTTTTCATCATTTATATAAATGATTTGGATGCGAGAATAAGAGGTACAGTTAGTAAGTTTGCAGATGACACCAAAATTGGAGGTGTAGTGGACAGCGAAGAAGGTTACCTTAGATTACAACAGGATCTTGATCAGATGGGCCAATGGGCTGAGAAGTGGCAGATGGAGTTTAATTTAGATAAATGTGAGGTGCTGCATTTTGGGAAGGCAAATCTTAACAGGACTTATACACTTAATGGTAAGGTCCTAGGGAGTGTTGCTGAACAAAGAGACCTTGGAGTGCAGGTTCAGAGCTCCTTGAAAATGGAGTCACAGGTAGATAAGACAGTGAAGAAGGCATTTGGTATGCTTTCCTTTTTTGGTTAGAGTATTGAGTACAGGCGTTGGGAGGTCATGTTGCGGCTGTACAGGACATTGGTTAGGCCACTGGTGGAATACTGCATCCAGTTCTGGTCTCCTTCCTATCGGAAAGATGTTGTGAAACTTGAAAGGGTTCAGAAAAGATTTACAAGAATGTTGCCAAGGTTGGAGGACTTGATTTATAGGGAGAGGTTGAATAGGCTAGGGCTGTTTTCCCTGGAATGTCAGAGGCTGAGGGGTGACCTTATGGAGGTTTATAAAATCATGAGGGGCATGGATAGAATAAATGGACAAAATAATTTCCCTGGGGTGGGGAAGTATAGAACTAGAGGACATAGGTTTAGAGTGAGAGGGGAAAGATGGACGAGTTGGGCTGAAGGGTCTATTTCCGTGCTGTACATCTCTATGACTCTATGACTCTATGACTTAAGAATTGGTCAATGGCCAGGTACAGGGACGTGACTTAGAGTCAAGAAGCTATTGAGATCCAGCACATGGTGACTTTGCCTGAGTGGCAGAATTTATTTGGAATGGTGGGTGGATGAGCAAATTGGTCTTAGCATCATGGTGGAGGTTTCCATTCAATGGCGGGGTGGGGTGGCCAGAAGAGTGAAAGGCATATAATAGTGACAGAGACAGTGCAGTCAAGGGATGGATACAGTTCTCTCCAGTCTCGAATGTTGTGTTGCCTTCCTGTTGCCAGGATTAAAGACATTTCTTCATGGGTGGGGACAAATGTTGAGTAGGAGTGGGAAGATGCATGTAGGAATCAATGACACAGGTGGAACTAGGAATGCTGTCCTGTTCGGGGGGGTGGGGGTGAGAAGTGAGGGATGGAAGTAAAATGCAGAACCACAAAGGTAATAATTTCTGGTTTGTTAGATGAGATATACTGTAATCAATTTAGAACCAAAGTGCGGCTCAAACAATGGTGTGGGTTGAAAGGGTTTTATTCATGGGATACTGGCCACTGTCTCTAGGAAAGAGGAAACTGTTACTTTGGAATGGACTGTACATAAACTGGGCTGGGATCAGCGTGCTCACGAATTTTATTTAAAGCAGGAAGTGGAATAGTAGAATGCACAGGTAAAGGAAGATTTGTAACTCTCCAGAGAAAAGTTAAAACAGCAGAACTTTGTAGTGATTGGAGTAAAAGGAGACTATAAAGACAAAGAGTTGAACAGTAGTGGAACATCAGTGTATAAGGTACATGTAAATAATAGGAGTATAACAAAAAATTAAAGGTTGTTTCACGAAAAGTATGAAGCTTTTCCAGGAAGGTGGATAAACTCATGGTTTGAATAGATTCAGAGAGGAAGCTCAATTATCTGGCATTTAATTATCCAAATAAGGTCGCAAGGTCCTGATGCTTGGCTAATTCAGTTATCCAGAATTCGATTTACCAAATGAAGTACTCACCGCCCATGTCCTTCTGAAACTCGAGGTGCCTCTGTAAATGATTTTAATCGAACATCATTACAAATAGATGGGCTGGATGGCCGACGGGCAGTTTATAGATTCATAGAGTCATAGCAATGTTCAGCATGGAAACAGCTCCTTCGGTCCAACTTGTCCATGCTAACTAGATATCCTTAATAATCCTAGTCCCATTTGCCAGAATTTTGTATACATCCCCTGAAACCCTTCGTATTCATATAACCATCCAGATGCCTTTGAAATGTTGCAATTGTACCAGGCTCCAGCACTTCCTCTGGCAGCTCATTCCACACATGCACCACCCTCTGCGTGAAAAAGTTGCCCCTTTTAAATCTTACCTTTCTCACCTTAAACCTATGCCCTCTAGTTAACTCCCCTACCCCAGGGAAGAGACTTTGTCTATTTACCCTATCCATGCCTTTCATGATTTTATAAACCTTAAAGATCATCCCTCAGCTCCAACATTCCAGGTAAATAACCTAGCCTAGTCAACCTCTCCCTCTAGCTCAAACCCTCCAACCCTGGCAACATCCTTGTAAATCTTTTCTGAACCCATTCAAGTTTTACAACATCTTTCCTACAGCAGGGAGACCAGAACTGTATGCAGTATTCCAATAGTGACCAAACCATGTCCTGTATAGCTGCAATATGACCTCCCAACTCCCATACCCAATGCACTGACCAATAAAGGTTAGCACTCCCAATGCCTCCTTCACTATCCTATATGCCTGCGACTCCACTTTCAAGGAACTATGAACCCGCACTCCAAGGTCTCTTCGTTCAGCAACAATCCCCAGGATCTTACCATTAAGTGTATTAGTCTTGCCCAATTTGCCTTTCCAAAATGCAGCACCTCACATTTATCTAAATTGAACTCCATCTGCCATTCTTGGGCCCATTGGCCCTTCTGATCAAGATCCCATTGTACTCTGAGGTAACCCTCTTCGCTGTCAATTGCACCTCCAATTTTGGTGTCAACTGCAAACTTACTAACCATAGTCCACATCAAATCACTGATATAAAATGACAAAAAGCAGTGGGCTCAGCACCGATCTTTGTGGCATACTGCTGATCACAGGCCTCCAGTGTGAAAAGCAACCCTCCACCACCACCCTCTGTCATCTACCTTTGAGCCCATTTTGTACCCAATAACTAGTTCTCCCTGTTCCTTGTGATCTAACATTGTTAACCAGTCTATTATGAGGAACCTTATCAAACGCCTTACTGAAGTCCATATAAATCACATCCACTGCTTTGCCCTCATCAATCTTTTTTGCTACTTCTTCAAAAAACTCAATCAAGTTAATAAGACATATTTACCCATGCACAAAGCCATGTTGACTATCCATAATCAGTCCTTGCCTTTCCAAATACATATAAATCCTGTCCCTCAGGATTCCCTCCAACAACTTGCTCACCACCAGTTCCAGGCTCACTGCTCTATAGTTCCTTAACGTTTCGTTACCACCTTTCTTAAATAGTGGCACCACGTCAGCCAACCTCTCGTCTTCCAGCATCTCACCTGTAGTTACCAATGATACAAACATCTCAGCAAGGGGCCCAGAAATCACTTCCCTAGCTTCTAACTTCCCACAGAGTTCTAGAGTATACTGATCAGGTCCTGGGGATATATCCACCTTAATGCATTTTTAGACGTCCAGCACAATTTACTCCCCATGTTCTATATCTTTCATACCCTTTTCCACAGTAAACACTGATGCAAAATACTCATTTAGTATCTCTCCATAACACAGGGCTGTAAAATTGGGCATGTAATCAATGCTGTCCCTGCTGAAATTATACCTATGTTGGTAAGATATCAGGAAGCCTTCCTGCTTGTGGCCCAACTGAGGGCTTTAAATAATTAATTATGTAGACACTTAAGGGTCTCTTCTCACTATCACTGGGACTTTATCCATGCACACAACTACATAACTGGCAATAATTTATGAATCATTGACTGCACTGTTTATCACCCCTCCCAAATCCTACCTTTACCCTCCTGGGATCTCATTACCATAGAACTCCCTCTGTGGCTACGATGCATACCTAATACACAGGACAGATTTGCTGTGGACCTGCCATCAAGATCATTAGGCATACAGTTTCTAAGGTTGTGTGTCTCCACACCTTCTTTGTTACTTAGGAAAATAATTGATGCATAAAAGTGTAATAAAAAATCGTCTGATGAAGAATGATGCAGCAAATCTTTGAGATCTTCTCTTGCTGGCATTTCTTTGTGAACAAAAGTTTTAGAAAGGTTTGTATTAATTGGTTGCATGCCTGCATGTGGGACAATGGGATTGGTCCTTCTCCTCCCTGCCTCTTCAGTCCATCGCAAAGGCCTCGATAGTGTTCCTGATGAAAGATATGCCCTCTCCATACTGGCAACACATAGGGACTTCTTCAGGGGGTCTTTACAAAGTTTGTGTGTGACCCCTTTATTCAGTTTGAGATTCAGAAGGTACCTTGAGACTTTGCTGTTCTGCTTGATTTGTCCGGACAGATTTTTGTGAACCTGCTTTACCATGACATGGAACCTAAATGAGCATCCATGTTTTTCAAGGATTTTCCAAAGTCTCTCTCTCTGGTCACAGTGTCATGTGCCATAGTGAGGTTACAAAGGTGGCATACAAACTTTTCTTTTGCTTGCAACATTTTTATTTTATTTGTCAGAGTACAAATACCATTTCAGTTGTAACTCTGTTGGCTTTGAGACACATTGGCTTTCTGTGATTATAGACACAAGCCTGCTCAGTGGTATTCTAGATCTTGCCACAATAGAAAGGAAGGTGATCCCAAAATAGTTAGAACAATCTGATTTTTGCTTTTTTGTACAAGGTGATGCTAACTACATCACTAAGATCCTATGGCATCCTACTGTGTTCTCAAGAGGTGACAGAAAACTTCTGAAGATGGAAGTGTAGGGTAGGTCAACAATGTTTCAGCTGGAATTCTATCTTCTCCAGAGGCTTTGTTGCTCTTCATCTGTTTGATTGTGGTCTCAGGTTCTGACAGAAATAGATTCTCATTCAATTCTTTTTTGATGGGCTGTTGATGAGTGCAGCTGTTGACACTATCATGAGGTGTGCACTTGATACTGAGCAGTGTTTTAAAGTAGGAGGAACTGTGGACTGCAGCTGCTGAAGATTGAGAATGTGGTGCTGGACAAGCATAGCCAGTCAGGCAGCATCCGCGGAGCAGGAGAATTGACGTTTCGAACATAAGCCCTTCATCAGGAATGAGACTTGTGGGCCGGAGGGGCTGAGAGATAAATGGGAGGGGGTTTGGGGCTGGGGGGAAGGTAGCTGAGAGTGCGATAGGTGGATGAAGGTGGGGGTAAAGATGATAGGTCGGAGAGGAGTGTGGAGCGGATAGGTGGGAAGGAGGATGGACAGGTGGGACAGGTCAAGGGGGTGGTGCTGAGTCGGAAGGCTGAATCTGGGATAAGGTGGGAGGGGGGTGAGGGAAATGAGGAAACTGATGAAATCCACACTGATCCTGTGTGGTTGGAAGGTCCCAAGGTGGAAGTGTTCAAGTGCTCCAATGAATGATCCAGGAGTGACTCCTTGATGGTATGTAGTATTTTATTATTGGTGCTCCTAAGGGTTTTTTCTGGGGGTTGATGTGCAGGTACATGGTCAGATTTTAGTGCTTCTTATGTCAACAGTTTCAGTGTCTAGTTGAGCATTTTCTGCAAATGTGATTCACCAGTCACTTTGGGTGTTCCTCAGTGTGAAGAATAATCATTTATTTTTGAGACTGGATTTTTAACTAGTGACATATATGTTCTCTGTGTGTGTTGAAGATGTTCCACCAAGTATTTCTGTAGCTATGGTAATTTATTTTAAAATGTGTTTAGAGAACTAACCTGAAGGAACTAACAGATCTTTGACTGAATTGGGAGAGTTTATGGGCAAACAAAATATCCAGTGTGGACACTAGGCTTTCTGATTGAAGATTTTAAAGATTTTTAGGTTTCAGGGGAATGCTGACAGCTTCAAGAGAAGCCTTTCAGTTTTAGTTTTAGTTTGGGGCAATTCTGCAGTGTTCTCAGCTAAAGATGGATGTGGTTAAACAATTATTCCTGAGAAACAGAAGATAGTTTAGATTTAGTGAAAATAGATTATCCCAGAGTAAGGAGTTTAATAATAATTTCAGACCAGGAGTATTTGGGTAAAACCCTGAAGGGGTAACTTGAAACTAAGAAAGTTTAAACTTAGGGCTCTAGCAAAGGCTAAAAGATTCTCCAGACTGGGAGGTGAAGTCACAGTTTAATTATGCCTCTGGAAGTCACAGAGAAGGAGATTCTCTCTGCTGTGATTACTGTAAAGGATGGTTTTGGGACCTGTAACCAAATGTTTTGGGGATCTATAAATGACTGTTTAGGGGACTAAAAGACTTACGCTTTTGCTGCATGTTTCAAAATTTTTACATGTGAGTTGTGTATAAATAATTTGGTTTATTCTATTTTATTACATCGAGGGCCGAAGGGTCTGTACTGTGCTGTACATGTTCTATGTTCTATATTTCCATTTCTTTTGTGAAATTGACTTCTGGTTAAATTTTAAAAATTCAAATCTTCAATATTGAATGCTCATTTTTCTATGAGAGATTACCTAATTAAAATCACAAAAAAATGCAAATTATAATCTATCAAGCCATATTTATGTCTAGGATCTGATTTAGATTCATAGATTTAGATTCAAAGACCCTTTGGCCTAACAAGTCTGTACCGACATAACTACCATTAAAGGCACACTAATCCTAGTTGGCTGTACTTGTCCCTTATCCTTAAGTGTTATGATATTTGAAGTACATATCCAAATATTTTCAAAAGTTGTAAGGTTTCTGGCCTCCATTGCTTTCCCAGGCAGTATATTCCAGATTCCCATCACTCACTGAGTGAAAATATTTTCTTCCCAACTCCCCTCTAAATTTCCTGCCCTTACCCTAAAACAATACCCGCTCATGTTTGATCTCTCAACTAAGTGAAACAGCTGCTCTCTATTCACCCTGTTCATACCCTCCAAAATCTTATACACTTCAATCATGTCCGCATCAGTTTTCTCTGCTATAGAGAAAACAATCAAAACTTATCTAGTCTCTCCTTATAGCTCAATTTCTCCATCTCAGGCAATATCCTGATGAACCGCCTCTGTACCCTCTCTATGCTATCACATTCTCCTGTCCTACTCCCAAGGCAGTTTCTGATCCAACTCACCAAGTTTCCTTCAATTTCATGGGCTGTACCTTTCTCAGTCAGTCTCCATTGTGGGACCTTGTGAAAAGCTTTGCTAAACTCCATATAAACCACATCAACTGAACATCCCTCACCCACACACTTGATCACATTTTCAAAACATTCTAACAAATTTGTTAGGCATGATATTTAAGTCCCGGCTATTTTCATGGTCTGATGAAGGCGTGTGAAATTCTAAAATGCTGTCAAGAACTTTGCAGGCCGTCTGTGCTGTAGTTTCTGGTACTCGGAAAATAAGCTATTAAAGCCACAACAATGATCTGTTGGGTTTTAATATCTTCTTAGTACATTATTTCAGCAAGTCACTGACATTACAATGTCCTGATCAGACAAGCAAGCTAACATTCAGCCTTGTGCAGTTATTGGCAGACAAGAAGAAAGGTCACCTGATCTCTCAATTCCACCTTATTTTAAAGCAGATTGAAATGGACAAAGAGAACATTTTGTGTGGAATATGTGGGTATAACTGTACTGATGTGACAAAGGAATGGGACTCTACACATGTGAAAGTTACAATACTGTTGAATAAAAACTTATAAAGAATATTTCCTGGGGTGCTGTAGATCACATAAACGCCACAGCTTCACACCATTTTGTTTCTTTTCCACTGTTTTGTTTCATGGTAATCTCTCAGTATGACCTGCCTTCTGGAAAATCAGCACAACTCAGATAGCAACACTTTGATACCTGCATTTAACTGCACTCACTGGGAGTTGCTGGCACATTCAGTCCTTAAAAAACCTAGCCATTCTTATTGTCTTATCTACCTGAAGTGACAGAGCTAATTCTGGCATACTCAACATTTACAGAACCAGATCCACTTTCAGTTTCACTGAAAATGCAAACATTGCCCAAAGCAGCACTGTGATTAAGAGGTCTGGGAAATATCATAATGAAAGTAAAAATACAGGCAAAAGGTAAGAGACAGTGAATGACTAGAAGGAGAGAGAATCTAAAAAAGACATCTATGTCTAACTCTTGTTAGCATTTAGCTGGGGGATTGTGGGCAGTAAATGATTGTCTGAGAACACCAACAGCCCTCAGTCACTACAACATCGAATGGCCTTGGTGATTTCAGAAAAATAACTTTTTAATTGCAGGAATAACATCATCATAAACAGAACAAAATATAATGAGGGCTATCATGATGAGAAATAAATCTGCATTGCAATAACTTTAAAGTACACTATTCTTCAGATGATTGAATTAACATCTTATTTCGACAGAAGTTCAGCAGAGGTGGTTCTTAGACTGTGCAGGGGCATATTGCCATCTGGTGGCTGAACAATGCGAGTGACCATTCCCACAATTGTTTGTGGCATTATAATCACTAATTATTTATTGCACTGAAGAAGCAAACTGAGAGTCCAAAGAAAGAAATAACACCTGAATATTATTGCTCCCATAAAATTGCCAGGAAATTTCCAACATCACTTTTGGTCTCTGTAGAATAGACTTTTGTCAAATTGTAACAATAGAAAATGTAGGGACTGTCTGCTAAGCCAGACAGTCATTGTCTGTCTCTTCGCCAGCTAATTCCAACCTTTTCACCTCAAAGGAGTTGAGGAGCTTAAAGTTCACCACTCTGCCATTGGTATTGGCCCTCTTGTGCTGGATGTGAGGTATTTATCCATGGAATGACACGAGAGGAGGGAGTGAGAATAATGGAAGTGGATGACAAACGATCTATTGGCGCTGCAGGGGCAGGACAGATGATGAGGTGTCAAGATTAGAGTGGTGCTGGAAAAGCACAGCAGGTCAGGCAGCACCCAAGGAGCAGGAAAATTGACGTTTCGGGTAAAAGCCCTTCAGCAGGAATGCTCATTCCTGATGAAGGGCTTTTGCCCAAAACATCAATTTTCTTGTTCCTCAGATGCTGCCTGACCTGCTGTGTTTTTCCAGCACCACTCTAATCTTGACTCTAATCTCCAGCATCTGCAGTACCCACCTTCACCTAGATGATGAGGTGTACCCAGTGAATGAGTTGGAGGTGCAGATGGGAGCAAAGGCATGCAATTTTGGAAGATAGTTGGGTGAGAGCCATTGAGTAGACATTCAATAGCAAGAGTTGTAGTGCATGAGTCTTGGTGAGAGATGTGCATGGTGGAAGAGTTACAGTGAGTAGTGATGGCCTGTGACTGTGAAGTGGCAGAGAGAAAATGGCAGCACTTAGTCTTAGGGAATGCAGAAGGTCATTAACTATTTGCCATCATTGCTGGACATTGTGTTTGACTCTGGATATCACATAGACGTGACCCACTATCTCAAAATCGTCTGTCTAATAGGATTCCCAAGTCAGTGTCTGTGAAATCAGTACTGTGCCATTTGCTCAGTCCCAGCAGTGCAAGACCACTATGTTCAGATCAGTTCCAGTTTTGTAGCATCTGAAGTGCAGAGGAGTTGGTGTTCAAATATGGTACTAGTAGAGTGAACGTTGCAAAATCCATTATTTCTAGTTAGCTCAGTGAGCTGGATGACTGCTTTGAAATGCAGAGTGATGCCAACACTGTCATCTTGGGTTGGGTGAGGAAGAAATTGGGACACAGAAAAGAGAAGTTTGAAAAGGGAAGTCGAGAGTTTCTGATCTCGGTAGCTGACAGCAAGACACAGTAAAATGATTTAAATTGTGGAGTTTTAAGAAACCAAGGTTGAAGAAGAGCCTGATTCCATTCTTACCTACCTTCTTCACATGCAATAGATTCACCTCCCACTCCTACAGCACCACCTTTGTTGTTCCTCAGCAAATCTGTCCATCCTGAGAAGAATTCACAGCCAAATACAAGATGACACTGAAAGGACTAGAGCACAACTGGACTGGAAGGTCACAAAACAGCTCTTAATCAGTAACTCTCAGATTATAATGAGCCAACCTTTAAGACCTCATAAACAGGCTGAAAACTGAAAAGAAAGAGAATAACATCGGCCTGCCCACTGAGGATTTGGATGTTACCTTCTTTCCCACATTATATGAGGCTAAGTTGTTCCTATTGAGCCAAGTGAATCTGTTCATAACTATTGTTTTGTCCTCTTGTTCAAAGAATTGAAGAACAACAAATATAAAAGAAATGTTTAATCCACTCGAAAGTATTAGTGTTTAGGCATTTGTGTTACACTACAAGTAGGTATAGCTAATGTGAGCTAATTCCCATGTAAAGTGGGATGTCTAAGCTGTTTATTGAAATAGCAAACACTATTGAGCCTGGAAAGTCACTTACTGATAGGACTTAAATTTTTAGGTCATTTATTACAATGGGAAAAAGCTTTTAATATTGTGACATAAACACGGTGATCTAATTAATTGTTGCTGTCAATTTTAATAAGGGGTAAACATCCCTATAGATGTAAATTACTGGGAATTACAATGCCTAGTTACATATAAATATTTACAATGAAACCATAAATCATTTGTTATTCTGATTCATGTCCTGATTAATGTTGTTCCTCATGACTTTTTTAATTTCTATGCATTTTCAGGTAATTAAAACAGACATCTTCTTGAATGGTAATAGGTACTGATTGGGAAATCTTTTTGTAACCCATTTGTCTTTTACTAAAATTTATGCTTAGTCTTAGACATGTAAGTGAAGCCAAAGTTCAGATTTTCCGCTCGTGAATTCCTTGTATTCGCATTGGAATTTACAGAATTAGAAAAGTTCCTCCAACCTTTTTCAAAGCATCATGTTGTTTCTCATACCAACAAGTGGTTCCATCATCCAGATCATGACACTCCTCTTGAATCTATTGCCATTACCACCATATTTTCTCTACAAAATAAAGCTTTTTAAAATAAAAACTTATGTACTACAGGGGTTAAAAAATATGTTTATGCACTGCAAATGCACATTGGAAATTTATGTAGGACCAACACTCGAATAGACAGAAAACCTCAAGTCCTTCCCCACATAATTCCCAATATGGGCTCCAGCTTGGGATCAAAGCAGCAGAACATTTACTCTAGAATTTAAAGAGGCTGAGTATCTACAGTTTCAGACAATTTCCCAAGAAAGGAACAATGAGAGATCAGGAGAATCCCGAAGCCATTGTATAGAACAACCTCGATTATCCAAACCAGACGGGTGGATAGTATTTTGTTCAGATAACTGATTGTTAGGATAATTTATCCGATCGTAAACAAAGCAAACCATATTGAGACCTTGAGATCTTGTTTGGATAGTGACTGACTTCAAGGCTCACTCCAGCAACACTCTCCAAACTACTCCAGGATTAAAACAAACAGTATTCACATGCATGTGTCCTGAACTATCAAGATATAGTAAAAGAGGTTTGTGATGCCAAGAATCAATGATGGTACATAGATAGCGTAATTGAGCAATTCATAATTCCACAACAAGAAAGTAACAATTGGTTGAATTTTGTCAAAAATCAGCCAAGCATCATTTAGGGCAATTTCATGGAGCATTTCTCTCCATTAGCTCGAGTGAGTTATCTCAAGCAATTTCTCCACAGTTCACTACAATATACATGTACCACACCTCCACAGCAGCCCATTCTCATGCTGTTATGTGGTCATCACTAATGGCAGAATTACATTCTGCTGTCAGGGCCTAGCGGGATTCCCAGAGCTTGCGCTATGTTTAAAGACCAGTTGTGTTTCAGTTTAAGTGCTGCCAGGTTGAAGCTATCCTTCACAGTGCACACAGTAGGAGTGGAATAGACAAGAGATGTTTCTGAGGGAATGTAGCTAGCTGGCAGCTAGTAATATAAGCTCACATTCATAAATATATTACAATTTTACACCATAACTAGCCTGAAGGACTGTCGCTGTAACTGCAGCCGCACATGTTTAGCACAATACCATCTGACGATGTTATGTAAAGGAGTGCTACTGTTGCCCAGCGCCCAGCATAGAAAACATCTCTGATTTCAGTGAAGGAGCATCACACACTGGAATGCCTTTGAAAGTTGAAAATGTTCAGTTTTATAGAATACAGCAAAAAAGAACAAAAACAACAAAATAAAAGAGTCATATATGGTACTGGGAACAATCACAGACTACTTGCCCTTTGAGCAACAACAAAGTTACAGTCAATAAGTTATCAATACACTCAATGCTATTAGAACCGGGTTTCAGTTAAGATCTTTTTAGATGCTGTGTCTGATACCACACTACTCTGTTATGCTAAGGTGATGTTCCTCCTGCTCAATGTCCTCATATTCTTCCTTGCTGGACTCCCACAGCTCTCCCAGGATGCTGTATGGTCCTAAAGCTCGGTTATGTCTGCTCCCCTCCCCACCTTAACCAGAGTGGTTGTGACTGGCGATGAAATCCACACCTGTTCTAGAATGCACTATTGTCTCTTTCCCCTTTATAAAAGTGGTTCTCTCTCATCACAATTGTTGCCCCCTTTGCACCCCAGAATGTTGCCTCCAATCTCCACAATTGACTTCCCCGCCTTCCGAACCACAGCAGTGGTCCCGAACAGCACTTAGATTTTTATTAAGCAGATCCCCCAGGATTGACCATACTCCACTCAAATGACCAACTTGGTGGGATAGGCCTGAATAATAAGTGATCGGGTGCTTGACTGATCTACAATGAATTCCCAAACTGATTGAAATGTACATGCAGGACTAGCTGTGGGTCACTCGCTGGAACGTAGTAATACAGAACCATTGATCCTGACACCCCAAGCTCTGGTGGACCATATCCGAGTCCCTGGACTGACATTAGACACTGTCCTTGACTGACTATACTTCTTAGACTTTGAGACACGGCCATTTGAGTAAAGCAAGTGAAGTAAGTTTACTGCGTAAGCTTCTAGTACATGCTATTAGTGTCACCTTGACATGGCACAGTGTGCCACAGCATCATGTCCACCCTACTAACTAATCACTGCTGACAACTGTGACAAGCTGCTGGCTTTCTGTTTGCACAAAACAGCAAAGCAAGACAGAAATATTGTAAGCCTTTAAAGTTCTGAATGTAACAATAAACAGCAAAAAGACAAAGCAAGGAAAGAATGCTATGAGTATCCAAGGAGACACAGAATGCGTATGCACTGAGAGAGCAAGCAAGGAATCCTGACATGCATTTTGTTCCAGTCCATATGATTGGTGTTCATCACTATCCACACAATGGCCTCACAGCAGCATTAATATTGGTGCAGAGATCAGGGTTAAGGTTAGAATCTTCCTATTCTATCTAGTTCAACACTATAACACAGGTTGTAGTTAGTCAGGTAAATACAGGATCAGTGAATGGATTTACTGTGTCTAAAACCACACAGGAGAGAACCTGAATTATTGGATTGAATTTTCTCAGGCCTGGATGTGGAAAATTTGGTGAAATCAGAAAAATGACTTTCTTGACATTGCGGACAAAAACGCTTGAGCAGTGAGACAAGAATCTTGCTAGTGAGAGGCCTAATCACCTGTTATTAGTACCTAATCTTGCCATATATACATACTGTTTCATATTCTCTTATGCAGCAGTGAGAACTAGATGTAACAACTACCGGTGAAAATTAGTGTGGTATCCCGCAGCTTCACCCAAGCTTGAGCTCAGGTTTCAGAGTTTGGTCAATGGTTGGAGTTATTGAATTGCAACCATACAGCAAACAGCTACATGGATAGAATGTTCAGATAGCAGGTGATCAGGCAAGTGTGTACAGTAACTGGAAGATAAGACAGGTGGCTGCATGGCTGGAAAAATGGTGCATTAAAGAAGGCTTTAGATGCCTGAGACACTAGGACCGGGTCTGGGGAATATAGCCTGTACAAGCCAAAGACATTGTATCTGACTAGAGCTGGGACTGAGTTCCTTGTAGGATGGCAGCATCCTAGGCCATGGATGAAAGTCAGTAGAAGGATTTAAAATTGACAAGGAGGAGGCACTGGATATGCTGGGAATACTTAAAGTTGAGAAGGAATCAGGGCCAGATAAGGTGCAAATAAGGATCCTGAAAGGAAGGAAGTAAAGTGGATATTACAATGGTACTGCAATAATTCTTTCAATCTTTCTTAGATTCGAGGAATACTCCGCACTCAGGCCAGTATCTGGGGTTTGCCGATTATTGTGGTGGTCTCTCTCCAGCCGGCTCTGAAACTTCAATGACCCGGGATGCCGCACTAGGGCAACTCCGCTGGAGAGAGAGAGAGAGAGAGCGCTGTACTGAACTCACTGTTTATAGCCTGAACTTATCTCCACACAGTAATCACGACCAGCACCAATGCCTGGACGACTCCCTCTCTAGTTGGTGGGACAACATCCACCTGGTATCTACCCACTCGGGCAGTACCCCCAAGACAGAGAAAATGAGAGATCAAGCTGCTTACCGAGGCCAGCAATCCCCCTTGAGTGGGCGGTTCACCCTTCTTGAAACTGGAATTATAGTCTGGAATCTGCGTGAACTCAACCAGGATTGGTGTCCCCAGAAGGAGCACAGATGGACTCAAATAGGAGTTCTAAATTACCAGGGAACTTTATTACAGAAAAAAAATTCAGCATGCCCATTCCGTACAATACTTCAATGAAACTTATATTTTATATCATAGTACAGAGTATAAGAGAACTGGCGCAGACAACATAAATCTTTAACCTTACACAATTTACAGGGTAATTATACTTACACAACTGCCCCCCCCCCCCTACACCTGACCAGAGTGAGAGTGTCCCAGGCCTGAAAAGGGTCCTTATGGTCTCAGAGGGACCTGCTGCTTGTCCGGTGATACTCCCTCTCTGCCTCGGGTGTTGTTGCGGACTTCCGAAGTCCGAGGTCGCAGACAGGGTCGATGTCTTCAGCCCCAAAAGATTGGTGTCGGGAGTTGCAGCGAGCTCAGAGCGAGGAGAGTGAAAAGGAGAAGACCCCGATAGCTGGCCCTGCTGGACCCTTTACCCTGTGATTCCACCCCCCCCCCCCTTTACCCTGTGATTCCACCCCCCCCCCCCTTTACCCTGTGATTCCACCCCCACCCCCCTTACCCTGTGATTCCACCCCCACCCCCACCCCCACCCCCACCCCCCTTACCCTGTGATTCCACCCCCACCCCCACCCCCCTTACCCTGTGATTCCACCCTCTTTTACCCTGTGATCCCGCCTCCCCCTTTACCC
Source organism: Chiloscyllium plagiosum (assembly GCF_037043375.1). Lineage (NCBI taxonomy): Eukaryota > Metazoa > Chordata > Chondrichthyes > Orectolobiformes > Hemiscylliidae > Chiloscyllium > Chiloscyllium plagiosum. The sequence continues at coordinate 47,453,019 of NW_028270151.1, read as the reverse complement.
TGTGATTCCACCCCCACCCCCCTTACCCTGTGATTCCACCCCCACCCCCCTTACCCTGTGATTCCACCCTCTTTTACCCTGTGATCCCGCCTCCCCCTTTACCCTGTGATTCCACCCCCACCCCCCTTACCCTGTGATTCCACCCTCTTTTACCCTGTGATCCCGCCTCCCCCTTTACCCTGTGATTCCCCCCCCACCCCCCTTACCCTGTGATTCCCCCCCACCCCCCTTACCCTGTGATTCCACCCTCTTTTACCCTGTGATCCCGCCTCCCCCTTTACCCTGTGATTCCCCCCCCACCCCCTTACCCTGTGATTCCCCCCCCCACCCCCCTTACCCTGTGATTCCCCCCCCACCCCCCTTACCCTGTGATTCCCCCCCTTACCCTGTGATTCCCCCCCCACCCCCCTTACCCTGTGATTCCCCCCCCCACCCCCCTTACCCTGTGATTCCCCCCCCCACCCCCCTTACCCTGTGATTCCCCCCCCCACCCCCCTTACCCTGTGATTCCCCCCCCCACCCCCCTTACCCTGTGATTCCCCCCCCCACCCCCCTTACCCTGTGATTCCCCCCCACCCCCCCTTACCCTGTGATTCCCCCCCACCCCCCCCTTACCCTGTGATTCCCCCCCACCCCCCTTACCCTGTGATTCTACCCCCCTTTATTCTATGATTCCACCCACCCTTTACCCTGTGATTGCAACCCCCTTCCCCTTTACCCTGTGATTGCAACCCCCTCCCCCTTTACCCTGTGATTCCACCCACCCCCTTTACCCTGTGATTCCAACCCCTCCCCCTTTACCCTGTGATTCCACCCCCCTTACCCTGTGATTCCACCCCCCTTTATTCTATGATTCCACCCACCCCCCTTTACCCTGTGATTGCAACCCCCCTCCCCCTTTACCCTGTGGTTCCACCCCCTCCCCCTTACCCTTGCCCTTGTGATTCCACCCCCTCCCCCTTACCCTTACCCTTACCCTGTGATTCCCCCCCCACCCCTTCCCACCCCACCCCTTCCCCTTCGCCCCCCCACCCCTTCCCCCCCACACCCCTTCCACCCCCCACCCCTTCCACCCCCCACCCCTTCCCCCTCCACCCCTTCCCCCCTCCACCCCTTCCCCCTCCACCCCTTCCCCCTTCCCCCTTCCCCCTCCACCCCTTCCCCCTTCCCCCTCCACCCCTTCCCCCTCCACCCCTTCCCCCTCCACCCCTTCCCCCTCCACCCCTTCCCCCTCCACCCCTTCCCCCTCCACCCCTTACCCTTGGTGATTCCACCCTCACTCCCTCCCCTTCCCCTTACCCTTGTGATTCCACCCCCACCCTCTCCCTCTTCCCCTTCCCCTTCCCCTTGTGATTCCACCCCCACCCCAACCTCCTCCCCCTTCCCCTTCCCCACCTCCTCCCCCTTCCCCTTCCCCTTGTGATTCCACCCCCACCCCAACCTCCTCCCCCTTCCCCTTCCCCTTGTGATTCCACCCCTCCCCTTCCCTTGTGATTCCACCCCCCTTCCCCTTGTGATTCCACCCCCCTTCCCCTTCCCCTTGTGATTCCACCCCCACCCCCTCCCTCTTCCCCTTCCCCTTGTGATTCCACCCCCACCCCCACCCCCACCCCCACCCCCTCCCTCTTCCCCTTCCCCTTCCCCTTGTGATTCCACCCCCACGCCCTCCCTCTTCCCCTTCCCCTTGTGATTCCACCACCACCCCCTCCACCTCGCCCCCTTCCCCTCCCCACCTCCCCTCTCCCCACCTCCCCTCTCCCCTCCTCCCCTCTCCCCCTCCCTTCCCTCTCCTCCCCTCTCCCCCTCCCCCTCCCCCTCCCCTCTCCCCCCTCCCCCTCCCCCCTCCCCTCCCCCTCCCCCTCTCCCCTCCCCCCCTCCTCTCCCCTCCCCTCCTCCCCTCCTCCCCTCCTCCCCCCTCCCCTCCTCCCCCCTCCCCCCTCCCCTCCTCCCCCCTCCCCCCTCCCCTCCTCCCCCCTCCCCCCTCCCCTCCTCCCCCCTCCCCCCCCTCCTCTCCTCTCCCCCTCCCCCCCTCCCCCCCCTCCCCTCCCCCTCCCCTCCCCCCCTCCCCCCCTCCCCTCCCCCTCCCCTCCCCCCCCTCCCCTCCCCCCCTCCCCTCCCCCTCCCCTCCCCCCCCTCCCCCTCCCCTCCCCCTCCCCTCCCCCCCCTCCCCCCTCCCTCCCCCCCCTCCCCCCTCCCCTCCCCCCCCCCCCCTCCCCTCCCCCCCCTCCCCTTCCCCCCCTCCTCCCCCCTCCCCTCCCCCCCCTCCCCTTCCCCCCCTCCCCTCTCCCCCTCCTCCCCTCCCCTCTCCCCCTCCTCCCCTCCCCTCTCCCCCTCCTCCCCTCCCCTCTCCCCCTCCTCCCCTCCTCCCCCTCTCCCCCTCTCCTCCCCTCCTCCCCTCCTCCCCTCCTCCCCTCTCCCCCACCCTCTCCCCCTCTCCCCCTCCCCCCTCACCCCTCACCCTCACCCTCCTCACACTTTCCCCCTCCCCCTCCCCTTTCTCCCCTTCCCCCTCCCCTTCCCCCTCCCCTTCCCCCTCCCACTCCCCCTCCCCTTCCCCCTCCCACTCCCTCTTCCCCCTCCCACATTCCCCTCCCCTTCCCCCTTCCCCACTCACCCCTCACCTTCCCCCTCACCCTCCCCTTCCCTCCCCCTCCCCCCCCTCCTTCACCCTCCCCCTCCGTTGATTCAGTCCCTGGACTCCTCAAAAGCACTCAATACAATGCTATGCAACATACGAGAAAATGATAGGTCATGATAGAAAAGGCATGGTTGTAATGCAGATTAAAAACAAAGTTGAAGGATAGTGGACAGACAGCAGGGTTAAAGAGTATTTTTGGGGTTGGGGAAGAGACAGTGCAGGTCTCGAAACAGACATTAACAAGTTAGTGGAGTGGACAGTGAGATGGTAGATGATGGTCAGTGCAGAAAAATGTGAGGTACAAAAACCATGGAGAGACAGTTATAAACTAAAAAGGATTGATTTGATTGAAAGTTTCAAAACATGAGGGATCTCAACAGAGTGGATAGGGAGAAACTAGCCATTGCTTGGATTTGGAATGCATTGCCTGTAAGTGTAGTGCAAGCAGGCTCAATTGAGGCATTAAAGACATTATTGGGTGTTTATTTAAATAGAAATCATGTGCAGGATTATGGGGAAAAGGCAAGAGATTGGCACTAAGTTAAGATGCTCAAAGAACCAGTACAGACATGTGCTAAACATTCAAATATCTCCTATTTATGCATCAAAAACAGGATGTCACAAGGTGCATTTTAACATGCATTGAGCATTTGGTGGCAAACAGAACTGACACAGCATCACAAGTGTTGCAGAATTAGTAAAACTTATTCTCGGGTAAGTGTTAACGTTTGATCACTGGGAAAGTATCAAACTTATAGCAGTACTGTGTTCTGAATTGAAATTGGCACCTTTACTGCATTGAAGAATTTGGGCTTTTCATGTGCAGCTTATTAGTTTACATTACGGGAATGCCATTGATATTGAGGTTAGATTATTGGTCTCAACCTTTCATGCAGAACCAAGCAAGTCATGAAGAGGTAATAAGGGCTCTTGATGTTGAAGTGGGTTTTAAAATCACTTTCATGTAAAAACATTGAGCAGTTCTCTGAAAGTGGTGTTCTCTCAGGTGCTCCCTAGCTGCTGTTGCTGTCATTTGTTCTGATGTCCTTCCTCCATGTGATTCTCAGCAGAGGTTTGCCTGGTGTTACAATGCTCTTCACAAATATGCAAGAAACAGACTCTTAGCCGACACAGCATGTAAGTTGGGAAAGATCTGCTGCATTGTATTCAGGCAGCCCTACCTGCTGCATGTCCTGCATCCTTAGGCTTGCTCCTGAAGAAGAATAGTAGTCAGAGCAAATGTCAATTCTTTGACCAGGTTACGCAAGAGGAAATATAATCAGGAGAAAGTAAGCTCCAAGCTCATAACTTCCTTGGAAATTCATCAGTAACAGATGGAGTTTAATTTAGATAAATGTGAGGTGCTGCATTTTGGGAAAACCTCTCTTAGCAGGACTTATACACTTAATGGTAATGTCCTAGGGAGTGTTGCTGAACAAAGAGACCTTGGAGTGCAGGTTCATAGCTCCATGAAAATGGAGTCGCAGGTAGTTAGGATTGTGAAGAAAGCGTTTGGTGTACTTTCCTTTGTTGGTCAGAGTATTGAGTACAGGAGTTGGGAAGTCATGTTGCAGCTGTACAGGATGTTGGTTAGGCCACTTTTGGAATAATGCATGCAATTCTGGTCTCCTTCCTATTGGAAGGATGTTGTGAAACTTGTAGGGGTTCAGAAAAGATTGACAAGGATGTTGCCAGGGTTGGAGGATTTGAGCTATGGGAGAGGTTGAATAGGCTGTGGCTGTTTTCCCTGGAGCATTGGAGGCTGAGGGGTGACCTTATAGAGTTTTATAAAATCATGAGGGGCATTGATAGGATAAATGGGCAAAGTATTTTCATGGGTGGGTGAGTCCAGAACTAGAGGGCATAAGTTTAAGGTGAAAGGGGAAAGATATAAAACAGACCTAAGGGGCAACATTTTCATGCAAAGAGTGGTACGTGTATGGAATGAGCTGCCAGAGGAAGTGGAGGAGACTAGTACAATTGCAACATTTAAAAGGCATATGGATGGGCATATGAATAGGAAGGGTTAGGGAGGATATGGGCCGGATGCTGGCAGGTGGGACTAGATTGGGTTGGGATATCTGGTCAACATGGACGAGTTGGACCGAAGGGTCTGTTTCTGTGCGGTACATCTCTATGACTCTATGAACAGAAAGATCTTACTGAACTGAGTGGATTAGACTCGCTGCTCCTTCAAATGTCGCTTCATGCCATGGTTACCTTTTGTGCATAGCAAGTGCAAAGTGCAAGTATAGAAAATTAACCATAATATGCAGAAAAAGTTTATAGACAGAAAAATGAGATTGGTATAGTTAATCAATGTTATTTGTATATTTTTCTATCCAATTATTTAATATGGAAAGACACAAGATGAATCTAATATACAGACTTAAAATGCTAGAATTACTCAGCAGGTCTGGCAGTGCCTGTGGAGAGCGAGCAACAGAGTTAACATTTCAGATCAATGACCTTTCATCGGAACACGGCAAATCTGATCTCTGGTTGTAGTGAACAGTAACTTTATTAGTCAATCCATCAACCTTTATTTAACACACTTTTCACCAATTCATTGTCTGGTACATCTCAATCTGCTGGACCGATTCCAATCCATACATCCAATTTCACTAACATATTGAACTGGGACTTATAAACAGAACAGAAATCAAAAATGATAAACTAGGAGATGAGTGCAACATAACATTTGATATGAAATAACCACAAGTGACTTAATTCTGAAAATGTGGCAGTATCTTATCATCTGTGATAGTCTTAATTTCATTATTTTATAACCAGTCATAATATCTACTGTTAAACATGTAATTAAGTCAGTAGAATGTGGAAAATCCATAAATCAAACTGTCAGATTGTGTTTTAACAAAGACTTGGAACAATCTATCTAAATTATTGTCCATCTGCTGAAGCTTTTCAGTTTGGCTGTTATCAGTACACAGACATTTTATATTTCTGCTTTTGTTTTTTTTTAAATGTATTTTCAGTGACAAGAAACATAAATTTCCATGCATATTTTTATTTGAATATTTTATAGAATCCTTGATAGGAAGAACCAGTCGTGTTTTTCTACTTTCCAAACTTCCTCTTGAATGTAACCAATAAAATTAACACCCAGTTATGTTTGAGATGCAGTAGAAAAGTAATTCTGGCTCACCACTGGCAATAAACACTAGCATTATCAAAAACAGCTGTTTTATACCGACAATGGAAACACACTATTGCACATACACATGCATTTATCAGCAATGATTTTCAGACATTTCAACAGTCAGTAAAGAATAATGCAATAATGACCAGTGCTGATGGAAAAGTTGGTGACAGATATACAGACAGGCAACACATTAAGGGCTATTTGTGAAATTCTTGACTGAATGGGTTATATAGCCACTACAAAACTGCATGGAAGTTCTTCAGTGGCTTCTGAACAGGAGTGACACTAATTGTGATATCGTAGGGGAGACTTTCATCTTCACTGTCTGGGCAGTAATCTACCCAACAGATTCTAGAACCCACCTTGTATTTATTCCACTGATTATCAGGTGGTTTCATTTTTCAGTACATCTGTACAAAAATATCAATCCTGGATTCCCACAGCAGTTCGCAGATTTGCCAACATACATTTTGGTGGGATTTCATCTTGAATCCCGAATAAATACATTAATGGTTGATCTCATTCCAAAGTAGGTCAAATGGCAGCCACTTTGGAAGTTGAGGGTGTTATTCTTTAAAACTATTTCAGTTACATATTGGATGATTGCACTTGATGTGGTTCTTAATCATGACCATCTGTAAATTCCCATATTTGATCCCTGGTCTATCCTATTTAGATCATTAGAGTACAATTGTCTCCAGGATTCCCAGACTAAGGAGCAGGAAAGGAAATTGTTAAAGTTCCTGCTGCAGACTCTATGTACTCGATAAGGACTTGTTCTTTCTGCTATGCCCCCTAAAAGGGATTAGCTGAGCAATAGTCAATTTTAGCAATTAGATATAAACATATGATTACTTGGAGCAACTTTGCAGAAAAAGGGAATACCTGTAGTATTGAACCATCACAATTCACTGCTTCCAGGAGGTGTAAGCAAGAGAAATTTAATGCCAATCTTCAAAAATCACTTTACAGTGTTTTACTCTATGGTGTATATGGTGTTTGTTACATTTTTTGCTTTCAAAATATTAAGTTGGGCACAAGGTTGGGGCTTCAAACTATGTTGTATCTGGATTTTGGAAGTAGTCCTTTTGGATTACTTCTTGAAAAGTTCAAGATATCTCTTTACTTAAAAGATTATGAAACAAATTGTTGGAAAACTTGACAGGAGCATACAGCACTATCAACAGTTTATAATAAGACCTGAAGATATAGGAGCAGAATTCGGTCATTTGGCACATCGAATCTGCTCCGCCATTTGATTATGATTGAAATGCTTCTCAACTCCATTCCCCGCCTACTGCCTGTCTCCCTTGATCCCTTTACTAATCAAGAACTTCTGTCTCTCTGACCTAAATTCACTCAGTGACTTGGTCTCCACAAACTTCTACAGCAATGATTTCCACAGATTAACTATCATCTGGCTACAGAAATTCCTCCTCGTCTCAGTTGCAAAGGGTTGTTTCTTTGTCCCTGTGCCATCAGGTCCTAGTCTCTCTTATTCATGGAAACATCTTTACATCTACTCTTTCCAGGTGCCTCAGTATGCTGTAAGTTTCAATCAGATCCCCCCTCATCATTCTAAATTCCACTGAGTACAGATTCAGATACCATAACTGCTCCTGAGATCCCTTAATCCCTGAGATCATTCTTCATTAGATACGAGGACCAAAACTGCTCACAATATTCCAAATGTGGATTAGATTACTTACAGTGTGGAAACAGGCCCATTGGCCCAACAAGTCCACACCGCCCCGCTGAAGCGAAACCCACCCATACCCCTACATTTACCCCTTACCTAACACTACGGGCAATTTAGCGTGGCCAATTTACCTGACCTGCACATCTTTGGACTGTGGGAGGAAACCGGAGCACCTGGAGGAAATCCACGCAGACACAGGGAGAACGTGCAAATTCCTCAGTCAGTTGCCTGAGGCAGGAATTGAACCCGGGTCTCTGGCGCTGTGAGGCAGCAGTGCTAACCACTGTGCCACCGTGCCGCCCGCATATGATCTGACCAGTGCCTTATACAACCTCAGCAGCACATCTCTGCTCTTGAATTATAGCCTAATTGAAATGAATGCAAACATTGTATTTGCCTTCCTAACTACCAACTGAACTTGTATGTTAACCACTAATGATTACTACCAATGCATCGACAGTCTCTTCAGCTATCTCCTTCAAAACCTTGGAGTGTAGACCATCCAGTTCAGGGAATTTATCCACAATTAGATCTTTCAGATATCCCAGCTCCTTCTACTTGGTGATGGCCACCACACTTACCTCTGCTTCCAATTCTCTTGATCATCTAATAAAGCATACATCCATTGATGTCTTTTACATGAGAGCAACTTAATCCATACCTTTTGGAGTGAATAGGAGCAAGTGCAATTATGGGGCAATACAGTTTTACTGACTTCTCCCAGCTTCAGGTTACAATTGTTAGCATTCACTTGGCACTGAGTGAACCATAAACATTTACTAAGGCATTTCAACAGAATAAAATTACTCCCTCAGTGTCCACATACCAAATCACTTTAATTAGTGGATTCTCCATGTTTGGAAAAATGTAACTGTACGAAGTGCACTGACTAACCTTGCTGCAGTCATGTCACCACTATGGTAAGTGCCATTGTGTGCAATCTGTGATAGACTTTAAACATACAAGACTTAAAACACTCCATCAGTTTCTGATGTGTAGTTAATTATTTAGATGCCTTTATCCTTGATTGCTTGTCTTTCTCTGACCTCTTTACAAAAAAATTATACTGACAGGTAGTGTCTGGGTTATAAAGTATATCTCCTTCTTGCAAGGCTCACTGCAACATAGCAGCATGACAAGAGACACCAATAATCACTAGGCTGGTCATAGAAGTGCCACTGAATTGTTGGAAGGAAGGTTTTGCTGCATGGCGAGATTGATGGGGGGGTGGGGTAGATGAGGACCTGCCATTTGTTCTAGTTTTGATGTTTAATACAGTTCTCATGCATTGTGCTCTTGAGAACAAAGCAGTTCAGGTGAGGATATACTTCCATGTGAATTACAAGTATCATTCTGGTGGAAGTTATTAGACATCAGACAAACAGTTTAACATGAAGACAATGGCGTCCTGTCTGACTATTGGAGCTTTATTAACAGATCACTTCAAGAATCTTCCCCTTGTGCAATTCAATCTGTCGTTAAAATGTCACAGATTCCCTCCAACACAGAGTCGATGAGCTGGGGTCTGAGTTTCAAACACTCTGACACATCAGACAGGGGGAGATATGCTGTTATCAGGAGGCAGTCACACCTTGCGAATTACTACCATGAATTCGATTACTGGTTAGGGATAGTACAGTGTGACTAGGAGCGAGACAGCTAGAAGGATTCAGGAAATACTGTTGAAAGAGCCTCAGCCCTTGAGCTTGTCTAATATATTTGAGATTCTTGTTCCCTGTGTCAATGAGAGTGGGGGCTCTGGAGAGGATGAGCAAACTGACCGTAGCACCATGGTACACGGAGCCATTCAAGAGGGGGCAGAAAAAAGAAATCTATTTGCAATTGGGGATAATGCAGTCAGGAGAATAGATACAGTTCTTTGGACAGGATCGAGAGTCCTGAATGCAGTGTTGCCTACCAGGTCCCCAGGTTCAGGATATCTCACCTGGGCTGCAGAGGAACTTGGGAGTGGAACGGGAAAGAGTCAGTTGTGATCCACAACTGACTCTTGTGGAATTAATGATATAAGTAGAAAGAGAAAAAAAAGATTCTGCTGAGAGAATATCAGCAGCTGGGGATAAATTGGAAAGCAGAGATCAAAAGGTAACAATCTCTGGATTACTACCTGAGCCGTGAGCAAATTGGCACAGGGCCAACAAAATTAAAGAGATAAATGCACGGCTGAGAGATTGGTTGGGAGAATTGGATTTGAATTCATGGGGTATTGACAACAGTACTGTGGAAGGACAAAGCTGTTCTGATGGGTCAGACTTTATCTGAATCATGCTGGGAGCAGAGTCCTGAGGAATTGCAGGATTGGGGCTTAGATAAGGCTTTAAACGACATAGTTGGGGGGAGGTTCATTTGCACGGAAAGTTATAGAAAAAGTTAAAGGCAGTGGAGGGCTCAGCAGAGGTTATTAAAGTTTCCAGGACAAGTAATACAATGGAGAGTATGGAAAGGGTCAGGAATCTAACTTCAGGCACAGCAGATAACGGAATAGCTATGAGAAAGGGACCAATCATCGCAGGACAGAGAGTGTTGCACTTTAATGCACACAGTATACAAAACAATGTAAGTGAGCTTTTGGTGCAGACTGAAGTTGTTGGGTACAATGCTGTGAGTCTCACAGAGACATGGCTACAAAGGGATCAGGGCTGGGAAATAAATATCCATGGATACACCTTTTATTGAAAGTACAGGCTGATAGGTAGAGGGGGAGTGGTTGCCATATTAGCAAGAAATGAAATTAAATTAATAGCAGGAAGTGATATCGAATCAGAAAGTGTAGAATCTGTGTGGGAAAAGATGAGGAACTGCAAAGGGGTAAAAAGATGCTGATGGGAGTTTAGAAGAGGCCTCCTAGCTGTAGTCAGGATATGGGGCAGCAAATAAATAAACAGATCTCAAAAGCATGTGAGAACGGCACACTTACAAGTGATCATGGGGGACTTCAACATCCAGAGGACGAGAAAAATCAGATTGGTAATAGATCCTAAGAAAAGGAATTTGTGCAATGTCTATGAGGTTTTTTTTGGAGCAGCTTGTGGTATAGCCCACTAGGTAACAGGCAATTCTGCACTCTGGGTGTGTAATGAGGCAGTCTTGGTTCGGGAGCATAAGGTGAAGGAACCTCTAGGGGCCAATGGCCACAATGTGATAGAATTCACCATGCAGTTTGAGCAGGAGAAGCTGGTTTCAGAGGTAATGCTATTACAATTCAGTAAAGGTAAGTACAAAGACATGAGGGAGGAGCTGGCCAGAGTTGATTGAAAGGGGAATTTAGCAGAGAAGATGGTGGGACAGGAATGTCAGGGATTTCTGTGAAGGAACATACTAAGAGCATAAGACAATATGTCACAGGAGCAGAATTGGGCAATTTGGCCCATCGAATCTGCTCCATCATTTGATCATGGCTGAAATGTTTCTCAAACCTGTTTTCCTGCCCACTCCCCTTAATCCTTGATCTCTTCACTCATCAAGAACCTATCTATCTATGTTGCCAAGCCACTCAATGACTTGGCCTCCACAACCTTCTGCAGCAACAAATTTCACAGATTAACCACCCTCTGGCTGAAGAAATCCTTCTTCATCTCAATTAAAAAAGGATTGTCCCTTCACTGAGACTGTGCCTTCAGCTCCTCATCTTTCCTACTTGTGGAAACACCTTCTGCACATCCACTCTATCAAGGTGTCTCAGTACCCTCTAAAGTTCGATCAGATCCTTCTGTCATCCATTGAAACTTCATTGGGTACAAACTGAGAGTCGTCAAATGCTCCTCATACGGTAAGTCCTTCATCCCTGGGATCATTCTTATAAATCTCCTCTGGACCCCTCCAATGCCATCACATCTTTCCTTAGATATGGCATCCAAGACTGCTCACAATATCCCAAATGCAGTCTGACCACAGCCTTATACAGCTTTAGCAGTACATCTCTGCTCTTGTATTCTAGCCCTCTTGAAATGAATCGTAACATTGCATTTGCCTTCCTAACTGCCAACTGAACCTGCATATTAACCTTAAGAAAATTCTAAAACTAGGTCTCCCTGGTCCCTTTGTGCTTCAGATTGCCGAAGCCTTTTCCTCTATTGATCCTACCAAAGTGCAAGATCTCACACTTTCCCACATTGTATTCCAACTGCCATTTCTTTGCTCACTCTCCTAGCCTGTCCAAGTTCTTCTGCAGCCTCCTTGCTTCCTGAGTGCTACCTGTCCCTCCACCTATCTTTCTGTCATCTGCAAACTTAATAACAATGTCCTCAGTTTCTTCATACAGATTGTTAATGTATAATGTGAATAGTTGTAGACCCAACATGTACCACTGCAGAATTCCATGAGTCATCGGCCGTCATCCTGCTAAAGGTCACTTTATCCCGACTTTGCCAGTTAGCCAATCCTCTACCTATGCCGTTAGTAGCATGAACTCTTATCTTATTTAGCAGCGCCTTGTCAAAGGTCTTCTTTGTCTAACTTGCTTGTTACCTCCTAAAATAACTCCAACAGGTTTGTCAGACGTGTTCTTCCCTTGACAAAGCCGTGCTGACTCAGGTCTATTTTAAGTTCTGGACTTTTTCTTACCTTTTGACTTTTTTTAATTTCTGCTCTTTTTGAAACAAGTTCTAACTTTGTAACCAAGATGGCACCTCAGAATGATGAGAAAGTGAGGTCTGCAGATGCTGGAGATCAGAGCTGAAAATGTGTTGCCCGAAACGTCGATTCTCCTGTTCCCTGGATGCTGCCTGACCTGCTGCGCTTTTCCAGCAACACATTTTCACCACAGAATGATGACTGTGCACTTTTTACTGTACTATGCTTGAGTACACATGGCAATAACATTGAAGTCTAATTCTAATTCCATGTGCTGTGCAAGCTCATCCTTCATAACAGATTCTAGAATCTTATGAATGACCAAGGACAGGCTAACTGGTTTATAATTTCCTGCTTTCTGTCATCCTCCCTTCTTAAACAGCAGTGCTACATTAGCCATTTTCCAGTCCTCTCTGACCTACCCTGACACCAATGATTTAAGTTTCAAGATCAGTACCAATGTTTTGACAATCTTTTCAGCAATCTCTTTCACAACTTTGGGGTTAGTCCATCTTGTCCAAGTGATTTATCCAATTTCAGACCATACAGTCAAAGATAAGTTTTGCCTACCATAAATAAGTGATTTAATATTTGAGTTTTGGTGCTGGTATGATAGCATGTATTTAGGCCCTCTCTGTCATGACTGCATCAAATAACATGTCACATTGAGCTTTCGCAGTGGGCAACATGTTTAGTCAGCCACGTACCTGTAAAAACTCAGAAGGTCTGGCAGCATCTATGAAGAGAGAGCAGAGTTAACTTTTCAGGTCCAGTGACCCTTCTCCAAGGGTCAACCAACTCATGCTTGCAAGCCTCAAATGTGTACCACATTTGGACATGATTCTGCTATTGGAAATCATTCATTAAGAAATCCAATCCACGCTAAGAGTTGCACTGGAAGTCAATTTAAGATTATCAGCAGATTCGTGGTGTGATGTGTTTGCTTGCAATAGAAGCCACATATATTCATTCATAGGAAGCTGTTTTATGTAGGCATGAGGAATTTATACACATGTTGCATCTTTTACAACAAAGAGGTCATAGAGGCTGCCAAACTCTGCTGCATTCCCTTGGTCACACACTGACCAGAGTCCAGCTGCCTAGTCTGAGAATGGAAATTGACAGTTAACCTTTAATAGTGCAACTAATCAGCATCTTCATGCTATATAAATTAATCTCCCTTTTGTTCAAATCTGTTCCTTTTTTCCTCACCCTGATAAGTGTAAGATTAAAAACTTGTACATCTTGCTCTTTTTTTTTAGCAAAGTATAGATTGATTGCTTACCTGCATAGATGTAAATAGGGAGGATCTGACAGCCTTACAGCTACAAGGCTTGGGAACTGAATGCTCAAGGGTATCTGACATTTTGAAAGGAAGGAGAGAAAGACAAAGGAGGTGGGTCAACTCTGCCAATAAAGGTTGAAATCAGTATAGCTATAAAAAATTATCTTGGCTGGGAAGATCAAGATGAATTGGAAGGGGAATAATTCACCAGTGGGACTAGTTCATCGGTCATGTAACAACAGTTAACGTTATAGTACAGACTATAAACCAAGAAATAATAGGGGTTTATATGATAGGTACTGTAATAATTGTGGATGATTTTAATCTTCATGTTGACTGGACAAATTAAATTGAGGATGAGTTCGTAGAGTGTATAATGCATTCAATCAGAGAGCAAGTTATTTTAGAACTGATAATGTTGAATCAGATGGGAAAAATTAATTATCTTAGATTAAAGGACCCTGAAATGAAGAGTGATCATGACATGACAGGATTTCACAACCAAATGGATCAGAAAATTGCATTGAAGTTAATATCCTAATTTTAAATATAAACAATTACAAAACTATGAAGGTAGAATTCAGGCAGACTATTATGTTGGAGAGGTGGGAGAGTGGGGGCATTATAGATGTAAGAAAGTCAATAGCCAGTTGACTAACTGATTTGAAACCTGTTCTGCAGCTTTTGTAAACTGCGTGTGGGCTAACTTGTTGCAGAGTGGGATTTTCACACCTCACTGAGAGGAACTCCCAGTCTCTGGAGCAGCTGACCAATATCATTGGCTGGCAGCTCCAACTGTCCTGTGAGTGTCATATCTCACACTGTGGATGCTGCAGGGACTCCAGGTTGGCCCAAGATGAAGGCTCCAATGGATCCCAGACCTAAGAAAATCAGGGGGCATCAGCAGGAAGGATTAGAATTTCTTGGAAAGTGCAGGAACTAGGACCTTTTTAATAAATTATGATTAGATTAGATTACTTACAGTGTGGAGACAGGCCCTTCGGCCCAACAAGTCCACACCGACCCTCCGAAGAGCAACCCACCCAAACCTATTCCCCTACACCTAACACTATGGTCAATTTTGCATGGCCAATTCACCTATCCTGCACATTTTTGGACTGTGGGAGGAAACCGGAGCACCCGGAGGAAACCCATGCAGACACGGAGAGAATGTGCAAACTCCACACAGACAGTTGCCTGAGACAGGAATTGAACCTGGGTCTCTGGCGCTGTGAGGCAGCAGTGCTAACCACTGTGCTTTATAAATGTTGATGGGCACAGCATAAGGCCACAGACAATCTGTTTTATTTTTTTCTCTCTCTCTGGAAATAGTCAATGTAAACATCTGTGTCTATACAATGTAAAGCTATATTTATAATGCAGTGAAATGGATTTTAGGACAACACTTTAATATTGTCTCTGTACTGCATATGCTCTAGTTACAGTTATACTTCCTCCAGACATACCCACATAGGCCATTATTACCCAATTGTTGACCTAGTGCCCCCTTGAGGTTGCAACAAAACTACAAGTTATTTCAGTATCCCCTGTTTCAGTCATCAACAATGATGTCCCTAAATTGAGAGGACGGTATCCTGCCTACTATGATATCCATGCCAGTGTTTAGAAGGGGGCAGGAATTGACCCACAGCATGATGTAAACTAAAAAGCTGACACTAAACTGAGTGATGGACAGTGGGAGCAGTGACCATCCTGTCATGTTGGGGAGCTATCTTGTATTAATTGAGTAGAAAGGTTCAAACAAATGTTTGACATAGAGTAAACTACCAATCCTTAGAAGTAAAGCACATTGATAAATGCTCATTGAGTGGCTGTTTTCTTCAGATCTTAGAGTGACCAGGAAAGATGAGGAAATCCACGGGAAGAGTTCACGAACGTTTTGACTACAAAGCAAAATATTGCCAAATATTTCCATCATAAGTGATTGAGATCACCACACCAGAAAATAATCTCTTTAGACATTTGACCAGGTCCCAGTTATTTTCTAATCTGTTCATTTTGAATTTTCTTTGAAGGTGTGACAACTAAAAATGAAATAAAACTTTTAAATACTAAAATCTGGTTGAGCTGAAATAACTTGTTACAACCTCAAGGGGGCACTAAGTCAACACTTGGAAAAAAATAGCCCAAGTGTGTTTGTATAGCGTGAGCATAACTATACCTCGAGCACATACAGAGATAATATGAAAAATCTTGAGCTAAAATCCACTTTACTGCATTATAAGTATAGCTTTACATCATATATACGTCACAATTATAGCAGGAGACTGAATTTTCATTGTTTAAGGACTGCTTCTGTATTAAAGTAACAGCCTGAAGGGATTAATAAAGGATAAATATGTTTCAGTTGCTAAGACTTCATTGAAGAGAAAATATTGTGACAGCTTCCGTAGATCAATAATCCACCCCAATCCCCTGTTCTGCAGTTTGACCTCTTGAACATTGGGAAGCAAGTTTTGATGCAGGAAACTCATTTTCAATGAGAAATGGGCCAGCCAGTCTCCACATGTCTATCAGAGGAGTTCACTAACAATTCAGACAGTCTAAATCCCACCCCTTTAGATTAACACAACAGTGTTGTTCGGGCTAAGTTGCCCTTAAAAGACAGGGACTCTCTCAGGAACGATTCGTATACTTGATTGCAACTGCCATGCACTGTGTCTGACACCAATTTGGCAACTTAAGAAAAAGATGAAAACATCTTAGTCCATTTGATAAAATAGAGCAGGTTTAAGGTCACTATATTGTTCTTAGTCTTAGGACAGCAGAGTGATTAGGAACGGAAAACATTATTATTTCACATTAAATTAACCCGCAGAGGAAGTGAGAAGTATTAACAATAGGTGACTGACGACGGACTGATGATAAAAGTCAGCTTTATCGATGGTAGGAAATTCAGACTTATGTCAGTGAAAATAATAAAAGGGAAAAGGAAAAGCTTGAACTTTTTAAATAAATTAAAACAGCAGAATAGCCATTTATAATCAGAATGTACAAAACACAGTATTTTAGAATTAAACACAATAGTTCTACAAAGCAGAATAATTCAAAATAAATCAGAGCACATGAAAACACTTTGGAAAATGTATTTGCTTCAGAAATATTCACAGCAATTTACACCATAGATTCTTGCATTTCTGTCGACCTTGCCCACTAGATGGAAACAGCAATTGAGGACAATGGAAATGACCCCAAAAACTGAACCACCAATGTCCCACAATGATTTCATAGGAATCTCCCTTCTGCCTCACCACAAAGACTTAGACATCCCTTTCTCAGACTTTCATTACCCAAAAGCTTGGGTGTCATTTTGGCTCAAAGCAGTGACAGAGTTATAGGATCCTGCAGCATGAGAAAAGATAAAATGGATGTTTGGTGACATGATGTATCCCACTAACTTTAGATTCAGATCAGTTTCAGGCAGAAAAATGGCAAAGATGAAGCAGTTGAGACCCAGGAGATAGTTGTTCATCTCGGCATCTATCTATTCACTTTCTGCGGAGTTAAAATCTGGGTTTATGTACGCTTGTAGGAAAGCTAATAAGCATACAACTTTATTTAGTAGGGTGGCAATTAAGTGCAATTGCCCACATCAGTATAATTTCTGTTATGCCAAAATAAAAATGAAATGGATACTGTGACTAATACAGATGATAACATTTGTTCCCAGTTCTGGGATTTCCTTTCACTACTGCATTAAATCCTGAGATCTCTCTTGCAACAAAACTTCCCTCTTCAACTAGCTGCAATTTTATACCATAAGCCAAATGTTGTAGTCACTAGGCCCCATTACCTAAATGAATAATAATAATATTTAATACTGACATTTAGAAAGATGGCATTGATCTCTATACTGACTATGCATTGGCAAATGGTATTTTACCCATGCTTATCTCTGGATATAAAATACTGCAACAATGTTGGTTAAAATAAAGATATTAAAACATTAATTAATCAATCAACAGAAATTTTCAAAGTTGGCAGCAGAAAAAAAAGTCCTTTTTCAAGTTTCCTCAATTTGAAAAGACAGAAAATACTGAACTGTAATGCTGCATGTTTTCGATATTTTGGCCCATGTAACACATTACACAGATCATCACATTTTTCTTGCATCAGATATCTTAAGTTGATTTACAATCCCAGCTATTTACAAGGCTGCGATAAACATGTAGACTATATTTACACGCGTAGTTTGGGTTCTCAACTTATTGATATTAATGTATAATACAAATACAACTGACTAACTCCACTAATTCCACTACATAGACAGAGAGAGGGAAAGAGAGACATTGAAGGCAAGGTTTACACTGGAATGTCAAATGTCATGTAACTGAATTATAGTTACTGGACTGTCTGGTTTGCAATTTGTGCCATAATACAGTAATTAGATTAGTGATTATCTTTAAGAACATTTGGTCTCTGATCATATCCCTCCTCAAGAAAGCTGTTGCTTGAGTTCACTTGGCATTCTAAAACTCCAAGGAAAATAAAGAACATTAACAAATTATGGGGAGGACTTTTATTTTCCAAAAGCTTGTGAGTATTTATTTCAAAGACACAAAGGACTAGGAAATATGGCAAAAAATCTATACCACCCAGTCCCTGCTCCTTTTAGTTTACCCCAAGAGTGAGGTAAATGGCTCAAACAACATAGAAGTGAAAATATAGCAATATGGCAAGAGGGTTAAAATTTCTCTTTGTATTTGTTTCCTGCATTAAAATAGGAAATACCACCAAGTAGTTAATTGGTTTTGAAACACCTTTGGGCAGGATGAGGAAAACACTATATAAATACATAATTCTTTCTTCTTCCTTCTCATTTTCACTGATTGTCAGAGAGAGACCTTATTTGGATGGGTGCCCATCAGAAGTGAGCCTGTGACCCTCAACCAACCTTTCTCTGATTAAAGGATTTGGGTGAGCCATATGAGGCAGACCCAGCCAGAGCATAAATTCCTCCTTTTTGTCAGTTTTTAAATAGAATTACCGTAAAGTGGTGTTCTGTTTGCTGCATTTTGGCAGTAGTCAGAGGCCTGACAAATAGTAACAATTACTGCTGACAGTCTCTCCTTTCATCCTCTAATCTGGGCACAGATTCTTGCCAATGGAAGAGGTAGAGACGTGCTGAAAAATGGGGAATGTTGTGTCAGCATAATATTACCCTGAAGTTAGCAAAGCAGGTACATTCACATTGCAGATGGAGTACATCTTTATTGTGCTTCACTTGCCTGTTGCTCAGGCAAGGGTGTGCAGAGGGAACTTAGCTCATATATTCCATGTGAAGTTTAAAAATACTAGCTCACTGATTTCTGAATTCTTTAAGCAGTACTATGTGCCCCTCCCCATAAGCTAAGACACAGTATAAACGATGTCATAACAGAACTGGTAATTATTCCAAAATAACATTAACAATTATGTGAGTGTTAGAATACCAAGTGTCTTGAATATAAACTTGTTATTAATCCTTATTTAGAATGTGAAGACACAAATATAATTTAACCATCATTAAGTAGCTTGAATCTGAGAATTTTTCTCCTTATCTGAATAAATATAGTGGCTTTACAACTAAAATACTGAGATAAACATTGAAGAACTCAGTACTTGTAGTAAAAAGATGTACATCTAAACTATAATCAAGTTTCTAAGTTTTCTGAGTAAGTACTTTTGAATAAGAGAATGAGCAAATGACAAGATTGAGGGTTTTCTGATGTACCATTAAAATTGGAAACACAATCATCAGAGTTATGCTGTTCAAATGAATGGAATGCTTCTTTATGACTGTCATCCCATTTCAAATGGATTACAGTTTTCCATTTCGATTCAGATTAGTTATTCTTGTATTTTTTAAAATGTCCAACCTCCAGTCTTCTGGCACCTCACCTGTGACTATCGATGATACAAGTATCCCAGCAAGAGCTGAAAATGTGTTGCTGGAAAGGCGCAGCAAGTCAGGCAGCATCCAAGGGACAGGAGAATCGACGTTTCGGGCATAAGCTCTTCTTCAGGGCAGGCTTATGCCCGAAACGCCAATTCTCCTGTTCCTTGGATGCTGCCTGACCGGCTGCGCTTTTCAAGCAACACATTTTCAGCTCTGATCTCCAGCATCTGCAGCTCTCACTTTCTCTCCCAGCAAGAGGCCCAGCAATCACTTCTCTAGCTTCCCACAGAGTTCTAGGGTACACCTGATCAGGTCCTGGGGATTTATCCACCTTTATGCATTTCAAGACATATAGCACTTCCTCCTCTGTAAAATGGCCATTTCCAAAGTGTCACCATCTATTTCCCAACATTCTATATCTTCCATGTCCTTTTCCACAGTAAATACTGATACAAAATACTCGTTTAGAACATAGAAGAATACAGTGCAGTACAGGCCCTTTGGCCCTCGATGTTGCGCCGATCCAAGCCCACCTAACCTACACTAGCCCATTATCCTCCATATGCCTATCCAATGCCCGCTTAAATGCCCATAAAGAGGTAGAGTCCACCACTGCTACTGGCAGAGCATTCCATGAACTCACGACTCGCTGAGTAAAGAACCTACCCCTAACATCTGTCCTATACCTACCACCCCTTAATTTAAAGCTATGCCCCCTCTTAATAGCTGACTCCATACGTGGAAAAAGGTTCTCACGGTCAACCCTATCTAAACCCCTAATCATCTTGTACACCCCTATCAAGTCACCCCTAAACCTTCTTTTCTCCAATGAAAACAACCCCAAGTGCCTCAGCCTTTCCTCATACGATCTTCCTACCATACCAGGCAACATCCTGGTAAACCTCCTCTGCACCCGTTCCAGTGCCTCCACATCCTTCCTATAGTATGGCGACCAAAACTGCACACAATACTCCAGATGCGGCCGCACCAGAGTCTTATACAACTCCAACATGATCTCAGGACTCCGGAACTCAATTCCTCTACCAATAAAAGCCAGTACGCCATATGCCTTCTTCACTGCACTATTTACCTGGGTGGCAACTTTCAAGGATCTGTGTACATGGACACCAAGATCCCTCTGCTCATCCACACTACCAAGTATCCGACCATTAGTTTAGTATCTCCTTCATTTTCTGCGGCTCCATGGAAAAGGATAGACCAGATCTAAAAGTTGATGTTCTAAATTGGAGACAGGCCAATTTTGACAGTATTAGGCAAGAACCTTCAAAAGTTGATTGGGGGCAGATGTTCGCAGGTAAAGCGCGGCTGGAAAATGGGAAGTCTTCAGAAATGCGATAACGAGAATCCTGAGAAAGCATATTCCTGTTAGGGTGAAAGGAAAGGCTGGTAGGTATAGGGAATGCTGGATGACTAAAGAAATTGAGAGTATGGTTAAGAAAAAGAAGGCAGCATATGTAAGGTATAGACAGGATAGATCGAGTGAATCCTTAGAAGAGTACAAAGGCAGTAGAAGTATACTTAAGAGGGAAATCAAGAGGGCAAAAAGAGGACATGAGATATGGCAGACCTGTTTATCTATCTCCAGCATTTGTCATCTAGCTAGACCCATTTCATACTATTACCCTCTCTTGATATTTTGTTGTGATCCACCAAATTTAACATTAGCTGCCTTGATTCTTATGTTCCCCTCACTCTCTGCAGTCTCTATGCCTCGGAACTTGCTGCATTTGCTGTCTCAGATACAAATACACTTGTAGGCCACTTTAACAGTTTTCATTCTTCCCAGCCAGATCAAAGTATGGGCTCTCTAAATCTTCCTTGAATGGAAATCCAACCAGTTCTAATCTACCAGCATCAACCTCCACCCAGTTCTTGTTCTCACAATGAACATCTTTCTCTTTAACTACCCTAATTCTCCCCAAAGGTGTTGTTAAGCATGTATTATGCCTGTCTTTTTGTGGAATATGTATAGAACGTTTATTCCAATCCTACTTAGACTTTCTCCCACAATATGTCAGGTGATGACTCAGTGCAGTTTCCTGCTCTCATCTGAATGGAAACATTACATAACTATGCTTCCAATTTCCCCCCTTCTCTCACTCTTATATGGTTCATTTCTGATTCTTCTGTTTTTCAACTTTTTTGGCTTCATGTCATGGGATATGCTATCATCAGATATTCACCATATATTGACTGACTTTCATAACTACCTTGATGACACTTGCTTGCATCTGCTTCCTGTAATGACTGCTCCATTCTCCTAAGTCACTCTGTCTCTATCACAGCTGGTTTGATGACTTAAACTTCCATTTCCCTCAACCAAGGATTTGTCACCACCTTGATTGTCAGGTCACTCAATTGTATTCCATCCATTTAACACACTTCTCCTCTCACTCTTTGAATTACAAAAGGGTGTGGTCCACAGCACCATCCTCAACAGTCTCCTGCATGACAATACCATGACAAAAACATTTTGCTTTCCACTCATTTTCCAGCATTCTGAATATACATATCCCTCCACAACGCCCTGGCCCACTCCTCTGTCATTCCAAATATTTCTCCCACTTCACACAGAACCTTTACATGCAAGCACACAAGATTTGCACAAGATTTTCGATTTTCCATCTATTTCCTTAGTCTCTAAGACCCCAAACAACTCCCTCCAGGTAAAGCCAAAAATGTATTTGTATTTCTTTCGATTTCATACTGTCTGCTCAGAATGTAGTCTACTGTACAATGGGGAAATCAAATACAGATTGTATCCTTACATTGTGGAACACCTCCACTCAGTCCACAAACATGACACCAAGCTTCCAATATCCTCTTATTTTAATTTTCCACCCTTTGCTCTCACACGAGTCTCTCTATCATTGGTCTCCCACAACGTTCTAATGAAATTCAGTGCAAACTGAAGAATAACTTCTCATCTTTTGCTTAGATGAATTATAGCCATTCAGATCCAAAGTGAGTACAGGTATTTCGCATTGTCATAGAGATGTACAGCACGGAAACAGACCCTTTGGTCCAACTTGTCCATGCCAACCAGATAGCCTAACCTAATCTAGTCCCATTTTCCAGCACTTGGCCCAGATCCCTTTAAATGCTTCCTATTCACATTCCCCTCCAGATGTCTTTTAAATGCTGTAAATTGTAACCACCTCCATCCCTTCCTTTGGCAGCGCATTCCATACATGCACCACCCTCTGCATGAAAGAATTGCCCATGAGATCCCTTTTAAATGTTTACCCTCTCACCCTAAACCTATGCTCTCTAATTCTGGACTCCCCCATCCCAATCAAAATATTTTGTCTATTTACTCTATCCATGCCCCTCAATTTTATAAACCTCTATAAGGTCACCCCTCAGCCACCGATGCTCCAAGGAAATCAGCCCCAGCCTAATCAGCCTCTCCCTTTAGCTCATATCCTCCAGCCCTGGCAACAACCTTGTAAATCTTTTCTGAATCCTTTCAAGTTTCACAACATCCTTCCAATAGGAGGGGGACCAGAATTGCACACAATATTCCAATAGTGGCCAAACCAATGTCCTGTACAGCTGCAACATGACCTCCCAACTTCTTAAAACAATGCTCTGTCCAATAAAAGAAAGCATACCAAACACCTTATTCACTATCCTATCCACCTATGGTCACTGTCTCCATGTGCTTGGTTTTCTTTTGTTTTGCAATTGGATGCAGCGTTTCATTATTCTGCCATTCGCATCTCCTCTAGCTACATCTCTTGTTTCTTTGCTTCTCACATTACCATTCCTTTTGATCATGCCGCCACCAATTCTTTATTCATTTAATTTGTGCTGTCTTTGATCCTATCACAAACAATTCTTTTGGTCTCTGATAACTTACTTAAAATCGATGGAGTGAGTGCTCTCAATGCCTTGTGAAAGGATGCCACCATTAAGAATGGCCACCATGATCCATCAGTACATGTGCAGTGGCAATTACTTCTGCTTAGAAAACATTGCTTACTTCACTGTCAACTGGACTAATTCATAATCAGAAGGAAAAAAAAATCTCTATTCTTGTGTGGGTTCTTTTATTAAGCACCTTAGATCACAAGAACATGGAATGAAGACAACTGAAGTTTCACTCAGTGGGAACTTTGCCAATCTTCAAGACTCCTCACACACTATCAATTTAACCTGCCAGGCGTTTGGCTACATAGTGGCTTCTTTAGTGTTGGTTGACTTTTAAACTGTGCCCATTAATTCTGTTTCTCGCTCAACAGATGCTGCCTGAGTATTTCCAGCATTTTCTGGTTTGACTTAGAGTCATAGAGTCATAGAGGTGTACAGCATGGAAACAAACCCTTCGGTCCAACCTGTCCATGCCGACCAGATATCCCAACCCAATCTAGTCCCACCTGACAGCACCCGGCCCATAACCCTCCAAACCCTTCCTATTCATATACCCATCCAAATGCCTCTTAAATGTTGCAATTGTACCAGCCTCCACCACATCCTCTGGCAGCTCATTCCATACACATACCACCTTCTGCGTGAAAAGGTTGCCCCTTAGGTCTCTTTTATATCTTTCCCCTCTCACCCTAAACCTATGCCCTCTAGTTCTGGACTCCCCGACCCCAGGGAAAAGACCTTGTCTACTGAAGATATGCTTCAATTTGCAGAGGACCCACCAGATGCTGAAGGTCGTACATTAAAAAAAATGGCAGTTAAATTCCAGGAAAGTCAAATAATTCTTAGAGTAAGGTATTTGTGAAGTGTGGCTCCTTTGTACAAGATTAATTGCTTAGATGTATCGTACATTTATTGAAGTGCCAGTCATTTAAATAATTTCATACCATGCTCTTTAATGGCTCTCATAAATTAGATCTTTGTGTACATATGTAATACCAGCATATCTGTGCTGCAAAAGTGTTATGGCAGAATCTGGCACTAAACGATTTTGCTTTCTGTTCTTGGCAACAATGCCTCATAAGTTCATGCATTCTTTAAAAGCCCTTTCTCATTTTTGTGATAGGATACAGATTCCTCTGTCAGTTTTTCAATACGTCCTACATTCTATTTGAAATGTAGATTAGGAAAATAGTTATAAAAGAACAAAAACAGTACTCACCTACATTAGCATGCTACAGGCTATTTTTCAACCACTTTGCTGATTGTATCAGAAGCCCTCCAGCATACTTATTTTATCCTGAAAGAGGCGGGTACAGGAAGTATAATTTTTGTAATTACCATATGTAATTACTATCTTGTGCTAGTCTGTAGTGAAGCTATTAACCTGTGGGATTGATTATGCCATAACTCACCCCTTATATCCAAACTGATGTGATGGATTGTTCTCTTATTTATTACCAGTGAAGTGAAAACTTTATCTTGATTTTTCTTTTATTCTCCTAAAATGTAGATCATAATATGATTTTGCAACCTACAGCAGGAGTCTCATTCTCTTTGTTCACTTTTTAAATCTTTGGTGGGAGTTCTGTGGCAGAGGATAAGGTGGATAGCAAATCCCTTCACAGCATAATGCCCAGGAGATAGTGAGTATAACTCTCCTGCCTGAACCTATTGGTTAGAACAGGCAACTAGTTGGTACCAGCATGATTTAATTAGGCCACTGTGGTACCTCAAGGTACAGGGCTTGGGAAGGGGCATGGGGCCCTGAAATTGGCAAGGTGGGGATGCCTGTAGGTTTTACCCTGTGCCCATAGGAACAAGAAACAAGAAAGGAACTCAGTGTCCTGAGCATCTCTAGTTTCTCCTATTGCCATGTTGGCCTGGCAGTCTGGTCTCAGTTTAAAATTGCATTCGGAGCCAAATAATATCATCACATTAATGGAAAGCCACTTGACCTGAAATGTTAACTCTGATTTCTCTCCAGAGATGCTGCGAGACCAGCTGAGCTTTTCCAGCAATTTCTGTGTTTGTTTCTAATATCATCACAGCCACATTGCATAATTAAATAGGGTCTAAAACATATCCGAGGTGCTGAAATAACCAATCTCTACCAAGAGATTGATTGAGACATAAAATTAGCTTCAGTGGCGCAGCAAGGACAATGTTTTTAAAAATTGATTAAAATTCTCAATTATCATCAGATAACCCTTGCTGGACTGTGATTTGTATGTGGAGAAAAGATTTCCAATGGTTAAACAAACACAAAACCATTGAAACATACATGATAAAGGTTTTTCTGGCCTAGTCGACAGTGAAGTGTAAAAATGGTACTGAATATCTAATTTACAGCTGTATCATTGGTTGATCCTGAGATGTATGTCTATATAGAATGAGTTCACTTCATGATCGTTTCCTGACCAACCTATTCAGAGATATTATAATACATCTCTGGACCAAATGGAACTTGAACCTCCGTCTCCTGGCTCAGAGGTAGGGACACTGTCACTGCACCACAATGGAATACTTTCTAAACCTGCTACTTCTCCATTTAAAAACATGAGGGCAACAGATGAGTGGAAGCACTATCACCTGCATGCTAGGTCATACACCATCCTGACTTCAAACTATTTTGCCATTCAATTTCTATCATTACGTCAAAATCCTGGTATTCACTGCCAAACAACACTGTGGGTACACTGATACCAAATGGACTGCAATGGTTCAGGTAGATGGCTCCCATCACCTTCTCAAGACCATTTTGGGTTACAAAAATAATGCTGGCCTTGGCAGCAATGCTATCCCAGGAAAGAATTTTTTAAAACATGAAACACTGATTACAATTTTAAGTTACAAAAAGACAGAACATTTGTCAAATCCAATCTGTTCATTTGTACAAAATAACATTGGGAAAGAAAAGAAAACAGTGAAAGTCTTCCTTTCTCAGCACCAATTGGTGGAGAAGCAACTCAATAACAGCACAATTCATATCATTAAAGGTAATTTTCTCCCATTACTTTAGGCATTTATTGTTCATTAGTGACAGAAGTAATTCCAATTGTGTGATACATCTGGGTGCAAGTATTTCAAATATAATACAACTCTTCAGTTTGAGTATTATGACATTAAAAATTAGGTGATTAACTTTCAAATGCATAAATCATACAATTTAGAATCAAATTATATTGATGTTTCACCACTGCAGTGCCAAGCACATATTTTAATAATTTGTAAAGCTAATGCTTATAATTTTAAATATAAATATATGTGGAATTGTTTTTCCCCAATACATCGATAATTGCATGACTTAGATAATCTTCATAACTTTTAATGTACTGATAACAAACCAAACCAATCAATTTTCCTTTAAAGCCCATATTTGACAAAAGTAGAATCAGAAGGACATGAGCACTGAAGGAGGTGCATGTACTTTGTTATAAACTGAACTGCCTATTTGATTGTGCAGTTCTGTTCAGCACAATGATTTAACGGGAAGCTGAAATTTCAAGTCCTGCCAGGAATCAGAGTTGCAGTTAAACTATGTTTAAAAACCAGCATCAACCTGCATGCTCCATTCCCAAAACTATTACAGGCCAACCTTCTTTCATAGAAATAAACTCACCACCAAATAACTGAGTACAAACATTGCCCACCAGGAACAGTGGATAACAATCAGTGTTAATAAGGTGATGAGAGGATAATCACAAGATCCAATCCAACATTTTATATAGATCAATTAAGATTGTTAAATGAGATCCTATAAGGGGAATTCTGTATTGTTATGGGATATGTATGGTGCAGTGGTAGCGTCTCCATTTCAGGGTCAGATGGATAGACTCAATTTCCACCTACTACAGAGGAATATAAATAACATCTCATCACAGATTGATCAGAACGTATTTTATCTGGGATAGATCAGCAGATTGCTGTTAGATACAGAGTGAGGTGCTAAGCGAGGCGCGCATAGGGAATTAAAGGTGTTCTGTGAAAGAATGAATGACACAGAGAGGGGCTTCAGCTTTGAGAGACAATCGTCAGTGGTTATATAGTCACCACTAGACAAACCTTTTACTTAAATTGAATTCAAATTTCATTGTCTGCTATGGTGGGATTCAAAGCCAGATCTTCAGAACATTTGCCAAGGATTCTGGATTCTGGGTATTATCACTAAGTCATTCCCCTCCACAATGGTGTCATTCACCAACTGTAGGAAGAGTAGCCTTTGTCTCTGAGTAGCAGTGACACCCTCATTCCATGAACACAAAAAAACCCTCCCCCTACCACCTGGGTGTATATGAAAGCCGTGCAGTCAGTAAAAACATAGTGGAGTAGAACATGGGTGTTCTCAAATGACAGCGTTACTGCAACCCACTTATGCCAGTGCCAGATAAATGATAATGATACTTCATTATTGTTAGAACGTTGCCTTCTGTCTTTCGTATATGAAAGCTATGTCTGGGTAGGCAGCAATTCTCAAGTATCAGAAAGCAGAAACTCAAAAGGAAAGGTTAGAATGAGGGAAAGTTAATATATTATAAAACAAGATGTCCATAGTGACACCATCTGCTAGACTGCAGGATTAAGATAAGGTAGAAGTGGAGGGGGAGCATTAGGTGTACCATTACATTATCGTCAATGGTTTTAGTGACAGTGGATGCAATGACCTTCGTTGCAGCAGGACCCATGATGTGAAAACCCATTTCCTCTATATGACTCAAGGATGCATATGCCCTGCCATTTTTTTCCTTTGTGCTAGATTATCCTGCAAGAAAGAGGGGATAAAATGCCACTAATTGTGTTGCTCGCTGTTTTGGGAATGCGCCTGCAGAGGCTGAATGGCTACAGTTATATGAAGACAAGTGAACCTGGCATCATTGACTATGTTGTGAGGTGGCATATCTAAACATTAGGCCAGAGTCCTGACTGTAAATGACTGCTGACAGTGGATTGATTAGAGCGTGATGCATGAGCAGATTGACAGGTTGATTATGAAATGTCAGCTGGAACTGTATTCACTAGGTCTGACCACTCCTCTGAAGTATTTGGGCTTATTTTTCTGTTATTTTGCCAAATTTTTATGGCCAGATTCCTTTTATTTCTCTGCTTAGCTTTTTGTTCCAATACTGGCTCCAATGCTGAGCATTTCTTGGGGACTTTCTAGCATATCGTCAGCCTCAATGCTTGGGGAAATAAAATCCCTCTCTTCTGTGACAATAGGTTCAAAACCCATGTCCATAAATTTTTAAACTGAGTATTTCTCCACTCATGTTGAAATATTTACAATGCATGTAGTTTTGATGTTTTGTAAAGATATAAGTTTAAACTTTAACTGTATCATGCCAAATCAACTTTGATCTCAAACCATTAAGAACAAACTATTTTTCAATAATTTTAAATGAGATTTGACATGATTCAGTATGTACTCATTGTTTATTACACTGGAATTATAAATAAATGACTTAGGTTTGGTAATCTTATGTTTTTTTGCTTAAGTCCAAGATGCGTTGAGTAGTTTTTTGAGGCATTTTCACCACAAGGTCTAACGACTGCTGTCACTGTACCTCAACAAACGTGACCCATGAACCACCTACTTCACTTCCATGTTGTCTCTCATGTCCAAATCCAGCCTTATCTTACCACGTGCTATTCCTGGAAGAACTCTCCAGGACAACTGTCAGTCCAAGACAGCCTTGCACTGTTCTGCACATAGTAGTTCAGGATGTCTTGGCCTCAGTTGGTAGTGAGGGAACTGGACGTGCTCAAGATGAGGTCACACAGAGGTGGGGCTTCCTCTTCCCACACGATCAGCAGTGGAAGCTATAATACCAGACTATGCTAGCCTAGTCTGAGGTTGTCACCCAAGGCTAAAGCAGTCTCTGCCATTTGGAACAATATAGGAAGAACAACCTGTACCAAAAGTACTAGTAGTGCCACCCACTTTCATCATCCAAATACCTTCCCCGGTCTCATTCCAGGAGAGAAATAGCTGTCAGAAGGACAGAAAGATAGTAGCTCGGGGGAGGACTATCCATCGTTTGGATCATTAAGTGTACAGCATCCTGACTCCGAACAATGAGCAGCTGACTGACTGTCCAAATCCCTGCACTGGTATGAGGGGCTGCCCTTGAGTCACTGCACTAGGACCTCCTGTCCAAAGGCTACTGCCCTTGTCATGACTGAGGCCTGCTGATAACCATGACAAGATTTCTGCCTTTGGGTCTGAGCTAAGCAAGAAGTCACAACAGAAGTAATATGAGGCTGGTATCTCTGGCATAAGGGTTAAAATAAAAAAACTAAGCAAGGCAAGGCTGCTGTAAACATCCAAGTATGGTCAAAGTAAGTAACTGCTATGACAATAAAGGAAGAGCTTGCAGATGCAGTCTGAGTACATACTGCCTGAGGTGCAGTATCTCCTTAATCCAGAAAGTTATTTTCTTTGTTATCACAGGTCCCAGAGTGCAGGAGATAGTGAAGCTTTATCGTCTATGGATCATTTAGTAACAGGCAGCTCGTGAGTGAAAGAAAATGTCAGGATTTTCAGAGAAAGTTTAAAAGAATCAGATGGGAATAAGTGAACAGAAAATGTTCACAGAATACAACACTGTTAGAACCAATGTTATGGAGCCAACAAAACAGGAATTGGCAACTGAATTATTCCTGGCCATTTCCAGAGGCCTGATGTACCACAATTGTCAGGGTACTACAGCCATGTATGTACTGGAAGGGTGCAGAATGGGCCATTGTGATATCAAGTAGCATATGATTTGGTGCCTGACATACCATTTTGGACATTATAGTTTCTGTTACACTCTTTCTTCAAAACTGTCAGCTTAGCATACATTCAAATACAAGAGAGTCTCAAGCATTAGCCCTGTTTAAAGACATCAGCATGGGACTTGAGGATGGGCACAGTTATTTTGCCATTGCACATGGATTGACAGTGCTGCAGGGTTAAGTATTTGTGAAGAAGGTGGGAAGAAGGGTTTGGGATTGTGTTCAGTTTAGAAACCTATATCCAGTTGGAAATTGATTAACCCCTAATTTTAAGGGAGTGAGCTATTAATTTGTACATTTCTGTTTCCTTTCAATGTGAGCCAGTTGGGTTGGAAATGCAGAACGGTTGGTGTGGAGGTGATTTATTACTCCTACTGCAGACCTCACTGAACCTGCTGGTTGTCCTAAGAGTAAAATCTGCAGTGCCAAAGCCTTCCACATAGAGAGAAGTGAGAGAGGATAGTGGAATTGGAGATTTGGTAGGGCATCCCCTTACTTCATCTATGCTGACCTCAATCTAATGTTGAAGGCCATGAGGGGAAAACCCACTGTTCTCAGTCTTGACAAGGCTGTATCTGTCATGAATTGAATGTACTGTCCCAATCTTGTGAAAAGGGCATCGGTGCAAGGTGCAGAGGTGTACTGCCATTTCCAAGATGTCATCAAGGAGACAGAAGCAAAGAGGTTCAAGGTCACAGTGACTTTGATGCTTATTGGCAAGGCATGGTGAGCAGTCTGTATTTTGTACAGTCTTCAACAATAAGAGCACAAATAACTCTTTCTTGACTGTCGTAGTCTCCTACAGCACAGATTCAGTCACATATTGGAGAAAGAATCGTGTGATGGGATTAAAGTAGAGGCCCAGGTCTGTAAGGGAAGCCAGTAAGGTTTAGTTGAATACTTAGCCTGGTAATAAGAAAGGACCAAAAGAGGGCGTGCTAAGTGAAATGAGTTTGTTGCCATCATTGTTATGTAATTGCTGTATTAAGTATATTAGGCGACCATACCCTTCCAAATTTTCTGATTATAGCAACGGTGGATGATCTTGTTGTGAGAGTTTTGACTAAGTCAATGTTCAATCTTGTCTGCTGCTTTTTTCACTGTCAGATTCTTACCCTTCTTCTACTAATTCTTCTGGGGCTGATTGTCCACTTAAGCCATTCTGCATAGATAACATGTCCAAAGAACTTGATTTGTTTTAATATTGTTTAAGAATTGTCTTGTTCTTTTGGCCTTTTTCAGTACTTCTTCATTCATTCTTTTCTTCACCCTGCTTACCCTTTTGTTCTTTTAAGCACGAAATTCCAAAGCTGCTGATATTATTTATGTTCTTTCACAAAGTTCCAAGACTGACACCCATAATTCATTACTAGCTCTATGTAATATTTTAGTACTTGAATTTTCTATGCATTAAATTGCAGTAAAATGTGTTTCATTTTGCATTTTCTTTACTTATTTACAGGCTGTCAAGTTAAACAAGTTAATGATTTTATATCTGGCTTTCTTTCACTCAGATGTTAATAATTGTGAAATACTGTTGACATGAGTATGAGGACATGTGTGATAGACACAATTGCCAGTTCATGAAAGATAGTCTGATTGTTTGTCTATCAAAATTATACAATAGTTAAAAGAAAATGCTCTCATGATGTGAATGCCATTAACAAGAGTACATTTCCTGTCATGCTTATGTACTTCCCTGCAAAAAGTAGTCATGGGGTTTTCAGCTTGAATCACAGTAGGTGATGATTATGCTCCAATAGTAGCTTTAAAAAGGGATTTGCAGATTAGTAACAATAAAAAAAAGTATAATATTTGTCCAAGTCAGGTTGAGTCTGTAATTTGGAGGAGAAGTCAGAGCTTACAAAGTTTGCACACAATAGCTGCTCGTGTCATTTTTAGTGGCAGAGGTCACAGGCGAGGTGGTGCTGCTGAATTAACTTGTATTGTATCCTACAGACATTAGTCCTGTAGGCATGACAGTGATGTGCCAGCATTTGTCATCATTACTCTATGAAACTGACAGTAACACTTGGTGTCTGGATATGCACTGCTAAACGTGGAAATCTAGAAATTGTTGTCAGTGATTCCAAGTCTTCACAGACGGTAGGCTGTTGAGGTGCCACAGACCGCAATCAATCGCAATTATTGAACCTGAGAGAACTTATATTCAGACATAATGAAGACTGAATTTTGTATGAAAGCTGCAGGTCCTGGCTAGCAGCACTGGAAGTAGGTGACTTCTCCATTTGAACAACATGTCGCAGGCTGAATGTGGTTAGAGCTGCTGTAGCCAAAACAAAGAGAAAAAACATAGGCATCGAGGGATATCTCCACTGAGATTCATTTTCAGATTCCAGTAACAAGGTGTATGAAGAAGAGGCAAAGTACATAGGAACACAGTATTTGCAAGACAAACAGATCAGCAATAATTTTACTTAATGCTGGAGCAGACTTGAAGGGCTAACATCTGCCCCTAATTGGTATGTTCACATTCTCATGTTTATATATCTTTACCTCAGAGATATTCTTACAGGAATATAGTTTGTCAGAATATTCTGAAATATTTACTGAATTGTTTGCCACTGCATCTTCACTGACCTAGTCTGTAACCTAATTTCCCAGTTCACTTTAGCCAGCTCTGGCCTCATGCACTTATAATTGCCATTTTTTAGGTTCAAAATACTAGTGATGTGACTCACTGGGGTATTGCACTGGAAATCAGGCCCCAATATTCCTGGATTGTGGCTAATGTTAAGGCTTAATCAAACTGACAAAATTCACAATTTGTCTACGACAGACATCCACCCAGGCAAAAATCAAACCACACCCTGTTCCTTCCTCACTAGCAAAGAAAAATAACTATTTATTGTAATACACTTACATTTAACATGAACAGTAAATAAACTGGTGTTAAGTGTCCACTGATCATCATCGCTGTCAGCCTGAATAACATAGAAATCAATGACTCCAACGTTGAAGATTCTGTGGTGACGCTGCACATCTGAAATGATTGAATCATTTATAGGACGATCTCTCCTGGACACAGTTATTCCTAATGCAGGGAACAGTTGATACATCCCTTCTGCTCTCTTACCTTGATTCTGGTTAAGAGGCTGGCCCTTTGCTGCTCCTGATATTCCTGCTGAATAGTTTAAGAACATGCCAATTAGGTCCAGTCCTATTCCTCCGTGTTCTTTGCAGACCAAGATTCCCTGGACCATTGCTGGATAATGATTTGGAAACAATTGCCATTGGTCCTTTTCTGACAATTGCAGCACATCCTCTCCATCAGTGTTGGGACCTTTGCACCTCTGTTGCTGTCATAAGGCAGTGCCCTACATTCATCACCCTCTCTTCCACTCTTCACTTTGTCTTTTTTTGATAGAAGCAGCATTGAGCCCTTGTCTTGTTGCTGTTTCTTGTAAGCAATTGAAGCTCTGAAATCTCATGATTTCTGTGCTCTGTTGGAACATACATAAAAGTACCAAATAGCTATTTTCACTACCTTTGCTGAGGACACAACACGTCACTATGAGCTATCCACCGTCTATAGTTCCCACTACAAGTAAAATTTGGAACTTGGTGCCAGATTTGCAGCTGAATGCATCTTTCCTACATTATAAGCATTGCTGAGCTCAATCTCAGTGGTTCAGTGAGCCTCTGTATCATTGCTAATCCATTGAACAAGTTATATCTTGATAAGTAGGACATTACTCGGTTTCTAATAGCATGCTTAATTCATTATTACTGTAGAGCAACAATAACGGCCCTGAAAAACTAACTTTCTAATTGTTGAATGTTAGATTTATCCAACATAAGATATTCCATGGCTTTTTATTTTAAAAAATCTTCTTTTAGCTTAATTGAACATTCTCACCAATCCAAAATCTAACTACTTGCATGCTGCAAGTACATGTCATGGTGATGGAGCAAGTGAATATCATGTGCAGTATCAGATGAGCTTCTCTGTCCAAGACAGCATTCTGCATTCTGTGGTTACAGCTACCCAGGCAAATGGTGAGTGTTCCATGACACTTTTGCTTGATTCTTTTAGGGTAGAAAAACATTGAGGAATCAGGTTGTGAGCATCATGTCACTGACAGGTGCCCTGACTTCCTGACCACGGTATTAAGACGGATGCTCAAGTCAAACATTTACTGAATCATTACATAATCTTCTCAACAACTTCAATTTACTGATCAAGGGAAATGTGGCAATGTTGAAGGTCAATGTGAGTTGACTGTTCCTTCCCTTGTTGTAGATGGTCATGACTTGGCATTCATTTCTTCTTCTTCATTAATGGGATGTCAGTGTCACTGGCTAGGCTAGCAAGTATTGCTCATCCAAAATTGTCGAGAGGGGAGTTAACCACATTATTGTAGGTATGGAGCCATATATGGTAAAACAAAGTAAAGTTGGTAGAATTCCTTCCTTAAAGGACTTTATTTCCTTCCTTAAAGTCAACAAGCAGTTACATAGTCACCATTAGGCCTGTACGTTAATCCAGATTTAATTGAATTCATGTCTCAGTCTGCCATGGTGAGATGTAAATGCATGCCCCAGCATGAGGTCCTAGATTACTTGTCCATTGACATTAACACTTGGTCATTGTCTCCTCACACTGGTCATCTGCTACTTGCCAGTCAAAACCTATAATTGGCTCCAAAGATTTTTACAGCTTGTTTCATTATCAGATAAACATGGAAATATATTGGCTGC
This sequence comes from Chiloscyllium plagiosum, assembly GCF_037043375.1. Classification (NCBI taxonomy): domain Eukaryota; kingdom Metazoa; phylum Chordata; class Chondrichthyes; order Orectolobiformes; family Hemiscylliidae; genus Chiloscyllium; species Chiloscyllium plagiosum. The sequence continues at coordinate 47,418,358 of NW_028270151.1, read as the reverse complement.
AAAAAAAAAACTCTTGGTCATGAGGTAAGTAGCTTAGTTTATGAAAGTGACCTAAGACGATATCTAAGGCAGGCATAAAATGTGACTTACAAAAAGCAGATTAAAATTAATACCGATAAAAATCTCTCTCTCCTGGGAACTGTAATCAAGTCCAGTTAAGAATAATGAAGTTAAAACACTTTAATGCGCAATCAATATTTGTTCACTGCAAAATAAACTGTACAAGCTTGGCACAAGTTGGGATCAAACATGGCAATCTGACTCAGAGACTCACACGATATCTGCTGAGGTTGGCATTCAGATTGCTGGGACATAGAAATATAAGCTCCAGTTACTCCTTACACAATTTCACTGATCAGAAGATACTGTTCACACTGAGTAACAAAAATAGAGAATGTGCCATTTCCCAGAAGAAAACCTTTCCTTACAATTATTAAAAGGAGAATCAAAGGATTATTGATCATTGTCCCCACCACTGATACCACTCACATATAAAGTGAACAACTGCCTACACCTCCCATGAAGCATTTTCTATCACCAGATGAATCGATTACAAAGATATCCCTTGGAACGAATTGTGTTTGCTGGTTATTCCAATTCAATAAACATTTTGCATTTGGCTAAAATGCAATTTTCTTCATTACTTAAGCTATTTACTATTGTAATTGGAATAATATGGAAGTAATATTATAAAAAAGAAAATAGAAATTTGTAGAAAATTAAATCATTAAAAAAGAAACTTTAGCAAATTAAATAATAATAACATCCTAATTTTGGCTAAACGTTCCAGTTTTGCGCCTATTGGTCATGGGAGGCTCCTTTTACAGTTACAATTTCCATCGATTCAGATAAACTATAGTGGTAACTAAATATTTTTCACTTGTTTAGCTGGTATGCAGAGGCTTCTTGTCTCAATGCAATTGTGGTCAGATAATATCATACGGGGAGCTTAGTGAAATGATGGCCAGCAATAGGGTTTACAGATTATTGAGGCCCAAGTTTTGTTATCCTGATTTTACACTTTACAATTTTGGTATTGTTGGCAAACATTGTCATGATCCAACTCTGGGTTAAGCACCTGACCTTTCTGGATGCTGTCTTCATGCTACACTTCTCGGTTTCAGCATTCATCGCTTCTCATGAACAGTCATATAAGCACATAGAGCCATGCAACATAGAATCAGCCCCTTCGACCCACTTTGCCACGTGCAACAAGTACTGAACGGAATTTAAAAAAGCTATTTCTTAACATCTGCTCTTGCCATTAGCTACTCAGAATTTTTGAGCTGTAAGAATGTATTAGCTATTAGGGTATGACTCTAATGGTATATTTTATGCAAAGCATGCAACCAGTAAAACATAGTGTGAATATTTATGTTATGCAGAGATGAAGTGGTTGATGAATTCATACTGTGGGAGGTGCAATCAGTAGTCATGGATCACAGTGCGTAAATCAGGGAGATGTGTAAGATGAAAATAGAAAGGTTAAAATAAGAATGAATGAAGCAAAAACACAAATCACATAACTAGCGCCATAGATAAGGCTTTAAACTAAATAGTGGGGGAAGGGGATTTAGTTGCATGGAAAATTAAAATTGGAGGCTAGTGATGAAAATGATTGTTACCAGAAGATAAAAGGAAAGGACAGAATGTGTCAATGTCATATTGTACCAAGAAAACCAAAATTCTAGGGAAATTCCAAAATACAACAAACTTGAGGGCTTTGTATCTTCACACATGAAACAGAATAAGGTAGTTGAACCGACAGTGCAAATGGAGATTAATGAATATGATCTTACAGTCTTACAGAAACATGTTGTAAGGAGATCAAAACTAGGAACTTAACATTCAGGGATTTTTAACAATTTGGAGAGACAGGAAGGATGGAAAAGGTGGTGGGGTAGCACAACCAATGAGAGATGAAATGAGGACTGTTATGAGAGATGAACCTGGCTTGGATGATATAGAATTCATTAAGGCAGAAGTAAGAAATAGCAAGGGAAAGAAGCCATTGGTAGGAGTAAGTATACAGACCTCCCCTCCCCCTAGGAATGGCTATAAATTAATAAATCTGATGGAAAAGCAATACAGCAGTAAGTATGGATGACTTTAATCTTTATTTTTATTGAATGAATCCAACTGGAAAGCGTTGCTCTGACTACAAATTCATGGAATGAACTGGGGATAGTTCCCTCAAGCAACATGTCGTGAGGCCAGCCAAGAGTCTGGCTATTGTGGTTTTGGTAATAGGCAATGAGACAGGTTTAAGAAATGACCTCAAAGTAAAAGATCCAATCAGGAGTAGTGATCAGGAGTAATAAAGACAGAATTTAATATTCAGTTTGAGAGTAAGAAACCTGAATCGGAAACAATGGTGTTTGACTGAAATAAAGGGAATCACAATGAAATGAGGAGAGAGTCTAGCTACAGTGAACTGGGCATTTAGATGACAGTAAGCAAGCAATGGTGAACATTTAAGAAGATAATTCATGACTCTCAACAAGAGCATATCCCAGTCAGGAGGAAAGATTCTAAGAGAGAGAGAAACAAACCACAGCTAACCAAGAAGTCAAAGAGAGTATTACATTGAATGAAATAGTATATAAGGACGCCAAAGTTAAATGGTAGCCCTGAAGACTGGGACAAATTCAGAATACAGCAAAGAAGGAGTAAAAAGATAATAAAGACCAAGAAAATAAATTACAAAGACAAACCAGGGAGAACTATAAAAACTTACAATAAGAACTTCTTCACATGTATAAAAAGGAAGAGAGTGGTCAAAGTGAACATAGGCTTTTTAGAAAATGAATATGAGGAGATAGTTATGTGGAGCAAGGAAATGACAGAGGAGCTAACCAGATATTTTGAATCAGTCTTTGCACTATAAGATGCTTCAAACATTTCTTTGACACTAACGAGTATGGCCTGGAGCCTGGCGGGGTAGTCTCCCAGTGTGTTGGTCTTGTCCCATTGTGGAGACCTTCTTCGGTGGCAGCTCCATGTGAAGGTCTAGACCCGGCATGGAGATCTCATCGTGGTGTAGATGTCTCATCCTTGCTCAGAGGTGGCTTCTGGGTCTTCCAACGGCCCAGTGTGGAGGTCTAGTCCTGGCGTGGAGATCTCATCTCGGAGTGGCGGTCTCTACCTGGCCTTGCCTGGCAATTTCAGGTTGGTTTTCCAACGTACCTCGAACCCAGGAGTGGATAAATTGAACTGTGATAAACTTTTACTTTTTTTTGTTCTTATTTATGACTTCTGTCATTAACTTAGGTGCCCTGGTATGCTGACTTTTAAAACTTTTCAATTCTTTTTTGTAAAAATAAGTTTGTGACAATATATTGTTATTCTATTCTAAGTACCATCACCAACACTAAGGGAATAATATTAGACAAACCAAGGGGCTAAAAGCAGACAAATCACCTGGCTTGCATCCTTAGATCCTAAAAGTGGTAACTACAGAGATAGTGGATGGATTGGATGGAATTTTCCAAAAATTTCCAAAAAGTACCAGCTTTTAGCAAATTGGAAAATAGCTAATGTCACACCCCTATTGAAAAAGGACGGAGACAATAAGTGGGTTACTATAGGCTGATTACCCTCACATTTATTGTTGGAAAATATTGGAATCGATTATTAAGGATATAATAGCAAAGCACTTCGAAAATCATAATATAACCAAACAAAGTCAGCATAGCTTCATAAGAGGGAAATCATGTCTGACTAATTTATTGGAGTTTTTCTAGGAAGTCTTAACCAGATTGGATAGAGGGGGACGAGTAAATGTGTTGAATTTCAGAAGGTGTTTGACAAGATGCCTTAAAAAGGTTAAGTCATAAGACAAGAGGCAGTATGTTGGCACGGATAGGGAATTGATTCATCAGCAGGAAGCAGCAAGTAGCTTATAGTGGCCTGCTAGTGGGGTTTCCACAGGGATCAGTGCTGAGAAGGCAACTGCTTACAATATATATTAATGACTTGGATTAAGGAAGTGAATGCACTGTAGCCAAAATTGAAGACAACACTAAAGTAAGTGGAAAGGGAGGTTGTGGGAGGGATTCAAATAGTTTACAGGGAGATATTGATGGGTTAAGTGGAAAAGATGCTGGCAAACACAGAAAGCAGGCACACAGGTGCAGTAGGTAATTGGGAAGGCTAATGGCATGTTGGCCCTTAACAGGTATTCATGAGAGGTAATCCTCATTAAAATATGTAGGATTCTTAAGGGTTTGGCAGGGTAAATGCGGAGAATGCTTTTCCCCTCAATGAAGAGTCCAGGATCAAGGGAGATGGTTGCTGCATAGAGGGTCAACAATTTAAGACTGAGATGAGGAGGAAGTACAAAAGGACTTAGGAGCTCTAGCTCAGGATTCTTTTGAGAGGAAGGAAAGCAGATGCAATGTCAGATTTCATTTTGAGAGGGTTAGAATAAAGGGCAAGGATGTACTGCTGAATACTACAGTACAACGCTGTGGTCAGGCCGCATTTGGAATATTGTGAGCAATATTGGGCCCTGTATGTAAGGAAGGCATTAGAGGGGGTCCAGAGGAGGATTGCAGGAATGATCCTGGGGAAGGAGGGCTTGTTTTATGAGGAACGGTTGAGGACTTTGGGTCTGCACTCAATAGAATTTACAAGGAGGAAGGGGGATCTTTTTGAAACTTACAGAATACTGAGAGGCCTGGATAGAGTGTATATGGAGAGAATAGTAGGAGAGACTGGGACCTGACAGCACAGCCTTAGAATGAAGGGATGACTCTTCAGAACTGAGATGAGGAAGAATTTCTTCAGCCAGAAGGTTGTGAATCCTTGGAACTAATTGCCACAGAATACAGTGGAGGCCAACTCACTGAGTGGATTTAAGGCAGAGATTGATAGGTTCTTGATTTGTAAGGAGATCAAAGGTTATGGGGTGAAGGCAGAAGAGTGGTGTTGAGAAATATGTCAGCTATGTTTGAATTGCAGAACAAATTTAATGGGCTGACTTGCCTAATTCTGCTCCTGTATTTTATGGTCTACTGGTCACTGTGAGAATTTTGAAAGTTTGGAATTCCTTGCCACAAAGAGCTGAATGGGCAGAGTTCTTGTGTATACTTAAGGCTGAGATGGATATATTCTCAATTAGTAAGGAAATCGAGGGTGATGGGGAAAATACAAGAAAGTGGACACGAGGACTGTCAGATCAGCCATGATGCTGTTGAATGGTGGAGCAGGGTCAAGGGGCAAAATGGCCTAATCTGTTTCTATTGTCCATGGTCTTAAAAATGAGTAAGTAAAATGCAGTGAGACCAGACAAAACAAATGTAAAAATAACAGCTACACCAGTAAAAGACTGAAGTGTCAAAAGAGGAGAAAGTGAGGACTGCAGATGCTGGAGATCAGAGCTGAAAATGTGTTGCTGGAAAAGCACAGCAGGTCCGGCAGCATCCAAGGAACAGGAGAATCGACGTTTCGGGCATAATTCTCCTGTTCCTTGGATGCTGCCTGACCTGCTGTGCTTTTCCAGCAACACATTTTCAGCGCTGAAGTGTCAAAAGGTTGGACCAAGCCCATTACTGTTCCAAAATAATAATAATAGGGCTGTGGATAAGTTTTAATAACCATTAATGTTGGTCAAGTGTATGCTGACATAACATTACAAAATGACATAACTGTTCTTTTCCAATGCCAATATTTAAATGTTATTTAACTTGATCACGTATAAGGAAAACCAATAGTTTAGTTAATAGTAAAAGAACATGTCATTGCTAGATTTCTGTACCGAAAACTATATTGTAAATCATAATAGATGTATGCACATAGATTTTACAAGGCCTTCCTTATGGTTGGTTGAGTAATTAGTAAATGAGGAATCAATTTCTTTAAAAAAAAAATTTCTGTTGAAAATCCAACAAAAGTTTTCCATTTTTGAGAATATCATTTTTGTCCCAAAGGCTGTTCAACTTGACTATGTATATTTCAAAGCATTATTAATTCCACAAAACAGATAAGCAAGGTTCTGTGTACACCACAGACTTAAAGTTTGATTCACCATAGAATGATTTTTTATCACTTTTTTTTAGCTTTGAGTAGTTAATTTTGCCCAAAATTCATAGAATTCTAATATCAGTAGCTAATTTTAGGCCAAAAAACGATATTATGAGATTGAATTCCATACCTAGTTTGTTTGAGTTTCAAAGGCAGTTTGTGCAGTCTACAGTGTTAGATGTTGCTAAGCACTGGCATGCTCCTAGCAGCATTAAAACCATTTTTAAAAAATGACCTCACCATCTAGAATTAAATCTGAATGTTTTATTAAAGGATGCAGTCTCCTGCTACACTTCCTTTGAGTTCAGTCTCTGTTCCCCAACGGAAGGCACTTTCCTTTCCAGGATCTCAACCTATGAATTTCCTGATAGGAGCCCAGCCCATTCAGTCCCTTGGCACAGCGGGGTATAACAAGAATATGCCTTGCCTCTTCACAGGCTCAGGCGAACCTTTCCAATGACCTTCCTGCCAAGTCAGAGAGACAGTTGCTACTGTGCTGAGGTCTGTGAATCCATCATTCACAGGCCACCCTGGGGAGGGACACACTTTCATTTTCACATCTAACATGACAGTTGAGTGATGAAGATACAGTTAAGTGGGTCTAAAACAAAGAGCTCTGTCAAAGGTCACCCAGGGTCAATGTGCACATTTCAGTGCAATTGTTATTGAGTCAACTGAAGACAGAAGGATGCTTAAATAGTTTGCATGTTTGTATGAAAAACTATTGTCTAATCTTCAGTTGCTAGCAGTTTTTTGTATTTTTCTTCCACTGAGCCAGGAAAAGTTTTAATTTATTTTTAACAGTCTGTCTTCTGACTTAAAATCTCCTGGTGATTTCAAAATGTCAGAGGACTCATGCCTGGTTTGTAGAAACTGACAGTCAACATAAACTGAGACTTGCCTCATGCTATTCTCTCAGTATGAACCGTTCTGGGGATTGATCGACTGAACGCTTGATGTTTAAAAATCTTGGGATAATGCAATTGAAATCATAGATTGCATATATAAATGCCACCCATAGGCAAACTTATGTGAATTTAAATCCCAATGATTTTAAAAATGTAGCTATTTCAAAAGTTATGGCTCCACATGAAGCAATTTTATTTCTTGTCTCAGAGAATATATGTTCCCATCCTGCTCCTCTGTTAAGGTATCCTCATCGTTACCCTTACAAAAATATGAATAGCTGATTGGCACAGATGGTTGTTAAGATGTTTGGAGGGACTTGACAACTGACTTGCTCTTCAATTTTGTTCTTAATTTTGACAGATATTTCTCTGGCACCTTTGGATCACAGGACTTAACATTCAAAATTAAGCTGTAATATTCATGTATAGAAGGCTAACATTTCATTGTGTTATTTCCTCAAGTGATCCTATCATTATCCTCTCATGTGCTTGATTGTAGATTTCAACAATAAAGGTGCAAAAGAACAAAAAATGCTGAAAATGTTTAACAGGTTCAAAAGGATCTTTGGAGAGAGAAACAATGTTTACATTGTGATCTTGAATCAGAACTGGAAAAGGTAGAAATATAATTGGTCCTAAAGAAACAATATTTAATGTGGAATATGGTTGGAAAAATGAATAACAAAGTGATGATCTATCATAAGGCAGAAGATGGGAAATAATAAATAACAATATTGGTGGGAACAGCCAAAGTGATTGGTAATAGGATAAGTAAATGTACCATTTACACGATGCACTGCAGAAATTTCACCAGAGATCACCAATGATCCTTAAACCGTACCTTCCAAACCCACTATATCTACCATCCTGAAGGACATGGGCAACATTGACATGGGAATAACCCCATCTGCAAGTTCCCCTCCAAACCACTCACCGTCCAGTCTTGGAAGTATATCACCATTCCTTCAGTGTCACTGAGTCAGATTCCTGGTATTCCTTCCTTCATGGCATTGTTCACAACATTATTGGTCCATCTACAGCACATGTATTGCGGTGGTTTAAGAAGGCAGCTCACCACCTCCTTCTCAAGGGCATGGAGGGAAATGAACAATAAACCCTGACCCAGTGAGCGACAGCCATGCCCCATGAATGAATAAAAAAAGGGTTCAGAAGAAGCATAAATGGCAGAATGATGAATGACTGCCATCTGAAACGAAAATTGAGCAAAACAGGATTAAGAATGAAACTTATAAAGAGAAGCATACAAAATGGAGTAGGGTGAGATGCAGAAGTTATGATCTGGATAGTTGAATCCAGAAAGTTGCAATGTACCTAAGTGGAATATGATATGTTGTTCCTCTGTCTGAGTGAACTTCAAATGAAACACCACAATATACCAAGGACAGAGATGTCAGCATGAGAATAAGATGAATATTTTAAAAAGCAGTCACTGGAAGTATAACATTATGTTTACAGATTGAGCAGATGTGTGTTACAATCTCCAAAGAGATCAATAACCTTTCAAAACAAATGTCCAGTTAATAGGACATGTTAAGGATTGCACAAGAAGGCTTTATGAAACTTTTAATGCTAAGTTTTTACTGTACCAAAAGATTTAAAAAACAATTCACTAAACACTGAGATGAATTTGATCTTAAATTACAGTGTCCATTTTGTTGAGTTTCATAATGAGTTTCTCTCTGTGAGGTCTAGTCAGAATTCATCATGCTCTATTATCTGAAATGTGTCTCATGACCTATGCACCACTGCTCTACATTGCCCTGCTTGTCATATCCTCCCTCTTGTTACAGGTAGAAGTACTCACCTCCCAAGAATCCCGGCCCCAATGACATCTTTAAAGACCAGCCATATACCAGGTCAAATGCTGCCAGCAGGAGTTGCTCTTCACTGTCCACATGAGAAAATGCAACTAATAACAAATACTTCTTCTTTACACATGAGAGTGCACTTGCAAACATCTATTGCTATGCAATAATAAACTATGCCATTTACATGTCCTTGGTTTAATCCCATTTTACCACTTTATCCAAGGGAGTGCTAATCTTGCCCTAATTCCTAATGTAGTCCAACATCCTCTAATTGTTAGATCATCACATTGTAAAAAGCCTTCAAAGGGTTGAAAACATTCATATTTATTCAGCAATAGATAATGCAAATAATAAATAAACAAACAGAAGGTTTGTTTGCCTCTGGGAATGAATAGGGATTGCTTGTCTTTTGACTCACATACATTTACAGTCAATGCTTGATCATGGCACCCAGCTTGAAGAGTGCAGTGCTGGAAAAGTACAGTCTGTCAGGAAGCATCCGAGGAGCAGGAGAAGTGATGTTTTGAGCATTAGCTCTTCTTTAGCAGGAGTATCGATGGCACCCAGCTGTCAATTAAGTTTCCATCTGGCTTGCTGTGCCTGATGCTGTAGTACTATATCATATAGAAGAGTGATGTTCCCCCTGTTCAGTGCCCTCATCTTCACCTGTAGAAGACTGATGCTGCTCTCCCAGGTATTCAGACTCCATCAAATGCCCTTCTTGCTTGCTGCTGATGTGCAGAGCACAGTATGCAAGGATGTGCAATACATTATGTCCAGAGTGAAATGAAAGGATCTCTCAGGGTGATCCAAGCATTGGAATCTCAGCTTCAGTAAGACTATTATTTGCTTCACTACGGCTCTGCTAAAAGCATGGGCTGTGTTCTATCTATGATCATTCTTGGTCATGAGGTTGCATAGCAGAATCATTAGCCATATTCACACAGAATTCCTATTCCTAGAACTTTGGATCCTTCAATCTTTAGATCTCAGTCAGAAAGGAGAGATCACACCAGGAGTGAGGCACTATCTGAGTGAGTATGCAGTTTGGGGAATTTGGAGGCAACGTGAGAACTCAGTGAGGCGGGGAAGAGGTGCTTTTTGCTTACTTTTTTTGGCACATCATTTGTAATTTTTGTTTAAAACCGGATAAATTGAAGTCCAGGACTGGTGGCCCAGCACAAAAGAGTGATGTAACAGTAAACAAACAGTAAAGTGATCGGTTGCTGATAGCTAATAATTTGAGCATAAATTACAGATTACGTTTAGATCGAAGATAAATAGGGGAAATATTTACAAGCTAAAACCTAAAGTCTCAGCACAAAGTGCTTAAAAATCAAATTAATAACTAAGTAACTAAAATACGGTGATGTGTTGTAACTGCATGATGTGGGAGTTGGTGGACCCCCATTGTGGTTCGTAGTGACCACTCTGTAGCAAGTGTTGGTCGCTTGAGGAATTCCAGCTCAGAGGCAATTAGCTAGAATCTGAGCTTTGAACATTGTGACACATCAGGGAGGGGGAAGCGTTACCTGAATGCTGTGTTTCAGGAGGCAGTCACACCCCTTAATTACCTCAAATGCAGTAAGGGACAGGAGGGTATGACTACGGGTGAGGCAGATAGAGGGATCTAGGAGGTCCTGTTGAAAGAGCCTCAGGTCTTCAACCTGCATAACGGTTTGAGATTCTTGGTTCCTATGTGAATGAGAGTCAGGATAATGAGCAAACTGACCATAGGACTGTGTTAAAGGGAACCATTCAAGGGGAAGAAAAGAGGAATATAGTCAGGGGAATAGAGATTGTTCTCTGTGTCCAGTATCAAGAGTTCCGAAAGCTGTGTTGCTGATGCCTGCTTTCAGTATATCTCATTGGGGCTGCAGAGACTTAGAGTGGGAGGGGAAAGATCTAGTTGTCGTGGTCCATGGCAATACCAACGATATAGGGAGAAAGAGGAAAGACGTTCTGCTGAGGGAATATGAGTAGTTAGGGATTAAACTAAAAAGCAGAACCGAAAGGATATTAATACCTTAGCCACAGGCTAATTGGCAAATGAAAGATTAGGGATGTAAATGCATGGCTCAAAGACTGGTGTGGGAGAAACAGGTTTGGATTCATAGGACATTGGCAACCGTACTGGGGAAGGATGGATTTGTTCCAATGTGACAAACTCTACCTGAATCGTACTGAGAGCAAAGTCCTGAGAACTTGATAACGTGGGCTGTGGATGGGGCTTTAAACTAAATTGTGTTGTGGGAGGGGGTTAGGGGAAAATATTAAAGAGGTGGAGGGCTCAGCAGAGGGTATTAAAGTTTCCAGAACAAGTAATAGGACAGAGGGTATGGAAAGAGTCAGGAATCTAACTTCAGGCACCACAGATAAGGAGACAGCTATGAGAAGGGATCAGTCAGTGCATAACTGAAGGTTTTGTACAAAAATGAACACAGTATATGAAACAAGGTAACTGAGCTTGTAGCGCAGATTGAAATTGGTGGGTACGGTATTGTAGAGATGTGGCAGTTAGGGGATCAGGATTGGGAACTAAATATCCAAGGATACATGTCCTACTGAAAGGACAGGCTGATAGCCAGAGGGAGATGATTTGTCTTGTTAGTAAGAAATGAAACTAAATTGATAGCTAGGAGTGATATAGAGTTGAAAGGTATAGAATCTACAAAGGAAAGAAGTGTTATGAGTGTTATGTGCAGGTTTCATTGCAATAGTTGGGCAAGAAGATAAATCAGGAGATAGCAAAGGCATGTAAATAAGCCTGGGGGACTTCGACATGTAGATGGACTGGAAAAGTCAGGTTGGTAGCAGATCTCAAAAAAATGTGTTTGTGGAATGTCTATGAGATGGGTTTTTTTAGAGCAATTTGTGGGAGAGCCCACGAGAGAACAGGCAATTCTGGATTTGGTGCTGTGAAATAAGGCAGACTTGATTAGGGAGCTTAAGGTGAAAGAACCACAAGGGGGCAGTGACCATAATATGATAGAATTCATGTGCAGTTTGACAGGGAGAAGCTGAAATCAGGTGTAATGGTATAACTGAGTAAAGGTGACCACAAAGACATGATAGAGGAGCTGGCCAGAGTTGATTGGAAGGGAGCCTAGCAGGGAAGACAGTAGAGTAGCAATGGCAGGAATTTCTGAAGGTAATTCAGGAGTCACAGCAGAAATTCATCCCAAGGAAGAAGAAACATACCAAGGGGTACATGAGGCAATCATACCGACAAGGGAATTTAAGGTCAGCATAAAAGCAAAAAAAGCATACAATGTGGTGAAGATTAGTGAGAAACCAAAGGTTTGGGAAGCTTTCTAAAACCAGTAAAGGCTAACTTAAAAAAAACAGTAAGTGGAAGAAGATGGAATATGAGAGAAAGCTAACTAGTAATGTGAAAGAAGCTGGCAACATTTTTTCTAGATATCTAAAAGGTAAGAAAGAGGAAAGAGAGGTCATCCAACTGCTGGAAAAGTAGTAATGGGGAGCAAAGAAGTGGTAAAGGAAGTGAATAGGTATTTAGCGTGAGTTTTCACAGTGGAAGACACCAGCAGCACAGCAGAAGAGAGTCAGGGGAGTAGAGATGAATATAGTGGCCATCACTATGCAGAAAGTGCTGGGAAAGCTGAATGTGGATACATCACTCAGACCAGATGGACTAAAACCCAGAGTTCTGAAGGAGATAGCTAAGGAGATTGTGGAAGCATTGGTAGTGATCTTTTACAATCACTGGAGTCACGGAGGGTCCCAGTGGACTGGAAAATGGCCAATGTGACATCTCTGTTTAAAAAAGGAGAGAGGCAGAAGACAGGGCGGTTTGCCTGACCTCATTCATTGGTCAGATTTTAGAGCCCATTATTAAGAATGAGATTGCAGAGTTCACAGAAGTGCACATCAAGGAGAGGTGATGCCTGACAAATCTCTTAGAATTCTTTGAGGCGGTAACGAGCAAAACAAAGGAGAGCCAGTAATTGTGATCTATTTGGATTTCCAGAAAGCCTTTGACAAGGTGCCACACAGGAGGGTGCTAAGTAAGATGAAAGCCCATGGTTTAGGGGCATGCCCATGGCATGGATAAGCTGACTGACAGAAGGCAGAGAGTCAGGATAAAGGGGTCTTTTTCAGGATGACATTCGGTGACTCGTGGGTTTCTATAGGGGTCAGTGTTGACTATAACTATTCACGTTATACATAAATGATCTGGATGAAGGAACTGAGGGCATTGTTACTCATTTTACAGATGACACAAAGATAGGTGGAGGGATAGGTCATGTTGAGGAAGTGGGCAGGCTGTAGAATGATTTAGACAGGCAAAGAAGTGGCAGATGGAATACAATGTGACAAACTGTGAGGCTATACACTACATTCGGAAGAATAGAGGTGTTGACTATTTTCTATACTGAAAAACTTCAGAAATCTGAAGCACAAACAGACTTGAGAGCCCTACTTCACGATTCTCTTAAGATTAATATGCAGGTCAGTTGGCAGTTAGGAAAGCAAATACAACATTACCATTCATTCCCATAGGCTAAAATACAAGAGTAGAGATATATAGACTCTGTATTCTTTGGGCATACTGTATTTGGAATATGATGGCATTGCCGGGGCCTGGAGAAGATTTACAAGAATGAGTCCGGGGATTACAGGCTTGTGATCTCAGGAGCAGTTGAGGGCTCTGGGTCATCAATGGAGTTTACAACATTGAGGGGGATCTGATTAAAACTTACAGAATACTGAGAGACCTGGATAAAGCGGATGTGGAGAAGATATTTCTACTAGTAGGAGAGAGTAGCACTCTTTAGAACTGACATACAGAGGAATTTCTTAAGGCAGAGGGTGGCGTTAATCTGTGATACTCATTGCTGCAGAGGACAGTGGAGGTTATTGAGTGTATTTAATACAGAGATAGATAGATATGTGTTGGTAAGGGGTCAAGGGTTACAGGGAGAGGGCAGGATAGTGTGGTTATGAAACATATCAGTCATGTTGAATAGCAGAGCAGACTCAATGGGCTGATTGGCCTAATTCTATTGCTATGTCTTATGGTCTATTTATGGCATCTGGCTCTTAATAGTTGTATGCTCCTCTATTCAAAGGGGCATGGACCTGACTCTGACAAGCAGAGTCTATGGATTTAAGAGGGGCATTTTGTCCTGTTTTTTATGAAGAAAGGTTAAGACAGTGGTGATGAGCAGTCTGCTAAGGCCAATAAAGTATACAGCTTGTGAAGCCTTGTGTTTTCTTTAAAGTTGAAACAATAGAAGCAATTGAAGGGTGGCACGGTGGCTCAGTGGTTAGCACTGCTGTCTCACAGCACCAGGGACCTGGGTTCAATTCCCACCTCAGGCAACTGTCTGTGTGAAGTTTGCACATTCTCCCTGTGTCTGTGTGGGTTTCCTCCCACAGTCCAAAGACGTGCAGATTAGGTAAATTGGCCATGCTAAATTGCCCATAGTGTTAGGTGGATTAGTCAGGGGTAAATACAGGGGGGTGGGCTTCTCTTTGGAGGGTCGGTGTGGACTTGTTGGGCCAAAGGGCCTGTTTCCACACTGTAGGTAATCTAATCAATCTGAATGGTTCCCACAGAACCAGGAGTTTTAGTTTTAGCTTTCAGCAGTTTCTGGGGTCTTGAAGCTGGATGTGGAAGCTCTTATTCCTCTTTCTGTAACAGCTAAAAGCTGGGGTTCTCTTCCTGCTGCTGGAATTGCATATGAGACAGTCTGTTTTACTGAATTTGCCTTTGTCATGGGTGTGTTTATGGGATGTTACTGTATTGGAACAGTTAATTAGTAGTAGTAGTTAATATGTCTATTATTTTGTTAAGCATTTTGTTAGAATTATAGTTAAGCCAATTCTTTTATTTTTATTTTCTCTGTATATTGACTGGAATATAAAAATAAAGCTTGTTTTGCTTGACATCAAGTAGTATGACCAATTGAATTGCACCTGGAACACAACACCCTACAATTGCTTTTAATAAGAAAGTAATTATGGTCTAGACTATCTACTTTATATATTTTGAGGGGGTTTGGTCTGAACCATAACACAGGTCTTCGAATTCCTGTTCATGGTCCTTTGACTTAAGCCATGTCACACAAGGACAACAGGGAATTGCAAGTGCTGGATAAGTACTTAAAGCTTGTCCTCTCACTTCCACATCACTCAAGAAGTGCAGCATTACATATAAGAGCATACTGGAGAATATTTAAGTTCAAAGTAAGAGGAAGTCAGTTCCATGCTCTTGTGCAGCTGATGACATCTTACATCGTCTTTGTAAATTGTGGCTCACAAGCATATCTTTAAAGTTCCTTGTGATTATTTCTGTTTCAATCTGCAATGATCAATGGCTTGATCAAGATTGTCTCCATGATTTATATCCAACACAATTGGATATTGGACACGTTTCCCATACAGGGTACTTTGAATACAGATCATTTGAACCTGTACGGTAAAAGTCTTTGATTAATGCAATTGTCACAGTAGTCACAGGCTTAGCCTAGCCATTAAGAGCCTCCCAGCATCCTAAACCCTCATATTCCTTTTTTCCCTGACACCCCTTGTAAAGCTCCGTGGTACTGAGCATCCAAACATTGCCAAATACCACTTAGAGTTACAAATTCTTCTCTCAACTTCATCTCTCAAGCTGTGGCCCTACAATTTTGTCATAGCAACCATTGTACTGCACTGTCCTGTCCACAAAACCTTTATCATCCTTCACTGCAACATTGTAGCCACAAACCCCATACTGGACTTCTTAGGTAACTGCTTTTAATGGGATTGAATTGGATGAAGCCATTGTTCTTTACCTGTAAGTATATTGATACTAGAGACGTTTAATCCCAGCTGCAAATAGAACTTGCTGGTTTGTTCTTTCTTTGTTTTTCCTATTGTTTAATAAAAGAACATTATGAAATGATGGAATCTTTCATAACATCTGATTCTCCCTATTCAATTGGAACAAAATTTCTTGCTTGTTTAGATGCCACTAGAAGAAAAGCTTCAGACAGGGTTAGAAAATCATGTGGCGTTAAAGATGATTAGCATCCCAAATGTCATTTGTTATTGTCACAACAAAAACGACAGCTGCCCACTTAGCTGATGATGAAAAGCGAACATAAATTTACAAATGTATTTACAATGAAGTTTTATTTCCACCTTTATGCCCTCAGAAAGTGTTCCTTTTTTCTTTCCCTCCCACTATTTCTAGATGAAGTGCTGGGATTCAAAACTGGAGCAAGGGAAGCCTTCTGTGTTGATCCTATTGACCTTGGAGTTATGGGTGGGCGAACCTGGGGGTATTTGGGAAAAATGCCTACACATGCTGAAGATGTCCTACCAGGTGCAGGTTCACCTTCTTTGGCTTGAAATTCCACTAGATTGAGGATTGCAGGCAGGGTGAGGGGGCCTCTGGAGTGTAATGAGAGGACATTTCTGGGGTATCGGGTTTGTGCTTCCTCCTCTGGCTATGTGCCTAAATGCACCACTCCACCCCGTTGTGATGAGGGGGCACCTGGAGGAAGCTCAAAGTCACTGTCTCCTGTTGCCATGGTACTGATGCAGTGCATCAATGGCTAGAGCAAAAAAAAAGTATGTCTGTGCACATATCCAGCAAACACTGAGTATGTTGGATCTGGCTCTCCATGGCAATCAACAATCTGTCCATAGAGACAGCCAGATGCTCTCATGGTGGTGCCAGCACAATACAGATGGCATAGGTAGGATCCTCCAACCTTCAATCCAGTTTGCTGAGTGATTCCGACAAAACTGCCTGCTGATCCTATGTCAGCTTGTGCATTTAGATGAAGCAATTAATAGCCAATAATATGGGCATCATCTCCTGCCTATGTTTGGACAGGTACCGGGTCTCCAGCAGTCCTGTGTCTCAGAAACCTGGTGTGTTTCTTCCTCAAATAGCTGCAGAATTCTGCCAGTGATACACTGCCCAAAGTGTGCTCCTGACTCTATTCTCAATCAAGTAAGTACTGAGGTCACAGTATCCGAGGTGATGGAAGGAGTGGAAGATAGCCTTGCTGGTGCATCTTCTGAGAGGTGTGTCTTCTTTTTAAAAAAATTGTTCATGGAATCTAGATGTAGCTGGCTGGGCCAGCATTTATTACTCAGCCCTAATTGCTGCTTGAACTGATGACTTGTCAGAATCATTTCAGAGCGCCGTTAAGAGTGAACCACATCTGGATCACACATGGGTCTGGGTCAGACCAGGTAAAGATGGCAGGTTTCCTTTAGTAAAGGACATTAGTGAACCACATTGGCTCCTATAACAATTAACAGTGGTTACATAATCACAATTCCAGATTTCTAATGATTCAAATGTCAGCATTTACCATGTTGGGACTTAACCCCAGAGTATTAGCCTGGGTCTCTGGATTAATAGCCTAGTGACTGTACCACTATGTCTTCACCTCCCTCTTCCTCAGAGGTGAACAAGGAGATGATGGCCAAAGGGGCAACTCAATTCAGAGTGAGGTTGTGTGGACACCACTCATGCCTGCAGAAAACAAGAGAGGGAATGAGTATGAAATAAAGGATGAATCTTGGGCATGTTAAGAATACATTCACAGTGGCATTTATGGGATACCAGTATACCACTTGGCAAAAATTCTTACTTGATTTTTTAGACATGGAGATCTTGGCCACACCACATGACAGGCTACAGTCATTGCCTGCTAAGTCAGGCATTCTCTTGCACCACTTGTCTTGAGTAAAGGTGCTCCAAGCAACAGTAGGAGTGGTAGACCATGAGCCTTTGTCAGAGGTGGGTCCATTGCCAGAGTTAGACTGAATGTCATTTATAGAGCAAAGATGATGGTACTTACCTGTGTTGAACACAGGTCATTAATATGCTTGCTGTATTGTTGGCTATTCCGCCAGACCATGGACACTGCACTTACCTGGCCACAACTTCAGACCAGGCTGGTAGGGCCTAGTGCTGTGGTGTCTTTTGGCAGGAAACAGGATGGCCCTCCTGCCCACCACCCCAAACATTAGTACCTTCAGATCCTTGTCAGCAAATCAGGGTTCCAACCTGCCTCTATCAACCATTTTTGGGGCAATTCCTGATTTGCTGTGTTTGGACTGCTGCACAATTGGGCTTCAGATGTGGCACTAGTGGCAGAAAATCTGGATGGTCCCAGCAATAGTGAGCACTTCCGCTGCTGGTGATAACAGGAGAGTGCTGTCGTGTGGCATGGTGCATGCATAATGAGGTAAGAACAGTAAATTGCATAAGAAAACCCCCCAGACTCATGGTGACAAATATTGACACTTTGTCCAATTTTGGAAAAGTTTAGCCTAATAAATGTTTCTACTGTGGTCAAATTTTGTTAAGTAGAAAGCCAAAAACAGAATTTGTAAATGCATCGCCAAATGCTCGAGCCCATTTGTGTCTCCTGTGTTGCATATGTACTGAAAACTAGACAGAGGCAATGGGAATATAATTAATCTGTGGACTTCTCATTAGTGAGAGAAGATCCATCTGTTTAAACAAACCTCCTCATTCTCTTTTCTCTCATTAGCCAGATGAATGTAATGCTATAAAAATGATTATAACTGTACATGTCAGCTAAGAATTCTGATATTCTTTGCCAAGCCATATTCTGATATGTTTCTTTTCTCTTATATGTACCGGTAGTTACTGTGTTGAAAATTTACAAGGAAAACAGTTGGATATATATTTCATAATGTGGTAGTTATAAAGGTAAGTGTGGCTAACACAGCACAGGTACTTTGGTGTTTCAGAATTTGCCAGAGGATGGTGCAGCATATATGTTATTATAGGATTATATAGATGTATCAATCTGTACAGATCTCTTGTATCATCTGTGTAACCATGGCATGCCAAATCCATGCACCCTGTCCATCTGGCTAAATGGCTCTTCCTCCAGCAATAATGTTGTGTTTATCTATTAAGTCTATGAGGAGGATGCTTGTAGCTGGAAGTTTCCAAAAATTATGGAGCTATGCATTCAAAATACAGCAGTACATTTTTGATAGATTTTACCAATGGAACTGGCTGGCAAATGGTAAAGTTGTAGCTGCTGTGGGAATTATGGAATTCACTGTGTGCTTAAATTTTCTAGTTTGTGAATGTTGTGCCATTGACTGATATGAAATTATCTTAGAATCAAATCATCTTATTCTATAGCTAGTAATCTGTACTCACTGATTTAAATATTTAATCATTACGCTTTTTATATTTCATTAGAAGTCATAGAACATTTAAGCCGCAGGATTGGCGTACCTCTATGATGCAGTTTACATTTGGAATCAGTCATTTTCTATTAAATTTTAATAACAGTTTCTCTATCCAATTTGTTAATGTGGAATGTAACCATTTCATTTCCTTTCACTGCTTAACCATTTATGGTGGAAACGTACCAAAAGTTTAAGTTCTGAGCTGTGAAGAGATTTATTTGAAAATGAAGCGTGGCTCACACTATGATATATTTTGTAAGATATAAAAATCAACTACTGTGTTATGAATGGTTCCAAGAGATCCTACTGTCTAGTTTTCTTTCAACATTTAAATAGGATATCCTCATTAAAATAGTTATCAAAATTAATTAATGTACAACAAATGTATACTTTGAAACATTGTTACATGTAACAAAAACATTTGATGCCATTTGTTTTTATTGGCAGAACAGCTATTCATGAATTCCCATTGCTCAGTACACTCAGCAGTTAATGTCAGATATAAAAGACATTGACAGCATTAAATGCGTTTTCTTAATGAATAAAGCTATTGTGTGTGAGGTCAAACTTGCCAATTTTTAATCAAGCGACAGAGGCCCAATTACTGAATTAGTATCCAGGCAAACAAGACCTAATTATTACCAAGACTGCAAAATCTTCTTTCTCGAGAGAAAATTGCATATCCTTTACATTGTGTTTAGCAGTCCTAAGAGAGAAAAGTTACTCTTTAGCCTTTGATATTATATGGTTTGTGTTAGAGGTTATGTTCATGCATCAAAATTCTGCTAATGGGGCAAATTTTCTTTTGACAATTTTATGGCAAAATATTGCAAGGGACTATTTCAAGGGAAAGCCATTTTGACACTGCCTGTTAGCTTAGCTGTTTGAGAGAATTGTAGCTAAGACCAGGAAGATCTAATACTAGTTTGTGCCAATTTATCTGCCAGGATGATAGCCCCAATTTGCTTCATTGGAGAGGAGGAGATATCAGCAAAGATTGGCAAGTGACCTTGCTGCAAGTTCATCTGCATGTGTGTCTGATGAGGGCAAGATCAAAATTGTTCTGATTCCCCCTAATTGCTGGATTGCTGTTACACAGTATCAAAGACCACACGTAAGAAATTCTTTCAATACGGAACTGGCAAATATCCATTATCATAAGGAAGAAAATTTGGCGAAAAGCACTTGGAACAAAATTTAAGTACTTTGCTTCACATAAAAAATTGCATGTACTTCATGTTCATTTCACAGAATACATTAACCCAAAATCTTCCAAACTAATTTAGGTAATAACATATTTGTACAGAAATTTGGTAATTTCTTAATATTAGCCATCTGGTCTCTATCATGCAGCTCCTCATTGCTTCTCATGTTCCATCAAGGATTAGTTTTGTTGCCTCATGATAGGCTTTTTGAGTTTTGATTGGTCAGTTCGCTATCTGGTAAAATCATAAGACCATAATAATATCAAAAGATCATAATAAAGTTATCACAGATGTCAGCTGATCTTCAATGTTCCATGTTTTGTTTTTGTTTTTTTTAAGTTTTATATTTCCACATTACTAGTCTTGTGAAAATGCATGAATTGCAAGTTTAAAAACCTCACTGTATACAGTACTGATCAACCTAAAATCTATAGAAAGAGAATACTAAACTTTTTCTGTTTACCATTAACAGGAATTGCATTTTTCAATGTTTGCCATGTTACAATATGAGAGAAAGCACAAGAACTTTATTTAGGAAGTGTGTCTTACACTGCAGAGTTAATCTGCTCAACTGAAAAGCAACTTTCTGACTGAAAATTTAGACATTACATTTGTTGGTCAGCTTGGCAATTTTTTACCAGTTTGAATTGCTGACATGCGATCCACCAAGTTAGAAAAAAAGCAAAAAGGGAGTATGATATTCAACTTATTTTCAGCAGTAATATTTGGTATACATGTAAAAAGAGATTTAAAAGTAGATACAACCTAAATATCATGTATCAGAGATTCTTTTCTTCATAGTTTTAGGCCTATACAAACATGAGGAAAATTGTTAAGTTCAGAAACAGTATTCACGTGGATTTAAACTATAGTTCACAACTGGTTGAGAAGTTCCTTTGTCAGTTTTCTTCTGTTAAAGGCACCCATTCCTCCATAGAGGGTCTGCTTGAGCTCCAATTCTCCGTATACTCCCTCATTATTGCTACCTACTGCGGGAGGTCTCATTACATGCTTTCATCAGGCATTCCTAATGAAGGGCTTTTGCCTGAAATGTTGATTTTCCTGTTCCTTGGATGCTGTCTGACTTGCTGTGCTTTTCTAGCACCACACTATCGACTCTAAACTCCAAACTCCAGCATCTGCAGTACTCACTTTCGCCTCATTATACACTTGTCTGGTTCAGGCTTACTATCATGGCAACAACACAGCAGGCAGTGACTATTTACTAAGCATTTTTGCGGGATGACAATTGTGGCACCATTCTTTTGTTGTATCACCGAGCTGAACAAATGACAAGGGTTGGGATTATATGCAGTGTTTGTTTGGGAGGGCCTTCATGGCGTCTATCTGTACTGGATCCATGTTCCACGCCAGATCACCCACATCATGGTCTAGGTCGGTCAGGTGTTCAGGAGTCATATGGTCAGCATTATTTGTTGCTTCATTTGCCCCCTTCGGCAAGTGATTCCTAAGTTGTCTTCCTGGCTTTAATAGGCCTTCCCACACTGGATACAATCCCCTCAATTTACAAAACACACCACTCCAGAATCCCTCAACATTATCGATCTTCACTTGAGCTATTGCACATTGACATTTCAAGTTCTGCAATAGCACTCAATGAGCTGCCTGCCTCCAAATTATCCATCACACTTTTGGGTGCACGCAAGGCCCTTCTGTGAACCATTTTCTGAGGTTGCTCCCCAGCTACCAGTACAAAACCAAAAACGTCAGGCCACCTGTTTCCAGTGACTTGATGATTCTGAGGGGGTTCAAGGTCTCAAACATCCTGTACCTTATTCCTATATTCCGATTGAGAAGGAATCCTCTTGCATCAATTGGAAAGTTAGTCCTGTCAGCCAAGCGATCATTCAACCTTTTTTCTTGGACAACATCTCAAATGCCCAGATTAGCCTCATAGAGTCATAGAGATGTACAGCATGGAAACAGACCCTTCGGTCTGCGGCTATACAGGACATTGGTTAGGCCACTGTTGGAATATTACGTGCAATTCTGGTCTCTTTCCTATCTGAAAGATGTTATGAAACTTGAAAGGGTTCAGAAAAGATTTACAAGGATGTTTCCAGGGTTGGAGAATCTGAGCTACAGGGAGAAGCTGAACAGGCCAGGGCTGTTTTCCCTGGAGCGTCGGAGGATGAGGGGTGACTTTATAGAGGTTTACAAAATTGAGGGGCATGGATAGGATAAATAGACAAAGTCTTTTCTCTTGGGTCGGGGAGTCCAGAACTAGAGGGCATAGGTTTAGGGCGAGAGGACAAAGATATAAAAGAGACCTAAGGGGCAACTTTTTCACGCAGAGAGTGGTACGTGTGTGGAATGAGCTGCCAGAGGATGTGGTGGAGGCTGGTACAATTGCAACATTTAAAAGGCATTTGGATGGGTATATGAATAGGAAGGGTTTGGAGGGATATGAGCTGGGTGCTGTCAGGTGGGACTCATGATGTTCAGCTATCTAATCACTGATCTAGCCATCACATCAGCAGGAAATGGACCTCTGGATGAAATACGTCTTGTCCAAAGACCTGTGGAAAATAGCTTGTGGATGAGTATGGGGTACTGTATTATGAATAACCAAGTTCTGGGAGGTAATTACATCATTTTTGATTATTCTCAAGAAATAATGGTGGTCATAGGGAATACGGTTGGATCGTTCATGCTATCTATCACCCTCTGGAAAATAAGGGTGCTGTGAGTCTTGGCAATGCCCATAGATCTTGCAAAGTTCCTGCAGGATTTTTCTCTCAAAGTTGTGCCCTTGATTACTTGAATCCAACACAGAGCACCAAAACGGCCAAAGCTATCACATACTGACACTTCGGCTGTATTTGAGGCTTTTTAGTTATGGGTAGGAATAACTGTGTGAACTTGGTGGAAACCTATGTGAATATGTGAATGTGCACGGTACCATTACTGCTGCAACCAAGGAATGTAAAATCCATTACAAAGAGCTCTATACATGTCTTGCTGACCAAGGATCCCATTGTGGGATGAAATTGCTTCCCTGCTTTGGCCAAAATACACATCTATAGTTTCAACATTAGTCATCAATATCAGCAGCCACTTCAGACCAATAACATGACTCTCTGATCAGCACAATGCTTTTTCAGTCCCTTGGTGTCCTGCTTGATCATGAACTGCCACCAACACTCGATGTGAAAGGTTTACCTGGAGTGGAATTCTTAAAATGCATCCAGGAGAGCTGCTTAAGCCAATATGTAGAAGTCCCTACAAGAGAAGGGCCTTGCGTTTAAATTTAGCTGAGGAAGTTATGGGTTTCTTCTCTTTCTTCTTCTCATGAAAATTATAAGACCAAAAGACATAGCAGCAGAAACTAGCCAATTCAGCCCATTGAGTCAGCGCCACCATTCAATCATGGTTTCTCAACCCCATTCTCCTGCCTTCTCCCCATAATCCTTGATTCCCTTGATACTCAAACGTATCTATCTTAGTCTTATATATACTCAATGATTTGGCCTCAACTTCTGTGGCAAAGAATTCCATAGATTCTGGTTGAAGATGTTTCTCCTTATCTCCATTCCAAAAGGTCTTCCCTTTACTCTAAGACTGTGCCTTCGTTTAGTCTCTCCTACCAATGGAAACATCTTCCCAATATCCACTCTTCCAGGCCATTCAGTGTTCTGTATGTTTCAATTAGATCCCCCCACCACCATCCTTCTAATCTCTATTACGTATAGACCCAGAGCCCTCAACCGTTCTTCATATGTTAAGCTTTTCATTGCTGGGACCATTCTCCTGAACCTCTTCTGAACACACTCCAGGGTCAGTACATTCTTCTTCTTGAAACATGGCGCCCAAAACTGTGCAAAATACTCCAAATGTGGTCTGATCAAAGCCTTATGGATCCTCTAAGCACATTGCTGCTTTTATATTCAAGTCCTCTCAAAATAAATGCCATCATTGCACTTGCCTTCCTAACTACTGACTCAACCTACAAGTTTACCTTGAGAGAATCCTGGACTAAAACTCTCAAGTCTCTTTGCACTTCAGACTTCTGAATTTTCCCCCATTTAGAAAATAGTCCATGCCTCTATTCTTCCTACCAAAGTGCAAGACCTCACACTTTCCCACGTTGTACTCTATCTGCCGCTTCTTTGCCCACTGTTCAAACCTGTCCAAATCCTTCTGCAGCCTCCCTGTCCTCAATGTTATCAACCCTCTACCTAACTTTCTACCATCTGCAAACTTAGCCAGAATGCCCTTAAATATGATTTTATGAATTCCTTCATCTAGATCGTTAATGTATAAATTCACCCCAACTAATTACCGCCTCAAAGGACAGAATTTGTTTTCCCATTGGATTACAAATACTATTTTCTTTCTGCTTCTCCCACACACTCACATCGTCTGCCTCAGTGCAACTTCCTCCTTAAGCTTTCCCTTTCTTTCTCTTTCGAGCTCTGCCTCCTTATTTTCAAATCTATCAAAGCACATCTTCCTGGTCAACTCATAATCTCTCCATTTATAACTCTGTGTCCAATTCTTCATTTGTTTCTACTTTATATATTATTAACACGTGATATAAATGGAAGTTGTTAATGCTCCACCAGCCTTCAGCTTGCCCAGGAAAAAGAAGCAAAGATAGCAGGATTGTTTATTAAGTAACATGTTAAATTCTTTAGCAAAAAAACCTGCTTCTAGCACTTGGAGCTTTTGTATCAGATTTGAGAATGACCTGGAGTTTTAAGTAACCAGCACTTCTTCCCTCTCTGAAAATAACTCATATTTTTGGATGAGTTAAAACTCTGGAAGTCATTGATTTTCACTCTATGTTAGTAGAAATCGGTTTGTTCTTTTATGTTGCTATTATTGTTTTAAAACAAACCTAGTTAATAATATCTAGTTGACACATTGATCAAGAATTATTCAAAAGAAAGCTGGACTGACTAAGCTGAGAAAATATAAAGAAAACAGATTTCCACTGAACAGCTTTTTGAAATCATTCATGGGATATGGGCATCACTGGGTGGGCCAGAATTTGTTGCCCATTCCTAGTTGCCCTTGAGAAGGTGGTGATGAGCTGGCTTCTTGAACCTGCAGTCTACATAGCCGATTCACAATGCCATAGAGAAGAAATTCCAGAATTTTGACCCAATACAATATCCAATACTTCAATGATAAAATGTATATAAAATGCATAAACTAACATTTTAAACAAAAATAAAGATTTGACCAAAGTACTATTAATAAAATAAAATTGGTGGGGAGAGGAGAATTGGGGATGATTGGTGGGCTTAGCACTGTTCGTAAAAATTTTGAAAAGCAGCAGAAGTGCAAACTCTTTAAATATTCCTTCCAACTGATTTTGTTTATATAGACTACAGAAATTCATGGAGCTCACAGATATGATTTCTTCAAGCTGCATTACTACAATATTTGCTTGTACAGATCAAACAGCACAACTAATTATGGAAGAGGAAAGACAGTACAGCAAAAGGAATTCCCCTTTTGGCAACTGAACTCTTTCAAAATTTGAATTTGTGATTGAGAGTCTGTAAAATAACTAATACAAGATCAATAACTTATAAAAATTAACCTGCTGTCGATCCCTGTTTTATTATCCTGGAAAAAATATTTGTGGAACATTTACCACATTCCTCTGAAATGCTTGCCAGAACTGTGTTGCTATAAATGCACTCAATGCAGATCATATATTCCATATTAATGCTTCTAATGTTCTAAGTTTAGAACCTATATAAAATAACATCAACATTTGCATGTGTTATATGATAGTTCTCAGGAGCTCTCCATTGAATGAACAAAGTTTCTAAGGGAATATTTGAAATGCATTTTCAGTATTGACTTATAAATTGATAAGCAAAATGTCTTTAAAGTCAATTAAAATAATCTTTTTTTTTCCAAAATAAAAACAATATTTGAATCTTATCAAGAGGAAAATGTTGGTACCAACCAGAAGCAAAGTTGGTAGGATAACAAAGACCTGCAATAAGCTGTAGGGGATCAGAAAATACAAAAAAACAGAGGGTTGAAGATGGTGAGATAAATTACTTCCTCAGTTCCCCCAGCTACTTGACAAATGGAATTTCCCATTCAACTTTAGAGGAAAAGTACAACATAGCAAAATACAACAGAGGACACTGTCTAACTTAAAAAAAACTCAAGCAGCATAGTGTTACACAAACATCTTAACCAGAGACAGAGCCTCCGTAATGTTACATTGCACTTAATTTAGCTCAGGACAGTCACATCTTTAACTACAAATGTTCAGTGTAACATAAAAGATTATTTTTGATTTTTTTTGCTTACTATAAAGAAAATTATTTACTGGTAGAAAATTTATTGCCATAGTTTTACCTAAAAAATGTAAGAGTGTGCAATTATATAGAGATGTCATGTCTCACTTTACAAAAAGCAGTCATTAAATGAATGTATGCCAAAACATAAAGGGGAAGTTCAAAGGGATGATTGAAAGCTTGCCCAAAATGAGAAGTGAAAAGATAAAAAAAATTAGGGAAAGAACTACAGAGAGTTGGACCAAAACGACTAAAAGCTTTTGAAGAGGAATATGATGGGGAGGACTGTTTGATGAAAGACAAAAACAGCAAAAGAATGTGCTTTGCAAGAGGAGGAATAACTGGACAATATTGCGCTGATCTTCAAATCCTTGTGCATATAAAGCAATCATCCTTCTGACTTCTCTGTACGGCTCTGAAATTTTGAAAATGTATAGATGCTACCTCAAGTTCCATTATAATTGTTTTAGATGGATTATCCACATCAGCTGGGAGAACAGACATATTAGCATCAGCATCTTTGAAGCAGCCAATAGCACCAGCATCAAGTGAAAGACAATTTAAAACAGGGGATACAATTCTAAAGAGGATGCAGGAGCAGAGGAACCTGGTGTATATGTGCAAAGATCACTGAAGGTGGCAAGAAAAGTGGAGACAGCAATTAGCAAAGCATACAGTATCCTCAGATGTAACAATAGAGGCATAGAGTACAAAGCGAAGGAGTGATTTTGAAATTGAATGAGATATTTGTCAGTACAAAATCCTTTCATGATTCCAGTATAAATTTCTATATCGAGCAATGCTAGAGATGGCATACTAATCAAAGCCTGCTCAATCTGCATACATGCCTTTACCAGATCATCCAGATCTAATGCCTTTATTGGTCAGGGAATTGAGTACAAGCATCAGGATGTTATATTGTAGCTTTTTAAGACTTTGGTTTGGCCACACATAAAGTGTTGTGTTCAATTCTGGTTGCCACTTTACAGGAAAGAAATGGAAGCTTTGGAGAGTGTGCAGAAGATGTTTACCAGGATGCTGCCTGGATTAGAGGATATGAGCTATAAGAGAGGCCAGAAAACTTCTGGTTGTTTTCCCTGGAGTGGTAGAGGCTGAGGGGAAACTTGATTGAAGTCTAAAACATTATGAGTGCATAGATAGGGTTGACAGTCAGAATTTATTCCTAGAATTGAAATGTCAAACACTTGGGGGCACGCATTTAAGGTGAGAGGGGGAAAGTTCAAAGGAAATGTGAGGGGAATTTTTTTTACACAGAGTTGTAGGAATTTGGAACGTGTTGCCAGGGGTTGTGGTGGAGGCAAATATGATCGGGGTGTTTGAGACTTTTAGATATGCACATGAATATGCAAGGAATGGAGCGAAATGGACCAAGGGCATGCAGAAGGGAAATTTGGAGTCTGTTCGGCACAACATTGTGGGCCGAAGGACCTAGTCCTGTGCTGTACTGTTTTATATTCCCCTGGAATCCATCAATTCTAAGAGAGAAGTTCTGCCTTAAACAGATGCTGTATGAATTTTACCAATGATGTGAAGTCATAGATAAAATTCTATCAACAATTAAAGTATGCTAAGGCTTTCCTACCTCCACTTACATTTATGGGTTAGGGCATATTACAGTTATGATACATATACACCAGGTTTCTCAGCTTCTGCACCCCCTTTAGAATTGTACCCCCTGTTTTAAATTGTCTTTCGCTTGATGCTGGTGCTATTGGCTGTTTCAAAGATGCTGATGCTAATATGCCTATTCTCCCAGCTGATGTGGATAATCCATCTAAAACAATGTTAATGGGTCTTCTCAAGAGCCTTGAGGTGGCGTCAATGCATTTTCAAAATTTCAGAAGTCAAGAGGATGATTGCTTTATATACAAGGTTCTGGGTATGAGCGCAATATCGTCCAGTTATTCCTCCTCTTGCAAAGGTCTTCTTTAACTGTTTTTGTCTTTCATCAATTGCCTGACATATACTTTGGCAGATGTTTGTCTTTGGTATTGGACAACTGTGCCATCTTAAGATTATCTTAAAGTCCATGTCAAGACGCAGGCTAATGCTCTGCAATATTCAACATCAATCCTAGGTGCTATCAGGATCTTGTCTACACAAAATAAACCAATGCAATCATAGAAGCCAGGTCCATCAGTGCAAGGACCTTCTTAATCATGTGACAGGATGTATACAAACTAATGCTGTGGGCTGCTGGTCCAAAATATTGTTTATCCCTACAGTGAAGAAAAGCTTCGTCTGTGATTCTGGGATTAAAAGTGAAACCGTTAGTGGTGTCTAAAACTGTACATATACTATTGTCTGGGTTTAATTTATTAAAAGATTTGTGGGAAATGATGTAATTATTCCAACCTGTATGATCAATTGTCAATCTATGACTTTTGTCTGGTTTCAGGACTGGCTATAGAGTCATGGGAGGATATTCTTTGTAATACCCCTCTCTCTAGTAGCTTTTTTTAACTGGTTTCTCAACAGTTTGTTATGACCAGATCCTGAATGAAATTCCTCAATTCATTCTGGTTAACACTCAGAATACCAGGCTATTCCACTGGAGCTTTTTCTTTCAAGTGTACAATTTGAAAATTAACCATATTGCTGAGAAATCAAAAGTGCTTGCAGACTCCTTGTCCAGAATTTAAAAGGAACCCAGTTAGATTTGGTGTAGAGGTGATATCTAACTCAACATCAATTCCTCTTTGGAAAAGTCAACTCATGTTCTTTTGCTGTGGATTGTCCCAAAAACGTAGCCAATAGGCACTTGGAGGTGCTGTCTGACTAACCTAAATTGGGGGTCAGTTAACCCTGAAGATAATTCCTAACTTGAGGTTGCCTTTTATAAATTTGCAGAACTTTTCTGGATCTTTCTAATCACATATTTAAATGCCAGATGTGTTAATTCTGTAAAAGCTCTCTTTGCCAATGGCAAATTAAGTTTTTAAAACAGGACTATCTATCAATTTATCTGTAAAATAAAGCTGATTTGCATTGTTTGCACTTTGTAATTCAGTAAAGGTATCACTTGTTATCCCAGTTCATCACTAAGTGTTTGCTTTCATATATTTTTCAGGGATTTCCTCCTTTTTAGAAGTAAAATACAGTTCAATGTTTGTCATTTTTTTCCCTACATGGACTGCAGCTGTTGTACTAGAATTTGTGTATCCTGATGCACTACAGCAAGGTTTTGTTCCCAATTAGCCACTGACTAATCTTGTTCCACAAATTGCTTTGAGTTGTTCAAATCTTGTTGGCTTTGCTTCATATGATCGTTGAGTTTCATTTTGAAACTTTTGATCTTACACCCTGGATTATTTTAATTATGTCAAAATTTTAGGCTTTTCTTAGTCCAGTATGTTTTCTCATTCCTATTCCATTGTAATAAATTTCTAATCTCTTCAGCTTTGTTTTCTTTGAAGTCTGGGCTTTTTCTATTTGCTGTTCCAGGCGTTGTTTGGTTTTCTCTAAATCCTACTTGCATTCTTTCATTAGTGCATCATTGCTGGCATTTATTTCTGAAAGACCTGTCACATGAGTGATTTGCATCATCTTGTGTGTGCTGCGCATTTTCACCTGTTTTTACAGGTCTGTCATTTTATCCGGCATCAATTTTGTGCTAAAGCTAATGTTTCTGTCACTCTTATACTAAATATTTTTATGTGGGAGTTGGTTCAGATCTTCCTGTAACCCTGTAATACGTCCAATTTTCATTGGATTGATGATATCGAGTTTGTGCTTCATTCTGCTCCCTATTTTTTTCTATTTCTTCATTCATCCTTGTGAGTGAAGCAGAAGTAGCCCCTAAATAGCTCATCTCACAGATGATATTCTCAAGTTTGGATTTGCCCTGAGCTAATTGATCAGCCTTTTCCTCTTGAACTTGCACTTCTTTCAATCTCAGACAGCTGAGATTTTAGCTCCACTAACTCAGCAGAAGTGAAATGTTTCATTCATCTTTCGTATATTCAGTTCCTCAAGAGTTTCTTGAGTAATCTGCTGTAGTTTCTGTTGTGTCTCTAATGTCGGATTGATTCAATGGATAGTGACGAGGTAGGTTAAGGTATGCTGTGTGCCTGCTATTGCTGATTCAGCAATGTCTACAATATAGATCTTTGCAATGTCGAGATGATCACATTGTATTTGCACATGGTGCTATACATGGAATTGAAATGTTGAATGTTCTATATTCATAGGCTCTATCATGGAATTCCAATGCCTGTGGGCACATTTTTGTTTAATTTGCATAGGTACTGTATTTAACTTCGAACAGTTTGTTGAGATTGATGTTTTCTATGGGAATGACAGTATGAAACATGTGTTCATCACTATGTGTCTTCTCATGTGCATCGCCAGATTCTGGATTGTTTACCACTTCATTCACATTCCTCTGATGGGATACTAGATGGTGTTGAAAGTACTCCTTATAGATAATCATTTGTCCTGTGCCCAGCCCTTTTGTAGCTGTACCACTGATTCTTTTTGTGTCATGCTCTATAAAACTGCTTCAAAATTGAGTGTTTTTCGGTGCATTGAGAAAGCCACTATTTCCACATGTCTCACTGTGGTTAGGTGCTCCAATTTTAGATTAGATTAGATTACTTACAGTGTGGAAACAGGCCCTTCAGCCCAAAAAGTCCACACCGACCCGCCGAAGCGCAACCCACCCAGACCCATTCCCCTACATTTACCCCTTCACCTAACACTACAGGCAATTTAGCATGGCCAATTCACCTAACCTGCACATTTTTGGATTGTGGGAGGAAACCGGAGCACCCGGAGGAAACCCACACAGACACGGGGAGAATGTGCAAACTCCACACAGAGAGACGCCTGAGGCGGGAATTGAACCCAGGTCTCTGGTGCTGTGAGGCAGCAGTGCTAACCACTGTGCCAATTATTGTGTCAAATGTGAAATTTGCACTTAGAACTTGTAAACTCCATCAACGTGTGTGGCTCACTTCATATTTATGTCCGTCCTTTGGTAATTATTCAATGCTATGTTTTCACTTTGTCTAGCAAAGCTTTCTGGAAAGCTGTCATGGGGACGGATGCTACCACTGACACAACAATTCATTTTGATATCTCCCCTTTTGAAATTTATAATGAACTCTTTGCTTTGCAACCGCTCATGAACAGAACCATAAATTCCATAGGCTTCTGTTTAAACGGTATGAATTCTAATTGATGAACATGGAAGTTAGTCTTATAATGTCGTCTTTTTCAGAATCTTTTAGCTCTGTTAATCCTAA
Source organism: Chiloscyllium plagiosum (assembly GCF_037043375.1). NCBI lineage: Eukaryota > Metazoa > Chordata > Chondrichthyes > Orectolobiformes > Hemiscylliidae > Chiloscyllium > Chiloscyllium plagiosum. The sequence goes on along the minus strand of NW_028270151.1, from coordinate 47,386,626 downwards.
TATTAAGTTTGTGCAGTCCATTATTCCCAATTAACAAGTGAACCTTAGTAGCTTGTTTTTGTTTCTGCATGAGACACAACTGAATCTAGAAATTATGCTTCTGCAAACATTTTAAATTCTGTTGGAAGATCTGTTGTGCTCCAACTGAATGAGAACATTTTGTGGACATTCTGACAATATTCTTTTGGTCTTTTCTTTCATGCTACCATCTGACATACACCCTGATCACTTTCTCAGGTAATTAAACTGACCTCTCAATGAGGATTTGTTTGTTTACCAGCAAACTGTGTTTTCAATATTCTCTGACGATGTAATGAACAAGGCCATTGAGGGTTTCTCATATATTTCAGCAAAATGCAGGACTGTTGACCATGTGTCTTACTTATGGATTAACCTGCTCGCTGGTGCATGATATACCTCACCTGCATGAAGCTTTCCAGCATGGTGTACCATGTCATTTTACTGATAATAACTTAATAATCAATCCATTATTAGGGATTGATTAACTCCCTGAATTACTTTATTTAAGACACTAAAACATTTATAAGTCATGAAGTCAACACTTCTGCAAACCACCTGAATCCTTTGGGTGTGCTTGCAAATGACAGCACATTACCTAGCCAGCAGATGTACAACATTGTACCCACATAGCACATATAGTACTTAAAACTGAATTCTCTTAAAGACAAGGTACCACATACTTGAGATACACTCTCTGAATTTGGGTCTGTCATGACTGGAGTTTAGTTTAATTTGATGTCATTTTCTTCGGGTAAAGCAGGAGAGGTCTGTTTCCCATATGACCATTCTTATTCCTTAGCTGAATAGGAAGTAGACCTCTCCTATTTGCCATATGGTCATTCCTTATCTCACCTGGTTTATTTTGAGAGCAGTAGTATTCCCTGGTTATCCAAGGAACCATGATTCTGGTGTTGACATAATCTTTAGTTACTTTACCCATTACCTTGTTTTTTGGTTTCAAATTAGTGCACCAGCTTCTCATCCCAAATGCCAATTTCCATATCTAATATGCGGTAAAGTAAATTACTCATGTGTCACTTGACATTTGAAGCAATACCAGTGACTGAGCCTTGAAGATCGAACTGTTCTGGTGAACAGCGATCATTTTCAAGTTTGCATGAGGCAAGAAATCAACAATTCTATTTAAGCATATGAACATATGAAAGGAAGAAGATCATTTTGGTTATCCAGAAGAATTTTCAAAAATGCAGAGATTTTCAGTGCATATTTTATGAGGGTGGGGCAAACTCCTTATGTATATTTAAACACAAGAGATAGATAGATAGATAGATAGATAGACTGACAGACTGATTGACAGATTGATTGATTTGTGATCAATAGAGGAATCAAGGGTTGTGGGTAAAGGGCAGGGACGTGTGGGATCAGCCATGATCCCTTTGAATGACAGAGTAGGCTTGAGGGACTGAATGCTGGAAAAGCACAGCAGGTCAGGCAGCATCCAAGGAGCAGGAGAATTGACGTTTCGGGCATGAGCCCTTCTTCAGGAATCGTGATTGCTGAAGATTCCTGGTGATTTCTGAAGAAGGGCTCATGCCTGAAACGTCGATTCTCCTGCTCCTTGGATGCTGCCTGACCTGCTGCGCTTTTCCAGCAACACATTTTCAGCTCTGATCTCCAGCATCTGCAGTCCTCACTTTCTCCTTGAGGGACTGAATGGCCTACTTCTGTTCCTATTTCTTACGGCCCTAAATTTTGCATTGTATTGACCCAGCAATACATTTAGGAGACAGTGAGGACTGCAGATGCTGGAGATCAGAGTTGAGAGTGTGATGCTGGAAAAGCACAGCAGGTCAGGCAGCATCTGAGGAACACAAGAGTCAATATTTCAGGCATAAGCCCTTCTGCCTGAAATGTCGATTCACCTGCTCCTTGGATGCTGTCTGACCCGCTGTGTTTTTCCAGCACCACACTCTCAACCCAGCAGTACATTTGAACATACTGTTTGCTTCTCTTATGACAATGTGATACTGTTTGTATAACCTCAATATTTCATCATTATGATACAGATCGTTCTGTTATAATGCGCATTTCGTCAACACTAATTTGCTGTGACATAATTGAATTGTGGCCGCCGTTTCAAAAGTGTGAAATTTTAAAATGCGTGTTGGCTGTAATGAGATTACAGTGCCAACACTTTAAGCGCAATTTCTAAAGCATGACTTTTCTAACATGCATGGTTGCACGAGAACGCAACTATCGCGTTATAGAAGAACTGACTGTACTGAACTCCTACTCCTATTTTGTAATCATATTCTTGCATGGACACATTGAAATATTTGCTGTATTTACTCTGAAAAGAGCTGGATGCTTGCTTTTTTATTCTCATACTCTTTTAGCATAGATATAAAATGCAGGGGAGGAGAAGATTGTAAGAGTTTGGGGTAAGGCTGGTATTTGCTGTCAATATAAATTTTCCTGCTTAAATAGTGAGTATGGGAAAAAAAACACTACCGCAAAGGATAGATTGTTTTTAGGGGGTTAAGGTTTCATTTGTTTATCAGTGTGCAAAGCCACCCACAGGCTGAGCAAAACCTAAAGATGTGACCTGGATGGCCTGGTTATCCATCAGTGCAATGTGGCATATTTATCATTGCAGTCTTCTGTTTTTGTACAACAGATTATGAGCTCAGGGTTACTACGAATGTTATAAGCCCAATAAGTCCTGAGAGTTTCTGCCTTGAAAGTGCAACTCGTCAGCATGCTGCACTTTCTTGAAATGAATAGAAACCTATTTGTCTCATCTGAATTGAAAAGAAGGTACAAACACTGATAAAAAGAAGTTGGATTTGTCTATGAATTAAGACACTCTGAAGTGTTTTGCTGTTTGATGTGTCTAACACTGACAATCCCCAGAACATACACTAAAAGTATGCTGTTTAAAAGGTTTCCAGCACAAAAATTGGCACTTTGTAACTGTTCCAAATGACTGTTGGAACTGTGCTAAATTCCTAACCATGCAGCCATTCTGTCTCCATCTGTGAACTCTCAACTTTCCTGATCAACTGCTTACTTGCAGAGAATTATCAAACCTGCCACAATGTTTTGGATTCTTTAATTCAGTTGTACTTCAGGTAGATGTGAAATGTTTTTTTCTTTACATATACCTGCAAGAAAGAATTGCATAGGATTGAATTGAAAAAATGCCATTAAATTAATTTTCCACTGAACTGCTCAGGAGTAATATCATCTTTTATCAGTTTGCATTGTTCGATAAAAATCCTCTATTGAATGATAATGTACAATTAAAATGCAGTGCAGCTATGATAAACAGAATATTCTTTTTCCTCTGATAATAATCCAAAGTATTACAGTTACACAAATTCCCAAAAGACAATTTTATATGACATAACCAACAATTGACATCCATTTTGGCAAGGATTCTTGAGACTGTGGGGAACTGTGAGTATCTAACTTGCATATTGGAACTCTAGTGAGGTTGCTGTTGAAACACAGTCACTATTTATGTAAAAAATATGGTTGTTGCTTTTTATTTCACATGATTAAATGTAGGTTATAAGCAGATTGGTTCTAGCCAGTTGAAACAGAATGACCCTAATCTGGCATATTCTTTGTAAACCAAAGGGAATCATCTTAAGGAGCAGTAAATTGCTACATTAGGGAACAGAAAGTTAGCTGAACACTTTTCTCCACACCTCTCAGATGAAGCAATTCAAAATTGGGCTGTGATCAGGGATAGAGTGGTGTGACAGTAGTGAAAGCAGGTCTGAGGCCCCAGGGTTAAAATTGAAGAGCATCAGCCCATTACAAATGTCCAACAGTTACAAGGTTCTCGCAAGATGTGCGGGTGAGAATGGGGACTGCAGATGATGGGCAGAATGACCACAGCACCATGATATAGGGAATGGGGAATGAAATAGGAATGTGATTGGGCAAGGAACAGTATAATTAGGAGGTAGTTACGGTTCCTTGCAGCTGTGAGTGGGGGGGGGGGGGGTTCCAAAGATTGTGTTGTTGGCTCAACACCAGGCTGAAGGACATCTCTATGAGGCTGGGGAAAAAAAATTGGAGAATGCTAGAAGGGATCGAGTTGTTGTTATCCACGTAGGTACCAACTACTTTGATAGGACTTGAAAGGAGATTCTGTTGGAAGATTTTGAACAGTTAGGAGCTGAATTAAGTAGCAGAACATCCAAGGTAATAATCTCTAGATTACTATCTGAGGCAAGGATAAATTTGGATAGTGTAAATAAAATTAAGGAGTTAGATGCATGGCTGTAAAATTGGTGTGGGCGGAATGGGTTTCAGTTCATTGGGTACTGCTAAGCGAGTGGGCAAAAACTTGGCAGATGGGATATAATGAGGGAAAGTGTGAGGTTATGCACTGTGGCAGAAACAATATTATTTAAATGGAGAAAGACTGCAGAAAGCTGCAGAACAAAACAATTGGGGAGTTCTCATCTATAAACCACAAAAGCTAGCATCCACGTTCAGTGATTAATAGGGACAAATGGACGGTTGGCCTTTTTATCAAAAAGCAATGGAGTGTAAAAGTAGGACGATTTCACTAAAACTACACAAGGCACAAGTCAGACCATAGCTGGAATGCTTATCTAAGGAATTCAGACATTGGGGCATTGAGGCAATCAGGAGAAGGTTCACTAGGCTGATATGGAGGGACTATCTTACAAGGAGAAGTTGAGTAGGTTCGGCCTGTAATCACTGAAGTTTAGAAAACTGACAGGCAACCTTATTAAACACAAGATTCTAAGGATGATTTGGAGATGCTGGTGTTCGACTGGGGTATACAAAGTTAAAAATCACACAACACCAGGTTATAGTCCAACAAGTTTATTTGGAAGCACTAGCTTTCAGAGAGCTGCTCCTTCATCAGGTGGTTGTGGAGTATAAGATCATAAGACACAGAATTCTAAGGGCACTTGACAAAGACGCCTAATGAAAAGTTGTTTCTCATTGAGGGGGAATCTAGGATCAGAGGGCATAATCTCCAAGGGTTTGCCCATTTAAGACAATGTTGAATAGGAATTTCTTCTTTCAGAAGGTAGTGTATCTGTGGAAATCTTTACCACAGAGGGCCATTTCTGTTGAGTCGTTAAGTATATTCAAGGCTGAGGTAGACAGACAGATTTTTAATCAGTAAGGGAATCCAGGACCTATGGGGAAAAGATAGGAAAGTAGAGTTAAGGATTATTGGAGAAAGTGAGGACTGCAGATGATGGAGATCAGAGTCGAAGAGTGTGGTGCTGGAAAAGCAAAATCGGTCAGACAGCATCCAAGGAGCAGGAGAGTCGACGTTTCGAGCTTAAGCTCTTCATCAGGATTATTCTCCCTGGTGAAGAGCATATGCTCGAACCATTGATTCTCCTGCGCCTTGGATGCTGCCTGACCAGATGTGCTTTTCCAGGAGCACACTTTTAAGGTTTTTTGGATCAACAATGATTCAGTTGAATGGTAGAGCAGAGTTAACGGCTGAAAAGCCATCTTCTGCTCTTAAATCTTCATGGTCTTATGACCACTAAATTAGGATCAATGTAATTTCTAGCAATCTACACGCAACATCTATGCAGTGATGTCTGAAGCTTTCTCCAATCTGCCCATTGAGTCACCAGCTAACTTATTTTACCGTATGGTAAAGTTGGCCAGTGCTGCCATAAGCCCATATTTTATCTTTTTTATTTGCAATTGATTCGAGTCAAACAGTTTCAGAGATATAAGTTGGAACTGCTGACAGGGTTAGCTGAGAAAGGTGAAAATATGGAGATTTTGAGAGGTGATTATTGCAGCTGGAAGAATGTTTTGGCATTCTGCCTACCCAACCTTGGAATTCCTTTTGAATGTTTCAGTGTGGAATCACTAGGAGGTTTTGATATCCCACTTGCAGCCCTGCTTCTCTACCTCAAACTCTGCAGTACTAAATGTTTCTCAGGTGCAGATAAAACATTTCCACATTGCACTATACACTATACACACACACAGACACTCCTACACACACATACACACAGGCACTCCTATACACACACATACACACGGATACACGTATACACAGACACGCACACAGACACTCACACACACACTCCCACACTCACCCCCTCACAGACTTAGACACTCTACACTCACATACACACATATATACCCTCTCTCTCACACTCACAACCCCCCTCACCCCAGACAGACACACATATATACACACACACACACATACACAAACCCACATGCACACATATACATATACATTTGGTGGGGTGAATTTGTACTTGCAGAGTTACATTTTACTTTGCTCAAAAACTGCATGAATTCATGTAAGACTCTGTTAACTCATTTTTTAGATTCAAATCAGTCTGAACATTATGGCACAGACAGAGAACACAGGGGGCTGACACCTTCAACATATTGTCTGGCTAACACCAATTGTTACAGTTAACCTGAGAATGTAACCTTTAAGAAAAAGTTTTGTGATTTACACATGAAAGAAGTGAAACTATCATGGTATTCCAACAGATGAAAGACTCAACAAACAATCAAGGTATTTTTCAGTGTATAATTTCAGTTACATCACACTGTAAACTTTTACTATAAATTCTGTGTCTTACAATTGTGTCCTCCACAACCACCTGATGAAGGAGCAGCTCTCTGAAAGCTAGTGCTTCCAATTAAACCTGTTGGACTATAACCTGGTGTTGTGTGATTTTTAACTTTGTACACCCCAGTCCAACACCGGCATCTCCAAAACATTTCCACATTGATTTTCGTTAGAAGGAAGAACAGAGAATTGAGGAAAACAGTGTCACATATTAGCCCCCCCCCTTCAAATAACACATTTTCTAACTGTATCTCACTCCAGAGATGTTGATTAATAAAATGTGCTCCATAATTTAATGCAATTCCTAGGCGTCCTCTGCAATTGTCATTTCTCCAATCTTCCTTGTACACAGAACAACATTTAGGAACAGCATTCCTGATTCACCAAATACATTGTCTGAACTAATATCATTTGCTCAGTGCCTCCATGATGATGATACACAATTAAGGCTGTGATCCCAGCATCTAATTTCCAAGTGAATGTACCCATTTCGCTATTGCATAGCCAGTACTCTCTGGGAGGATACACTATGTGATGTGAAGCACAGAAGAACTTGTTTGATTGTATGCAGTCATATTTCCCTGAGGTAAATAGTTGCCAACCATCTTTTCCTTTACAGGGAGCAAAAACAATATTATGGATATGTGAGTCTGCACCCTGTCTTAACAGCCTCTCTAAGTCTCCATAGCTCTGTTCCCAATAACACTGGACACCCACATCCTGTCACTATCCAGTAGGGAATATCACATATCGGTAAGGAAGTGGACAATGGAAACTGCTATTCTGCATTCTAAGATGGTCTGCTGCAGAGGTAAAAACAATGACTGCAGATCCTGGAAACCAGATTCTGGATTAGTGGTGCTGGAAGAGCACAGCAGTTCAGGCAGCATCCAACGAGCAGCGCACCCATCTCATCTACAGGAAATGAGTGTCAATCATGTCCAGTCCGGCTTGTAGTGCACAATGCAGCTGAGCTATGCCATGATCAAGGAGAGCTTCCTCATCCCATTGTCCTTGTTCTCCTCCTTGGAATACTGCTTCTGCTCCCCCAGAGAGTCAGCCTCAATCAGATCACCTTGTTGCCTGCTCCAGTTGTGCAGAGAACAGCACACCAGGATAATGAGGCACACTCTGTCTGGACGATACCAGCCCTCCCCACAGACTGAACCAAGCAGCAGAATGTTAACCTTGAGCAGTGCTCTTGTCAGCCCCACCATGGCCTCAGCATTGCACCTGTGCTCCACATCAGTCGGGGATGGGGGGAAGGGGTTAAACAATCATGTTATTCGCAATGGTTGCATTGGGTATCCCTTCTTCTTCCCAGTAACCAGCATGTGAATGCTCAAATGCAGCTCGCCTGAATATTAATTTAGCAAAACTTTTCTTATTGCTGAATTCTGGAGGGTTGTGATATAGCCTTCTCAGTGCCACATGTGTACAGTCGATGAGACCCTGCACTTCAGAAAACCAGCTATGTTCCTAAATCTTACTGCCCAAGCTCCAACTGACCTCATTAATGGGGAACAAAATGAATCAGAATGACCTTGCACAGAAGGCATTGGCCACTTTCCTGACATGTTTATGGGTGCACGCAGCAGTGAGATCCCGCGCAGGTTACCCATCACTCCCTGAAGTGAACAGAAACTCACTGACATTCAAAGCAGCTGTCAGCCCCGCACTCCTGCAGCCCTCAGGTCCCACTCCAGTATCCAGCATATTTCAGTCTCAGTGCCCCAGATCATACGGAACCTGCACCAACTGTTCATCTCGCTCATCCTGAGAATTGGAATCAGTGGTGAAACATTCTGGGCCATCTGTGATCTCCCTGAATCCTGAGGGGCCCCTGTGCATGTGATCTCTCCCTGAGCTGGCTGCCCCTTCACCTGTGCAGCATTATGTGTTGTGCGGCACTTTTGCTGTGGTAAATGTGATAGATTCAGAACTAATTCTACCCCTCAAAACTGAGCATCCTTGTGCACCATCAGCAGCAACAGAATCGATTCCACCACAATCTACAGCTTCATGGCCAACCGTAAGTTCTGTCCTAACTCTGAATCAATACGATCCGCTGGAGAATACGCCAAAATGAGTAGAACTAAGAACTGTTAAACTGATGAAGCTATTAAAAGGAACTATACACATGCTAAATAGTGGAAGTCATATACAACAGACAAAACTACATTATTCTACAACAAAATTACAGAGTTCCAGACCTGCCAGACCTAGTTGTGAGTGGTGATGGACAATTAAACAATTTACCCGAGAAGGCACAAAGAGCACTCCGAAGAATGGTCCAGCATATCAGAACAAAAGGCAATGCCAACTTCAGCCAGAATTGTTGTATCCATGATCCATTTCGGGATTCTCCTCTGGCTGCTAGCATCACAGATGCTAATCTGTACCCAATCTGATTCACTTCACATACTATCCAGAACCAGTGTAATGCATTACACTGACAACATTTTGGCAAAACTAATGGAGTTTTGTACTCCATAACTACCTGCACCCATAGCCAAACTATTCTAATACAGTTATAATACTTGCATCCACCTAACAATGTGGAAATATTGCTTATTTATGTTCTACACAAAAGGCAGGACAATTCCAATCTGATCAATTATTGCCCAATCAATCTATTCTCAATCATTTGCAAAATGATGGAAAGTGTCTCAAACAGTGCAATCAAACATGATTTATTTCCAAGAACCTTATCACCTATGCTCAGCTTGTGTTACCTGAAGATAACTTGGCTCCTGTACTTATTACAGCTTTATTCCAAATATGGACAGAAGAGCTGAATGCAAGAGGAGGGTAGCTACTGTTGACATCAAGGCAGCTTTTCACTTTTCTCAAAACCTAGTGTAAAATCAAGTAACTTTTGCAAAAATTAAATCAATTCTGTCAGGGTAACAATAGCTATTCAGGGCATCATAGCTAGTGTGCAGGAAAATGGTTGTGGTTGTTGAAGGATCACCATCTCAGGCCAAGGATGTCACTACAGTGATTCCTAGGTCCAACTATCTTCAGCTGCTTCACCAATGACCTTCCCTCGGACATAAAGATGGTAAACCAATGGTTCAGAGTTGGTCCCTTGCTGTTAGTAGTGTACATTAATGAGGATAACAGGCAAGGGAGAACACCACCGCCTCCGCGTTCTCCTCCCCCTCACATACAATCCTGGTTTGGTTGCTTCCACTGGCTCAAAGGTTTGGAACTCTCTTCTTAGAACAAACATGAGAGCACTTGCATCATATGGACTGCAGCGGCTTAAGAAAGTAGCTTAGCACTACCTTCTCAAGAGGAACCAGGAACATTCAATAAATGCTGATCTTGCCAACCACGCCCTTGTTTTATGAATGACAATATTTTAAATTGAAGTGTAATAAAAGTAAATTCCAACATTGAAATGGTCAAATATGAGCAGCAATCAAATGTTTGATGATAATAATTGCTTTCAAAAAGTTACTAGAGAAGTTGGGTGGGTGGGAAGAAAACTTTAGAGGTGGAATTTAAAAGATTGTGACCTAGGCAGCCAAAGATATGACCATAGTGGCTTATTGGTTAGCACTGCTGCCTTACAATATTCGGACCCGGGTCCAATTCTAGCCTTAGGTGACCATGTGGAGTTTGCACAGTCTCCCCCTGTCTGCATGGGTTTCCACCGGATGCTCTGATTTCCTCTCACAGTCTAAAAATGCACAGGTTAGGTGGATTAGCCTTGACTAATTACCCATAGTGTCACAGGGATGTGTGGGTTAGCTATGGGGGTGGGCATGTGTAGGATGCTCTTCGGAGCATCAGTGCGGACTCAATGGACCAAATGGCCTGCTGGAGGAATTCTATGATTCTGTAAATGGCCATAAGACAAAGGAGGGTTGTGTGTCAGTAAAACAAAGAGCTTGTCGGATATTGGGATTGGCTGTTATCCTGGCTAAGTGGGGGCAGAGTGAGATTTAAAAGACGAAGACAAGGATTTTAGAAGAGAGGCCTCTAGGGGAGGGAGTAAAAACCAGTTTGGATGGGTTAATGCAGCATAGCTTTAGAGGGTGAGTGAGGTAGCCAGTCTGAAAAGCGTTGAAATGATTGAGCCGAGGTGGTAACAAGGGGACAAATGAGAGCATCAGAGATAGACTAATAAGGAGTTGAGACAAGTGATGCCATTGAGGCAAAGTTATGTAGTGACTAAAGGGATAGGAAACACTAATTTTGCATTGACTACATTCTATCTTTTTCTAGCAGCTTACTAGCATGATAAAGGCATGTGTTTTTTTAAAAGAACAATTGCAGTTTTAATATTTATATGTTGTGCATATTCCAAAGAAAGTCTTTGATATTGCTAAGCATGAATGTCCATGACTTAATTTTTCTTGGAACAAAATGTACATATAAAACCTTAAACACATGCAGTATACAACTCACTGATCCTTAGAGATTTCAGAGGAAACACAAGAATGATTTAAAAATATTACTCCATTAAAATAATATTCTGAACAAAAGAAATCTTTGCTTTCATATTACAAAACCATGGAAAGATATTTGAAAAGATGGCTTATTAAAATACTTCTCATAATCAGGCAGGCCTTCTTTGTTGTAGCATCTACAAAGATTTGACTCATAAATGGCATCATAGTTAATCATGTTGACATGATGCTCAGTGAAAACCACCTCTGAGTCAATAGTTGCTGCTTAGAGTTAACCAGTATTATCCAAAGCAGCTTCACATCTCTCATGTTAATGTAAACAACATTCATCATCTATTCAGTCTTGTTCAATTCTCACACATTCCTTCTAGTTTCTGCCAAAGCCCAAATGTCTTGTTTTTAATCTGTCTTTTATTTAGTTTCAAGTCATAGCATTTCATAGAACAGAGGGAGGCTAGTTGACTCATCATGCCTTTGCCAGTTCTTTCAAAGAGTTCTCCAATTAGACCCATTCTGCCATTCCACCCGATATCCTTGGAAGTTTTTCTTTCTCAAGTATATATTCAATTTCCTATTCAAAATTACAGTTGAATCTGCTTCTTCTGCCTTTTCGGACAGTGCATTATTATTTTGTCCTCTTTTCATACATACAATAAGCAGGATCCAATAAGGGTTCAGGAGCTTTATACAAATTCCATTTCCACCTAATGAGCTCAAAAGTACTTAATGGTGTTGTTGGGAAAGTATTTTAGTTGAAGTACTTGAAATTGTCATATTTTCCATGGTAGTTTATGTTTTTGCATTGAAAATAATGTAAAGGATATTCACCAGAATTATATCAAGGTCAAGGAACCTCAGTTACGTGGAGAAACCAAAAAAGATGGAATTGCTGTCCTTAGACCAGCCTCCTTAAAACCCTGCAACAGACCAGAGCAACTTTCTACACAAAAAAAATCTCATCTCCCCTCAGATTCTTTTGTCAATTATATTAAAACAATCTATTTTGCTTGATAACACACTTGCCAGTGGAAACAGTTTTTCCTTTTTTTTAAACTCATCAATGGAATGAGAGTGTCAATAATCAGGCCAACATTTCCTGCCCATCATCTCCATCCCTAATTGCCCAGAGGGCACTCAAGAGTCAACCACACTGCTGTGGGTCTGGGGTCACATGGAGAGACAAGGTAAGGATGACGGATTTTCTTCCTTAAAGCAAATTAGTGAACTAGATACATTTTAAGACAATCAACAATGATTACACGGTGGCCATTAGGATAGCTTTTACTTACAGATTTGTTTTCTCCTGAAGTCAAATTTCACCATTTGCCATGGTGATATTCAAATTAATTTCTTCAGAATATTACCTTGGGGTTCTTGTTTACAAAGTCAGTGAAATCCCCACTATAGCACTGCCTCCTTAAAACCCTGCACAATATTTAAATGTTAATTCTCCCCTTAACCTTCTCTGGTCTAAGGACAGCAATTCCATCTTTTTCGGTTTCTCCACATAACTGAGGTTCCTTGACCTTGATATAATTCTGGTGAATATCCTTTACACTATTTTCAATGCAAAAACATAAACTACCATGGAAAATATGACAATTTCAAGTACTTCAACTAAAATACTTTCCCAACAACACCATTAAGTACCTTTGAGCTCATTAGGTGGCAATGGAATTTGTATAAAGCTCCTGAACCCTTACTGGATCCTGCTTAGTGTATGTATGAAAAGGGGACAAAACAATAAAAGTTTTTAGTAAACACAAAACAAAAGCCTTTATTAATTTTCTATTTCTGTTCATTAAATTTATCATTTTTTTCTTGATTGGATTCTTGGAGAATTTACCTATTATTTAAAGATACCCTGCAGTGCTCAAAAATGAGACACAGATAATCTACCTTTGTCTTCAGAATCATCCTGAGTTTTATTATAATTACTACCACAAGGTTTCTTACTGTAGGTGCAGTGTTTGCAAGCCATAACATGTATTAAGTTGAAAAGAAGGCCTGGGGATATTGTGAGACAAATGGTTACCTGATACAAACATTATTATACATTAAAATCTGCTTGCATGGACTCTTATGCATGCATGCCTTTATCTGCAATGTAACAGTAAATTATACATGCCTGGAAAAGATCTTAGACATGAAAATGCTACATTTCCTTTAATTCAATCAGACTTACATACTTTTCCCCACTTAGTTCATGGGTTTTCTTTCCCTATGAAATGCTCTAATAGAAATTTTCCTTGGGTTTTTTTAAATTCTTTCATATGAATGTATCAATTAGGAGCAGCATTAGGCCATTTGTCTCTGAATTTGCCCTCGCTGAAACTGACCATCACCTAATTGTCCTTGTGTGCTGTTGTCCATGCAATGTCGGTATATCCAAAGTGATGCCAGGTAGGAAGTTCTTTGATTTTGACACAGTGATACTGAAGGGCTCATGAATTTGCAGATGAAGGAGGAGAAGCCTTGGTAAGCTGCTGTCTCAGTGGATCAGCTACCAATCAAGCAGGCTTTGTCAGCTTCCTGAGTGTAGTTCGAGCTTCACTCATCCAGACAAGTGAAGAGTACTCCTTCACGCTCCTCACTTGGTGCCTTTTTAATAATGGATAGGCTTTGAGGAGTTGGGAGGTGAGTTACTCACTCAAGTATTCCCAATCTCTGACCTACTCTTGTAGCTACAGCATTTATATAACTGATCCAGTGAAGTTTCTGGTTAATGGTGATGCCCTAGAATGTTGATACTGGGGAATTCAATAATGGTAATGCCCTTAAATGTCAAGGGAAGATGGTTAGATTCTCTCTTGTCAGAAAAGGCCGTTGCCTGTCGTTTTTGTGATGTGGAGATGCCAGTGTAGGACTGGGATAGACAAAGTTAAAAATCATTCAACACCAGGTCATAGTCCAACAGGTTTATTTGGAAGTACAAGCTTTCGGAGCACTACTCCTTTGTCAGGTATCTAGCTTTAACATGGTGTTGTATGATTTTTAACCTTGTCTTTTTGTAACAAAAATATTACTTGCTCCTTATCAGCCTAAACCTGAATGTGGTCCGTATCGTGTGTTTTGAATTCCCTCTATATTTTTGATCCATTCTTGGTCAGTTGTAACAATTAGCATGTGGCTATCACAGATCAATTAAAGTTAGTTAGCCAGATCAAAAATGAAGGACCGTCAATTTTAGTGTTTTCTTGAGTTAAAGAGAGTGGAGCTGTATTCCCTATTATTACTATTTGGAAAAAAAAACACCACTGTGAAGGTTTATAATAAAGAATTATTACTGGATAACTTAGGCTGGAAGGTGGAAGAATAATAGATTTTTGTTTTTCAATTTTTTGAGGATCTAATTTTTTTAAGGTCAGAATATCATTTTGAACATTGATTTCACAACAACATTTACAAGAAACAATATGGTTTCAGCTAAATGATAAAAAAAAAAAGCCAAATGGGGAGATAATTGCTAAGATATTTGTTGATTTGTTGATCAGAGACAGAAAAAAGGAAAAGGCCATTCATGCAGAGGGAAGAGCCCCATAACAGAAAGATGCTGTTATTAGCAACCTTCAAGCAGTCAGGGTTGGGGAGAAGTCCTGAAAAGGTTAAAAGTCAGCAAGAAGAAAGCTCCAGATGCTGTGGACATGTTAGAAAGAATAAAAAGCTACAATGTTGCTGAACATGTACTTGGGGAATGCCCGTTAAGCAATTATTGAGGCGAATTAGCAGTTCATTTCAAGAGTGTTGGAAGAGATATTTACTAAAAGAAGCTGTCTAGTGAATACACAAAGATTTTCCGGAAGGAAACTTATTACAGTATGCCAACGGTGCAAGAAACTTTAATGTTAAGATACTAGTGACTGTTCACTAAGATTTAAGTGTATGTAAGTATATTATTGGGGTAAAAAGAATGCCTTTTTTATGTTTGTCACCAGATTATTCTAACAATTTGTGTACAGTGCATGTTTTTATGTTTGTTTGTTAGTTACATTAGGAGCCTCTTGTGAATGTGCTTCATGGCTGACTTCTGCTGTAAACAAAAATAAAAGTTATGGTCTTTCAAACCTAATTCCACTAGGGATCTGATTACCATCTGAAATGATTTTTAAAAATATTGGGCCTTTTTGCAATATCCAAATCCTTTGAATTTAAAAAGGAGCTGTGAATCTTCATTGTTGTGCAAATGGAAGTAATGGACATAGAAACAGAACAGTTGTTCTGAAGTAAATTACAGGCATTAGAATTATAAATTAATTTTGATTGTTTCTGTAAATAGAAGATGTAGTAGTGCACTATTTAAAATCTTTAACTAAAGTTTAAATTGAGAGAATTGACAGGTAAGTTGCAGGTAGAAATAAAAGTAGGATTTAATAAGGATGGAATGCTCAAAGTTGTTACATGTCATTTCGAGGTAAAAGGAGGGAAGCCTGAACTGGATGAAATCAGCTGAGGAAATTTGATAAAATCAATCTGAAATCAGTTAGAAATAAAAGTCCTAAGTTAGAAGAAAATGAGTGAAGAAATACAGGAGAAAATAAAACAAACTGAAATGTACAAGAGAAGAAAAAGAACCAAAGGAGAAGTAGAAAAGGTACAGAATGAAACAAACGGAAACAAAAGAGATACAAATAAGGCTTGAATTAGCAAGAGAAGAGAGGGGAAAAAAAGGGAAGCAAAATTGAATTTATAAAGCTTGAACTTGAAAGAGACAGGGAAATCAGACAACATGACTCGACAAAAGAAAAGCTTAGAAAAAAGAAAAAGGAACCGCAATTCAGAAGATGAATCCAATTTTACTGAGGCATTTGACATCGCTTGAAATTGGCATTTAATGTCTAAATTTACAGAGGATGGCACTGAAAGATTTTCATCTCATTTGAAAAGATAGCTGTGAAGTTGATGTGGCCTAGCAATGCTTGGACCATAATATTACAGGGTCTCCTGAAAGGTGCAGCTATGAATGTATACACTATTCAGAAGAGCAGCCTGCAGCCAATGAAACTCTTTAAGGAGTAATATCCAATACTTATGAACTTGTCTTTGAAGCTTTATCAATTCAAATTTAGGACAATGAGAAAGAAACCTTATCAGACACTTGCAGGATTTGTAAGTGAAAAAGAAATGCTGTAGGATTCGTGGTTTTGACTCCGAATGTTTGAATAAACAAAGACAACATGAGAGAATCATGATAGTGGCAGATTTCTGAATTAGTGTTCCTACTTAAATGAGCATCAAATATCAAAGATCCAAGTTGCAATAGTTCTGAAAGCTAGTAATGACCATGCTCATCAACAGCTACGTGTTGGGAAATGGTCATAAGGCAATCATTAAGGAAATTGGAGTAGTAGAAAATCTAGGGATGGAAAAGGTATTTGTTTTAGGGAACAAACTGAAGTGTGTCAAAATAATAAAGGAGAAAGGTTAGAACCTAAATGTGGTATAAAGAAAATAATATGCTTCAACTGGAATTAATCTGTGCATCCTAATTGCTGTAAAGAAAATGGGAGATCTATCACAGTAGTAGAAACAACTAAGGAGTCCTCAGAAAAGGGTGTACCAGGAAAGGGAATCAGTACTAAAACTGCAGAATAGGTGTAGGTAGAGTTTGTTCCCTCAGAACCTACTAGAATCATACAGCATGGAAACAGGCCATTTAGTCCATCTGGGGGCAGCATGGCGGCTCAGTGGTTAGCACTGCTGCCTCACAGCACCAGGGACCTGGGTTTAATTCCAGCCTCGGGTGACTGTCTATGTGGAGTTGCATATTCTCCCCATGTCTGCTTGGGTTTCCTCTGGGTGCTCCGGTTTCCTCCCACAATCCAAAGATGTGCAGGTCAGGTGAATTGGCCATGCTAAATTGCCCATAGTGTTAAGTGCATTAGTCAGGGGTAAATATAGGGTAGGGGAATGGGTTTGGGTGGGTTACTCTTCAGAGAGTCAGTGTGGACTTGTTGGGCTGAAGGGCCTGTTTCCATACTGTAGAGAATCTAATCAAGACATCTATGCTGACCATGTTTCAAACTAAACTAGTTCCCACCTGCCTGCACTTGCCCCATACCCCTCCAAATCTTTCCTATTCATGTACTTTCCCAAAAGTCTTTTAAATATTGTAATTGTACCTGCACCCATCATTTCCACTGGCTCTTCATTCCACACCCTAACCATTCTTGGTGTAAAATGTTGCCCCTCGTGTTCTTTTTAAATCTTTTTACTCTTAAAAAAAAGCCCCCTAGTTTTGAACTCTCCCACTTTAGAGAAAAGACCTTTGCCATTCACCTTATCTGTGCCCCTCATTATTTTATAAATCTCTATAAAGTCACCTCTCAACCTCCTACACTCTAATGAAAGAGATCCCAGCCTATCTAGCCTATTTTTCTTACTCAAGCCCTCTATTCCTAGCAACATCCTGGTAAATCTTTTCTGAACCCTCTCCAGTTTAATAAATCCCCTTCTATAACAGAGTGACCAGAATCAGAAAGGTCTCACCAACATTCTCTACAACCTCAACATGACATTCCAACTCAAAGGTCTGACCAATAAAGGCAAGCATGCTAAGTGCCTTCTTAATCAACCTGTCTACCTGTGACGCAAAATGAATTGTGTACATGAACACTTAGGTCTCTCTATTCTACAACACGCCCCAAGCCCTTTCATTAATTGTATAAGTCCCTGCCCTTATTTGTTTTACCAAAATGCAATACCTTGTATTTATTCAAATTAAAGTCCATCTGCCATAACTCAGCCCATTCACCCAATTGATGAAGATCTCTTTGTAATCTTAGATAACCTTCTTCACTGTCCACTATACCACCAATCTTGGTGTCATCTGCAAACTAACAAACCATACCATCTATATTCTCATCAAAACTACTTGTATAAATGATAAACAAAAATGGAGCTAGTACCGATCCTGTGGAATGCCACTGGTCACACTCCTTCAGTCTGACAGCAACCCTTCACCCTCACATTTTGCCTCCTACCGTGAAGCCAATTTTGTATCCAACTGGCAAGCATGCCCTGAATCCTGTGTGATCAAACTTTACTGGTTAATCTACCATGTGGATCCTTATCAAATGATTTATTAAAGTCTAAGTAAACAACGCCTGCTGCCCTGCCCTCATAAATCTTTTCAGTTACTTCCTCAAAAATCTCAAGTTTGTGAAACATGACTTCCCTCAGACAAAACCAAGCTCACTATCTCTAATCAGTCCTTGCCTCTCCAAATACATGTAAATCCTATCTTTCAGAATCACCTCCAACAACTTACCCACCACCAATGTCAGACTCTCGGGTCTGTAGTTCCCACGCTTCTCCTTATAGCCATTCATAAATAAAGATATAACATTAGCCACCTTCGAGTCGTCCTGCACTTCACCCCTGGTTATTGATGATACAAATATTTCTGTCAGGGGCCCCACAATTTCTTCTCTAACTTCCCACAATGTCGTGGGATTCTTACAATGATCAGGTCCCAGAGATTTATCCACTTTTATGTTTTCTGAAATCTCCAGCACTTCCTTTTCTGTAATGTGAACTGTATTCAGAACATCAATATTTATTTCCCTGAGTTCTCTTGCCTCCATTTCTTTATTCACAGTAAAAACTGACGTGAAATATTCATTTAAAATCTCTTCCATCTCCTGAGGTTCAACACAAAGACAACCCCGTTGATTTTAAGGGGTCCTACTCTCTCTTTCTAGTTGCTCTTTTGGTCTTAATGTATTTGTAGAATTGTCTGTGGATTGTCTTTAATCTTAACTGCCAAGACTATCTCATATCCCCTCTTTGTCTTCTTGATTTCTCTCTTAAGAATGCCCTTATACTCTTTATCATAGAATAACAGAATAGCTACAGTGTGGAAACAGACCATTTGGCCCAACACGTTCACACTGACCCTCTGAATGATATCCCACCCAGAGCCATTTCCCTACACTATTACTCTATATTTCCCTTGACTAATGCCCCTAACCTACACATCCCTGAACACAAGGGCAATTTAGCATGGCCAATTCACCTAACCTGCACATCTTTGGACTGTGGGTGGAAACCAGAGCACCAATAAGAAACCCATGCAGACATGGGGAGAATGCAAAAACTCCATACAGTCACCCAAGGCTGGATTTGAACCTGGGTCCCTACTTGTTCCCAGTTCCCTATATATAATATATCATTGCTTTTTATTCTTGACTAGAACCTCAATAGAGTTATAGGAGTCTACTGCATGAAAACAGGCTCTTCAGCCCAACTTGACCATGCCACCCAGTTTTCACAATTAAACTAGTCCCATTTGCTTGCATTTGGTCCATATCCCTCCATACCTATCCCATCCATGTACCTGTCCAAATGATGAAATTGTACTCGTACTGTGCCCCTCTGGATCCCTTTGTATTTCTCCCCTCTCACCTTAAACCGGTACCCTCCAGTTTTAAACTCCCCTTCCATGGAAAAAAAAACTGTTGGCTATCTACCATATATATGCTTCTCATGATTTTACAGAACTCTATAAGGTCACCTCTCAGTCTCCCATGCTCCAGGAAAACACAGTCCCAGCCAATCCAACCTCTCCTAATAACTCAAATCTTCCAGGTAGCATCCTAGCAAATCTTTTCTGTAGTCTTTCTAGTTTAATAATATACTTTCTTCAGTATAGAAATGCGTATCAAGATCTTAATGATTTGTATATGACACCTGCATAAAACCAGAAGTGGGAAGCAGTACAGCTTGACAATTAGGTTTGTTCCAACAGTATTTTCTGAAGCAGTTTCTTTAGGGGAAATTATGGCAAAAATTGTAATGGTGATGTTCATTTTTCTTAACAAAATATGGATTACCCAGGAAAATAAATTCAATCAAGGTCCAAAATTTGTCACAGATATTCAAAGGAATTAATTAATATTTTAGGAACAAAGCATTTTGCATCTCCAGCTTATGCACACTTACAAAATATTAGCATATTAAACTTTAAAGACCATGTTTAGAGCCAATTGTCAGCAATACCCTATTTATTAGGACTTTGTTATTGTTTGCCTCCAGGAATGCCCCTAATGAGTCCATAGGATAGAATACTTTTGAATTGATACATGAACATCAAGAGAAAGGACATCTTCAATATTTAAAGATAATATTATAAATTATGAACAGAGACAACACTTTCACCAAATGTTTTGAGTTTCTGAAAAAAATTAACCAAAGTATGTTCGTTGACCAAAAAGCAATTGAAGATTGTCAACTAGGAAAGAAAATTAAAGAAAAAAACACTAATGAAGCATGAAATTTTGTCTTTGGACACAATATGTTTGTGCCATTAACTGTCCCTGGGGAAACATGGAAAGTAAGATTCACTGGACCTTAGCAAATCGAAAAGAAACACTATGATACAAATTCATGTAGTGAGTACTCCAGACAAGAGAACCTTGATGAGTGTGTCAATTTACTATGTTAGATTGATACACTCCACAAGTTGGGGGTCATACCTGGCACAAAGAAGGATAATTATGGTTGCTTGAAATTCAATCAACTCAGCTCCAGGATATCACTACAGGAGTTCCTGATGGTAATGTCCTCAGCACAACCATCCTCAGCTGCTTCATCACTTTCCCTTCAACATAAGGTCTGAAGTGGACATGTTTGCTAATTTTGCACAATGTTTGACACTGTTTATGACACCTTAGATACTTAAGCAGTCTGTATCCATATGCAGCAAGACCTGGACAAGATCCAGAATTGGGCTGATAAGTGGAAAATAGCAAAGGCACCAAACAATAACCATCTCCAACAAGTGAGAACCTAATTTGCATCCCTTAATATTCAATGGCATTACCATTATGGAATCCAGCACTTTTAAAATCTGGGACTGCCATCCATGAGAAACTGAACTGAACTGGCCATATAAACACAATGGCTGCAGCATCAGGTCAGAGATTAGGAATTCTGCAGTAAGCAACTCATCTCCTGTCTCCCACTCTCTATCCATCATTTACAAGGTATAAATCAGGACTGAGATTGAATATTCACCAATTGTCTGGATGAGTACAGCTCCAAAAACACTCAAGAAATCCGACACAATCCAGGACAAAGAAGCCCAATTGATTGGCACCTGATCCACCAACTTTACAATTCATTGCCTTATTACCAATGCACAGTGGCAGCAGTGTTTCCCATCCACATGATGCACTTCAATAACTCACCAAGGCTTCCAAGTCCAATGCTTTTGTTCTGAACTTAGTACATAGAGCATAACTTCAGTGGTGAATAATTAAGTTTACCTTTTAATCACGTGACTTCTTACATTTGTTTAATGGTGGATACTTTAAGCTAGAATATGAAAAATGTGAGAAGTTTTGAATTTCAAACAAATAGGGTATAAAACAAAACATCTTATTCCTTACAGTCAAATCAAAATGACAACAGCAATGAACTAACAATTTTATTGGATAAAAATGTCAATTTTTTTTAAATGACAATCTGATCTAAATTCACCTTACTAACAATCTATCAATGGAAATTTTAAGAGGTTGATCTGCAGTTATTCTGCAGATTCTGACAATCTGGACTGTTATGTGGATGTTGAAATGTCAGTTTAGTTGTGTTTTAAAAAATTCTCAAGGTCAGGTTCGTAGGAGAGTAGTCTGACACAGAACAAACGACCAAGAGGCGAGTCTGCTAGAATATGAGCATTTTATTCCCCGCAGCGTCGCCACAACCAGGTCTCATACTTACAACGGGTCTGGTTTATACTCACTCTACATGTTACCGGAACTGGGAGCCGTCAGTTCTCGTAGAGCGGTTGCCAACAACCCACGCTCGGCGGTTAAACGTAACCCCGGAGCAGACTCACCGAACTGGAGACTTTTCCAGCTGATATACTCTTTTCCAGATATAAACATTCATGTGAACAGCAGAGCAAGGCTAAAAAACACATTCCATTCTGGTTACATACAGATAAGAAGATTCACACGGGGAGGTGTGTAATAAGATTCACACGGGACTAAGCAACACCTCCATTCCGGTTAGATTCACACATGTATTGGGACATAATTTTAACCCTTTCACCACATTCCACTGCTTGGCCCAATACATGTGTTACATTATGCTTAATTCAGTTCAATTCGTTTCAGTTAATTTCAGTTCAGTCAATTCAGTGTAGTTCAATTCAGCTCAGTTCAGGTCTGTTCAGTTCAATTCAATTGTGTTCAATTCAGTTCCGTCCATTTCAATTCAATTTAGCTCAGTTCCATTTTGTTCCGTTCAATTTGATTCACTTCAGTTCAATTCAGTTCAGTTCCACTCAGTTCAGTTCAGTTCAATCCCATTCAATTCTGTTAACTCCGCTTCAGCTTTTTGGACATGCCCACATCCTCCGCTGTACCCCAGGCAAGGGGTTCTTCGGCAGGACTGGGATCCTCTCAAGGGTGGACAGCAGCGACCCTGGGGTTCCTCCGGTCGCCCCCCACCATTTCTCAAACAAACTGCCACGTCATGCCACGGTCCATGCCATCCCGGGACGGTCGGGACCTCCACAGTTTGTTCTTCTGGTTTCTTAGTCTTTTTCCAAAACATTGTTCTGTATCAAAATCTCTCCTCAATTGCGATTGACCCTGCTCGCAGCGCCAAAATGTTTTAAAAAATTCTCAAGGTCAGGTTCGTAGGAGAGTAGTCTGACACAGAACAAACGACCAAGAGGCGAGTCTGCTAGAATATGAGCATTTTATTCCCCGCAGCGTCGCCACAACCAGGTCTCATACTTACAACGGGTCTGGTTTATACTCACTCTACATGTTACCGGAACTGGGAGCCGTCAGTTCTCGTAGAGCGGTTGCCAACAACCCACGCTCGGCGGTTAAACGTAACCCCGGAGCAGACTCCCGGGTCTGGCTTATACTCACTCTACATGTTACCGGAACTGGGAGCCGTCAGTTCTCGTAGAGCGGTTGCCAACAACCCACGCTCGGCGGTTAAACGTAACCCCGGAGCAGACTCACCGAACTGGAGACTTTTCCAGCTGATATACTCTTTTCCAGATATAAACATTCATGTGAACAGCAGAGCAAGGCTAAAAAACACATTCCATTCTGGTTACATACAGATAAGAAGATTCACACGGGGAGGTGTGTAATAAGATTCACACGGGACTAAGCAACACCTCCATTCCGGTTAGATTCACACATGTATTGGGACATAATTTTAACCCTTTCACCACAAGTTGGTACTACAAGACAACAGGGTGAATATATTCTTCTTTTCATGTTAAGGCCCTCGCAGAAAATGCAAGCAGAATTTTCTACCTTATTAAGATGCTACTCTTGGTTGTGAAACAAATATTTATAATGGATTAAAAAGATTTCTGACCAATTGCTATTCTTCAAGCACCTTAATTTCATTAACTCATAAAGCTGGCTTCTCGTGTCGATGCTATGATTTTAAGACGTGTATTTTTACCTTGTTTTTATTACGAAGACAGGTTGAGACAGAGGTATCAAGAGGTCCACCCAAAGCCAATAAAGTAAAAAGCTTGTGAGGTTTTTTTTAAAAGTTGGAACAACAGAAGCAGCCTGAATGGGTGGGGTCAAGCTCCCACAAAACCCAGATCTTTAATTTAGCTTTCAGTAGCAGTTACTGGGGGTTTGAAGCTGGATGGGGAAGCTCTCTTTCCTCTCTCTGTTACAGCTAAAAGCTGAGGTTCTCTTCCTGCTACTAGAATTGCATGTGAGACGATCTATTTTACTGAATTTGCTTTTGCCAAGGGTGTGATATTTATTGAAACGGTTAATGGGTAGCTTAATATTTTGTTAACTGTTTTGATAGAGTTACAGTTAAGCCAATTTGTTTATTTTCATTGTGTCTGTATTTTAACTATCATGTATGAATAAAGTATGTTTTACTTCAAACCTGATAATATCCAATAGAATTGCAACTAGAATGCAATGCCTGGCACTTGCCTTTAAAATAAGAAAAAAAAAGGGTCTAGGCTGTCTCCATGATGTGTTTTGAGGCGGTTTGGTCTGGTCCATAAGACCATAAGACCATAAGACATAGGAGTGGAAGTAAGGCCATTCGGCCCATCGAGTCCACTCCGCCATTCAATCATGGCTGATGCGCATTTCAGCTCCACTTACCAGCGTTCTCCCCGTAGCCCTTAATTCCTCGAGACAACAAGAATCTATCAATCTCGGCCTTGAAGACATTTAGCGTCCCGGCTTCCACTGCACTCCGTGGCAATGAATTCCACAGGCCCACCACTCTCTGGCTGAAGAAATGGCTCCGCATTTCTGTTCTGAAATGACCCCCTCTAATTCTAAGGCTGTGTCCACGGGTCCTAGTCTCCTCGTTTAACTGAAACAATTTCCTAGCATCCACCTTTTCCAAGCCATGTATTATTTTGTACGTCTCTATTAAGTCTCCCCTTAATCTTCTAAACTCCAACGAATACAATCCCAGTATCCTCAGCCGTTCCTCATATGTTAAACCTGTCATTCCAGGGATCATCCGTGTGAATCTCCGCTGGACATGTTCCAGTGCCAATATGTCCTTCCTGAGGTGTGGGGACCAAAACTGGACACAGTACTCCAAATGGGGCCTAACCAGAGCTTTATAAAGTCTTAGTAGTACATCTCTGCTTTTATATTCCAACCCTCTTGAGATAAGAGACAACATTGCATTCGCTTTCTTAATCACGGACTCAACCTGCATGTTTACCTTTAGAGAATCCTCGACTAGCACTCCCAGATCCCTTTGTGCTTTGGCTTTATTAATTTTCTCACCATTTAGAAAGTAGTCTATGCTTTTATTCTTTTTGCCAAAGTGCAAGACCTCGCACTTGCTCACGTTAAATTCCATCAGCCATTTCCTGGACCACTCTCCCAACCTGTCAAGATCCTTCTGTAGCCTCCCCACTTCCTCAGTACTACCTGCCTGTCCACCTAACTTCGTATCATCGGCAAACTTCGCTAGAATGCCCCCGGTTCCCTCATCCAAATCGTTAATATATAATGCGAACAGCTGTGGCCCCAGCACCGAACCCTGCGGGACACCGCTCGTCACCGGCTGCCATTCTGAAAAAGAACCTTTTATCCCAACTCTCTGCCTTCTGTTAGACAGCCAATCCTCAATCCACCCCAGCAGCTCACCTCGAACACCATGGGCCCTCACCTTGCTCAGCAGCCTCCCGTGTGGCACCTTATCAAAGGCCTTTTGAAAGTCTAGATAGACCACATCCACTGGGTTTCCCTGGTCTAACCTACTTGTTACCTCTTCAAAAAATTCCAACAGGTTTGTCAGGCATGACCTCCCTTTACTAAATCCATGTTGACTTGTTCTAATCAGACTCTGCTCTTCCAAGAATTTAGAAACCTCATCCTTAATGATGGATTCTAGAATTTTACCAACAACCGAGGTTAAGCTGATTGGCCTATAATTTTCCATCTTTTGCCTTGATCCTTTCTTGAACAAGGGGGTTACAACAGCCATCTTCCAATCATCCGGGACCTTTCCTGACTCCAGTGACTCTTGAAAGATCTCAACCAATGCCTCTGCTATTTCCTCAGCCACCTCTCTCAGAACTCTAGGGTGTATCCCATCGGGGCCAGGAGATTTATCAATTTTAAGACTTTTTAACTTTTCTAGCACTATCTCTTTCGTAATGGCAACCATACTCAACTCAGCCCCGTGACACCCATTAATTTTTGGGATATTACTCATGTCTTCCACTGTGAAGACTGACGCAAAGTACTTGTTAAGTTCTCCTGCTATTTCCTTATCTCCCATCACTAGGCTTCCTGCATCAGTTTGAAGTGGCCCAATGTCTACTTTTGCCTGTCGTTTGTTTCTTATGTACTGAAAGAAACTTTTACTATTATTTCTAATATTACTGGCTAGCCTACCTTCATATTTGATCCTCTCCTTTCTTATTACACTCCATAACATTATCCTAACAGACTCTGTAAAGAGCCAAAGACCATGCCACAGCAAATTAGAAATGAACAAAAATGCAAAAACAGATGCACTTTGTTGTGAAAGGGGCTGATAGCAGGTAGGTCAGAATCCAAAATGCCACCACTTGGTCTAATCTAAGACAGACTGTTGAAGAAAAGGACACTTTTGAGTACTGAGGAAGTATAAAACACAATGAATTAATCAAGTCATTTCTCAAAAACCTTTGATAGTTTCTCATAAAGATGAATCAATATGTTTGTAAAATTGTGGTTTGTGGTATGGGATAATTAGAAAACTAATTTAATATATCAGGAAATAAATGCAATTGGAATATTTAATTTTACAATGATCACATATTTTCTGCACACTAGAAGTACCAGTACTGTTCCATATCAGGTCTCGTTTACAATTATATCTTTGAACAAGGATTAATTTTGTTTCCTTGTGTCCCCCAGTCATTTTGCCTCTGTCATTATCTGTAAATAAAGCACATGATGAAATTGTTTCCTGTTTGGCTTTTTTCTTCCACTGAATTTGCTAAAACTTATAGAAGATAATGGAATATAGTGAAATAAGTTGAATATGTATGTATGAAATGTTAGATTAATGCACAGACAATTAAAATATCATTTGATTAACTGATCTCAAATTAAAGCCATTGCATTTTTTTCATGGAACATGTAAAAGAATTTTGGTAAAATATTATAATTGACATCTCTCACATGTTTCTATGTGGTGATGAATAGAATAGATGTCTTTAGGGACATTTGATGGCAGTCATCATTTCATGAGTGATTGCACATTTTAGCTCCAGGAAAGTATGTGTATCATTTATCCAACTGATGAAGCAAAAGAAAGTTGCATTTGTAAAACCAGAATTGACCTCCATTGTAACTGAGATTCTGGTAATTACATGACCAAAACGTAATGGTGTAAAACAAGATCAATATCATTGCAATCAAAATACTTTATCCAAGATTTGAATCTCTACATCAAATATGGAAGAAAACTTCAGTACCTCTACTTCAGTAGGTTGCATTTCAAAATATGTTTTTTGTTGAGCAATCCAATTAAAGTTAAAAGTTTAAAATGTAAGTTTAAAATCACAAATTATTTTTCAGTATAACAGTGGAAACAAATGGGTACAACTGTAAGAT
This sequence comes from Chiloscyllium plagiosum, assembly GCF_037043375.1. Taxonomy (NCBI): domain Eukaryota; kingdom Metazoa; phylum Chordata; class Chondrichthyes; order Orectolobiformes; family Hemiscylliidae; genus Chiloscyllium; species Chiloscyllium plagiosum. The sequence goes on along the minus strand of NW_028270151.1, from coordinate 47,359,516 downwards.
AGGCCAAGACTATAGTGTTGCAAAGTTTTCAACTAAAAGCCAGAAATTTCACTGTGACATTAAACATAAATTTATAGAAATGTGTCCAGAAATGGACATTTAATTAATTGTAGAAAACAATACACCTTGGGAGCATGTAGAAGCAAGAGAAACACCTGTCAATAATTATGGCACAAAAAAAACTATCAGAGGTATAAAACATATTATTGTTGGGAATTAAAGAGTTAATCTAAATACTTTCTTAAAATACTTAATCTATATTATAATTTGTCCATTATTTTTTAAGTCCCATTTGTAAACATAGCAATTTAATGGCAATACACACAGCCATGCAGTCAAGCCACTACTTTCCATCATCAATGTAAAATCATATACTTTGCTGAACATATAAACAGTTGGTTGACAAGTCACTGATGATTAGCTAGCATTGATAAGCTTCAGAGTTTGTATTATTGTTCAGACTGATGCCTAAATTGGAACCAATCTGAATACTGCCTGCAACATAAATATACAAGTGAGAGGATTTGGCGAAAATTGTGGTGAAAATTATTTATTTCTACCTTATACTCTTTTCTTAGCCCTGCTATATTCTAACAAATAGTGTTTTAAAGATGGTGCTGTTAGAATTGGAAGCATCCCACCTCTTGTCTTATTTGATTTTCCAGTTGATAGCACTATCCAAGTGTATGTTGCTTTGAAGTAGTTTTCTTCCCACTAAAGTATAGCCCTTAGCATTTGCATATTGCCTTATATATCTCTTTCGATTAGAACTAACAAGTCCATCGACATGTATGGATAGGCAAAGCTAGAAGGCGAACTGTAAGAGGTAATTTCGTTTCTAACACGAACTTACAATCTCCGGTTTAGAATCTCTCTCTTCTCTTTCACCTGAGCCATTTTGATCTATTGCATTTGGTGGGAAAACACAAAAAAAGTAAGAAAAATGCTAAACAACTTTTACTGGAAAGGCGGAAATCGCTAAAAGACTGAAGAAAATGTCTAGAGAAAGGGGGTGGGGAAGAAATAATGGAGTGCAATGTTCCTGTGGTTAGGTCTACCTACATTTTAGTTACTGTTAAAATAAGATCAGCTATGTGTGGTATTAAACTCAGGAAAAGAAGTAATTATTATTTATGATTAAATTATTGTTTGATCATTGTTCTCATATGCATGATCCAAAGCTGACTGCTGTTATGAACTAAATTGTTACTGATTTAAATATGTGAATTTGTTTACCATTAAAACATATGATAGCTTTCAGTAAAGCTTGTGGTAATTACAAAGCAGGAAAAGGATATAGATAATGCAAAGTATGGTATTTATTAGAAGTGTTCTCTAACGATGTTTTCTTTACAAATCCCAATCCATACTGAAGAGGAGCCAAGATACTGACATCCTCGTGAGCAAAGTATAGGTAGATCTAAGCCAATATAAAGAAACCAGAATTGTTAGAAAAATGTTTTAAATTACATATTTACAAACTAAGAAAATTGTATTAGAAAATCCATTACTATTTTAATATCCCATTGTGATCTGTCTCGAGTGCTTTGTGGTGGCCAGAACATGATCTGTAAAACATAAAACATAAAAAACAGTCCTGTCTGAGGTTTCCCGGAAGCTTAACCCAGAAGCTTTTTGATAAAGCTGACTTATATCTTCACAAATCACTCTAATTAATGTTAGTAGACAAGCAGTCTGACTGTGACCTGCAGCTATTGAGACCCTCTGCCAAGAAATGGGCTCTGTTCCAAATAGTCCATACTGGTGCATTGCACATATTGGTAATTAGCATTGCATGCACATTGATCTGCCAGACTACTCATATTACAGAATCACTTTTAGTGCTTTCAGTAGTCTTTGGAGTTTTAAAAGCATGCGACTGTGATGAATTACAGAATAATGAAACCACACACATTTATACATTTTTATGAATTTTGCATTAAAGTCCTTCTTTAACAATAAAGTTTCTTACAGTCTGCTCACTTGTCTTTAACATTAGAGCTGTACTAAGTCCTCTTGAAATTAGGCGAAAGATTATTACACAATTTAACTTTTTTCAAAGTTTGCAAAAGTAAATCAAATTCAAGTTATATTTCAACTGTGTGGTTTATTTTAACTGCTTGCTTGTTACAGAAATGCCATTTCAATCTCTTTGAAATTAGTGGAATGAAAATCCATCTTGTTTTACACAGGATGTGTGATAAGCTCCAACAGAAGCAATGAAGGAAAATAAATCTACCCAAAGGTATTTACAGAGGAACTAAAAGAATATTGTTTGTACAGAAATCTAAAATGTACCAAATTTCAGAATTTCAGCTCATTTGAAGTTCCTCGAAATAAAGCTTTCTTCCTTGCATTCCTTAGTTGGTGTTGCTCTTGTTTCTTGTACACAGAGCTTTGGCAGTTATTTAAAATAACAGCTGCTCAATGGGAGTTACAGACTATTAATGAATTTGCTACTGTGATACATAAAGGTCCTCTACTTTTCGTATAGGGCTGACTTTTACCAAAAATCAGCTAAGTGTCGCTTATGAGGACTTTTGTGGAGAATTTCTCTCTGTAAGCTCTAGTGAGTTATCTCATGCAATTTTATGCTCCTCACCTCACTATATACCACACCTCTCTCGTTATTGTGTACTTGCCAGTGGCGGAGGTACTTGCATTATGCCGGGAGCTTGAGGGACTTGCACCGCTGGTATCATATATAAAGTCCAGTTGTACATCAGGACAATTGCTGCTAGCTATACATAGCTCTTCATAATAAACTTAGTGGGAGGAAAATGAAAAAGAACAAATGTATGATGAGGGCTCATATCTAACACAGATGACACTTCTTTGCAAATGCAAACTCACATCCGTAAATGTATTGCTTATACATCAGCACCTGTCTGATCAACAGTCATCTTAAATGCAGCTATAAGCTGTGCAGGCTACTTGCCCTTAGCATCATGCCATTACAGAACCCTTTTTAAGACAGTACTACCCTTTCTCTAATGCCGAGTGTATCAAAGCATCTTGTCATTGTCATTGTAGGGATGAAAAATTTCGGAGTATCCTCAATCAATTGAAAATGTGAACCCTTTAATGAACAATAGAAAATTGATGTAGGTGATGTAGTGAACCTGCTGCATGTCTGAACCTACATTCACTCTGAGTGTTGATGGCTACTATCCATGGAGCATACCCTGAGACACCTGGCCAAGATGGAGCTCATTGAATGATTGTGCCAGCCAGCATGCAAATGTGTCTTTACAACATTATCCCATCATGCTCCATAGCCACCATCCCCCTTGTCCCTTTTTTCCACACAATGCAGCATTGGCAAACCACCAATTTCAGAACATTATCATACTTGCTCTCAGTTCAACTCTCATATGAGTTCAGTCCTTTAGGACATGACTTTGTAGCTCAGGGACATATGTGACTAGTCATAGACATCTATGACTACCACGTATCTACCAGATCATTTTTGATACCTGTACCACTCCAGTGGAACCTTGACCAAGAGCCCAAAATGGGTGTCCCACATCATTGTAGCATGCGGTGTTCCTTCACAAATGGAGCTAATGAAGGGGAATGCCCTGAATGCTGATGAATTGTGGATTTGATAGTAATCCTCTCAGGATGAAAATGAGGAGCAGGAGGGCTGTCCAACATGACAGAGCAATGCATATCAAGCCTAAGTTGCCAGAAATAACCTAACTGAAACCCAGTTCCAGATAAATGGCCTGTGTTTGACTATGTTTAATTGTTTAACATTCTGCTAGTTATATGTTAACACTTGCTGAGTGCAAAGGACATGTGGACCTTGTTATTTATTGCAATCCTTGACATTGTGTTGAATAAATTTCTTATTCAACAGATTATACACTTGATATCTTTGAACAACCCCTCGGCTGTTATCTGCAGATTACATATTCTACTGACTGTTAGTGGGAAAGCAACAATGAGAAAATGCACCAGCACTTAAATTAGATAGATCCTAGGTCTTTCATCAGGTTATGACGTCTAAGTGTTATCCAGTGAATTTCTCATAACAAACAGCGTATGTTGAGAGAAATCTACTTTTGACCTTCCATCATCAGTTACTTTTCAATGTATACGATTTTTGTAGACTGCAAAGATGACCTGATTTAATTGAGCATACTCTAACACAACACTGAGTATCTAAAAGTCAGGATTTTATGCAGCTTTTCCCAGCAGATCAATGTACAATGAGGGAGAGTTGAATTCAAGTGTGTTCCCTTGGAAAGCTAATTCACTGAATGAACCATCTCCTTCAGAGATGTGTGGCATCATCACTGATTCTGTATCACTAGCCAGGCCAGCATTTATTGCCTGTCGCTAATTGCCAAGGGGGCAGATATAAGTTGTGGTTCATGTAGCTCAGACTGACAGTTCCTTTCCCTAAAGGGCTTGTTTGAACTAATGGTGAGTTTTAATCCACCACCCCCGCCCTCCAGTAATCACCAATGGTTCCAAGGTCATAATTGGATTCTTCATTTCAGATTTGTATTGAATTTAAATTCCACCATCTGCCATGGCAGGATTCGAATCAAGGGCCCTAGCACCTGAGTCTCTGGAATAATAGTCCAGCAATAATTTTATTAGGCCATTGCCTTCCAATAAGTTCTGTTCAAAATATAAATTCATTTGATGTAGGTGAAAAGTATCTACAAGGAACTACAACATTCTTTGTATGTTAAGCTTGTTGTGATCAACCAGGAGGTCTGGTGAATTAAGAAGGAGAGCCAGTTCATTTTCTCCTCAGCAGCTTGACAATTTGAAATTTCCTGTCTGGGACCATGATAACTTGGGGAACTTTGCCCAGAGTCTGGTTGAAATAAATGCTTTACCATTGTAAGTTCTTTCATCCTTGGAATGTCTGAAAAGGCTGTCCCCTGCTTGCTTGGATTGAACTTAACCAGATCTGAAACTGAAAACAGCAGACATTTTAACAGTGCAAGTGAATGGATATTTAAATGAAGTTCCATCTGTACTGGCTATGTGCCCGGAGTAAGTTTATTTTAAGTAAGTTTACCGACTAACTGTGACAAACCTGCCTGATATTCCTGCACCTGTCTGTGCACTTGATGAAGTCATTAATGGCTGAAAACATGGGATAGTTTTACAGTTGGGGCTAAGAGATTGCCCAGTCTTCTGAGTGCCAGAGACCTTCTCTACCTAGCTGCAGATTTGTTAGTGATGTGTTCACTAGATTGTGGTCCCAGCTCTAAACTGGATAGAGTTCACACTGCGATGAAAGTTTCTAAGTTGGTGGTGAGTGCAGGTGAAACCCTTACTAGTGCATCCTCTGAGGTTTCAATAGCTTCCTCCTCAAAAGTGGAGGTGGAACTGGAGCTGACGATTTCCAGTGCTGGCCTCTTTGCCAAGGTTTGCTGGTTGTAGTCATTTCCTGCATATTAGGTGAGAGGGAAATACTTGGATAAACAGGATGAGGTTTTGCAGATTAAGCATGTGTTGGCACTGGTGGTAATTGGACAGGAATATAACACAGCCTAATGAAGCTTAGGGGGTTGGTTATACCCTGAAATCTTTCTGTACCCAAATGGAGCAGTCATGTTCTTCTCAAGCCAAATCAGTAGTTTCACCTTTCGAACATCTCCCTCTCGACCACCCTTTACACCAAAATCTCCAAGTAATTATATACAACATGGGGAGTGAGCTTCCCGTTCTTCTGAGCCTTGTTCTGAATGTAGAGGCTTTAGATATGGCACCAGTGACATGAAAGCAGGGAGGCCAGGTTGACCTCATAGAATATGAATACCCTGATTGGGGTTGTTAATCTGGTCCAATCAGTGAGCCCTGACTGACAGGTATAAACAGAAGTGTCAGAAATTCTGTTCACTCTGACAGCTGGATCTGAAGGAGTTGGATCAGTGACAGATACTGTGCACATTTAACTAAAGGGTGACTTGGTGACAGGATACCAGCCTCTGTGGAGTTATTTCAGTGAGAACATCATCCTCTCCTATCACATGATACTCCAAGAAAGGGAACCCAGGAACCTGTTTGTATAAATAATAATATTTAATAAAGATCAGAAGATTGTGTGAGAAAAGTTGTTTTTAGCGATGAATCTCATTTGACATAACAGTTTCACTGAATATGGGAAAATTCCACCTAATATTCTGAGTTTTACAAGCGTGAGCTGGTTGAATATTGTCAGTTGTCTTCCTATTGTGAACTGCTGAAAAGACATGTGATACCAGTCCCTGGCATCACACTGACACTGACATTCTGATACAATCTTACCCAATGACTGGAGAATGGATATCTCCCTTAGCAATTCAAAATAAACAGAGTATTAACAGTAGCCAACCGGCCTGTGTTTGCAAACTTCAGAAGATACAATCTAATATTAGATGTGATTCCACATTTGGACAGCACATTCTGAACAATCCCAAGCATGCTAAGCATTATATCAATTATTGATTTAAAATTATTAGTTGGGCTCATAATGCAGCTTAATTATTCCTTTAAAAGCTTTTGTCTCTCATTTTTCATAATCTTCTTATGGTTTTATTTCATTGGTTTCCACTTTTGAACTTGTACTATTTTGGAATCCACTTGATCAGACCCAGAAAGGAACTCCAGCTCCATTGCACATTTGTATGGAGTAAATTAATTTCAATGGTATAGTGATGAGAATGCAACCAATGATAACAGAATTCAGTTCAATTCTGATTCCCCTCACGTCAAAAAATCAGTATTTCAGTTCAAACATGACGAGTGGCTATTTAAGTGAGGTGCAATTTAATTACAAATGGCCATGGTACAGTATTGAGCATTTGAGATTATTTTCCTTCAGTGAACGCCTCACGCCCATTAGTTACAGCATATATTTAAATGTCCAACTGAATTGTATTGAATTTGGATTAGTTGCTTGATGTGTAATGACCATTAATCATAAGGTCGTCCATGAAAATGTCAACATTTTAATTATAACATATATTTTTAAAAAGAGGACTACTGCAGTCAAACAATTGACTATTGACATCAGTTTAGTTGCTATCTGGAGAGAGAGAGAGAGAGAAACCCTGGAATGTCATATTCTACGAGGTGTCAAGGATGCTTCAAAAGGGATGAAGCTGAAATGGAGAAAATGCAGTACCAAAAAAGTTGTAATCTCTTGGGAGTTATAGTAGACTGTGAATATGATAGGAGAAAAGACATAACTCTGGCTGAGATATATGTTTTGTGTCTTCCCTTTTCAAGAATGCACAAGAAAGGTTTAAAAGCTAGATCAACCCTTGCCTGTGAGCACTAGTGGGAGAAGCTATGATAGCGAGCTGAGCTACTCGTGTAAAAATTTAGGTTGGAGTGCTAGTGTGCTTTCAAGGTCACAGCTAATGAATGATCCACTAGCCAGCCTTGTGTTGCAAATATACGGCTCTCTCACTGAGTGCTGCCAGCCAACCACTGTGAAAGGAATAAGGACAAGAGGATTTCAATAAACCTACAAAACCAACAAAATCTCAAATCAGCTGCTCAACTACTATAATTAATGCTACTGGAATTATCCACTGCAACAGACAGAATGTGATATTATCTATTCTTCAGAAATGACCCAGAGACTGATCTGTACTTCTTAAACAGCGGGATTTATCAGGGTACATGCACACAGTGCAGAAAATGAGAGCCAGTTAGAGATTTAGACTATGTGAATTGTTACTTTGATACCAACTTTTTAAAAAATGCCAAAGGCTCATTTGAATTTGCACTGCTATGGTATGGAGTTGGCTGCAGAATTGGGAAAATTAGTTTTGGAAGATCTAAAAGTTCTACCTCTCAAATACACCCATCCCATACTATACACAGATTCACTACGTGCAGATGCATGTACTCATGAGCAACTTTCCCTCAAAGCTGCGCAGTTGACTCTCTGATGTTCCTTGCATGATGATCAACATTGACCAGTGGTTCTGGAAGATATTGCCATGCACGGGTCTCGCTACCGGTAAGGAAGTTAGAGAGAATGCTACTCATGAAGTCAGCCCCAGATCTGATTTTATTTTTCCTAACTGAAGATTCCAGTAGGTAACATGATCCTTCATGGTGACAGCACTAGGAATTTCTAGGAAGCACTTTTTTAGTGTTATCTGTGGGAGGTTTGTGACCCTATCCCCCATGGATAACAATGATTTGGTCAGGCACTTAGGATTGGATATTCCCCTGAAAGCCAGGAAATCTGGAATAATAAAAGGAATCACCAAAAGGAGTTATGGGTGACTGCTGAGGACAGTGAAATGGATGAAGTCATTGAGAGATGAAAATTGAATGAGTATAAATTAGAATTTCAAGCAAGAGAAAGGGAAAGACAAACAGAGAGAATAGAAAAGGGAGAAAGAGAGCAAGAAATGGGACCTAAATTGGGAGCAGATGTTCTCAGGGAAATGCACAACAGAAATTTGGAGGTTATTCAGGGAACATTTGCTGATCATGCTGGATAGGTTTGTCCCATTTAGGCAAAGAAGGGATGGTAGGATGAAGGAACGTTGGGTGACAGGGGATGTAGAACATCTAGTCAAGAGGAAGAAGGAAGCTTACTTAAGGTTGAGGAGGCAAGGATCAGTCAGGGCTCTAGAAGGTTATAAGTTAGCCAGAAAAGGACTGAAGAATGGATTTAGGAGAGCTAGATGGGGCATGAAAAAACTTTAATGGGTAGGATTAAGGAAATCCTTAAGGCATTCTACACTAATGTGAAGTACAAGAGGATGGCTAGAGTGAGAGTAAGAGTGATCAGGGAGACTGGAGGGAACTTGTGCCTGGAGTTAAAGGTGGTAGGGGAGGTCCAAAATGAATACATTGCTTCAGTATTCACGACTGAGAGGGACCTTGACATTTCTGAGGACAACATGAAATAGACTGATATGCTAGAACAGGCTGATGTTAAGGTGGATGTACTGAACATTTTGATAAGCATAAGGATAGTTAAGTCCCTTGGGCAAAATAGGATATTACCCAGGTTTCTGTGGGAAGTGAGGGAAGAGATTGCTGGGGTTTTGGCAATGATCTTTGTGTCCTCACTGTCCACTGGAGTAGTGCCAGATGATTGGAGGGTAGCAAATATTATATCCTTGTTCAAGAAAGGGAATAAGGATAATCCTGGGAATTACAGACCAGTCAGTCTTACGTCTGTGGTAGGCAAATTATTGGAGAGGATTCTGACAGACAGAATTTATGATGACCATAGCTTGATTAGAGATCATCAGCATGGCTTTGTGAGGGGCAGGTCATACCTCACAAGCCTTATTGAATTCTTTGAGGATGTGACAAAACACATTGATGAAGGTAGAGTAGTGGATGCGGTGTACATGAATTTTAGCAAGGCATTGATAAGAATTGGCTGGCTCATAGAAGATAGAGGGTGATAGTACTTGGAATGTGTTCAGCCTGGAGCTCAGTGACCAGTAGTATTCCACAGGGATCTGTTCTGAGACCTCTGCTCTTTGTGACCTTAATAAATGATTAGGATAAGGAAGTGGAAGGGTGAGTTAGTAAGTTTGCTGATGACACAAAGGTTGGTGGATAGTGTGGAGGACTGCTGTACGTTGCAATGGGACATTGACAAGATGCAGAACTGGGCTGAGAAGTGGCAGATGGAGTGCAACCTGGAAAACTGTGAAGTGATTCATTTTGGAAGGATGAATTTGAATGCAGAATACAGTATTAAAGGCAGGATTCTTGGCAGTGTGGAGGAACAGAGTGATCTTGGTTTCCATGTCAATAGATCCCTCAAAGTTGCTACCCAAGTTGAGAAGGTTGTTAAGAAGACATATGGTGTGTTGGCTTTCATTAGCAGGGGGATTGAGTTTAAGAACTGCGAGGTTGTGCTATTGCTCTGTAGACCACACTTGGAATATTGTGTTCAGTTCTGGTTGCTTCATTGTAGGAGGGATGTTGAAGCTTTAGAGAAGGTGCAGAGGAGATTTACCAGGATGCTGCCAGGACTGGAGGGCATGTCTTATGAAGGAAGGTTGAAGGAGCTAGGGCTTTTCTGACTGGAGCAAAGAAGGATGAGAGGTGATTTGATAGAGGTGTACAAGATAATGAGAGGCAGAGAGAGAGCGAAAAGTCCGAGGTTTTTCCCAGGGTAGAAATGACTATCATGAGGGGGCATAATTTTAAGTTGATTGGAGGTAAGTTTAGGGGAGATGTCAGAGGTTGATTCTTTACACAGAGAGTGGTGGCTGCATGGAATGCACTGTCAGTGGTGGCAGTAGAGTCAGATACATTCGGGACATTTAAGCAACTCTTGGATAGGCACATGGATGATAGGGAAATGGAGGGAAATGTAGGTTAGTTTGATCTTAGAGTAGGATAAAAGGTTGGCACAACATTTAGGGCCGAAGGGCATGTCCTGTGCTGTACTGTTCTATGTTCCATGTAAATGGAAAAGAGAGAGAAGAGCAAGGGGAAGAAAAGGGACAATTTCAGCAAAAATGGCAAAATGAGGAATTTTACTAAAACAACTCAAGCTGAGGAACAGGAATCCCATATGCCATACACACGAATGCTTAAGACTTGAGGGTGGAGGCAACTATTAACTCATTTATTTCCTAAGTTTGAGAAGGTGGTGGTGCAAACTTTCCTAATCTCTTTTGAATGGATAGTAAACATTTGAAGTGAGCAGTCCAACATTGATGCTTATTGTTGCAGAGCAAGCTTTCAAGGGAAAGCTCATGAGATTTATTCCCTCTTGCCTAAAGAAAGTATCGCTGATTACAAAACAATAAAAAGGTTTACCCTCAAGTGAGTTCCAGTTAGTGCTGGAGGTCTGCCTTCAAAACTTCCATTACCCCCAGGAAATGGCCTGACCAGATGTATCTGGAATTTGACAGGCTTAATCAGCTTGCTTTTGACCAATTGGTAGAAGCAGTTAACACAGAAATCACTGATGAAAACCTTTGTGGAAGAATTCTCCTTTCAAAATTAGAAAAAAATACTCCAATCCCTTTCCCATACAAATGCACCTAGAGGTACAGACTGTGATGACTGATGATTGTGAGCTGATCCACAAACCGCTGTTCTTGAAGAAACCCTTCCTTAAACGTCTCCAACCAACTGGAAAGCACAGAGGTCGGAAGAATGACAGAAAACTTAACACCTATGGAAGACAGTGAAATGCTGTGGCAGAATGGATAGCGCTGAACTGAAAAGTGAGGCCAAGAAGCTTGTTTTAATTATTGGAGGATAAGGCATACCAGGGCTACAGAGAAATAACAGCGGGATTTATCAGGGTACATGCACACAGTGCAGAAAATGAGAGCCAGTTAGAGAGCATGGCAGACCAGGCTATCTCTCTGATTGTAGCTGAGAATCCCTGTAAAGGCACTTGTGGAATGTGAGTGTTGTTAAATGAAGGGCTTGAGGGATATTTTCTCATCAGCTTGTTCTGAGAAGGTATGATACACTGCTGGAGAAGGTGGGACTTACACTGAGATTTTGTATCCAGCATGATTGTGGCCAAATGTCACCAAGAAGAGGCAAGCAAGCCTGTAATGATACTAAGGATGCAAGGGCCATCGAGCTCGGGGTGTTTGTGCCATAGTGCTGATAAGAAGGATAGAAGTAGGGTACACGCCAGTCGACCTGGGTGTATCTGGAATGTGACCTTGTAACAGGACCAGTGACTGTGGAGGTCATCCTCACTATTCCTGTGGATGGAATTGACCTGCTCCTCAATGAATGAGCTGGCAGGATCAAAAGTTATAGCAACCTCAGAAGTCTCCAAGAAGCCTGTTGAGGTCAGAGAGACCGAAAGCTGCAAGAGAAAATGCCAGGCATTTTCCCTCACTTTATGAACACAGGGTCTATAGCCAAACAAGTGGACAGATAGTGCAGGTGAAGATGACATTGCAAACAGATGCCCTTTCAGTCTATCTGACTTTGTTGGAAATGTGTAAGACACAAGGAGGTAATAAATAGAAATTCCCATTGTTAAAATCACCAGCTTAGACTGTTCACACTGAAGCTGAAGCAGTCAAAGTGGTAATACATTAAAAATGAGTTGCTAATGAGGAAATCGAGGTCCTCAGACTTGCAAATGAGGAGTTGACAGTGACAGTGGTGGAGCTGAGATACCATAGGGAAATATTGTGGCAAGCTCATTAAATTCTGATGGCTGCGCAAACCAGAACAGAGTAGAGACTATGGATCATATTAACAAATGTCTTCAAATGTAAGCTTATTGGCTATATAGGGAGAAGGAGAGATAGACTCTGGAATATCACACCTGGTAAGGTATCAAAGAAGCCTCAAAGGGATGGACAGAAAAGAGAGAAAATGTACTACAACTGCTGTGGAACTGTCATCTACCATGAGTTATCTCAGACTGTGAACATGAAGAGAAAAGATAGCAGTCTGGTTGAGAGATATAATTTATACCCTCCCTTTTAATAAATGCACAGAAATAGGAGCTAAAAGGAGGTTCAGCTTGGTCTGTGTGCTAACAGAACAGGATGTGTGAGCAAGCTGAGGTACTGATGTGTACTAGCCTGGTTCGAGCTCTAACCGAAATTAACTTGTTAACTCAAGAATGCCTGGCTAAATTGGCTTCTTTTAAAACATAAATTGTGGATGGCACGGTGGCACAGTGGTTAGCACTGCTGCCTCACAGCGCTAGAAACCCAGGTTCAATTCCCGCCTCAGGCGACTGACTGTGTGGAGTTTGCACGTTCTCCCCATGTCTGCGTGGGTTTCGGCCGGGTGCTCTGGTTTCCTCCCACAGTCCAAAGATGTGCAGGTCAGGTGAATTGGCCATGCTAAATTGCCCGTAGTGTTAGGTTAGGGGTAAATGTAGGGGTATGGGTGGGTTGTGCTTCGGCGGGGCGGTGTGGACTTGTTGGGCTGAAAGGCCTGTTTCCACACTGTAAGTAATCTAATCTAATCTAATAAATTTATTTGGTATGGGAGAAAGTTATCCACAGGGAGGGGATTCATTATAAATTAAACTTGTTATGACTAACTGAGGGGATGGGTGGATAAAGAAGGGGAGTCAGTTCAGCCTGAATTATTGGGAAACCTGATTATTTGGAATATCCTGTCAGGAACTGGAATAAATTGGTGAACCTCACCTGGAGTCTGATTGTAAAAGGCATCAGTATTCAAGTTGGAAACTCTTAAATCATAAACCATTTTATTCTGTAACTGGACAGATATACCAGATTGGAAAAGGTAAGTTGTGTGTTATTGCAAGTCTTAAAAATTTCAATGCTACACGTTTTCATCAGATAATTCACACTAATATTGTTGTGGTTCTGTTCGCCGAGCTGGGAATTTGTGTTGCAGACGTTTCGTCCCCTGTCTATAGTACTATTATAGGACAAGCCAAACAGAGAACAGCCAGGGAATTCCTTGAGGCATGGCACTCATCCACAGATTCAATCAATAAGCACATCGATCTGGACTCAATATACCGGCCACTGCAACGGACAGCTGGAACTGACAACCAGAAGCGGCAGATTCAAACCACTACAAATGCCGGAGAAAAGATCACAGAAGTGCTTCACAGGAGGCTCCCAAGCACTGAGGATGTCACCTAGACAGGGGACGAAACTTCTGCAACACAAATTCCCAGCTCGGCGAACAGAACCACAACAACGAGCACCCGAGCTACAAATCTTTTCACAAACTTTGATCACACTAATATTCACATGCTGTGCTTTCTACATAAAGACATAGGACGTAGATGGGTTGGTAGTCATGTGCTGTGCCATTGTAAATACTGCTACACAAAATCACATATATAATAATTCAACAGGAATATTATGGATTGGTATAGTTACAGTGATCCAGTCCAAGGTCTCACTACATTTTCACAAATCTGCTTTACAGAAGCATCATTACCTCTTCCTTGACTGTTGATGATGGAAAGGCAATGTGAATAAGTGATGATCTGTGATGACTTTGTCAGAAGTTCTTCAGGACTAGACACTGTGTCGGTTGGGGATGACATCAGCGGAGCTGACCCTGTATAGGTAAGGTGAGTATTGCTTACCTCATCCAGCTGAATAGAAGATTTCCCACTGCTTAGGGATGTGTACCAGGATATTATTTGGATGGGGAAGTTCCTGACTCTGTTTTTTGAGCAGCAGGTCATTGTGCATTATAAACAACTATGCAAGATGATCATCATCCAAATACAGATATTTTAACAAAATGATGGTATCAGACTAAAAGGTGCACTAAGAATACAGCAATATATTCAGTAATAACATGTGAGAAATTAAAATTTGCATTTAATGTCTTTTTGATCAGAAGACTGGCTTGTCATTACATCTATAGTTGCTTGTCACTATGCTTTCTTTGGCTGTATGGAAATGTAGTGAACATAATGAGGTCAGCTAGGTGGACCTCACAGAATATGCTTTCTATTATTAGGGCTGTTAACCTGGTCCAATCAAGGAGCCCTGGCTGACAGATATAACCAGGAATGTTTTGCTCCTGGGCCTGGCCAAACTGGCCATAAACAGGTCGAGGCAGCGGGCCGTGGAGGGGGTCGTTAGGGCCGACTGCCTGCCCCTCTTCCGCGGTTACGTTAGGGCCCAGGTGTCCTTGGAGAAGGAGCACACGGTCTCCACCAACACCCTGGAGTTGTTCAGGGAGAGGTGGGCGCCGCAGGGAGTGGAGTGCATTATTTCCCCCTCCAACTCTATTTTGATTTAGTCCCTACCCTCCCCTTCACTGTTTTGATCACACAGCACTGTCCCTTGATGTGAAGGGCAGTGTTTGTCACTGGCCACACGGGTGTTTTCCTATCTTCCTGGTGGTGGAACTTGAATAAAGATTTGTGCACTTTGTGTCTTTCACTGTGTCCCACACCTGCACACACACACACCATGGGTGCTGGGGATAAAATAAGCACTACCACACTTAGGCGGTAGTGTGGGGGTTAAAAAGGAAAAAAAAAAATAAACAGGAGATTATAAAAATAATAAATAGGGATTCACACAGCAAAAAAAAATATAACCATGGAATCCCCGGACGGAATTTCACAAAGAAAAAATAACCAGGAATGTTTTGCTCCTGGGCCTGGCCAAACTGGCATAAACAGGTCGAGGCAGCGGGCCGTGGAAGGGGTCGTTAGGGCCAACTGCCTGCCCCTCTTCCGCGGTTACGGTATAGCCCGGGTGTCCTTGGAGAAGGAGCATATGGTCTCCACCAACACCCTGGAGTTGTTCAGGGAGAGGTGGGCGCTGCAGGGAGTGGAGTGCATTATTTCCTCCTCCAACTCTATTTTGATTTAATCCCTACCCTCCCCTTCACTGTTTGATCACACAGCATTGCCCTTTTGTGAAGGGCACTGCTTGTCACTGGCCACTTGGGTGTTTTCCTATCTTCCTGGTGGTGGAAATTGAATAAAGATTCATGCACCTTGTGTCTCTCACTGTGTCTCACACCTGCATACACACAACATGGGTGCTGGGGGAAAGGTAAGCACTACTGCAGTTAGGTGGTAGTGTGGGGGTAAGAAAAAAAAGAGAAAAAATCAGGAATGTCTGAGGTTCTGTTCACTCTGAGGAAGCTGGATCAGTGTCAAGGATGTTCCACATATAAATAAAGGGTGACTTGGTGATGGGATACCAGCCTCTGTGGAGTTATTTCAGTGGTAACGGGAGTGGGATTAATGATGTAACTGTGCAAAAGCACCTACTAGCTGAAGCCCAACTGGACTTCAAACAGGCACTGCAATGGCTCTATCATTGGAAAATGTGGCAAGTGGAGCATATGAGTTCCAGGATATTCTGATGGAAGTGGATACCCTCGCCAGTCCAACTGAGCTTGGGGAATACCACGTGATTGAGGGAAATTGAAAGCCTCACTCAGAACATATCCTGAACAGAGCAAGTCTAGGTCAGCCATGGCAAAATCCCAAAACAAAGCCAGTCCTTGGCCAAATGGTTAAAAACTTCTTCAGGATCTGGGCTGGCAACCATTATAGTTGCTGCCGATGTGCAGAGTAGAGACAGCAGAAGAGTCCCACTGGAACTAAATGGAGTAAGAGAACTCATAGGCTGGTACCCGGGAGAGTGCACACCCTGGAATGTGGGAGGTTATGTCTGGTGAACAGGATTGAATGCAGACATAGCTGCGTTGGTGGGGAAACTCTGGACTCGGTTGCACTTGAACTATGCAGGATTTTCACGGGCTCAATGTTCTTACTCAATGGGGACGCCCACTCAAAGTGGCTGGATGTGCATAGAGTTCATTTGTCCAACATGGGGCCAACTATAGAAAAACTGCTGGCATCTTTTGCAATACACGGACTCACAGATGTGTGGGTCACAGATAATGGGCCATCACTTACCAGCAGGGAATTTGAATATTTCCAAAAATTGAATGGTATTCATCATATAAGGTCAGCTCCATACTATCCATCATCCAATGGTCTGGCAGAAAGAGCTGTCCAAACTTTGAAGTCAGGCTTAAAGAAACAGCCGACAGCTTCACTAGCTACCAAACTGTCCCAGTTACTATTCGATTATAGGACCACCCCACATGCATCGACAGGGACAGCAGAGTTGCTAATGGGGAGAAGATAACACACCAGGTTAAATCTGATCTTTTCAGACCCGGGGGAAGGGTGAAATGTCCTCAGGAATGCCAATGCTAGACAAGCGAGAGAGACCAGCTTACTTCAGGGGATAAAGTTTGGTGTAGGAACCATAGGAATCGCCCTGCGTGGGTAAGAGGCATGGTTGACATGAAGTCAGATCCAGTGATATATAAAGTTCAGGTAGCTGCAATGGTCCTGAATAAGCACGTGGACTACAGAGAGCTGAAAACTTGCAAATGTGCCCAGCTCCTCGACAACCTTACTGACTATTCTGGAAGAAACTATATAAGACAGGGGAAATTAACAAGACAGACCTCCAAAAAATGCAACCTGAAGGATCCAACACACCCTGTTTCTATGGATTACCAAAGGTACATAAACAAGGGCCCCCCCCCGACCCATAGTCTCACTTCCCCGTATACCGACATACAAACTGCAAAGGAACTGAAACACAAACTGAAACATCTAGTAGAAGATGCAACTACTCTATTCACTCCACCCAGAAGTTCCTTGACATCATGAAAGACACCAAGGTAAAAGACGATGAGCTGAAAATGTGTTGCTGGAAAAGCGCAGCAGGTCAGGCAGCATCCAGGGATCAGGAGAATCGATGTTTCGGGCATAAGCCCTTCTTCAGGAATGAGGAAAGTGTGTCCAGCAGGCTAAGATAAAAGGTAGGGAGGAGGGACTTGGGGGAGGGGCGTCAGAAATGTGATAGGTGGAAAGAGGTCAAGGTGAGGGTGATAGGTCAGACTGGGGTGGGGGCGGAGAGGTCAGGAAGAAGATTGCAGGTTAGGAAGGCGGTGCTGAATTCGATGGATTTGACTGAGACAAGGTGGGGGAGGGGAAATGAGGAAACTGGTGAAATCCGAGTTCATCCCTTGTGGTTGGAGGGTTCCTAGGCGGAAGATGAGGCGCTCTTTCTCCAACCGTTGTGTTGTTGTGGTCTGGCGATGGAGGAGTCCAAAGACCTGCATATCCTTGGTGGAGTGGGAGGGGGGGTTAAAGTGTTGAGCCACAGGGTGGTTGGGTTCCGCCGTCATTTCCGCCACTTCCAAACGGACCCCACCACCAAGGATATATTTCCCTCCCCTCCCCTATCAGCATTCCGTAAAGACCACTCTCTCCATGACTCCCTCGTCAGATCCACACCCCCCACCAACCCAACCTCCACTCCCGGCACTTTCCCCTGCAACCGCAGGAGGTGCAAGACTTGTGCCCACACCTCCCCCCTCACCTCCCTCCAAGGCCCCAAAGGAAACTTCCATATCCGCCACAGATTCACCTGCACCTCCACACACATCATCTATTGCATCCTCTGCACCCGATGTGGCTTCCTCTATATTGGGGAGACAGGCCGCCTACTTGCGAGGCGTTTCAGAGAACACCTCTGGGACACCCGGACCAACCAACCCAACCACCCTGTGGCTCAACACTTTAACTCCCCCTCCCACTCCACCAAGGATATGCAGGTCTTTGGACTCCTCCATCGCCAGACCACAACAACACGACGGTTGGAGGAAGAGCGCCTCATCTTCCGCCTAGGAACCCTCCAACCACAAGGGATGAACTCGGATTTCACCAGTTTCCTCATTTCCCCTCCCCCCACCTTGTCTCAGTCAAATCCATCGAATTCAGCACCGTCTTCCTAACCTGCAATCTTCTTCCTGACCTCTCTGCCCCCACCCCAGTCTGACCTATCACCCTCACCTTGACCTCTTTCCACCTATCACATTTCCGACGCCCCTCCCCCAAGTCCCTCCTCCCTACCTTTTATCTTAGCCTGCTGGACAAACTT
The DNA here is from genome assembly GCF_037043375.1 of Chiloscyllium plagiosum. Classification (NCBI taxonomy): domain Eukaryota; kingdom Metazoa; phylum Chordata; class Chondrichthyes; order Orectolobiformes; family Hemiscylliidae; genus Chiloscyllium; species Chiloscyllium plagiosum. The sequence continues at coordinate 47,341,136 of NW_028270151.1, read as the reverse complement.
TCCTCATTCCTGAAGAAGGGCTAATGCCCGAAACATTGATTCGCCTGTTCCCTGGATGCTGCCTGACCTGCTGCGCTTTTCCAGCAACACATTTTCAGCTCTGATCTCCAGCATCTGCAGACCTCACTTTCTCCTAAAAGACGATAAGGTCATGGTTTCCTTTGTGATGGCCTTATTCACATCATTAAACATTACCCTAGCCAAACAAATACTGCCCTCTCTACTGGATGAACCAAGGACACAAACACCTGAGAACACCAACTCCATCAGCAAGGACTGCATCCTCAAACTAGTTGACCTGTGCCTCACAACCCACACCTCATCTTCAACGACAAGATCTACAAACAAATCAATGAAATGCCTATGGGATCACCAATATCAGGACTTTTAGCAGAAGCAGTTATGCAGAGGTCAGAACTAACAATCCTTTCCATGATCCAGCCCAAGCTTTGGGTCCACTACATGGATGATCCCTTTGTCATCATGAAATGCAACAAATTAGAAGAAACCCACAAGGATACAAACAACAGCCTTGCCAGTATAAAGCTCACCAAAGAAGAAGAGAATAATAACAGACTCCCCTTCTTAGATGCCACAGTAGAATGGAGAGCTGCAGACCAGCATCAACAGGATAGCCATGGACACTGACCAGATACTCAACTACAGGAGCAAACATCTCAACACCCACAAACACAGCTGCATCAGGACATTATTTAAATGAGCCATAACACACTGCAGCACCCAGAAACTACAAGAAGCTGAGGAAAAACACCTATATGAAGTATTCAGGAACAATGGGTCCCCAATAAGCACAGTCTGCCAAGTCCTGCACAACAGACCTGCACAAGAAGACACAACACTCCCAGAGACTTTAGCCATCCTGCCATACATCAAAGACATCTCAGAGATGACGACTAGACTCCTCTGGCACCTAGGCGTCATGGCAGCCCACAAATGTACCACCACACTGAAGCAGCTCCTAATGAATTTAAAGGACCCCATATCAACAACCAGTCGGACAAACATCATGTACGAAATACCCTGCAAGGACTGCAACAAACAATACATTGGACAAACAAGTAGGAAACTAGCCACCAGGATACATGAGCACCAACTAGCCACCAAAAGACATGACCAACTATCACTCGTATCCATACACACAGATGAAGAGGGATACCAATTCAGCTGGGACAATATATCCATCCTGGGACAGGCTGAACAAAGAAACGCACGGGGATTCCTAGAAGCCTAACATTCAAACCAGAACTCCCTTAACAAACATATAGATTGGGACCCCATTTACCAACCCCTCAGAAACAGAACTGGAAATGATATCACCTATCACAAAGAATCGAGGCAGATAAATACCAAGCGGGACAGAACACCAATGCTCACTGTTGAGGTTACCTATCATGGTGACAAAACATCTGAGAACAAATCTACCAGCACAATAAGCAAACTTATAACCTACTCTGGAGTCCTGTGCATTCTCCCTCTCCATGAAATGTCAAAGATATCTCAGAATCTGAGATGGGCACAGTGATGTCGCTGCTTCAATGCCTTTGCTGCCTGAAGAGGAGATGCTCTGGGCCCAAGAGTTACTGTGTGTTACATACTGCCTGTATCACATGCAAAATTGGTGGAAGCTGACGAGGGGGTTCTAAAATGCCACAGGTGGACCTACAAATAAAAGAACTATGTCCCCTGATTGGGGCTGTTAACCTAGCCCTGTCAGGGAGTCCTGACTGACAGTTAGAAACAGAATGTTGGAGCTTCTGCTCACTCTGAGAGCTGGCTCTGAGGACACTGGTTTAGTGTCAAGGACTCTCCATATGTAAATAAAGGGTGACCTGGTGATGGGATACCAATCTCTGTGGAGCTATTTCAGGCAACAATACATTGATTTGCGATTATGGAAAGTAGGATTTAAATCTTTGAGGAAAAGATTGATAATTTGAGCAAAATCAATATGTACATAGGTTTATACTAGAGTTTAGCAGTGGTGATTAGAAATATATTTTGATTGAAGAATCATTGATACTCTACTTGTTTATTCTGAACCAAGATGGTGGTGGAATAGGCATCCTGAGCTGGAACTTGTCCGCTCTAATCGCTTTTCTTTCTTCGTCTCTTGCTTTATTCTTTCTTTTTTCAAGGTCTTTTTAGTTATTTTTCTCTACTTTCCTTCTGGAGCTCAGTCGTGGAGGCAGTGGTAGTGACAGCAGCAGCAGGGTACTCAGAGCAGGGACTTTGTTGGTCAGTCATGAGGCAGTTGCCGTGCCCATGCAGAACTCTGGCAGTCGGCAGCATTGTGGAAGCTGCTGGTGGCCTGGAGAGGCACCAGAGCCTGACTCTGGTAGCCTGAGGTGAGGCTGCTAGTGAGCCCAGATATCGGTGGGCAGCAAGACGGCAACATAGAGCCTCAGGGATCGAGAGATCGAGCTCAGCACGAGAGAGAGCTTGAGCCCTTGTGAGGAAAGCTCAATGTGCAGTGACTGCAGGCCAATAGCTAAAGAAGGACTGTAATTTGGAACTTTAAACTTTATTTCTTATTTACTACTTTATACTGAGAAGAACTGTAATGTTGAACTTTTAACTTTATTTCTTTGTTTTTCCACTTTTTACCTAAGATTTTGTACCTAGATACATTGTACCTAAGATGGTGCCCTGAATGGTGACATTGCAAACTTTTCACTGTACTCCTGTATCCCTTTGCTTGTGTACACATGAAAATAAAACATCATTCTAATTCTAATTCTATTACCTTCATTATTTCTGAACTACAACATGAGTGCCTTTGATTTTCTTTATTAACAGAGAAATTCCCAAATCAATACTCTTTGATAGACTGGATCAATAGAATGGAAATGAGACTTCAAATATTTGATGACATTTTTATAATGTGTAATACAAATATGAGAACAAAGGTATCTTGTGTTGTGTATTTGATTGAATTTAAAAAAATAACTTTAGAGAAGATTACACTTGCCAGCCATTTTAAAAACTCTGACTTGTAAATTCCAAATATTTATCCTAGGTTTTAAAGAAAACCTTGCTTAAAGGGTAAAGTACAGGCGATATCATTTTGATGCCATTACTAGATGCCTACCTAATAGGTTACAGATACCCTTTCACACCGTAGATTGGCCGTTAGGTTTCTTGCTGTGGTTACATCCCACTGGTGATTAATCAAAAACTTGGTTAGCCTTTGATTTTGACTTGAAACCTTGCAAATATCTTTTTCAAATTAAAACAAAGTGACAGGGAGAATTAAAAAAAAGTAGGTAGTTCACAGTGGCAGTTGACCTGTAGGGACTTTGTATCTTCCCTAATGTTTGGAATTTGACCCGTTAAATTACTTCTGTAGCTTGTGTCAACGTAGATCATCAATTACAATATTTCTGGTTTGTAACTAATTTTTAAACTACAATACTGTATAGTACATTTTTCAATGATCGAAGTTAAAATATTACTTTGTAAATGAGAGATCTTCTAAAAAATTCAATGCTGGCTATTTCTAATACAGAGAGTCGAATGTATATTAGCAGATCCCATTTCCTCCTTTAATGATGCGTGCATTTGGTTTGTGAATTAAAATTGTTTGTTCTCATTGTACCTGAAAGCAAAAATGATGAAATCTGTTCATATTTCGGTTTCTATTTGAAAATATTTTTATGTGAAGGCATTATTTGAATCCCGTTAGTTCTCAGTCCACCACTATCATAGATACCAACACTGTTGTTGGTTACAGCCCAAAATTGTGAACATGTTATCAGAACTGCCATCATTCACTCTTGCTTATTAACTGGCAATAGATCTTTAATACTTTTGTATGTATCACACTTATGTAAAACAGAGCCACCTCTCCAATAGAATTGTATTGTCTATGACACTAAAAATTTACCTTAAACTGTTTCACAAAACTCTGCACTATTCTCAATCCTTTGCTGTTAATTCTGACTCTATTCTCCTTTGAAATTTTTGTTATGGGAGGCTTTTTTTCATTAGACTACTAATCTTGAACCAGCTGTCTCTTGCTCCTTGATGGCTTACAGTTGGTTCTCTAATGAGGAGACTTGAGATAATGGCTGGCTGCCAGCTTCAGAGCTGCAGAGCACAGACTAAGAAAAGCACTCATTCAGTCGAGACATTTGGTTTTATTCATCCTAACCTGGAGAGCAAGTCAGGATGTGCTGATGGATGGAGAGACTCGGAGAGAAACAAACTTCACCTGTTTTTTAAAAATAAAATCATGTATTTTTGAAAACTGATTGGGAATCATCCTGGTGAAAGTCTTTTTGTTTACATGTACCTCAATTTATTGCATTTTTAAAAGCTTTTACATCTATTACAAGTACAAAAATTTATCAATTGTGTACATGTCACTGTTAACACAAATTACATCAGCCAACTTTTTCAGTAGTAAATCTAGGTGTTGTTTACCTCTCAAACCTTTAGTTTCCAACTGAGATTCATTTGTCAGATGAAAGTTGCAGCCATTTCTGGCTCTTAATGGTCTTAATGTAAGTGAAGAGGATTTCGTCAATCTCAGTAGATATGGTTTCACTGTGAAATCTGGCCATAATTCAATGCTAATTAACTTTAATTGGGCAATTGCTCTCAAGGAGACCAAAAGAACAGCTGATTGAGGCATTAGAAATATGTGAACATTTATAATCATTTAGTATTGGCAGCAAGATAATAGCACTATACTAACCTACTGCCAAATTCTTATTCTGTTATGGCGCTGCAAGTAATGAAGTAGACATGAGGAGCTGGAGTCTGGTCTAATTCTGGCATACTTTTGCCTAGAGTTTTCATCCCTGTTTTATACCTTGCCTGTTTTATTTTTTCTGGTATTCTCTGAAACAACCTGCTGACTCACAATGTCCCCATTTTGCGCTATTAGCATAAACCACTGGGATTTGATGGGGTATGATTCAAAGAATGCCAGCGGCCCTTTGGTAACTCAATCAATCCACTCTTAACTCCAAACCCATAACCATTCTTCATGTGGGATGCAATGTTTTTGTTCAGTTGATTCATAAAATGCTGAAAAATAATTGCTATATGAATTTATATCCTGGGGAAGCACATTCACTGGCATATGACAATCATGTGCTGAGCTGTAATGTATCACTCTATTCAGTCAAGCAACCACATGGAGAGCAGAAAGATGTACACACAATAAAGCTCCAGTGTTTTGAATCTAATTATTTCTAACTTACAGAAACCAGAAGAGATAGCATGCTGGCAGCAGTTGTCTGTGAGCAAAAACCCAAAAAGTTAAATGAATTTAGATTGGAATTAGATTGAAAATTTAACCCAGGTTAGTGGTAAAAGCAGAGATAAAAACTTTAAAATGAAGTGGCTGCTGCAGAAATGACCTTGTGGCTTCAGCTCAACATGTAATTGGGAACCTGATGATGTCATTGAGGCATTTGAGAAGTGGAAGCAAAAGTGCAGGCAAACTTTCAGTAGCTTTCTGAAAGGCACCAGTGAAGAGGAAAGTTTGAGCTAAAGCTTTCTTTTGTGTGGGCAGGAGCAAAATGGGAGCTGAGTAAAGAAGATAGCAGAAAAATAGAGAAAGATGATATTGAAAAGTTCAGCTCTTATCTCCAAACAAAATCAATTTGTAGGACCCAGAAATATAAATGCCATAGCCTGAGGCAAATATCAGGTGAATCTTCTGAAGATTTCATAACAAAACTGAAAAATGCCAAAAAATGTAAATTCCAGAACACAGATGAAAGATGACTAGTTCAGCTCGCCTGGGGCTTTCAATGCCCTAACGTATGATAAGTATTGATTGGAAAGAACAAACACAATATAGTAAGCTGTATATATACACTGTCAGAGCACATGAAGGCACAAGTAGATGAAAATGCTAGTTACCCAAATGATTGGCCTTTAGTTCACACAGCAATAGGAGCAGGAGTAGATCATTTGACCATTTGAGCTTGCTCTGCCACCCAACTGAATCATGAATGATCATCTACCTCAACATAATTTTTCCGTGCAAGCTCTGTTTCTTGATTCCTTTAATATCTGGCCATCAATCAGTCTCTGAAATATACTCAATGATGGAGCCTGCAAAAACATCTAGGGTAGAGATTCCAAAGATTCATCTTCCTCCATGAAGAAATACCTCCTCAACTTAGTCTGAAATGGCCTCCTATTTTGATCTGAGACTCATGCTCAGGCAGCACCTCATCAAGACTGCAGAAAAAGTTAAAACTTACAAGAAACTCCTCAGTGTACTGCTTGGAACCTCATGAAGATAGAAATGTGTTGCTGGAAAAGCGCAGCAGGTCAGGCAGCATCTAGGGAACAGGAGAATCGACGTTTCGGGCATTAGCCCTTCTTCAGGAAGAAGGGCTAATGCCCGAAACGTCGATTCTCCTGTTCCCTAGATGCTGCCTGACCTGCTGCGCTTTTCCAGCAACACATTTCCATCTCTGATCTCCAGCATCTGCAGACCTCACTTTCACCTCATGAAGATTACAGGCTAAGACCCAAAGGATCTCTACTCTTGTAATTACATACTCACATAACCCAGTATGATGCCAGTATGCCTACTTCAATTTTATTGGCATGTAACTCAGCTTAACAGTGCTAATCATTATAGGTACACTTTCATCAATGCCCCCTTCTCCTTTACCTTCACCTCCCTTCCCTAATATCAAGACTGTAATTACAATAGTGGTCTACTCCAACCCAAGTAGACCTGTTTTATTCAATGATCACTTCAACTCACCAGCAGTACACCTTCCTTCACACAACCCTATATGGTTGAACACACCATATGAAGCAATAACAACTGAGGATCTACGACTGAAGATTTCGCAAGAGAAAGTTTAAAAGAATCTACTTTGTATTGTTGACCCTTGCTCAAGCACCTGAAATTGATCTCTCCCCATGGTGACATGGATTCCTTGTAAACTGTGCCTGACCTGTCAGAGGCCCTTGTGCACCAATTCAACATCAGTGACATCATCAAGATCATCCAGATTGCAACTGTGGTTCACTCTAAACAATGGCTTGCTTTGTTGAGGTGTACTTACTGACTAAACATTGGCTTAAAGATCATCATAAAGATATTGAAAAAATTATTGCTTAACTCTATGATATGCAAAATTAACAAGTGAATAAATATAGAGTATAAATAATGAGGTTTTTTTGGGGTAGGTCATTATTTTCAGAAAAAGCTTTATGTGAGGATTTCTGTATCAATCTGTGCAGTCTACAGCTCTATGGCAAGCAGAAAGGTTTACACTTAAATGAAGTGCCAGTATTTTGAGTCTAAAATCTGATTATTTCTAAATTATGGGAACCAGAAGACATAGCACGTGATACTTTGACATTGTGTGCCAGTAGGTGATTTGATGATTGGGCACACCATGAAGAAGGTTGACCTTGCTGAGTATGAATGCATGTGCATTTTCAGTTGTGATCAAGCAGACAAACAGCTCCTGTAGATGATTCTTTTGCTTAGCTCTGGGATGCCAACCCCAAATCTACCATGCAATGCCATGAAAATAATTAGCTCTTTGCATGTTAAATATTGAACTAGTGATGCCCTGTAGAAGTAGTATTTCAACGGTCTTTACTCATGGGATCAGTGGAGACCCCTATTAAGTTTCCTGATTACAAGTGAAATTACAAAGTGATGGAAGGTGTTAGCAGCAGTGCTATCAAGCAGCACCTGCTCAGCAATAACCTGTCAAATAATGCCTCGTTTGGATTTCACCAAAGCCACTCAGCTCCTAACCTCATTACAGCCTTGGTTCAAACATGGACAAAAGAACTGAATTCCAGAGGTGAGGTGAGAGTGACAGCTGGTTGGAGTTATACCTGGCACATAGGAAGATGATTGTGGTCGTTGGAAGTCAGTCATCTCAGCTCAAGGACATCTCTGCAGGAATTTGTCAGGTAGTCTCCTAAAGCCAATCATCTTCAGCTGCTTCATCAATGATCTTCTCTCCACCATACGGTCCAAATGGGGATGTTTGCTGACAATTACACAATGTTTAGCACCAAGCACAGTGCCTCAGATACTGAAGCAGTTCATGTTCCAATGTAACATGATCTGGATAATATCCAGGCTTGGGCTGAACAAGTGACAAGTGACACTTGATCCACACAACTGCTAGGCAATGTCTATCTCCAATAAGAGGTAAACTAATTGCCTAGCCACCACCCCTTGATATTCAATGGTGTGACCATCACTGAATCTGACATTGTCAACATCCTGGGGCTTAGCATTGACTAGAAATGCAACCAGACTCACCATTTAAACAAAGTGGCTACAAGAGCATATCAGAGTCTATGAATATTACAGCAAGTAACTCACTTCCTGACTCCACAAAGCCTGTCCACCATCCACATGACAAGGCATTGTGGCTCAGTTGTTATCACTGCTGCCTCACAGTGCTAGGGATCAGGTTCAATTCCACCCTTGGGAGACTGTGTAGAGTTTGCACATTCTCCCCAGGCCTGTGTGGGCTTCCTCTGGGTGTTCTAGTTTCCTTCCACAGTCCAAAGATGTGCAGGTTAGGTGACTGGCCATACTAAATTGCCTATAGTGCCCAGGAATGTGCAGGCTAGGTTGGTTAGCCATGGGAACTGCAGGGTTACAGAGATTGGGTAGGATGTTGGGTAGGAGATTGGGTTGATATGGACTCGATGGGCTAAATGGCCTGCTTCCTCTCTGTAGGGAATCAATGATTCTATGAAGTCAGAAGTGTGATGGAATATCTCCCAATTACTTGGATGGGTGCAGCTCCCAAGAAGCTTGAGACTATCCAGGAAAAAGCAGCCCATTTGATTGGCATCACATCCACAATCATCCACTCCTTCTACCACCAATGCTCAGTGGCAGCATATGTACTGTCTACAAGATGCACTGCAGAAATTCACCAAAGTATCTGAGCCAGCACCTTGCAAGCTTAGGACCACTTCCACCTAAAAGGACAATGGCAGCAGATATGTGGGATCACCAGCGCCCACCAGTACCCCTCCAAGTCACTCACCATCCTGACTTTGAGATATATTGCCATTCCTTCATTGTCTCTAGATCGAAATAAAATTTTAATAGAATTAGCAACATAGATATCAGAAGCACAAATAGTAATCTTACAAAAGATTGAGAAAACATCCCAGAGGATTGATAAACTGTCAAAAAAGGAGGGAGTCAAGCAACTTGTAACTATAGGCTTAACTATCGATAACTACAAACATCTCTTAACATTTGCCTGGGGAAAATGTTAAAGTCTGACATCAAGGTTTTAATAGTACTCCACTTGCATAATAAAATCAAGCAGAATTATCATGGCTTTTTGAAGGGGTAATTATGCCTAACACATTTATTATCGACCTCTGAGGAAGTAGCAAGCACGATAGATGAAAGAGATGCAATATTTTTGATTTTCAAATGGACATTCAATGAACAGTGGATTAGTTAACTGATAAAAGACAGAGATTAGAGACAAGAGTAGCATTTTCAGGATGTCAACCTTCAACTAATGGAGTGCCACAGGGATCAGTGCTGGGGGCTTATTTATTTATAGTATATATTAATGATCTGGATGACACTTTGGCAGGAATAAGAGAAGAGCTGAATATTATTTAATCAGGGAAAGGCTGCAAAAAGCTTTAACTCGGAGGAATTTCTGGATCCTTGTACATGAATTACAACACACCACCATATAAGTACTTTTGGTAATAAGGAAAGTAAATGCATTGTTGGCTTTATTTCAAAGGAATGAAGTTTAAAAAAATGAGGTTTTACTAGAATCATGAAAGGTACTAGTCAGAGCATGTGTGAAGTATTGTGAATTGTTTTGGTCCTTTATCTAAAGTGTGATGGACTGGCATCGGAGGCAATCCAGTGAAGGCTCACTATGTTGATTCCAGGTATGGAAGGATTTCCTTATGCAGAGGTTGAGTGAGTTAGGCTTGTACTCGTTGCAGAGCTGAAAATGTGTTGCTGGAAAAGCGCAGCAGGTCAGGCAGCATCCAGGGAACAGGAGAATCGACGTTTCGGGCATAAGCCCAAGGGCGTATGCCCGAAACGTCGATTCTCCTGTTCCCTGGATGCTGCCTGACCTGCTGCGCTTTTCCAGCAACACATTTTCAGCTCTGATCTCCAGCATCTGCAGACCTCACTTTCTCCTCAAAGATTGTACTCATTGCAGTTTAGAAGAATAAGAGAAGACTTGATTGAAATATACAAGATTCCTGGGGCAGAGGTTGTTTCCCTTTGTGGGAGAATCTCGGACCAGAGGGCATAACCTTAAAGTAAGGGGAATTTATTTTTTTGCGGGACAGGGTATCCAAATTGTGGAATTCTTTACAACAGAGGTCTGTGAAGTTTGTACCATTACATACATTCAATGCTGATTTAGATTTTAAATCAGTAAAAGAATCAGGCTGTACAGGAATAAGGCAGTAAAGTGTTCCTGAGAATTATTAGATCAGCCACGATCTTATTGAATGGCAGAGCAAACTTAATGACCTAAATGCCCTTGGTACTCTTGCCCTTAAGGTAGAGGAGGTTGAGCTAGCCATTTCACTGTAGTGCTTGTAGAGATGCTGGGGGTACTTGTAAAAGAGGGTAGGTGTCACAGTGAGTCATTAGTAGTGGTGTCTAATGACAGACTGACTGCAGGGTTACTGTGAAATTTGCAGTAGAATGAAGAGTCATACTTACATATCCAGAGAGACATGGATGTTTTGGCTTCCTCCATAGAAACAGTGCTGATCTTCTCTTGTAGATTCCGGGATTCCATCCTTATAGAATGTATACTGTGAAAGACCCCTTCCCCTGTACTGACTCTCTGCCCTGTGATGGGCTATTTCCTCTTGTGAAGAGAGCAAGGGTGAATTTGCATGACGTGTGGCACAGATGTTAGCGCAGGTGCAATTGGGCAAAAGGTGGTGAAATCTCCTGAGTGAATGAGTAGACTGCACAGAGGCCATAGAAAGTTAATATTATGGGAGATTGGGGGTGGAATTAGTGGTGAAACTGAAAGCGGGAAAATGTTGCAGGCATGAGAGTAGCAGATTATGAGCCTTAATGGGAAGTTAGTGCAGTATTTGAGGTAAAGTGAATGTGAGGTAGCAGAGAGAAGAGTGTGGTACTTTGATAGAACAAAGAAGGTCATTGTCCTTCTATGGCACTGCTGGCCATTCCTCCCGTTCACGGAGACAGCACTGACCCAGGTTCCTAACTCAGACCACATTTTCAGGGTATGGCCTTCCCTGTGGTCCTAAGGGAAAAGCACACTTCTCCTTTGCACTACTGCTCCACCAGAATCACCAAGTCCCTGTCAAAGAATTGTGGTACCATCTTCCCTTTCTCTGACACCTTCTTGAAACATCCTGGACCAAGCAGAACAGTTTTAGAATGCCAGTGTGCATCTGGGTGCACAGCAGCCTTTCAAAATGGTGCAGAAACAAGGAATGATTTTTCTTGGTGGATATTTGCTGAATCGAACTGTTCTTGGAACAGCGCATTGTGAGATGGTGCTAGAATTAGATGCGAAAGGTGTGATTGGTCAGATACAGTGAGAAAACCATCTGTGCTTTGCAGTGAAAAACCTTCCAAAAAACTTGATGCAACTTACTCTTAACCAGAAAGATTAAGATTCAGCCCATTAATTAGATGTTTGAGCAACTGAGGAATTTTATTAACAGCTTTCTTCAAAATAATGTTAAAAACAGTTTGCTGAGGGAACCATTATAACATAATGCCTCTTTTGTGCTGGTGATCCCCATTATGAGCCAATAAAATGTTCCTGGGTTTTCGTTGGCTTCAAACCCAGGAAAAATTGGATTGCAGACACTGTCAAGGACACACAATTTGTCTTTTTAGGGCACTTGCTGCCAATAACTCATTATCAATATAAATGTGCTGTACCAGAGAAAAGTTATTGTAGTAATTTACTTTGTTCATGCTGTTGGCAGGGAGCACCTCTTGCCATGACTACATAATGAAAAACATACGCAGCACATGAACAGATATCTGATACTTGCTGACAGTGAATGAGGCTCCTGACCAAGAGCTCAAACTCAAAACATTACTTTCGCAGATTAGATGAAAACAGAATAACTTTGTCAGGGTGAAATACCTGTTGTCTCTAACTGACTGGAGGGTTCTCACCTCTTATTTGCATCTTTTGCAGAACGCCTTAAATCTATATCTCTGGTTCTTGATCGTTTTACACTTGGGAACAGTTTCTCCCTGTCTACTTAGTATAAACCCCTCATGATTTTGAAATCTTCACTTAAATCTCTTCTCAACCTCTCCTCTCCAAGGAATACAGTCCCAATATCTTCAGTTTTTCTTCAGAACTGAAATTCCTCACCTCTAGATCCTTTCTCAAAAACCTCCCTGTACTTTCTCCAATGCACTCACATCTTTGTTAATATGTAGCACCTTGTATGGTGCACAATGCTTCACCTAAGGTCTAACCAGTTTCCTTGTATAGATTCAGGTTTACCTCTCTACTGTTGGACTCTATGACCCTATCTTGATCAACAGTCATGAGGAGGAGGTGCCAGTGTTGAACTGGGGTGGACAAAGTTTAAAAATCACACAATACCAGGTTATGGTCCAACAGGTGTATTTGGAAATACAAGCTTTCAGTAGCTAGTGGAGCAGGACCATATGATCTTTTGCAATAAATTCCTTGTCCTATGATTGTGCTTTACTAGCTACCTGATGAAGGAGTCATGCTCCGAAAGCTTGAACTTCCAAATAAACCTGTTGGACTATAGCCTGGTGTTGTGTGATTTTTAACTTTGATCAACTGGGCCAGTGGGCTGAGGAACATCAAACAGATTTTAATTTAGATAAATGCAAGTTTTTCCATTTTGGTAAGGCAAACAGGGCACGAATTATACAATCACTGATAGGGTCCTGGGGAGTGTGATAGAACAAAGAGATCTGGAGGAACAGGTTCATAGGTCCTTGAAAATGGAGTCACAGGTAGACATGGTGGTGAAGAAGGCTTTCAGCATACTTGCCTTCATCAGTCAGAGCATTGAGTTTAGGAGTTGGGACATCATATTGCAGCTGTACAAGCCATTGATGAGGCCACATTTGGAGTACTGTGTGCAATACTGGTCACCCTACTATAGAAAGTATATTATTGAACTAGAACAAATGCAGAAAAGATTTACTATGATGCTACCTGGACTGGAAGATTGGAGTTATAAGGAGAGGTTGAATAGGTTGGGACACTTTTCCCTGGAGCATAGGAGACTGAGGAGTAGCCTTTTTGAGGCCTATAAAATCATGAGAGGCATAGATAAGGTAGATAGCTGACAGCTTTTCCCCATGTTGGGGGAGTGTAAAACTAGAGGACATATGTCTAAGATGAGGGAGAGATATACAAAAGGATCCAGAGGGGCAATGTTTTCACACAGAGGGTGGTGACAGTCTGGAATGGGCTATCAGAGGTAGTGGTAGAAATGCATACAATTTCAGGTACCTAAATGGGATAGGGATGGAGGGATATGGACTAAATGCAGGCAAATGGGACTAGTTTAATTGTGAAAACTGGGCAGCATGGACAAGTTGGGCCAAAGAACCTGTTTCCGTGCTGTAGACCTCTATGAATCTAATTACGCCTACAATACTATAACATCATTAACAGCTCTCTCTAGCTATCTGCCCCCCTTTTGGACTTCAGAACATATATCCAGGTCTCTCTGCTCCCTGCACACTCAGTAATATAACATCCTTTATTGTATAGTGCTCTTTGTACCAAAATGTATGACCTCACAGTTCTTTGCATTGAATTTCATCTGCCACCCCCTCTGTGTTCATTCCTCGAATGTGAAAATATCCTTTTGAAGTTAGATAGTGTCATCCTTGCAGTTTATTATTCTCCAACATTTTGTGTCATCAATAAACTTTGACATTGTCCCTTCAAGATTGTGATCATTACTAAATATCAAGGATCCCAATACTGACCTTTGGAAGTCTCCATAAAAAAAAACCTTCCTCCAGCCTGAAAAATAACTATTCACCATAAATCTGTTTCCTATCACTGAGCCAAATTTGCATCATTGTTGCTCCTGTCCCTTTTCATTCCAAAGCCTGTAACTGTCCTCACAAGTTTGCTGTGCAGCCTGTAAAAAATGCCTTTTAGAAGCCCATACACACATCTATATCCTTGCCCTTATTAACCCTCTATGTTATCCCTTCAAAACCTCCAGCAAGTTAGGTAGACACAATTTTCCCTTTACTCCATACTGGCTCTTCCAAATTAACCCACATATTTTTTCGTGTGGCTGAATAATAGTTCTGAGAAGTTTCCCACCACTGAAGTTAAACTGATTGTTTTGTAAGCACTGGTCTTAACTTGACAACCTTTTTTGAACAAGGGCACAATGTTAGCAAATGTCCAGAAGTCTGACACCACCCCAAAATCTAGGGAAGACTGAAAGATTATGGCCAGTAATTTCCACTCTCACTTCCTTTAATATCCTTGGATGAATCCTATCCAGTCCCAGAGATTTAATGATATCCTATTCTGTACTTCCTCCCTATTAATTTTAAATCCTTCTTGTGACTGAGTTTCCTCCTCTTTCTCAAGAGCATACATAAAATCTGCTTCACAATTTAGGACAGATGCAAAGTATTCATTTAACACCTCAACTATGCACCTTATTTACATGTATATATTTCCATTTTGGTCCCTTCTCTTTCTTTTACCACACTACTATTGATGTGACACTGTTCATTGTCATGTTGTCCCAGTGAGTTATTATATTTATGTCGTAAAAGAAGAAAATGCTGGAAATACTAAGTTACAAAAAATGCACCTACCCAAAGATATTGGGTAATTTGTCTGGATTTATCCTGTTTTATTCCATTATAATCTTGATGCAAACAAGCACAGAATATCTCAATTCAAGAGAGGAGATAAGAGTGACTGTCCTTATCATTAAGGCTGAACTTGAACCAGTGCAGCATCAAGGAGCCCTAGCAATCTTTTTCTTTCAATTACTCAGGGGATGCGGGTATCACTGACTGGGCAACCATTTATTGTCTATTCTTTGTTGCCCTTGAGAAGGCAGTAGCGAGCTGCCTTCTTGAATCGTGCAATTTATTTGGTTAGGTACATCCACAATGTTATTAGAGAGGGAGTTCCAGGATTTTGACCCAATGGCACTGAAGGAATGGTGATATATTTCCGAGTCAAGATTATGAGTGGCTTGGAGAGGAACTTGCAGGTGGTAGAATTCCCAAGTATCTGCTGCCCTTGTCCTTCTAGATGGTGTGGTCGTACGTTTGGAATGTGCTGTATAAGGAGTCTTGGTGAATTTCTGCAGTGCATCTTGTATGTTGCTGCATATTGCTGCTTTTAAACATTGTGCTGGAGGGAATAAATGTTTATGGATGTACTAATTAAATGGATCATATTGTCCTGGATCATGTCAAGTTTCTTGAGTATTGTTTGAGCTACACTTACACAGGCAAGTTGGAATATTCCATTACACTCCTGATTTGGAGATGGGGGTCAAACTTTGGGGAGTCAGGATGTGAATTAGTCGCTGCAGCATTCCATGCCTCTGACTTGCACTTTTAGCCATTGTATTTATATACTTAGTCCAGTTCAGTTTTGGGTCAATGATAACCCTATTGATTGTGGGGGATTCAATGATAGTAACAATATTGAATATAAAAAGGAGATGGTTAATTTCCTTCTTATTGCCTGACAATTTATAGCACAAATGTTAGTTACCATTTGTCAAACCAAATCTGGATATTGTCCAGATCTTGCTGCATATGGACATGTATTGCTTCAGTATCTGAGGAGTCATGAATGGCAATTATCACAGAACGTTGACACTTCTGATCTGATATGGAGGGAAGATCATTGATGAAGCAGCTGAGAAACTCCTGCAGAAATGACTGATCTCCAACAATTTCAACCATCTTCCTTCGTGCTAGGTATGACTCCAACTAACAAAGAGTTTTCCCCTGAAACCCAATGACTTGAGTTTTAACAAAGGCTCCTACAAGCCACATTCGGTCAAATGCAGCCTGGATGTCAAGGGCAGTCGCTCTCGCTTCACCCCTGGAATTCAGCTCTCTTGTTCACATTTGAACTAAGGCTGTAATGAGGTCAAGAGCTAAGTGGCCCTGGCGGAATCCAAACTGGGTGTCACTGAGCAGATTACTGCTGAGGAAGTGCTACTTTATAGCACTGTTGATGCCATCTTCCATCACTTTACAGATGATTGAGAGTAGCCTGATAGAACAGTATTTGATTGGATGGGTTTCTCCTGTTTTTTATATACAGGACACACCTGGGCAGTTTTCCACATTGCTGGATAAATGCCAGTGTTGTAGCTGCCAAGTGTATGGTATATGGTTCCACCAGTGAGTACTATGTACAAGATATATTTTAAGAACTCACCAAGCTTCCTTTAAAGGCACCTTCTGAACCCATGATGTCTACGACCTGGACAATGACAGTAGAAGCACAGTGACACTTCTAAGTAACCTGTGGGGTTTCTCCAGCTCCTTGTCTATGTTGAACCTTCAGTCCATTCTTCCTGTCTTTATCGGCTCATCCCATAACAGTGACTTTTCCATAATCTCTGAAAATCCAATTTTTCATTCTGTTTTTCTAGGTTTCTCTCTGTCCTAAGAAACTCAAAATAATCATTTTTTTGATCACACTTCTGACTGTCCCAGGGATCATAACCTTCTAATTATTTCTGTTCAGTCTTGATTGATGGCCCACTTCCCTGCCAAGCATTCTGAGATCTCTCTCTCTCTCTTTCTATGTGATGAGTCAGAAGGGGACACTGTTCTTATTTCAATTACTCCCAGTGTGGTGGTAAAGTAGGAGAAAAAGTGCAAGCAACTAATGGTGGGCAACTGGCAGTTGGATTCAAGGGCAAAAGTTTAGGACTGATTTTTTTCTTGCTAATCAGTATATTACTTGTGTTTTCAACTCACCCTCAGTAAGTTGAAAGCAGTATAGTTCACATGTTTTTTTTTAGATTAGATTAGATTAGATTACATTACAGTGTGGAAACAGGCCCTTCGGCCCAACAAGTCCACACCGCCCCGCCGAAGCGCAACCCACCCATACCCCTACATTTACCCCTTACCTAACACTACGGGCAATTTAGCATGGCCAATTCACTTGACCTGCACATCTTTGGACTGTGGGAGGAAACCGGAGCACCCGGAGGAAACCCACGCAGACACGGGGAGAACGTGCAAACTCCACACAGTCAGTCGCCTGAGTCGGGAATTGAACCCGGGTCTCCGGCGCTGTGAGGCAGCAGTGCTAACCACTGTGCCACCGTGCCGCCCATTTTTTTCATGTTGATCAGCCATTCATCATGAACTTAGGCTTTCGAGTTGAGAAGATTAGATTTCTCTGCACCCCCACGATCAGGTTGCTTTGTGAATTCGTTCATTTCACACTATGATGATTCGACGTCTGTATACTTTAGCATTACTAATATTGTTTGATGTTACTTTTGAAACTTTATTGCTGGAACAGCACAGCAGGTCAGGCAGCATCCAGGGAACAGGAGATTCGACGTTTCGGGCACAGGCCCTTCTTCAGGAATGAGCAGAGAGTGTTCAGCAGGAGAAGATAAAAGGTAGGGAGGAGGGACTTGGAGGAGGGGAGTTGGAAATGTGATAGGTGGAAAGAGGTCAAGGTGAGGGTGATAGGTCGGAGTAGGGTGGAGGCGGAGAGGTCAAGAAGAAGACTGCAGGTCAGGAAGGCGGTGCCGGGCTGGAAGGATCCGGCTGAGACAAGGTGGGGGGAGGGGGGATGAAGAAACTGGTGAAGTCCAAGTTCATCCCCTGCGGTTGGAGGGTTCCCAGTCGGAAGATAAGACGCTCCTCCTCCGACCGTCGGGTTGTTGTGGTTTGGCGGTGGATGAGTCCAATGACCTGCATATCCTCGGTGGAGTGGGAGGGGGAGTTGAAATGCTGTGCCACAGGTTGGTTGGGTTGGTTCGTCCGGGTGGCCCAGAGGTGCTCTCTGAATCGCTCCGCAAGTAGGCGGCCTGTCTCCCCAATATAGAGGAGGCCACACCGGCTGCAGCGGATGCAGTAGATGATGTGGGTGGAGGTGCAGGTGAATCTGTGGCGGATATGGAAGTTTCCCTTGGGGCCTTGGAGAGAAGTGAGGGGGGAGGTGTGGGCGCAAGTGTTGCACCTCCTGCGGTTGCAAGGTAAGGTGCCGGGAGTGGTGGTTGGGTCGGTGGGGGGTGTGGATCTGACAAGGGAGTCGCGGAGGGAGTGGTCTCTACGGAAAGCTGATAGGGGAGGGGAGGGAAATATATCCTTGGTGCTGGGGTCTGTTTGGAGGTGGCGGAAGTGACGGCGGATGATGCGCTGTACATGGAGATTGGTGGGGTGGTAGGTGAGGACCAGTGGGGTTCTGTCCTGGTGGCGGTTGGAGGGGCGGGGCTCAAGGGCGGAGGAGCGGGAAGTGGAGGAGATGCGGTGGAGGGCACCGTCGACCACGTCGGGGGGGAAATTGCGGTCCTTGAAGAAGGAGGCCATCTGTGTTGTACGTATTTTGAACTGGTCCTCCTGGGAGCAGATGCGGCGGAGACGAAGGAATTGGGAGAATGGGATGGCGTTGATTGGTGGGGTGGTAGGTGATGTTACTTTTTGCAAAGTAGGAAATCCTATTTTAAGGTGCTCCTCAAGAATTTACCTGTATTTTCAGTATTTTTATTACATTGCACATAAAATTTTTGCTGTTGAAAGGGATTGAATGGTGACATTGTTCAGAAATTAATATCTTTAATATTTACCATCTGTATTATGTGCTGTAGTTATATAGAGGCATAAAAGCAGAAATTACAAATTTTCTTGACACTGATTTGTCAAGTCTGAGTTATTTCAAATGACATTTGCTGGAGTCTGTTAAACATGTAACCACTTTATGTGATTTTTTTCTGTTAAAAAAACACAGTTCTATTCATCTTACTGGCTTTGTAATCTGTCATTCTCTTCAATAGTCTGACTCCTGGCAATATTGAGACAATTAGAAATTAATAGTAGCAATTGCGAACAAAGGGTTCCTTTCACAGAGAGGAGATGGGGAGAGAGAAGGCGTTAATTGGTGATTTCGATGGGGGGGGGGGTATATAATAGCTAGGGGGAGGAGTAGGATTTGATAAACATGAGTGCTTTCTCCCCAATACCTACCATATTGGAAAGCTGTTGCAGGAAGCAGCTCTCAAATATCAGCTCCATGTCCACCAGCTGTTCAAACAACTATGCTGTTTATATTGCAGAGCAGTTTCTGCACCAGCTGAATAGACCTTTGGCACTTTCACATTGTCATAGGAACCTCATGGAAGTCTCAAACCAGCACAACCTTCATGTGCTGCTCTCTTCTGTTTACCTCACTTCCTGCTGCTACTCCAATCATGTGACATTAGAATCAAGTCAATGATTTCCATGGTCAAGAAGAGGGAATCAAGCTCCATTGATTTAATTGGAAGTGGATGCACATGGTTTTCACAATACTGTAAAAGTACTGATGACATTGGCTTTTTGGAGTTAATATTAAGTATCATTTGTCTGCCATTGATAGTCGTCTTTCAATGTAAAAGAGTTGTACTTATAGGGTGGCATCAAGATCAGTCCCGAGTGTAAGGTGAATCAGAGTATTAGTCCTGGGCCCCACTATTGGGCTACCTGGCACCGGCTCCACGGGCAACTGGAAAGAACCAGAAAAAAGCTGGAGAGCCATCTTGGGCGTGAGGAGTGAGGAGTGTAGACTGAGGAGAGGTCTTGCACAGTTTGATTGGCACAATGTCCCAGGGACAGCTTATTTTGCATTCCCTGATAAATATACCAAAGGATGCAACCTGTTCCAGAAGAAACCCTTCCCTCATTACACCCAATCTCCACAGGAAAGGATAGCACAAAAAGGGTGGTGCCAGATAAAATGTGAGGCAAAATAAGCCTCTGTGTTTTATTTGCCATAGAATAGGGCATGCCCAGGCTAACTTCTCACAGCTACAAGAGTAAAATTGCAGGAGTTATCAGGTCGCATGCATCCCATGCAGAAAATGTTAATCAGTCGCAGACCAGACCAGGGTGAGGCAAGCAATAGTGAGAAATATTGTGAACTGATAATCTCTACTGCTTGGAAAAGGAATGGCCTTTTCTGCAAGTAGCAAGTGCCAAGGTGCTGGTAAAAGGAATGAATGAGGGTACATGCCATCCCCTTTCCCAGCACATCTGGAATATGTGTAAAAACAATGACTGCAGATGCTGGAAACGAGATTCTGGATTAGTGGTGCTGGAAGAGCACAGCAGTTCAGGCAGCATCCGAGAAGCAGTAAAATTGACATTTTGGGCAAAAGCCCTTAATCAGGAATACAGGCAGAGAGCCTGAAGGGTGGAGAGATAAGCTAGAGGAGGGTGGGGGTGGGGAGAAGTAGCATAGAGTACAATAGATGAGTGGAGGAGAGGATGAAGGTGATAGGTCGGGGGGGAGGGGGGAGGGGGGAGTGGATAGGTGGAAAAGAAGATAGGCAGGTAGGACAAGTCATGGGGACAGTGCTGAGCTGGAAGTTTGGAACTGAGGTGAGGTGGGGGATGGGGAAATGAGGAAACTGTTGAAGTCCACATTGATGCCCTGGGGTTGAAGTGTTCTGAGGCGGAAGATGAGGCGTTCTGTGTCAAGACCAGTTATTATGGGTGTTATCCCCACTTTGCCTGGCCATAGGATTGACCTGCTCCTCAGCAATGCCCTCATGGGGTGAAAGATAATTGCATTACTTGTGCTATATGAGAAACCTGTTGTAGTCAGGGAGAACAAATAGCTCAGGAGAGCGTGCCAGGCATTTTCCCGAAATGTGTGGTCACATAGTCAATGGCCAGACAAACTCAACCAGTGGAGCTTTAGAAGGCGCTGAAGGCACTCTGGTTATCTGTAACCTTTCTCAGAAGTCTATTAGGCTACAAAGAGCTAATGAAATAGAATTTCCTTGTTAGCAACCCAACAAGGTGACCCATTGTTTAAAACATCATCTTAGACTGCTCACACTGAAGCTGAGGCACAAGCAGTCCCTGAATACAGCCATATTAAAAATGATAACTGATGAGGAAATGGAAGCCTTCTCGCAGACCTGTAAATGAGGAGTGGACAGTGATTCTCCCAGGTATTGAGGTATCTTAGAGAAATATTACGGCTAGCTCACAAAATGTCAGTATTTGCAAAATATAAGCCAGCATTTTAACAGGCCGTGGCTGCACAAGGATTGAGTAAGTCTTTGCAGAACCTGCCATATCTGCAAATCTATGGGAAAGCCCTAAGCTGCAATAAGACCTGTTCCCATGATACATGTGCTGGTTTGGGGGAACTGTTCAGCCAGGTGTTAGTAGATTGTGTGGGTCCCTGTGAGAGGGCTGTCACTACATTCTTGATTCTTGCCATCTTGGCCACGGCCAACAATTTCTCAAAGGCAGTACCCCTGAGATTTAGCATGGTCTGTCCACTGAGGTGCAGTCAGATCAGGACTCAAATTATATGTCCAAAATGTTTCAGTAAGGCATGAATATATCAGGTTCTAGTGAGCAGAAGTCTTCAGTATACCACTGTAATCACAGGGAACCCTCAAACTGAAACAGTAGAACCTAAAAAGATGGTAAGGGCATGCTGCCATGATGGGGAGAAAAGACTGGAAATTTTCCAGTGTGCCACCAAGAATTCACTCAATGAAATCATTGGTTTTACTCCACTTTAATTAGTTTACAGTCACCAAGTGTAAGTGTCTCTGAAACTAATCTCAAGGTGATTGTAGAAAAGAAGGAGAGGAGCTCTCATGGAGTAAATGTCATACCCCTGCCTTCTGGGCCAGTAGAGCTGATTCAAGTCCTATCTGACACTCAGAGGTGGTGTATAACATGTCTGAACCGGTTGATTAAAAATGATCCAGAACAGCAGAAAGAAATCTCCATGTTACTCCACAAGGCAAAGTTTTGAGAGTGAGTCAAGAAAATAATTGAAAATCTCCCAAGTATGAGTCAAAAGGCAGACAGACATGCCATGGCCCAAATGTTTCAGCCAGGATTCGGCAGGTTAGTTTTCCTACCAACAACAGGTGAACTGATTAAGGCCCAGTTCAATGGTCTATCACCAATAAGTGTAGGGCAGGGAATTATCCGATTGAGACTTAGATCATGGTAAAAAGCAAAAGCTCGGTTTTGACAACATGGAAAATACATTCAACTGACTCAGTGGTCAATTTCACTAACAGTGAATTCACTAAGGCTGAAATTACCTCTCTAGGACACAAACTAGGTCAAGGAGAAGTATTGCCCAGGCCTGCAAAGGTAGAAGCAGTAGCAAAGTGCCCACACTCCCACTGCAAAATAGGAAATTACGACAGTCTTGAGAATACATGGATTCTACTGAACACTGACACAAGCTTCAGCACCGTAGCCATGCTGTACAGTCTTACTACAAAAAAAAGGTAGTATAAATTAAGAAATGCCAACTTGTTGTGAATAACCGAAACCCAGTTTAATAATGAGCCTGTATTTGTAGCTCCAAACTTTGGTCAAGCATTTAAAGAAGCTATTGATGTCAGTGACATTGGAGTAGGGTTGTTTTCTCTTTGAGGAAGACCAATCGAGAATAGAGAGTCCAACTGCATGCTTTTTCAAAAACTAAGTAACCATCAGAAGTTCACAGTATAGAAGGAAAGTTCTACTTTATTATTAGCTCTCAAATGCCTTAATGCATATGTCTTAAAGTAATACAGAGAGACTACATTCTATACTGATGACAACCTACTAATTTTTCTGGAGAAGTTTAAGATCCAAAATTCCAAATTAATATGTTGGAGCTTGTTCCTTAAATAAACCATTTGAAAGTCACTCACATTACCAGGTTTGAAGACACCCTTTGCAGAACTTAGAGAGAGCCAGTTAGAGTTACAAAATAATTTTGACCAGAGGCTAAGAGAATGAAAATGGTTTATATATTTAATTATTTTTCACCTTTGTCACTGAATGAGAATGAATCTCACTCATTCATTTTGCTGGTCAAGTGTCAATGTGAAGGATCAGAACGATAAAATCGATCTTTTTTAACTGTTTTAACTGTTTTCTAAAAGAGGATGACTATAGCGAAATAAACAGATTGTATATATAAATTTGGCAACCCATGGGATTATGCACCTTCAACATGTCAGGAAATGTTCAGAGAGAGAGAGGTAACAGGCAGAGATAATAAGGGAGTTGGATATCTATCCCTCTCTCAGCAGAAAATCATTTGTGCTTTGCCCTTCCAGCAACATTTGAAACAAGTTTAATAACTAATTGCGATCTTGGTCAGTATGCGCCAATAGGGGAAGTTGTACTAGTCGAAGTCAGTGTGTTAGTGAGCTGATGCTCATGTGTACTACCCTGTGCTCAAGGACTAATGTACTAATGAAAGACATAGTTAGAAGAGCCACCCGCTAGACACCCCTGCTTTGCAGTTAAAATGGTAGATTACTTCTTTTTCTTTGAGCATTGGTAGTCAATGTCTCAGTAAGCCGGTCAGAAGGAAACAAGACAAGAAAGACTCCCTTGC
This sequence comes from Chiloscyllium plagiosum, assembly GCF_037043375.1. Taxonomy (NCBI): domain Eukaryota; kingdom Metazoa; phylum Chordata; class Chondrichthyes; order Orectolobiformes; family Hemiscylliidae; genus Chiloscyllium; species Chiloscyllium plagiosum. Next base: position 47,317,533 of record NW_028270151.1, on the reverse strand, counting down.
TCTGCGTGCTGGTACACCTGTACAGTGCATTGGTAAGATCTCACCTGACATGCTGTGCACAGTTTGTTGCTCTTGAAGAGAAATATCCTTGCATTGGAGACTGTTTAAAGGAAGGTTCACCAACTTACTTCCAAGGTGATGGAATAATCTTATGAGGATTGGTTGAGCAGATTGAACCTCTGTTCATTAATATTTAGAGTATGAATAATGATTTTATTAAAGGAGACAATATACTATAGGGGATTACCACTATGTAAATAAGAGAATATTTCTCTTTATGGGGGAATCTAGAACTAGAGAGAATTAATTCAAAATAAAGGATCTTCCATTTAAGATTCAGATGAGGAGCTATGGTCATTAATCTTTGAAATTCTATATCTATTTTAGCTTTGAGTGGAGGTTGGATTATTGAATATATTCAAGGCTACGATTAGCATATTTTGATCTTAGTCAAGTCAAATATAATGGAGCAGGAAAAAATAGTTACGGCTCACAAATCAGATCCACAGTGATCTTATTGAATGGCAAAGCAAATTGAGAGGCCAATTCACCTATTCCTGTTGGTATTTCTTATGTTCCGATGATGAAAAGTCACAACAGTGGCCACTCGATAATAGTTAGAAGTAGGAAACTTGACTGACTTCTCCCTTCCTTCCCAGAGTTGAAGAAATGTAATATTCTCACCATTAAGAGAAAGTAACTAAGCTCAGATCAGAGGTCAACTTGAAATCATCCTGGTTATAATACAAGGCAGTAAATTAAAGATTTGGGGATCTCCTTCGTACTTTAAGTTATTTGAGACTGAATTGTACACTTCTTAGGTGACATCTTAATCTAACATTCATTGGCTTCAAGTATTTTTTTTCTGACTTATTCTGAATAATAAGCATTAGAAAGTCACAGAGTCATACAGCATGGAAACAGACTCTTCAGTCCCACCAGTCCACGCCAACCATGTTCCAAACAGAACTAGTCCTATCTGCTTGTGCTTGGCCCATGTCTCTCACTCTTTGAAGTTTTTTTTCAAGTTCTGCCAATTGTTCAATGGGATTGCAATTAAAAGTGCAATCAGGTGAAAATGGCTTGTCAGTTTTCCATGTCCCTGTCACCCATCCGCTGGCAATGTCACAATTTTGGAATCAATTCCCTGTTCGATGGAAAGTTTACATTACACACACAGACCATCACAATCATCTAAAAATTCAAATTGTATGTCATTTAATTCGTTTGTAACAATTTACCAAGTTGTCCAATTCACACAAAGAATTTACCAAAATGTTCGATCTTTCAGAGAGGCCAGGAACTCTATAAACATTTTCCTGATCAGGTATTTTCTCAGAGTTGTACCTTCCTAACTAGATAGAAAGACTGTCCCATTGTACCTCATGACTCCTTGGTCTGCTATAAACAAATTTCCACCGGTGATATCAATACTACGGAGTGAGAAAGTTACCAAGCCTGCCCTCTTTTTACTACAGGAGCAATACAGAGTAGACGATGTCACCCTGCAGCAATCTAGAGCGATCTTACAAAAACCCCTTGCATGTGAGGGGGCTGGGTAGTTAGTGTGGGCTAGTCAGAAAACGTTAAGAGGTTGTGAAGGATGTCTGCTTACGAGAACCCTGGCTTTATTTGCGTGGCAACAGACAAGGCCTAGTGTAGTGCCCAACTTTCCTGCTGTTAAAACAAGCATTATTAGAAGTGGATCCTGTTTGTGAAGTGTAAGGGTCAGTAAGAAATACTGTATACTTTGTAGGACAGACAGTGGGTCGAGATTAAAGTGTGATCTTGAGGCAGAGTATGTTGCATCCACCTATAAAGTTAATGGCCAGACCATAGGAAATTGATCAACTGACCTTATCAGTTTAAGAACATAAGACTTAATAATTTCAGAAATAGTGGCATGAATAAATCACTTGCTTGTCTCATTTAAGATATTGATATGAATTATAAATAGTTGAGGGTCAAATACTGATCCTTGCAGTATCCAGCTAGTTACAATTTACCAATTCAAAAATAAACTCTTTATTCATACTCTCTGTTATCTGTCTGTTAACCTATCTTTAATCTGCGCTGTTTTTTTTTACTCATATAAATGTATTACTGGAGAGTTAGCAAATAGGATTTGCATTAGAAACTTATGGGTCAATAAAATGGTAACATTGCTATGAATTTCGAAATCTATGCTTTTTTTTATGAAAGGTCCATTAACATCATACCTAATATTTAACTAAGCATAAGAAGATTCAACAATCCGCTAATCATATTTTTGGAAAGGGTCTGGTTGGCTAAATATTCAAGTCGGATGAGACATTTTACAAAGGAATACATTTATCTATTTTATTCATCTCTCAATTAAATAAATCGCTTTTTGGAGACTAGTATTTCTTTCTTTGGACGTACTACTTTTCTCATTGCCCAAAGTCATTTATGTAACAAATGTTTGTACTGTAGAATGGTTTGAAGCACCATAATGTAGTTGAGGAACAATGTAAATGCGATTCAAATTTCACAAAAAAGAATACAAAAAATTCACAAAATTTGGAATCTCCATAATTCAATGCTTTGAAGCGATTTTAATTCGTGTTATTTTGATTATATTTTGCAGCTTAATGCAATTGTTTCTAAACCTTTCTGCTGTTATTTTATCACACGGAGTACTCTTTGGCCAGCCATGCTACTGCTGTTTGTAATAGAGTGATAGAATGATAGAGATGTACAGCATGGAAACAGACCCTTCGGTGCAACCTGTCCATGGCGAACAGATATCCCAACCCAATCTAGTCCCACCTGCCAGCACCCGGCCCATATCCCTCCAAACCTATCCTATTCGTATACCCATCCAAATGCCTTTTAAATGTTGCAATTGTACCAGCCTCCACCACATCCTCTGGCAGCTCATTCCATACACGTACCACCCTCTGCATGAAAATGTTGCCCCTTAGGTCTCTTTTATATCTTTCTCCTCTCACCCTAGACCTATGCCCTCTAGTTCTGGACTCCCCGACCCCGGGAAAAGACTTTGTCTATTTATCCTATCCATACCCCTCATAATTTTGTAAACCTCTATAAGGTCACCCTTCAGCCTCCGACGCTCCAGGGAAAACAGCCCCAGCCTGTTCAGCCTCTCTCTGTAGCTCAGATCCTCAACCCTGTCAACATCCTTGTAAATCTTTTCTGAACTCTTTCAAGATAACAATTATCAAGCAATTGCACAGTTGCATTTTTTTCTGAAGAACTAAGTGAAGCAGCTAAATTCCATCAAGCTAACAAATTTGAAAAAACTGTGAAAGAAAAAAGGAAGTAAAATGTTTCTCTTTATTTAGGCAGTCCCTGGGGATTTTTCACCCACTCTAGTTTGATAAGTTTTGAGATGAATTTTAAATCTAATGTACAACCGGTAAACTCTATATAGGGACAGGGAGCACTTGGATAACTAAGTTGTTTGGAAGTGTGTGCATCCTCTCTAATGCTTTGACTGGCCATATGCACATTTTTTGATGAGGTCTCTTGAAATGTTTGTGGCCTTTCTGAACAGACCATCTGTATTTTGTTCGATCATAAGCCAGGAACTCTCATGAGTTAATGGGGATGTTCGCTCCATTCAGGAATACTTTGGGGACATCTATAAACATTTTCCATTGTTCTCTTGGGAGTCTCCAACTATAATTGAATACCTCAGGAAACAGGTATTAAGCAACACAACAGTATGTTCTCTCCACCGAAGCCGATTTCAGTGAATAATACCACAAAATGAGGTATTGTGGCTCGGGGGAAACAATAGTAGTAATAATAATGTGGTCACATGCTTGGATTTTACAAGCCTGTAATTTTCAGGAATGAATTGTGCAGCTTGAGATCTTAGAAAGAATGAGCTAGCTAAATAGACTGCAAAATGTGTCTTAATTATGTAGGAAGAAAGAACAAGCACATTTGGAAATATGCATCAGTCTGAACACTCACGTGTTTAGTTAAAGATTAATTTCCCTGTAAACAATAATATAAACTTATGTTTTTCGTAAGGCATGAGTTAAGTGAGACTAGTAGAGTACATTTGTATGCTGAATAGTTTCATAAAACAGCAAACCATTTTATGCAAATTCCTGGAGATTTTATCACATTTTATTCAATTGTACTCTTTTCCCACCTATATTTGAATCAAATAATACATGAAAGAAAAAGGGGGAGGCAATTTTAAAAGTGTCTATAGTTTTTCCTCTTCATTCTCTGACAGCAGTGCCCAGGAGATTAATCTATAAATTCCTTTAGACACTACGACAACCCTTGAGAATTGACAACCTTAATTGTACCTGATTTCATAAGAGGAATTTTCCAGTTTAAGTGCTAAAGCAGCAGGCTGTCAGAGACTGAATGTATCATTTACCAAAAACTGGGGCCCATTCAGGTTTTTCAAGATCAGACCCATACCCATAACAATTTCCACGGTGGAATGGAGTCTGCTCAGTTGGTGGAAATCCACTGACAAGAGTGAGCAGTTTTGGAGTTTTTAATACCTGTTATTTAAATATGTTAAGATTATATTTTGATGATCATAAAAGGACAAATGCCTAAAACAAGGAGCAAGTCAGCCCATTTTCTGAAATAATCTTAAATATTGTTTAATCTGAAATGCAAAAATCCCATGCCATTTTCTTTGCCTTTCTTAGGACGATCTTCTGTGGAGAAATCTGCATGCAACATAAGTAATTACTGTCTCAAACTAAAAGACCATCTGAAATCAGGTAATAATAACATTAATGGTTTCATGATGTTCACCAGCACTAGCCAGTGGTACACTGAATCAGTTGATTAGGTAAAGTATTCAAGCCACGAATAATTTTATCTTGCTCCAACTGAAGTTAAATCAGCTTTTTCTAGCTTTACATATTAAACATTGTAGTGATGGTAACAAGGTCAGCCAGGTGGACATCATGAGTTCCCTGGTTGAGGCTGTTAATCTATGCCAATCAGAGAATCCAGGCTGACAGATAGAAACAGGATTCACTCAGGAACAGGACATGGTTGCCGATGTGAATATTGAGTCACAATTAATTAGAATGGACGGCTTTGAGGTATGTAGGGAAGAGATGTTGGAAATTCTGGAAAGGGTGAAAATAGATAAATCCCCTGGGCCTGATGGCATTTATCCTAGGATTCTCTGGGAAGCAAGGAAGGAGATTGCAGAGCCATTGGCCTTGATTTTTATGTCCTCGTTGTCTACAGGAATAGTGCCAGAAGACTGGAGGATAGCAAATGTGGTTCCCTTGTTCAAGAAGGGGAGTAGGGATAACCCTAGTAACTATAGGCTGGTGAGTCTCACTTCTGTTGTGGGCAAAGTCTTAGAGAGAATTGTAAGGGATAGGATTTATGAACATCTGGATAGGAATAATGTGATCAAGGATAGTCAGCATGGTTTTGTGAAGGGCAGGTCGTGCCTCACAAACCTTATTGAATTCTTTGAGAAGGTGACTAAGGAGGTGGACGAGGGTAAAGCGGTAAATGTGGTGTATATGGATTTTAGTAAGGCGTTTGATAAGGTTTCCCATGGTAGACTACTGCAAAAAATACGGAGGTATAGCATTGAGGGTGAGTTGGAGGTTTGGATTAGGAATTGGCTGGCTGGAAGAAGACAGAGGGTAGTAGTTGATGGTAAAGGTCCATCTTGGAGTGCAGTTACTAGCAGTGTTCCGCAAGGATTTGTTTTGGGACCATTGCTGTTTGTCATTTTTATAAATGACCTGGAAGAGGGGCTAGAAGGTTGGGTGAGCAAGTTTGCGGATGATACGAAAATCAGTGGAGTTGTTGACAGTGAGGAAGGATGTGTCAGGTTACAGCGGGATATAGATAAGTTGCAGAGCTGGGCAGAAAGGTGGCAAATGGAGTTCAATGTAGGTAAGTGTGAGGTGATTCACTTTGGTAAGAGTAACAAAAAGATGGGGTACTGGGCTAATGGTCGGATACTTGGTAGTGTGGATGAGCAGAGGGATCTTGGTGTCCATGTACACAGATCTCTGAAAGTTGCCACCCAGGTAAATAGTGCGGTGAAGAAGGCATATGGCGTACTGGCTTTTATTGGTAGAGGAATTGAGTTCCGGAGCCCTGAGGTCATGTTGCGGTTGTATAAGACTCTGGTGCGGCCACATCTGGAGTATTGTGTGCAGTTTTGGTCGCCATACTATAGGCAGGATGTGGAGGCACTGGAACGGGTGCAGAGGAGGTTTACCAGGATGTTGCCTGGTATGGTAGGAAGATCGTATGAGGAAAGGCTGAGGCACTTGGGGCTGTTTTCATTGGAGAAAAGAAGGTTTAGGGGTGACTTGATAGAGGTGTACAAGATGATTAGGGGTTTAGATAAGGTTGACCATGAGAACCTTTTTCCACGTATGGAGTCAGCTATTACGAGGGAGCATAGCTTTAAATTAAGGGGTGGTAGGTATAGGACAGATGTTAGGGGTAGATTCTTTACTAAGCGAGTCGTGAGTTCATGGAATGCTCTGCCAGTAGCAGTGGTGGACTCTCCCTCTTTATGGGCATTTAAGCGGGCATTGGATAGGCATATGGAGGATAGTGGGCTAGTGTAGGTTAGGTGGGCTTGGATCGGCGCAACATCGAGGGCCAAAGGGCCTATACTGTGCTGTATTTTTCTATGTTCTATGTTCTATGCCAGGGGTTCTGTTTACTCTAGGAGCCAGTTCCAAGTTAGCTGGGCCAAGGTCATGTATCATGCACATGTAAATAAATGATTACTTGGTGATGGGATACTGGCCATCATGGATTTATTTCAGACCTAATATTGGAATAACATGAAAGTGTTTTTTTCCCTTGTGAATGGAGTTTATTGATTACTCTGTCAAGCAGCTAATACCACTCTGCTTACTGCCTGCTTCATCTTTATAGCGGTTTTGTTTAGATCAGCCTATCTGGATATGTTTTGACACATCTTTGTGACAGATGGGACTTGAACCCAGACATATGAACACTACCATTGCACCACGAGAGCCTTAAGTAGTTCCTAAACCAGGATTTGAACCCCAGACCTGGATAGTACAATTCCATTGCTGTACCAACAGAACTAATCCAACTCAACAAGTTGAATCATAGTTCCACCAACTGTTTTACTGGGATTTGATCCCATTCATCAGAGCATTAGCTTGGCTTCTCAATTGCTAGTCCAGTGACAGTACAATTGTACCACCGTAGTACAAGTGCTTGCCCTTTATATTGACTCAGTTGCTTCATCAATCAATTATCTCCAGTTAGCAGCATTCATTCTTGTTACTGTGATGGTTCATAGTATTTATTTATAGCTATTTATTGTCAGTTGCATTTATGCAAATATAGTGAGATGTTTATAAGTCTCAGTGCCATTTTAATTACAGAAGTTATAAAAGAAATACTTGAGGCAAAGTTAGGATAAAGTTCAATTTTGTTCCCGCCACAGCCCCTGGGTCTCTGGAGTGGCAATGTGATGTCACCGTTGAAGCTGCTCCTGAGGCCAACAAAGCACGGATTTCCGGACTGGACCCACCACTGAAACCAACACCAAAGTCATGGATACATTGCCATAGCAAGGAGAAACAGACTGGACCCACAATGTTACCAATGCTGAAGTCGTCACTCAAGCAATCACCACTTCAGCCATCTTCCAAAGCCACCCTCTTCTCTTCAAACAAACCCTTTCAAAGACTTGCTAACAATCCTTAAAGAGAAACTGATTAGAAGTAAACAGTTTATACAATTATTGTAACTTCAATAATATAATCTTCCATAACACCCCCTGCCTCTCCCATTATTAAATGAAGCAAAAAGCATTATAACATGTTTAAAAGCAACATCAAGAAAAATTCTTAATAGTCGGATGAATTCTTCTTGTGGTCAGGTATCTCTCTTTTATAATCTCTCAATAACTTTCTTGAACAAGCACATTGTTTTAAGAAACAGCGTAACAATTGATGACTAAGTATCTTTTAGGGAATATGGGAAAATCTTTCCAGAAAAGAGAATAAATCCGATATTTAGTCAGAAAACAGTTGACTGCAGACCCCTATGGTGTGACTGGAAAAATGTCTATGCTGCTGTGTGTTTGTGACTGGTAGAGTAAACATTGTACTCGAACCATTTTCATTTCCGAAGTATCTAGGATGAGCAAAAGTTTTTAATAACATCAGTTCAAAAAACACCAGCACCACATTTAGAAGCAAGTATAATTTATCTTAGAAAAACTTGAAAGAAGCTCAGGATCAAGTTCTTCAGAAATGTTTGGTTTGTGAAATTTCCAAATCAATAGAGCCTGATAGTAAATTTATAGGTAATTTGAATTGTGAAAGTTTACACTCTTCAATTTGTCACAAAGTACATGTTGGCAAATTTGGAAACTTATTAAATTGGCTCCACCATACAAGCAATGAAACTGATAAGAGTCAGTTACACCAAATTAGATTAGATTACTTACAGTGTGGAAACGGGCCCTTTGGCCCAACAAGTCCACACCGACCCTCCGAAGAGCAACCCACCCAGACCCATTCCTCTACATCTAACACTACGGGCAATTTAGGCCAATTCACCTAACCTGCACATTTTTGGAATGTGGGAGGAAAGCGGAGCACCCGAAGGAAACCCACGCAGACAAGGGGAGAATGTGCAAGCTCCACACAGATAGTCGCCTGAGGTGGGAATTGAACCCGGTTCTCTGGCACTGTGAGGCAGCAGGGCTAACCACTGTGTCACCGTGCCACCCACAGAACTGGGAACTGAGGCAGGAAAGTAATTTTTCTGGACTTGAGCCTCTGTAACTGATTGTGCCAGTGTTGAAACTTTGTGTTGCTGTCTGTTTTAGATCTTGCTAACTTTGTTCTATACTTAGATTAATTTTTTTATTTCTTCAGTCGCCTAATAAAATTTGGTCTGTTATTTAAGGATATATGTTGCTTCATATGAATATATCATCATGTTAGTCAACTTAAATGAAACGATCACGAAAGCAGGTTTCATTTTGGAATCTGATTAGTCCAGTGGTACCATGAAGCGGGATCAAAATAGGGTTAATCATTAAACTCTGTAAGTGACATCTGTTGTCAGGTGTTCACTGACTCAAAATGAACAATTTACCATGTAACATATATAAGCAATTTCTTTTCAGATTGCACTTGTATAACATTTCCTTCAGTATATTAGACAAGTAAAGCTCTATACCTATTGCTTCAATTGGTGTCAGGGTTTCAGTACCTAAAGCATTTTTTATGATTAATTTCATTTTCTTGGCTTCCCAGGTGAACGTACAAGACTTATTATTCTTTTCCACCAGAACATGACATGACCTGTCATATTAAAAGTTTTGTCATTTACATAAACGATTTGGATGCGAGCATAAGAGCTACAGTTAGTAAGTTTGCAGATGACACCAAAATTGGAGGTGTAGTGGACAGCAAAGAGGGTTACCTCAGATTAGAACAGGATCTGGACCAGATGGGCCAATGGGCTGAGAAGTGGCAGATGGAGTTTAATTCAGATAAATGCGAGGTGCTGCATTTTGGGAAAGCAAATCTTAGAAAGACTTATACACTTAATGATAAGGTCCTAGGGAGTGTTGCTGAACAAAGAGATCTTGGAGTGCAGGCTCAAAGCTCCTTGAAAGTGGAGTCGCAGATAGATAGGATAGTGAAGAAGGCATTTGCTATACTTTCCTTTATTGGTCAGAGTATTGGGTACAGGAGTTGGGAGGTCATGTTGCGGCTGTACAGAACATTGGTTAGGCCACTTTTGGAATAATGCGTGCAATTCTAGTCTCCTTCCTATCAGAAAGATGTTGTGAAACTTGAAAGGGTTCAGAAAAGATTTACAAGGATTTTGCCAGGGTTGGAGGATCTGAGCTACAGGGAGAGGCTGAACAGGCTGGGGCTGTTTTCCCTGGAGCATCGGAGGCGGAGTGGTGACCTAATAGAGATTTACAAAATTATGAGCGGCATGGATAGGATGAATAGACAAAGTCTTTTCCCTGGGGTCGGGGAGTCCAGAACTAGAGGGCATAGGTTTAGGGTAAGAGGGGAAAGTTATAAAAAAGACCTAAGGGGCAACATTTTCATGCAGAGGGTGGTACGTGTTTGGAATGAGCTGCCAGAGGATGTGGTGGAGGCTGGTACAATTGCAGCATTTAAGAGGCATTTGGATGGGTATATGAATAGGAAGGGTTTGGAGGAATATGGTCTGGGTGCTGGCAGGTGGGACTAGATTGGGATGGGATATCTGGTCAGCATGGACGGGTTGGACCGAAAGGTCTGTTTCCATGCTGTATATCTTTATGACTCTAAGTTTAGTACATGCATCTTTACTAAAAATGACTATCTTTGTATGTCTGGATCATTCAAAGCCACAAACTGAATTCTTCTGAATTTAATTTCTTCGATATTTCATTTGCTCTTAAATCTTCCTTAACAGTAGTATGTTTCTTCAGAGCCCTCCAATACATCACAATGAAAATCAGGTTGTATATGAATACAACCTGATGTCTAATCATGCTTCTTAAGCAAGTTATTTTGTTTCCTGGATACAAAATAATTTTTCTTTGAGTGTTATGAAGGTGTCGAAGTGTACTGTACCTTTAAGGGAGTGAACGACTTGGCAAGCACACAGAATACTGGAGACTGTACAATGTAACAGTTGGTTCAGAACAGATAGCACTGGCTGAGTTGCTATGAGATAAAAACAAATTCAAATTCAGCAATCAGTTTAAATTATACCCTGAAAATATCAAATTCCAATCAAGTTGGTATTGAGTATATCGACAATCTTAAAAGCCAATGACAAAATCTGATGCATTGGGGGTATAAAACCAGGGAAAATTGAATAGTTGAGAGGAGAACTGCCAAGCTTCCAGCATGCAAAGATTGCTTAAAAAACTCTCTTAAAGGTACCTTAATCGATCAGTGTCCTATGAAGCAGAATCCCCAAGAAGAAGAAAAGAAGACAGGAATACAGAGAAGAACCAAAAGCTACCTGTTTTGAGATAAGAAGTTTTGTTCTGTAAATCTTAATTGGGAGTTTTATCGGACTAGTATTACAGAAGGGAAGGTAAAAAGTAGGTTAGAGGAAGGAGTTGTAAATAGTTGTTAGCTAATAATTCTCCGTTATACTTTAAGAAATAAAGTTGTTACTTTTGACTTTAGTTTTTGACCTGTCAAACTTTCACAGTTTACTTCATGCGATAAATCTTTTCTGTGCTGCTGGGTTAAATTGAGCAGGAGGGTTTACCCTGTGACGCAACAGTTTGGGGGCTCATTGTTGGGATCTGAACTGCTTTAGACAGATTTGAGTAGATTTGGGGGGCATGTAATCCCAGCAGATTTAAACACTTGCAGGTCATTTTCCTAGATCTTTAAATAAAACATTGGTGGGACAATTTGTTTACTTTCGGTGACTTGTGATTGATTAAATTAAAAGTGAGAGAAATGGTGCTTAAGATTGCAAAAGAGGTTCTGGGATTGAAGATGATTCTCAAATTTTCCAAGAACGTTTAGAAGGAAACAGCAATACTTTTAGAATTAACAAATAAGTTCGATTTGGATTTAACTAAGGACAAATGTAAAGCTGAAATTGTAAGGGAATTAAGCAAACCATTAGTTGTATCAGAGAAACAGACAAGTGCTGTAGAGGTTGAATAACGTAAATTACAATTGAGGGAAAAGGAGTTAGGAGATAAACAAAGGAAGAGAGAAAGAGAGAGAAGAGAAAGATAAAAACTAAGAGAAGAGATAGAGAAGAAATAGAGAGAGATGAAAGAGAGAGAGAGGTAAGACAGAGAGAGAGAATGTTCTTGGCTGAGCAAAGAGAGAGAGAAGAAAGGGAGAGACAAAAAGAAAGAGAATTTGAACTTGAGAAGTTGCAATGTAGTCCGCAAAGTCCAGTTAATAGGATGGAGTTTAAATGAGAAGTTAGTGATATACATAAATATTTCTGATGAAGGGCTTTTGCCCGAAATGTTAATTTTCCTGCTCCTTGACCTGCTGTGCTTTTCCAGCACCACTCTCATCAAGACTCTGATCTCCCGCATTTGCAGTCCTCACTTTTGCCGATACATATAAATATTTTGATGAGAAAGATGTTGAAGCCTTCTTTATTTCATGTGAAAAATTGGCTAGGCAGATGGAGCGGTCCAAGGATTTATGGGTAATGCTAGTTCAGATTAAACTGGTAGGGAGAGCTAGTAAGGTATTTGCTGCACTGTCAGATGAAGTGTTAAGAGATTATGAAAAGGTTAAATAGGCCATTTTAACTGCTTATGAATTGGTACCAGAAACACATGGACAGCAGTTCAGAAAGACAAAGAAGGAACCAGTTCAGACTTACGTTGAGTTTGAAATAATTAAACATCGTCATTTTGATCGGTGGCCTGTGTGCTTTGAAAATAGATAAGACCTATGACGCTCTAAGAGAGATTATTCTGCTGGAGGAGTTTAAAAGCTCACTCCCTGAGATGGTAAGAATTCATGTGGAAGAACAGAAAGTTCAGGAAGTGAGAAGGGTAGCAGAATTAGCAGATGAGTACATGTTGGTGCATAAGACAAACTTCCGGCCAGAATTTCATCCTGTGAAGTACAGAATTTGGGAGAAGGGGAGATCCTACACTCCAAAACTAAGAGTAGAAAGCACTGGTAAGAATTTACCATGGAATAAAAAAGAAACCCAAGAGGGTGGACAGGAAGTGAAAGGCCTTTGGTGGTTCCACTGTGTTAAAGTGGGATATGTGAATTCACAGTGCTGGTCATTAAAAAAAGGCACTGTGGGAAAAGATGTGGTAAAAGAAGCTAAGCCAGTGGCATTATTGAAGGTCGTAGAGGAGATCCTAAGAAGAGCTGAGGTGCTGCAGGAGAGTACCTGATCTCTCCAAAGAATTTGCCTCTGTGGGTGAGGTTTACTCAGAAACAGCAGGGGGAGAAGGACAAGAAGTTATAATTTTGAGAGATCCAGGATCTAACCAGTCGCTGATAGTAAGGGATGAGCGATGCACTCGTTCTGATTCTTTACCCGAGAGTGTGGTAATTTGTGTGATAGATGAACAGAAATTTAGTGTTTCCCTGTATGAGGTCAGATTGAAGCACCAACTCAAGACTGGGGAAGTTACAGTGGGAGTGATTGTCAGAGTGTCAGTTCCAGGAATTCAGTTTGTTCTTGGGAATGATTTGGCAGGTTTCAAGGTGGGAGTGACACCCCTTGTTGTGGAGAAGCCCAAGAAAGACCAAGAAACTGAGGAGTTAAAACAGAAATATCCTGGTATTTTCCCAGACTGTGTGGTAACCAGATCCCACTATCATAAATCACAGCCGAAAGCGAAAAGTAAAGAAAAAGATGAAGGGGTTGAGGTTCAGTTAGCAGATACCCTGCTTAATGTAATGGTGCAGGAAAAACCTGAACAGGCAGAGGGTCAACAGAAGTGTTTCGCCCTGAAAGGCTAAGGGACTTGCAACAGCAAGACAAGGTATAAAAGGTATATATGTGGATGTGTACTCTGAGACGGAGGCAGAGAACATTCCAGAGGGCTATTATCTGAAAGATAGAATTCTAAGGCAGAAATGGAGACCATGGCAAGTTAGTGCAGAGGACAAATGGGCTCGAGTGCACCAGATTGTGTTGCCGGTAGCACACAGACAGAAGGTATTACGAGTAGCACATGAACTACCTGTAGGAGGTCACCTAGGGGTAGGAAGACTCAGGCTGAGGTAAAGAAACATTTTTATTGGCCTGGAGTGCACAAGGATGTGGTTAGCTTTTGCCGTACATGTCATACATGCCAAATGGTAGGTAAGCCACAGGCAGTAATAAAACCAGCACCTTTGTTGCCAATTCCCACATTTGAAGAATCTTTCACGTGGGTTATAATTGATTGTGCAGATCCCCTCCCGAGAACTAAAAGTGGAAACCAGTACTTGTTCACCATAGTGGATGTGCTTACCAGATTTCCGGAGGCAATTCCATTATGGAGTATCAAGGCAAACAAGGTGGAAGAGGAGTTAATAGCTTTCTTCACACAGCCTGGGCTACCCAGAGAGATTCAGTCAGACCAAGGGTCAAATTTTACTGCTGACTGTTCAAGGAGGTTATGGATAGTGTAGGTATACAGCACTTTACATCCAATGAGTATCATCCTAAATCCCAGGGAGCTTTAGAAAAGGGGCATCAGACCTTGAAGACCATGTTGAGAGCATACTGTCAGGACTACCCGAAAGATTGGGATAAAAGTATCCCACTCGTATTGTTTGCCATTAGAGATGCCCTAAACAAATCCACTCAGTTCACTCCCTTCGTGTTAATATTCGGTCTTGAAATTAATCAAAGAAAAATTAACAGGAGCAAAGTCGGAGATCTCACACTTAAATTATGTATCGGAAATGAGGGAGAGATTAAACCGAGTAGGTGAGTTAGCTAAACAGCACCTAAAGAAGGCACAGTGTAGAATGAAGCAGGTGGCAGATAAAGGCTCTGAGACTCGGACATTTTCCCGAGGGGATGATGTGTTAGGACTGTTACCAGTGATAGGAGATCACTTCAAAGTCAGGTTTAGTGGTTGCTATCAAATTGAGAAAAAAAATTAGTCAGATTAACTATTTAATAAAGATGCCTGATAGAAAAAAAAGGTATTGGGTATGTCATGTGAACATGTTGAAACCGTATTTTACTGGAGAGAAAGAACTGGAGAAACAGGTGTTAGTTATTGCCCCGCAGAGTAAGGAATCAAATCCAGATGATATAATTTTGTTGTGCCTCTAAATAGATTTAAAAAATGAAGAAGATCTTGAAGAGTGGGTTAGGTTAGTAAGCTATCTGCCTCAGGAGCAGTTGAAAGATTTGTTACTGCAGTATAAGGACATATGTAAGAATCAGATGGGGAGGACTAATGCTATCGTACACGAAGCATACGTAGGAAATAATGCTCTGATAAAACAACACCCCTATCGGCTTAATCATTTCAAAGCCAGACAGGTCCAGAAGGAGATGGAGACTTTGCTTGATAAAGACATCATTGAACCAAGCCAGAGCGAATGGAGTTAGCCAATCATCTTTGTTCCCAAACCGGATGGGACTCAAGGATTCTGCATGGATTATCGGAAGGTCAATGCCATTACAAAATCAGACTTATTACCCAGTTCCTAGATTGGAGGACTGTATCAAGAAAGTCAGACAAGCCAGTTACATCACCAAGTTGGATTTATAGCGTGGTAACTGGCAGGTACCTATATCAGAATCGGCAAAAGAAATTTCTGCGTTTGTAACTCCAAGTGGGCTATATCAGTTTAAAGTGACGCCCTTTGGAATAAAGAACACATCCGTCACATTCCAAAGACTCATCAACAGAGTTGTGGCTGGGTTAATAAACTGTCCAGTCTATTTGGATGATATAGTGATCTTTAGTAAGTCCTGGAAAGATCACATTGTATAATTGGCAGAGCTCTTTGAATGACTACGGGAAGCAAAACTGGTGATAAACATAAATGAAACTGAATTCGTGAAAGTAGAGGTGACATTCTTGGGATATGACATTGGTCATAGAAGGTTGACTCCACGGAATGCAAAGACGAATGCCATTGAGGAACTTAAACGACCAACCTCGAAGACAGAGGTAGAACTCAGTGGATTCTATTGGAAATTTGTTCCGAACTTCAGCAGTGTAATGGCACCATTAACCAATTTGCTGAAGAAGAACACAAAGTTTCGGTGGACAGAACCATGCCAGGAGACCATTTGAAATCAGTTATAACCACCAAATCAGTTTTAGCTACACTAAACTTTTCAAAACGTTTTAAAGTTGCCATCGATGCTAGTGACATTGGAGTTGGAGCTGTACTCCCACAGGAAGATGAGGATGGGATTGAACTGCCAGTTGGTTACTTTTCGAAGAAGATCAACATCTACCAGAGGAAATACTCCACAATCGAAATGGAATTATTGAGTTTGGTACCGGCCTTACAACATTCAAATGTGTATATCATGAACAATGTGTCAGAGACGGTTGTGTACACGGATCACAATCCTTTTACATTCTTAGAATGCTTTAAAGACAAGAATATGAAACTATTTCATTGGAGTCTTATGTTACAGACTTTTAATTTAATAATCATATATATTACGGGTAGTACAAATGTAATCGCGGAAACCTTATTGCGGATTTAACTGATAGAATTCAGATGAGATTTGTATTTATTTAATGTACAGGTTATATGGGAAGAAGTTAAGGTGTACTATTATTAAAGTTAGCTGTATGTTAGGGTAATGTGTTTAAAAACTGAAAAAAAAGAAGTCATCTTTTCATTATGATGTTTCATTTTTTTTCTTAAGGGAGAGTTATGAAGGTGCAGAAATGTACTGTACCTTTAAGAGAGTGAAGGATTTGGCAAGCACACCGAGTGCTGGAGACTTTACAATGTGACATTTGATTCAGAACAGATAGCACTGGCTGAGTTGGTATGAGACAAAAAACAAATTTGAATTCCGCCAATCAGTTTAAATTATACCCTGAAAATCAAGTTTGAATTGAGCATATTGACAATCTTAAAAGCCAATAACATAATCCGATGCATTGGAGGTATACAATTAGAGAAAATTGAACAGTTGTGAGGAGAACTGCCAAGCTACCGGCATGGTTAAAAACAATGACTGTAGATGCTGGAAACCATATTCTGGAGTAGAGTGGTGCTTGAAAAGCACAGCAGGTCAGGCAGCATCCGAGGAGCAGGAAAATCGACGCTTTTGCCCGAAACATCGATTTTCCTGCTCCTTGGATGCTGCCTGACCTGCTGTGCTTTTCCAGCACCACTCTACTCCAGAAGCTACCAGATGTAAAGACTGCCTAAAAAAATAGCTTGCTTAAAGGTACCTTTATTGCTCAGTAACCTGTGAAGCGAATCCCTAAGAAGAAGAATAGGAGACAGGAATATAGAGAAGAACTGAAAGCTGCCTGTTAAGAGATAAGAAGTTCTGTTTTGTAGATCTTAATTGGGAGTTTTATCGGACTAGTATTACAGAAGGGAAGGTAAAAGATAGGGTAAAGGAAGGAGTTATAAATAGTTAGTTAATTATTCTCTGTTATACTTTATGAAATAAAGTTGTTAATTTTTGCTTTAACCAGTTCTTGACCTATTGAATTTTCACAGAATACTGCACAGGATAAATCTTTTCTGCATTGCTGGTTTAAATTAAGCATGAAGGTTTACCCCGTGACATGACATGAGGACCTGGGCAAATTTATTGGGATGTGATTTACTTTCTGAGGAAGACTCTCTATCCTAATTTGTTCTGCTTAATATCTAAGCTTCTGTGTCTAGAGCCCACAAAGCCTGACTTCCAGTCAAAATTTTGTTTTTCTTTTCATTTTATCCATCACAAGTCACTTAAAATCTGTAGAAACTCCTCTCAGAAAATCATCAACATAGAAATGCCTGCTACTTTGTCTTTGTGATATTAAAGAACCTTGCTGGATCTGCTTTGAGGTGAATGTAACCTACTTTCAGTGAGATGGACTGAACTGCAAAAATCCAGATCCTCGCTGCAAGAACTCATAAACTCGTTTGTTTAATTTTCACAGCTTTCTTTCTTCAGATTTTCTTTTATGTGGTTTCAAAAATATTTCCTTTTGATACTTTTCACCCTACAAAAATGCAGCTTTTATATAATTGACCTACACTCTGTGGAATAAGTTGCTAAACGTGCTCAGAAGACCTTCAAGGTCACTTCTCCCGCAATAAGTGAATTCATTCTTTGCTTGATCATCAACTTTCTCTTCAAAACACTGAGCCACTAGTCTGGTGTAACATCATAATTGAGCTTATATGCCTAATCAGGGAGCACGTTTTCTCTGCATATCCATCTATATGATAAGGTTATCTAAGACCAGTATTCTTTCCCATGGTCTAGTTTATTTTATTTGACCTCTTTTATTACCTTATCGTCTAATGTGTTTGTTAAGCCTAAAGCTTATCGATTATAAGGGTTTCTACTTCTCCATGTGGAGATATTCTCTAGCTGTACCGTTGTTCTTGTTCTGTCAAACTGCAACCTTTATTCTTGTTGTGTGTGTCTCTCTCTCTTCTATTGCAACAGCTCACTATTACAAATATGACCACAATTCCTTTCACTAATTTGTGACCTTTCTTAGAACCATGTAAACTTTGAGGTCCACTTTCAGAACTTGTATGGTGCTTATTGGCTTCAGTGTCTTCACCTCATTTTTCAAACCCATGGGTCTTACCACTTGTCCCTCATCTTGTTCATCTAGCTAGTGCCATATTTTTCAGTGGCTTTCTCTGATCTCTCTATAATAGTGGCATTATTCGATTCATTCAACTCTTCTGGCACATATGTGACTCTAGTGCCCATTCTTGTCATTGCCCTTAGAAGCAAATTCCCTGTTCTTCTGAATCACTAAGTCCATCTTCAATTTGCCTTCATCAGCAATTATTTGGTCATCATAATAATCCAATGTATATGTATGAAAAGTGCATGGTGCTTCATCACTTCCTATAACATGTTCAGATTCTGCAAGAGCCATTTATCCTTGAGGAATCCTTCCAACCCCACCCCACTCCACCCCCAAACTGTTTCCTTCCCATACTTTAAGATTACTGCTTTTTCATCACAACTTATAACCTCAGTGGACCTTTCTAGTCTTTCTACCCTTATCTATTATAATACAACATGTTCTCTTAATAAAATTTACTTTTGATGCTTTCACATAATACCTTAAGACTCATTGAATTTTCTCTGAAATCTCTGTCTTAATGCATGCCCTTTTCATGTATGCAGGGTATTCAAATGCTTAGGCATGTTTCAGTTCTTCCCCCCAAAAAAATCAATACGGTCTGTCGGCCACAATCATTTGGAATGAGTTCTTTGCATGGACTGCCCATGTCAGGACAAATGTTAATTTACAGCTCAAATTTTATATAACATCTCAACTTTTACCATGTGAACTCTTTCAAACAATCTGAGATCAAGGGACTTTATACTGTTAATGTATTCACTAACATGATCTTTGTATTCTCACACATATGCCTAAATTCATCACTGGCAAATTCCTTCTCATTTTTAGTTAGGAAATTAGCCAGTATCCCCAGACTGTAATCATTTCCCCTAAGTTGTCCACAATTCTCTTTCTTTAAATGTATATTAATTGTTTGACTTCAGCACGTTGTCATCCCTAAGTCTAAAGCATGTAGAACTATCAAACTCCGTAACCCTGCATCTTTAACATTCCGACATTCTGAGGAACACTTTAACTAGTTACTCCACAAAGTATGGACATGTATCAGTGATCTGAAACAGTAAAATTCACTGACTCTGGAAACAAAACATTCACTATTGAGCTGAGGTTCTTCGTAACTAGCACATTTCCTTCTGCCTGATCAGTATCATAGTATTCTCTATTTCATGCATAAGTTTAAAAAATTACTATTCTAGTTGTGACAATTCATTGCATGCTGGCATTCTGAATCATATGAAACCAACTGTTGACCACTTTAAGTACATCCCTGGTTTCATTCTTCTGTCATCTATTACAATTGCAAAATGTATCTCTATCCTCACTGTGTTTAATTTATTTCTATATTTATATACGCATGTATTTATTTATCCGTTTTCATAGAAGCTTGCTGATAGTCAGTTGCACCTCGTCTCAACCATTCAATCTTCCATTATTTGTAGAACTGTTGACTGTCCCATTTGAACCAAGCATTACTGGGAATGAATGTTTTCTCAGAAATGTTTTCTAACACTTCTGATATCTGCTCCGAAAGTACGTTGTTTTCTGTTAATCAACCCAGTTAACACGAGGACTTCCTTTTGCACTATCCAACACATTAAAGAGAAACACTGTGTCAGGAATCTCCAAATAACACTTCCTCAATCCTGAATATAATTTACTAAATTCACTTTCATATTCATATATGTAACCCTTCAGTTTTCCAAATTAATCATTGCACGACGATATATTTTACACATTTAACAGACTATGCTTTTTAAATGAATTTTGTCCATAAAGGTTAAGAGAAGATTAGGAGAAGGTTAAGGATCTGAGAATGCTCTATGTATAATCTTGTATCTAATAAGATGTGATAGTGCTAAGTCCATATCTTGTTATTTTTCTTGTTAGAACTTAACCTGTATTAATAGCTGTAATTATTTTTCCATTTATCGTAAGATTCAGTTTAAGAAAACAATGGTGGAAATCATATCCCCAACATTTTATAATTGCTTGCAGGATTACTTCTAAAAGAAATTAAAATTTACAAAGTTTTATCAAAGAAAGAATTGTTAATTTCCAATCTTCACATTTAGGAAACTGTTTACTGTGACTAATACAACCTTAGATTTAAATCTGTTGGTGAAATAGAACTTCTATTCCTTAGAAGAGAATTTATTAACTATTCATTTATATACAGTTACACCTGCTTCACATTTATATTTTTTTAAAGTCACCAATTTAGGTATTGCATGACACATCTCTGGGGTTGATGAGACTTAAATCAAGCTTTGCTGGCTCCCAAGTCAGGGATACTACCACAATGCCACCGGTTTCCAGCACTGTCTTTGTGGTGTCAAATAATTATTCAATTAATTCCAGTCAGCAGCATTAACTCTTGCTATACTGACAGCAAATCAAACTGTGCTGCATCAAGGTTTGTATTTATTATTACTAATGAAAACAGAACTATCATGACTTGAATATTTAAAAGGAGCACTGACAAAGCAGGTTTATCACACAATTAATTTGCATAATACCTGTTCAATTGCTTAGACACTAGATAGGATATAAACTGGCCAGATGGCTGTCAAGTATCAGTGCACTTTTCAAACTTCTAACATTTCAGAATGATTTATCTGCTTATAGAGCAAAGCCACACACAACAAGAAAAGTCAACTTAATTTTAGACTCCAAAAGTTGACCTTACTTTATTAGAGCAAAACAAAGGTTGGAGGCTTCAGTGGATGGTGAAGATTATGTTAAAGACCAGGATTGGTATAAAGCTTTTTTGTGTGCTTTATTCCATCAATCTTTTACTCATTGATTTACAGGAACATAAAACCTACTCATCAGAAATAGTTATCCATTTTACATCCAGCCCAATTTTACTTCTTGCTGAATTCAACAGGATAAAATTATGAAGGTTGTAAATTCAACTGATCAGACCAACTTCTTACTGGCAGATAAGATTAAAATTACCCCCCATCCATGGTAAAAACAATAAGGGCTTTTGCCCGAAACGTCGATTTTGCCTGTCCTCGGATGCTGCTTGAATTGCTGTGCTCTACCCCCCATCCATGTCAGCCACAACTAGTTATCTAAGCAACATTTCATTTGAACAATACATGCAGAAATGGAAAATTAATTTCCAAGGCCACTCTCTTTCAGTTTAAATCCCTCCACCATAAACAAGCACCAGCACAGTCACATCCATCCAAGGGTACTGCAGTTAGAAAGAACATCTAATTAGAACACCTTGAAGTAAAGTTGCAGTCAGGATGATGTAAAACATTTTTTCACTTAGATGATGTTGGTCCGAGGTTGAAAGATGATCTATTTGTTGTTGCGGTTGAAGATCTTGCTGCTTATGAAGATAATAAAAATGTGTGCAGCTATTCATTTTGCTAGATAGTTGCCATCAGCGATGGCTTGGACTTTGGAATGTTCTGTCATTTTCAACTTCAACTTGTCCAAAAGGCAGGTGTAGACTGCCCTGTTGAACAATGGACCAGCCACCTACTACATGCAATATCTCCAAGAGTTCATATCCTTTTTCATTTTCAAATATAATAAAACATCTGAACTCTTCTTGAGGGAGAGTTGCTTTTTCTCCTTAAAAGGACTTTCTTTGTTTCTCTTTCTATTTTGGTATTCCTTGCTTTGTGTCTGCATCTGTGCAGTAATAGCCTTCATGCTTCAGTTCTACTACAATCTCAATGGCTTCTATCTTAACATTCTTCTTGTCGGTACTGATTCCAGGTCAAGCGTAAGCAGGTCACCATTATCATCTTTCATTTATGTTCCACCCAAAAGACTCATAGTAGAATTTCCAAATCTCTGTAATGTGTGCCATTCTTGCCAATAACTTCCTTCAACTGTCAAGTCTCCAACATTGATATTTCTGACATCAGATTCCATGTCTTCAAGCGCTTTTTTGATCAGTTATGCAATGATCTGGAAAAAGATGGTGATGAACAACACCTTTGTGATTTCCTTTTCCAGTTACACATTACTCTGACTTTTTTTTGGTTATTCTCACTGTTGTTGTCTGTCTTATGCACATATTTCTTATAAAGCACCTATTTCTTCAGAGTCGAAACATTTGGTGCTGGAAAAGCACAGCAGATCAGGCAGTATCTGAGGACCAGGACAGTTGATGCTTAAGGCATAAGTCCTTCACCAGGAATGTGGTGGGAGAAGAGGGCTGAGAGCTAAATAGAGGGTGGGGATGGGGTGAGGATGGGTCTGGAGAGAACGTAGGTGGGAGGTGATTTTGATAGTCAGTGGGGAGGGTGGAGTGGATAGGTGGGAAGGAAGATGGATAGGTGGGACAAGTCAAAAGGGTAGTGTGAATTGGAGAGTTGAATCTGGGATGAGGTAGGGAGAAGGGAGATTTGGAAATTCTTGAAGTCGACGTTGATGCCGTATGGATCAAGGGTCCCAAGGCAGAAGATGAGCGTTCTTCCTCCAGTCGTCAGGTGACCTGGATTTTGCGGTGGAGGAGGCCCAGGACTTCCATGTCCTTGGTGGAGTGGGAGGGGGAGTTGAAGTGATTAGCCACAGGGTGGTAGGGTTGTTTGATGCATGCATCCCAGAGATGTTCTCTGAATTGATCAGTGAGGTGGCATCCTGTCTCCCTGATGTAGAGGAGACCACAGTGAGCGCAATGGACACAGTAGATGAGGTGCGTGGATGTGCAGGAAAATCTCTGCTGGATGTGACTCCAGTGTCTTTTAATACTATCAAGACTTTATTCCATACACCAGACCAAATGCTTTTCATAATTGACAAAATAAACATTTAATTTCAGTCCAAACTCTAAACTGTGTTCTTAATCTTATAATGCTGATTGCTTCCCTTTTTCGTCTGTCTCACCGGAATCCAAACTGATAATCTCCAATGTATTTCCATGCCTTCTCATCCACTCTCATTGTTATATCTTTCAAATCAACCCTTAATGACAACCTGACTAATTGTACCGAAGTCAGAACAGAGGCAAGCCTTTGGCTTCTTTCTTAGGTTAAGTATTATCCTCTGCATTAAATCCTCTGGCCATTCTCCTCATAAGCAAATACCTTTGTTATGTGGTACTGGAAAATCACAGCTGGTCTGGCAGCATCCAAGGAGCAGGAGAATCGACATTCTAAGCACAGGCTGTTCATCAGGAATCATTCCTAGTGAAGAGCTTGTGCTCGAAATATTGACTCTTCTGCTCCCTGGATGCTGCCTGACTGGCTGTGCTTTTCCAGCACCACACTCTTCGACCCTGATCTCCAGCATCTGCAGTCCTCACTTTCTCCAAGCAAATATCTTTGTAAAGCTTAGTAGATATTGATTTTAAGTTTCCATGTATTTAACCAAGTCTGTAGCTATTCCATCTGCTTTTCTATTTTTTAAGCTCATTTACTGCTGCTCTTATCTTACTCTTTAGCATTTATGGCCCAATGAAATTAATTCCTGAAGAAGGGCTTATGCCCGAAATGTTGATTCTCCTGCTCCTCGGATGCTGCCTGGTCTGCTGTGTTTTTCCAGCACCACATTTTCCAACTCTGGTACTCCAGCATCTGCGGTCCTCACTTTCTCCCAATGAAATTAACGTCAACATCACTGCCTACTTCAAGTTAAGGTTTTCATTTTTCATAGAATCCATTTAGATAGCAACAATTTGGCCCATCGAGTCTACACCAACCCTCCGAAGAACACCCATGTAATCCCATATTTACCATGGCTAGCCTGCTCATCCCTGGATACTATGGGCAATTTGGTATGGCCAATCCACCTTACCTGCCCATCTATGGACTGTAGTAGGAAACCGGAGCACCAGGCAGAAACCCACACAGACATGGGGAGAAAGCACAAACTTCACACAGGCTGGAATTGAATTTAGATCCCTGGTGCTGTGGCGCAGTAGTGTTAACTGCTGCCCACCATGCTGCCCTGCATATAAGTCTTCAATCACTAGTTAAGAAGGGAATTTGAAAATATATAAAAAACAATGGTTAAGTGACAAAAGTGATATATTTGAACAACTGGATCAACAAGGAAGGATAGAATTATGTATGCAAAAACAGAGGAGATTAGCAGCACTCAAGAGAAAGGTTGCAAACAACAGCCATGAAAAGAAATAACATATTTTGTTAAGAGAAAAAGCTGATGAAATAAGAACTAGGTAGTAAGACCACATTAAAGAATTACATGCAAAAACATGAAAAACTTGAAATGATTGCGTTAGAAGAAAAGAGTACAGTTGGCATTGCCAGGTCACAGGGACAAGCATTTCTTATTGTCCAAGATAATTACAATTGATTTCTTTGCCATCTATGTGAACTTCAAAAAATCCTTTTCAAATATTTCTAAGAGCAATTACAGATTCCACAAATATTTTAAAGAAGCTGCAAATTTCCTTTTGTATTACTACCAGATCAAACTTTGGAACTGTGGCAAAGTGTCCATATATGGATCATGACTTTCTTTCATCAGAATAAATTCCTATTTATATAGTTGTAGTAAAAATAAAATCATAACTAACGCAAGAATTTTAAGTCAAGTGACAAACATGAAGTCCGAGTCAGTTTAAGTACAAACTCATAATGGACATTTTCAGAGTCAAAAAGATGCTGATAAATATTTTCTTGCAGAAGACTGTTGGACATAGGTAGGCCATTTGGCCCATCGAGTCTGCTGTGCAATGCCAAGATCAATTTCACAACCAGAAGTTACTGGACCAAAGGGATAGAATCCTACCAACTTTAAAATCATAAAATCATATATGAAATCAACTTAAGAGGTGAACTTTCTCGGACCTTGTCTTGTTCCACTGCTATAACATCAGTATATTAACTGGAGACTCCAATTTTGTCTGTGAAACAAGATTCTGATTCTGCTAACACTTTAGCACAGCTACAGAAAAATGGCAGTAATGGATCCAAAGAAGCTCACCCTCAAAATAAAGCAGATCTTTTCTTTAGTTATTTTACTGTATTTTCAATTAATCATACCTAAACAGTAACTTGTTATATTAATAAATGTCAGCATCATGCATATAGCATTATATTGTGTCTGAATGAAAAGAATTTGCAATTGTCATGCCAATGGATCAGAACTCTGAAGTACCATTCTATTTTAAACTTTTAACCTTTATTCCAAAGTGTATTGTTTTAAGAAATCTGCTGCACCTAAAAAAAATGCTGACGTAAATTCAGTCATTCTTTGGCAAAGTTCTGTAGGGGCCCCATGAGATAGTACACCTGGGGAGCATCAGGGAGACGTCAAACAGAGAGAACTGCAACAGAAAGAGATATTTAAGGGCTGACAATCTACTCCATCTCAGCAGAAAGCACCTTGTGTAGAAGTTTTGTCTTTTGGGCTCTTGGAACATTTACAAAATGGGTTTAAACCCAGTTGCAACATTAGTCTGTATGTCTTATAGGCCTAAAATCCTGTTGTTTGGACAAGTATGCTGTTAAGGTCACAGCTCTGAGAACAGCCTTCTAAGTACTTGTGCACTGTAGGTAAGGTAAGAGAATAACACACTCTCGCATATTGAGTGTTGCCAGGAGTCAAGACAATAGTGATTCAATCAAACTACTAAGCCAAGAATTTCAAAATTGAATGTTTAACCATCAACATCAATGCTACTTGTAACATTCAATGCAATGGCTGCAATGTTCAACTGTCTGCTCTCCACGTACAATTCATATTTCTTAACAATCTTTATATTTAAAACTTACCTCTTATTTAGAATCTATGCATTTGTGCATTGTATTACTATTTCTTCATGTGCTTAATGATTAATAAACTGAGTTATTTTGTTCATTCAGGACAGACAGCTTAATTGATTCTTTCTAAAACATAAATTCATATGTGTTTGGGAGAAAGGTATCAACAACTCCTTTTAAAACTAACCTTTTTGAGACCAATGGATGAATAAACAAGGGGAGCCAGTTTACCCCTCCTCACCCAGGAGCTTAATAGTTTGAGGTGTCTTATTCGGAATTATGACAATTCAGAAGATTTTGCCCAGGTCTATTTGAAACACAATAATTAACAATCTTTAATATTTTTAATATTCACAAGGTGTTAATATTGTATATGTCCAATAAACATGTTTCATATTTGCTTAATCCTAATTTAAAAAGCGTAAAATCTCAGCAGAAGCTTCAATATTTACTCCTTTGTTTCCATCTAAAATATCAGGATCTTCTACATTTTATTCCTTTCAAGTGTATAATGAACATGTATATTTATTTTTTTAATATTCATTTTATATTAACATAATTTTCCCCTTTCTTTGATATTAAGGAAGGCAGAGCATTTATTCAGTGATTTGTTTGAGCATCTTGACATCATGTGATTGTTTCTCCAAATTGAAATGTGGAGTAGGTTATCATCGTATTGCTTGGATATTAGCATAAACATTGACAGAACACAGAAAGGGAATTAAATGGGAGGGCTGCAGACACAAAAAGCAGAAATTGCCTGAAAACCTGCTTTGGCAGCATCTGGGGAGAGAAAGCAGAGTTAATTGGGATGTCTGCATGATCTTTATGAAACACATTGGATTTTCTTTCCATTAATTTCAATCATGTATTTTAGATAATACATGCTCCTTGCAGAATTACTGTCTATGCTCCATCCAGGTAATAGCTAATGAACAGGTGATAAAGAGAACAGTTTCCCCCTGCTGGTTTCTGATTTATTTTGATAAAACTGTTTCTGTCGTATCCAAGATAACAGACTCGAAGTATTTGTGCCTTTTCATAGCAAGATTTCCTACTGTTAAAAGACAAACATTATGAATTTTCAATTTGAACCAATGAGTTTGAATTACTCAGGAAAATTATAAGTATGGAAGCTTGGAAAAATTGGAGAACAAAGGAATAAAACGTAATAGTGAAAGAAGCTGAATGAAATGAAACCATGTTTTATTCAATAGAGAGTTATATGTAATAAGAATACTCTTACCAGTAGGAAGCAGCCAAAACAATATATTAGCTGTAGCCTGAGAACATGATGGTGAAATAGATTGATTCATTGTATGAATAAACACTTGGTTTATGATGTATGGAGGATTGCTCATAGATATTAAATGTTAATTACGTTCATTTAGTCAATAAAGTGTTTGAGGATTACTCATACTTTAAAGAATCAAAGCAATAAACTTTTAGTGCTGTAATGCAGCCATTATTTTGACATTGTTTTAGTACATTTCAAGCTGCTACAAATATATGCATTAGAAGCAAAAGTAGAAGTAGGAATCTGAAATGCTTCAAGGAGACCAAAATTGTGGATAGTCTTCTGGAAGAGATTTCACCAATGCTTTGCAGAACCAATTCAAAACATCTCTCTTTTCATATTGCATTCCACTTGAAATAAGAACACTGTGCCATTTGCCATCCTAATAACTTGCTGTATTTACATTATTATCTTTTGTGATCCATATGACAAACCTTGCTGGAACAAACCGGAACCCAAGTTTCACACTATTGTAAGATTTGAGAAAACCCCAGCATAGTGTTACAAATATAAAATTGGAAGGTTCTTATTTTTGGAAAACGTGTCTTGAATTTAGGGTAACATTTTGACCCGCTCTAAATTCAACTGATAAAAACCCGGGTGTTTAAAGGGAACCCCCAGCTGCTTTATGAGCCAGATGGTGCAAGATATTTGTTCCTGTCGGCAATAACTAGGCTGACTGCATTGATAACAGATAGACTGAAAACAGAAAAGCCCTCCCTGACCCTTCACATTCCATAAATTCCACTATACTCCCATGCCTCATCCATTCCCCCATATGTTCTCATCCATGGCCTTCATGCCCCAATGGCAAGCTTGGCCCACCCATCCACACTCCCACGCTGAACCTTTCATTCTTCCCATGCACATCATTCTCTCATGGACCCCATATAATTCCTCATATACACAAGGCCAAGCCATGCTCCTCACTCACAATCTATGGCCCTCATATCCCCATGATAGGCTGTGGCCTTCCATACCCATTCATTCATTATACACCATATAGAATCAACAAATGCCATAGGGACTGTAGTAATTCTTCAAAACTCTTGTCATTGATAACTTTCAAGTTTCTGTGAAAACTCTCTTCACTATATCTATGCCAATCATCCAGATTTTGAGAAGTAGGAGAAAGTGAGGACTGTAGATGATGGAGATCAGAGCCGAGAGTGTGGTGCTGGAAAAGCACAGCAGGTCAGGCTCATTCTGGATGATGGGCTTATGCCTGGAATGTCAATTTCCCTGTTCCTCAGATGCTGCCTGACAAGCTGTGCTTTTCCAGCACCACACTCCAGATTCTTAGAAGTATCAATGGATGAAACTGCAAACACTTGAAATCTCTTAACCTTGTGGAAATGAACATTATGAAATTGCAGTAGTGATCAGAGAGCCAGAGCCTGTCAATCAAGCAATGTTTTCCTGAGCACTTGTGTTTTAAAACGTAACAGATTTCTGGGCTCAGTCAAAAGTACATAATGAGGCTTGACTGACAGCTCAGGTGTCCATTACTCTCTTGAAACATCTGAAACCAGTTTGATTTAACACTGTTGAGACTGCACCAGAGACTGGTCCCTTTGCCAAAAGAATGCAGCGGATATTCATCAGACTGATTCCTGGTGTGCTGAAAAATGTGTTGCTGGAAAAGCGCAGCAGGTCAGGCAGCATCCAAGGAGCAGGAGAATCGACATTTCGGGCATAAGCCCTCCTTCAGGAATGAGGAGGGTGTGCCAAGCAGGCTAAGATAAAAGGTAGGGAGGAGGGACTTGGGGGAGGGGCGTTGGGAATGCGATTGGTGGAAGGAGGTTAAAGTGAGGGTGATAGGCCGGAGAGGAGGTGGGGGCGGAGAGGTCGGGAAGAAGATTGCAGGTCAAGAAGGCGGTGCTGAGTCCGAGGCTTGGGACTGAGATAAGGTGGGGTGAGGGAAAATGAGGAAGCTGGAGAAATCTGCATTCATCCCTTGTGGTTGGAGGGTTCCTAAGCGGAAGATGAGGCGTTCACTCCTGATTCCCGGTGTGGTGGGGTTGTTCTATGATGAAAAATTGAAGATATTTTCCCAAGCCATTAGGAGTTTAGAAGAATGAAAGGCAATCACATTGAAACTTTAAAAATTCTTAAAGGACTAAACAAGTTTGATAAAGAAAGGATGCTTCCCCTGGCTGTGAGGTTTAGAAGCAAACTAAACAATCTCAAATGAAAAGGCAAGCCATTGGATCGATATGGGATTTCTTCATTCATACAGTTATGGAAACTTAATAATTCATTAAGTTAAATACAGGGATCAATAGCTTCCAACATATTAATTACATCAAGGGATATGGAGATAAGGTAGAAATATGGCATTTAGCCATGACTTAGAATGGAGGAGCAGGAAAAAGATGTTGAATAGCTTACTCCTGATCCTATGTTAGACATCTTACTGTTACAATAACATACATTGCTTCTATACCAGGTATAGTGGGTAAATGAGTATGAAAGCACAATAGCATGGCTTGATATGGAGGTGGCATGAGATGCTGATGAGTGTATATAGGGGCATTACTTGGCATGGGAGCATGAGAAGGCACTTTTTATTCACCTTTTATTCCCTCAACCAGAGCTCACAATACCTCCGTAATCAGAAATCAGAAACTATTTCTGGCTTTACTTATCCTACGTCTTCCTGTCATCATCAGTAACATCGTGGAGTGAGACATCCACCCACTCGTATAATCTGCCAGCAACTGATTACATTTTCCTGGGAGAAGCTGAACTAATTTGCAGGGTTGTATTTCAGCAAGAATCACATTCCTAATACGGAGGGAAACAGTGGCCAGTAAGAAGACTGCTGCAGCTGAAATAGCTGCAAACACAACACGAGTTACTGAGGGAAAGGGTGACAGAGAAAACTATAGCTGCAGTTAGACCTTAAATAATGATGGAAGAAAGAGGAACACTATCTGGGCATCTGTAACACCTGAGCACCCAAGATTCACAGAAGCTTTAGCAGAGGGAAAGAAGACTCTTTATCAACCAGATAAAATGTGCACCACCTATTTTTGAATTCCGTCGTCTGACTTTAATACCTAGGTCTTCCATGGACTAAAATGGTTTTTAAAAGCACAAAGATTGACTAAAATGACGAGAGCAATCAACTAGCCCTAAGTTAGTCAAGAGGAGATGACCTGGGGGGTGCAGTGAGAGAGGGACTCACTGAAATCCTTGTAGAGGGAGGAAGAGAGCTTCTTCAAGGAAGGCATCCTTGTAAGAGGATTCGCAGTAGGTTGAAATCTTTGAGGAGAAAGTGAGGTCTGCAGATGCTGGAGATCAGAGCCGGAGATGTGTTGCTGGAAAAGCGCAGCAGGTCAGGCAGCATCCAGGGAACAGGAGAATCGACGTTTCGGGCATAAGCCCTTCTTCAGGAATCATCAGGAATCATAAGCCCTGAAGAAGGGCTTATGCCCGAAACGTCGATTCTCCTGTTCCCTGGATGCTGCCTGACCTGCTGCGCTTTTCCAGCAACACATTTCCAGCTCTGATCTCCAGCATCTGCAGACCTCACTTTCTCCCCTAAGTTAGTCAAGCTCTGTAAAACCAATGTGAGATATACAAAGACGGTTTAGGCTGAAATTAACATTTTCAAGAAAGATTGAAACTCATATCTGTATTTTCAATTCATAACCTTATATATTGGTGATGAGAAGATTCACCTGCAGATTTTTCGTTTTGGAAAACAATGAGCCCAGATATAGGATTACATGAATGAACTATATTTCAAGCAGTGAAAGATGGATTTGTCAGTAGGACTGAAGAAGGCTTGCTCTCTTTCACTTCCTGCTTTCTTTCAGTCTCTCTCAAAGATCACAACTTCATGATAAGACAATTTGGAAGCAGATCCATTCACCAAGAACCTAAAGATATCTGTAATATTTAATATTTGCTGTAAGATTTGCTGAGGATTCAGGATCAAAGAGTATGGTGCTGGAAAAGCACAGCCAGTCAGGCAACATCTGAGGAACAGGAGAGTCGAAATTTCAAGCACGAAGAGCTTATGCTTGAAATGTCGATTCTCCTGCTGCTTGGATGCTGCCTGACTGGCTGTGCTTTTTCAGCACCACACTCTCGACTCTGATCTTCAGCATCTGCAGTCCTCACTTTCTCCTGAGAATACAGGATGTCAACTATAGTCTCATGTTAAAAGTGCAAGGAGACTCTAAGGACTTCTTTGTTGTATATTATTTTATATTCTTTTTATACTTCCCTTTTTTGAAATTTATAACTGAGTTTGTGTGTACATTTTATATCAGGTTTTTATTACTTTTCTGAAAGCTAACAAGTAATAGAATTGCTGTTCCTTTCACGCAAGAAAACCATGTAAATTGGTTCTTTGTTTTATTTTGGTAAACTAGCAAATTACATCCTTATTTGTGTAAGGTACAGCTGCTTGCCAAAAAGAATTTGAAATCTATGGCAAACTGAGATGGGCCAGAATAGTTCAGAAAATGGGAGCCAAACATTCTTTCCTCATCCGCTCACAAAAATATCTAGAAAGTGAAAAGACAGTTATTTGAGTGAGAGGTGGAATAGGTAATCACTGATACCTTCACCGACTATTCAGTGCTGAAAAAAGGTTAATTAACTCATCAGGCTGTCCAAGTTAGATAAACATTCAGAAGCAGTCGTATATAAGACATGGATATTGGCCCAAACATGAATGCAGAATTTGGACTTCAGCTGTGGAATCAGAATGATAGCTATTGACATCAAGCCAGCATTTTATGGAGTGTGGTATCAAGGCTCTCTGGCAATTTTAGAAAAATTTGTCATGGGGGGTGGTGTAATCTTTGCTGGTTGTAGTCATACCTAGTACAAAATAAGGTAGGTATTGTTGTTGGAGGTCACCCATCTTGGTTCTGAAAAACATTCAAGAGTACTTTAGAACAGATATTTTCTAATCAATTGTTCAGAGATGTTATTACCCATCTCCAGAGCATGTCGAACTTGAACCAAGGCCTCCTGACTCAGAAGTAGTGACACTATTACTCAACCACAAGAGCACCCAAATTCATCAGGACAGTGTTCTAAGTAGAACAATTTTTAACTGCTTTATCAACGACCTTCCTTCAATTGTAAGGTCAGAAGTGAGGAAAATTGCTGATCATTGTATAACATTCCACCTGACACACAGTTCCTCAGATACTGAAGCAGTTCCTATCCAAAACCAGCAAAAGCTGGACAATGCTCAGTTTGGGCTAACAAGTGACAAGTTACATGTGCACCACACAAGGGTCAAGTAATGACCATTGCCTACAGAAAAGAAATTAATTATCACCTCTTTATATTTGATAACATCACTATCACAGAATATCCTACTATCAACTTCCGGGGGATACCATTGACCAGAAGCTGAAATGGACTGGCAATATAAATAACAAAAACAGAGATTGCAGATGTCAGCAGATCTGACAGAATCTGTAGAGGAAATTAGAGTTAATAATTTGGGTCCAGTAACCGCAATATAAGTATTCTGACTATAAGGCCATGTCAGAGGCTAGGTATTCTGAGTTGAGTAACTCACTCCCTGATTACCCAAAGTGTGTCTACCATTTACATATCACAACTCAAGAATACGGTGAAATATTCCCCCTTACATGAATCAGTGCTGCTCCAACAATGCTCAAGACTTTCAACACAATGTAGGGCAAAATCAGGCCTCTTTACTGACACCCATCCACCTCCTTCAACATTCATTCCTCCTCTCCCCACTCTCAACCCCCGCCCACCCCGGCACCGACGCTCCCCAACTCTCAATACACTAGGATATAAATGTATACTGTTGATATAATGCACTGCAGAAACTCACTAAGCTGCTCTGGTAGCAGCTTCCAAATCTATTGGCTAGAAAGGCAAGGGCAGCAGATGAATAGGGAAAAAAACACCTCCTGCAAAGTTCCTTCTGAGCAACATACCAGCCTGAATTGACATTTGTTCATTACCGCTGGATTAACATTCTCGAACTTCTTTCTAATAGCATAGTTAGTGTAAATACCCTCCAAGGACAGCAGTGTTTCAAGAAGGCAGTTCACCACATCCTTCATAAGGGGCATTAGGGATTGGCTAGAAATGCTGGTTCAACCAGTGATATTCCCTCCCTGTGAACAAATAAAAAAGAAATACTGCTAGAATCTGTGTTGTTAGAATCTGTACTGTATTATATAGGATCAGGTAGTGGGGAAGGATATATGAGACTCTACAATCACTGTGGGAATTTTTCACCCTCCCACATGTACAGAGGATAGACAAGCAATCTAAATAGTTCAGCTTCCTACTTCATGCCAACTCATTTATGGTTACAGTCTGAGAGTGCAATACTTCCTCAGGGTTGCATTGAAGTGTCAGTCTTGAGTTTTGTTCTCAAATCCTTGAACACAGAATCATTTTACTCCAAGGCAAACACTGCACATTGAACCACAGCCAATGCTTGTGGGAGGATGATGAAGAAGGAACATTTATCTGTGGAGCCAGATGGAGGAAAATTGCATTTTTCAGACCCACATCGAAGGTTCCCATTGCTCTGTCACAATCTCTCCAATATCTCTCTCACAGGACACCCCTAAAATCTCCTGGGTATTTACTTGCAAGGTGGGTAACACTAGCTTCCCAATGCATTGTTCATCTCCATGCCCTGAATAGCAATGCTGGGTAAATAAGTAAATTATCACTCCCCCACCACTACCACCACCACTCAACCCCTCCTATTTTTCCATAAATAAAATCAATCATTTCAAATCAAACACATTGTATACTTTGCAAATGAGAAACATGTGCAACTAAATGGAAATGGTTGCAATAGGTTCTATTGCATCTATCTCTTTGGCTTTGGGAGATAAAGAAACTGGATGAGAATTGTCAGATTTGGTTTGGCCATGGGATGGAGCACTTACATAATCACAAGCATTTTCTGTCTCTGGACTTTATAATGATTTGATAGTCTCCCATTACTGCTCAGTGGCATTTTGTGACTGACATGTCAGAACGGACCATCCTGCAATGGAGATCCTTTGTATCCTTTACAGGCACTGCATTCTAATAGAAAGGAACATCTGATGAGCATTCTAGCAGCTTGAGAGAAAATACTTGTCCACTGTATGAAGTCAAATGGTGAAAGATTAAACTTTAAGACAAGATTTAGACATTTTTATAATAATTTATTTACAGAAATACACAATACAGACATGGACCTCCTAACATAATCACCACTGTTGCAATTTATTCTATTTACTGGAGCACAAGTGAACCACCAGTTGATGCCTAACATCTATGTACAATGAAATACATTTATAATGCAATTTGTACATTTCCTCTACCTGATCCAATTATTTCATTATGATACATTGCTTATTTCAGTAAAGAATGGTAGTTACATTTATATTATGCCTTTTGAAACACCCCAAAGTGCTTCACAGCCAATGAAGTATTTGGGAACTGTAGTTATTGTTGTAACAGGAAACGTGCCAGTGACTGGTCCCAACTTCCTACTTGTCTTATGAGGAGAACATCTGGGTGCTCAATATACTGCAACAGCATAAATAGATGACTCAACAACTTCATTATAGTTACGATGAATGAAACAAGTCACAAAATTTCTGAAGACGCTGCTGAACTGCACTGCAGAATTTCCCTCAGTCTGTTCAGTCATAACAAGCTGAATTGACCTCAATAACATGCTGTTCATGCCAAATATAACTCAGTCCGGTGTGAGTGAGGTGTGTGAGGTATTTTTAAAACCTCACACAGTGAGGTGTGTGAGGTATTTTTAAAACCTATATGGACAAAGTAAGGGGGGAGGGTCACTCAGGTGATGTCCTGTTTTAGGTAAAAACAAGGACTGCAGCTGCTCTATTCCTGATTAAGGGCTTTTGCCTGAAACGTCGATTTTCCTGCTCCTCGGATGCTGCCTGACTTGCAGTGCTTTTCCAGCACCACTCTAATCTAGACTCTGATGTCCTGTTTTGTTTGGGTGCAGTTCCCCTCCCCACCCCCCAAGATACCACCCCATCCTTTTATCAGCATCTTCTGCCTGATTGACCTTGGCCCCGCTCTTGCCATCTCTCTCTCTGGTCTCTAGGAAATCTGTCCACATCAGAAATGTTGGGCTTTAACATTTTTGGGTGGCCACGGTCATTGTTGTAATACTATAAAATAAGGAACTGTGGATGCTGGAGATCTGATACAAAAACAGAATTTGCTGGCAAAATTCAGCAGGCATGACAGAATCTGTGCGAAGAAAGTAGACTTAACCTTCCATTAGAATGAAGAGTCACCGGACTCAAAATGTTAACTATGATCTTCTTTGTGCTTCTCCCTGCAGTCCTGGCAACACTCACTGCTGAGGCCTAGCACTGTCAGTCAATCAGATTAGCCAGCAGCTCCTGAGGGCAGGATTTCCTTTCAGGCCTGACATCAGTGGTGGGTTAGTTGTTGGAGGGGATTCTGACAGACAGGATTTACCTGCATTTGATTAGGGATAGTCAACATGGCTTTGTGCATGGGAAAATGTGTCTCACTGACTTGATTCAGTTTTTTTGAAGATTGATGAAGGAAGAAGGTAAACATTGTCTATATTTACTTCAGCAAGGTGTTGGACAAGGTTCCACATGGAAAATTGATTAGCAACAATCGATCACATGGATTTAAGATGGAGCTAGCCAATTGGATCCAAAATTGGTTTGAAGCTAGAAGATGGAGGGTGGTGCTGGAGGGTTGTTTGTCTGGTGGCCTGTGACCGCATGGATCAGTGTGCTGCATGGATCAGTGCTGTTTCCACTGCTTTACATCATTTATATAAATTATTTGGATGTGAATGTAGGAGGTATGGTTAATAAGTTTACAGATGACACCAAAATTGGTAGTGCAGTGGCCAGTGAAGAAGATTATCTCAGAGTGCAACAGATGGGCCAATGGACTGAGGAGTGGCAGTGGAGTTTAGATTAGATTAGATTACATTACAGTGTGGAAACAGGCCCTTCGGCCCAACAAGTCCACACCGACCCGCCGAAGCGAAACCCACCCATACCCCTACATTTACCCCTTACCTAACACTACGGGCAATTTAGCATGGCCAATTCACCTGACCCTGCACATCTTTTGGACTGTGGGAGGAAACCGGAGCACCCGGAGGAAACCCATTTAATTTAGATAAAGGTGATGTGTTGCATTTTGGTAAGGCAAATCAGGACAGGACTTATACAGTAAATGGTGGGGCCCTGGGGAGTGTTGCTGAACAAAGAGACCTATGGGTGCATAGTTCCTTGACAGTGGAGTCACAGGTAGACAGGGTGGTGAAGAAGGCATTTGGCACACTTGCCTTCATTAGTCATTGCTTTGAGTACAGGAGTCCGCAGTGGCCCAGTGCATAGCACTGCTGCCTCATAGTGCGAGGGTCCCGGATTCGAATCCAACCTCGGGTGACTATCTGTGTGGAGTTTGTACATTCTCCCCGTGTCTGTGTGCATTTCCTCTGGGGGCTCTGGTACAGTCCAAAGATGTACAGGTTAGATGAATTGACCATGCTAAATTACCCATAATGTTTAGGGATGTGTAGGTTAGATGCATTAGTCAGGGGTAAATGTAGGGCAATTGGTCTGGGTGGATTACTCTTCGGAGGATCAGTGTGGACTTGTTGGGCCAAATGGCCTGTTTCCACACAGTAGATATTCTATGACTTATGAGGAATTGGGATGTCATGTTGTGACTATACAGATCATTGGTTAGGCCACTTTTAGAATACTATGTTCAATTCTGATCTCACTGTTATAGGAAGGATGTCGTTAAACATGAAAAGGTTCAGAAAAGATATACAAGCATATTGCCAGGATTGGAGGGTTTGAGCGAGAGAGAGAGGCTGAATAGGCTGGGGCTTTTTTCCCTGGCTGAGGGGTAACCTTATAAAGGTTTATAAAATCATCAGAGGCAGGGATAGGGTGAATAACCAAGGTCTTTTCCCCAGAGTAGGGGAATCCAAAACCTGAGCGCATAGGTTTAAGGTGAGAGAGGCAACATTTAAAAAGCACCTGAGGGACAACATTTTCATACTAGACAATAGACAATAGACAATAGGTGCAGGAGTAGGCCATTCAGCCCTTCGAGCCTGCACCGCCATTCAATATGATCATGGCTGATTATTCCTAATCAGTATCCTCTTCCTGCCTTATCTCCATAACCCTTGATTCCACTATCTTTGAGAGCTCTATCCAACTCTTTCTTAAATGAATCCAGAGACTGGGCCTCCACTGCCCTCTGGGGCAGAGCATTCCACACAGCCACCACTCTCTGGGTGAAAAAGTTACTCCTCATCTCTGTCCTAAATGGTCTACCCCGTATTTTTAAGCTGTATCCTCTGGTCCTCCACTCACCCATCAGCGGAAACATGTTTCC
The DNA here is from genome assembly GCF_037043375.1 of Chiloscyllium plagiosum. Lineage (NCBI taxonomy): Eukaryota > Metazoa > Chordata > Chondrichthyes > Orectolobiformes > Hemiscylliidae > Chiloscyllium > Chiloscyllium plagiosum. Next base: position 47,279,879 of record NW_028270151.1, on the reverse strand, counting down.
TGCTGCCAGAGTGTCCAATCCTTTCACTACTGAGAGTGATGCATGAATGGAACAAGCTACTACAGGAATTGGTCGATGTTGGAACAATTACAACATTTAAAAGGCATCTGGAAGGCTATATGAATAGGAAGGGTTCACAGGGATATGCCAAATGCTGGCAAACAAACTATATTAGTTTAGGATATCTGGTTGGCATGGACAAGTTGGACCGAAGGGTTTGTTTCTGTGCTGTTTAACTTTATAACTTGATGACTCTAAGTGAGGGGCACAATTGAGCAAGGTAACCCACTTGCAGCTCACAATGGCATGGCGTGGGTTTCCGTCTGAACTGGTGGCTCATTGCCAACTTTCCTTTTTTTGGGGCAGAGGAGTAAGTAGTTCACCCTGCCCACTTCCTAAACTCCATAAATCTCTGCCCTTCATAATTCTGTTTGTCTGGTTCACAATGAACTGGGAAGAGTCATTCTTGATGAAGGGCTTTTGCCCAAACTATCGATTTTCCTGCTCCTCCGATGCTGCTTGACCGGCTATGTTTTTCCAGCACCACACTCTTGGGAAGAATCAGTCTCTATCTGCAGATTTTTAAAATAATCAGGATCTATGACTGAAGCAATTATTCCTTGCATTATAATTGGTATTCTGCTATATTGCTTTGGATGAACAGTGCTGTTATTTCACAAATAACCAATCTCATCTATTGAAGAATCACTTTCCTTACTAGGATTTTCTTTACAAGCATGGAAGATTGGAACTTCCAGCTGTCCTTGGCAAGAGAAGTGAGATCAGGGCTCCACTAACCTGCATGGACTCTGCCTCGACAGTTCCAGTTTGCCTAATTCAGTCAAACGTCTGGTACTTTGTGAAAGACTGGGCAGCAGTAAGAGGCACTCGAGGAGGTGATCATTGTGAAGGAAGAGATCGGATCTCTGGAAAGCATGAATATACCACTATGAATTTGAATTACCCCCCCTACATAGAGGAACTGGCTGTGGATGTAGGTTTGCTCGCTGAGCTGGAAGGTTCTCATTCAGATGTTTCATCACCATAGTAGGTAACATCTTCAATGAGCCTCCGAATGAAAGCAGTGGAAAATCACCTATACAGGCTTCTTTTAGAGGCTTATTGAAGATGTTACCTAGTATGGTAACAAAACATCTGAATTGAATTGAATTGAATTGGATTGAAGTTATTGTCACGTGTACTGAGGCACAGTGAAAAGCTTTGTCTTGCGAGCAGTACAGGCAGATGACTTAGTTAAGTAGCATAGATAAGTAAATAATAGATAAACAGTGGCAAAAACAAAAATACAGGTACAGGCAAATGTAAAGAGTTTGTGAGTCCATTCAGTAGGGTAGAAACTGTTTCAAAACCTGCTGGTGCATGTATCCAGGCCTCTGTATCTTTTCCCCGATGGTAGAGGTTGTAGAAAAACATTGCCAGGGTGGAATGGATCTTTAAGAATGCTGGCGGCATTTCCTTAACAGCGGGCCTGGTAGATGGATTCTATAGATGGGAGGTTGGTCTTTGTGATTGTCTAAGCTGAGATCATCACGCTCTGTAACCTTCTCCGATCTTGAATGGTACAGTTGCCATGCCAAGTAGTGATACATCCAGACAGAATGCTTTTGATGGCACACCTATAAATGTTGGCAAGGGTATTTGCCATCATGCCAAATTTCCTCAGCTGCCTGAGGAAGAAGAGACGTTGTTCGGCTTTTGTAACCAGTGTGTTCACATGAAAAGTCCAAGAAAACTTGTTGTGGATGACCACTCCCAGGAGCTTGACACTCTCCACTCGTTCTACCTCTGTTAATGTGTAGGGGGACATGAGTAACATCCTGCTGAATGTCAATAATGAGTTATTTGGTTTTGCTGAAATGAGAGCTCAGCTGTTTTCAGTGCACCATTTTTCCAGGTCTTCCACCTCCCATCTGTAGTCTGTTTCATCACCATCTGAGATTCGACTGACTATGGTGCAATTTTTCAGCTCCAGCGAGCAAGCCTACATCCAGATCCTCAACCTGAGATACAGATCTTCTCAAAACTCAAAACTGATTGTTTTTTGTGGTAATTCACTAGTCCTATGCAATTGGATAAACAATAGAGTATACAAACAGGCACAATCATGGGGCTACTGCTCACAACAACTTTCTTGGACTTATATGCCCAGGGACATCTCTACTTTAAAAGTATGATCAAAATTTTATCTGAATTCCAGGGACACGTGATAATTTGTGTGGGTGAGGAAACTTGTGCAATGGAGGACCAGTGGGAGTTCTGTAAGAGATGTGATATTAGCGAACAGAGGAAGTGTCGTTTGATTAAGGAATAAAAATTTCCACATTTTATCCTTAAAATGACAGAGGAACTGGAGTAACATGAAATGGAGTAAACAGGGGGAAGATTGAAGAGCATTTAGGCTTTTTCATACTTATTTTAATGAAAATGATTTTTAACAGAAAGTTCAAATGAAATGTACGACTATTTAGTACATTTTGATTGACTCAAGCCTTATTCATGAATACTCAACCTATCAGTGTACCTGATGGCCTATAAAAAGACTGAATGCTTCCCCATTCCTCAGGGAGATCAAGCAAACACCAGATACAAGACATTCATTTTTTAATTTGACAAATAGAATTGTGAATCTTCATCGAACCCAAATTTCGAAATGTTGTTAACAAAGTCATATTTCCAAAGAGTATAGGAGCAATGTAGATTTCTGAAATTTGTGCCTTTCGGATATTTCATTTGTTAGGTGGCTATTTCTCAACAAATAACCAACTTCAACGGAGCAAGTGCTTTGTATTACATTTTATACACAATTGAAATCTGGCAGGTAGACTTCATTCTTGGTTTACAGAGTTTGCTTATGCATTGTTATTTTGAAAGTTTTATAAAAGAAAACACTGCATACTCATTTTTTTATATGCAATGCAGCTGAACAAACAGCTGACACAATATTGTCAATATTAGTTCTGCGCTTGTTTTGACTGCATTTTGCTGCAGGTTTCATACCAAAAGATTAGGTTAGAGCTTTATCATTAAAGTAAGATGTTAAGTCATAGTTGAGTTGTAAAATACAAGACAATCTTGTACCTTACTTCAGATATCTGAAGCAAGATGAAACATGCTGTCTATAATATGTATTTCTTCACTGGAGAGGAGGAGATGAAATGAACATCGTTGGTAGTTATAAATCTTACCACTTCACAATTTTATTTTAAGATTCTTGTAGTTGGAAAACATGTACGCAGAATCAATATTAAATTCTTATCAGAATAGTCCCTTTTTAATCAAATCACAAGTGATACACAGTGATACTAATGGTGGATGACAACACCTCCATATGTAGCCATTTTCTGTATTCGTTTGTTTTATTCGCTGTCTGGAAGCAGTGTCTGCAACCACATGCCACAGTCAGCGTTATTTATTGATCTTTGGCATTTGTGTTCTAAGTAAAACAGATGTCTTTTTGGTTGATACAATCAAATACTACTTACATTTCCGTCTAATTAACATTAGAACTGCCTCCAGTATGAAGGCAATTCAACTGCTTTATGTGCATACTTGGAAGTTTAAATCTTATTTTTGCCTCTAGTGTTGCTTGACATTTTTTAAGGATGTAATTAAAGTGTCCTACTGAAGCCCAGGTTGTTCATCTTTATGTCTGTGGGGCTTTCTCTGTCACTGGCTTAAATGGTACTATTTTGTGTTTCTCTGAGAAATTGGATGCAATGCCCCTTGAACCAAACATAAGTGTACAAAGGATGATGTTACAAGGGTTGGTTTTGACATTAATTTTTGAGACTATCCTATTTAACACATGAAGCTCAAGGTTCCTGAATGCCAGATTTGGAGCTGTGTACAGTCAAGAAAGACATTTGCTTGATGAAATCCAAGAGGGCTGATCTCCCAGGATGAACAACTTCCACAAAAAATGCTGAAATGGGGATGTGAATCTCTCCAGCAGGAGTCCAGGTATGCCAAAGTGAGTTAAAAAATTTGGGAATGGGATGGAACATGATGTCAACACTGCATGAAGTGAAAGAATGAGCAGGCACCCAGAAGAAAGAGCAATATAGCCTCGACAGGGAAAAGTGCACATCCAACTTCTCAGTGGCCTTGTGTATGTGCTATAAGATCTGTATTAGTTAAGGGAGCTGGAGTATTACTTAAAAGAAAATGCTGATTATCATGACATTGAAAAGATTTTTGAAGGCAGTTAGGTAATCTATTGACAAAGAGTAAATGGACTAAATCTCCTTTGTTCACATGATTGTATTTCTCTTCTTAAAGATAACAACACCATCTATTAATGCTGGAAAGAACATTTTCAATGGTTCCCCAAGTATGTATCTACAATAGCAGCTAACACTTCCCAGGCTCTGCCCTGTGGCCCATGGTAAAATCCATTGGTGAACCACCATTATCAAACAAATGAAAAACACAAAAATGCTTCAGTGCGGATGGTATACCAGCTGAGGGCATCAGAGCTGGGGGTCTTGGGCACATCAAGACTCTATGCCATCATCCTCTAAAGTTAGGACGAAAAAGAACTCAATTCACTCAAATTTCAGGAACATGACAATTGTGACCATCTTCAAGAAGAATGGGAACCAATGCAGTACTTCATTCTTGTGCATAGCAGAGAAATTGCTGACAGATATTTTCTTGAATCACCTTCTTCTTAATGTTGAGGAAATCCTCCCAGATACAAATGAGACTTTAGAAACCAGAGGAACCTTTCACATGACCATTGTTGTCAAACAAATCCAAGGAAAATGTAGAAAGCAACAATAGTAATTCTGGAATACATTCTTTGAGCTGACTACATCCTCTGACCCTGTACATTGAGAGACCATGTGCTCCAGAGATTTGGATGTCTAAGAAACTTCATCACAATCCTGCAATTATTACTTGGGAGGTCTGAAATAGTCCACTCAACATTTGGGCTGAGGTGAAGCAAAGCTGTGTGATTGTCTCCAGACTATTTCTGATCTACTTGCTATTGATCATTTACCTCAAACAACATCTGACATCTGGTGTTTGTATTAAACCCCACAGATGCAAAACTCCTTAATTTCAGTCACTTCCCTGACCAAAATGAAACTGACTACCATCAACATACATGTCTACAGTCAGCAGATGATTGCCGTGCTATTGCTCACCCTGGATCAGATTTGCCAGCCACTCTTGACCTCTTCAATTCAGCAAGCAATAAACTCATCCTGACTTTGAATATTGTCAAAGTGAATATATCAAAACCACCTGATTTGCCAAATATTTCATCATCCACATATATTGAAGAAAGGACTCTGGAACATGTTGAATACTTTCCATAACTGGTCAGCTATCCCTCTCAAAATGCTGCCACTGACGAGGAAATTTAAAACCAGATAAGCTGCATTAGTTCAAGCTTCTACCAAACAAGGCAAGAGAGCAACAACAAAAAAACCTCTGGAAGTCAACAAAAATTAGACGGCATGAAATGGTTGTCCCCCGTAATATAATGTGAGTTGGACTGTGTGTCAATAATAAGTAAGAGCACTGGAGAAATTCAGAATCAAAGCCTTCACTGTAAATGTCCAGGTTCAATGGGAGGAGCAAACAGCAAATGCTAATATTCTCCTGGAAGCCTGGTCCACCAGTATTGAGGCAAAACTCCTGCAAAATCAACTATATTGGACTGAACACGGTGTCTGAATGAAAAGAAGCATTTCCCCTGCCACATCTTGTTTTCTCAACTCTTGAATGGACAATGCTCCAGAGGATGATAAAGAAAATTCTTCAAAGACACTCTGAATCTCTTCTTGAAGTGGGTTATAATTGACATTAATGACTGTGGTGAGTTTGATGCCAATTGTTGAAAGTGGTGACAATTTTTCCATCCTGCTGCATGACACTTTGAGTCACAACCTCCTAATGGTGAGCTGGAGCAGCAGTAGCTAAGGAAAGGAAAGAAATTAAATCTTGCACTCCAGATCCCACTACCTTGAGGACCATTCTGCCCCACTGGTGAGTCAAGAATCAATCTGTTCATGAAGGTCAGTGGCAGAAATTCATGGTCCTGAGTAGGCCTTATCCTTGAATAAAAGACAGCCACTGCTAATGATGACCACATTTAAAAGCCAGTGCCTTTGGCAGCATGAAGCATGCATGAAAGATTATAACTGTAGTGGTAAGGGGAATCAATGCAACCCATGAACCTGCTTTCAGTGTCAGAAAAAAAGAACAAATATACTCAAATGCCTGCAAAGCTAAATGTGTTGTCATATTAATAATAAGGTACTGATTGAATGATTGTGATACAAGTGGTTAATCAAGACAAAACAGTCAGGCTAGGTATTACTTTGCTTGATCTAGACTGGCAAACTGTTGATGATATTCCCCCCCCCCCCCCTCCATTTGTCATGATCTTCAGCTTTCAGCTTTTATCACTTTCATTTTCAATGTCCTGTCCTCACAAATCTCTTCACGCACACTCAATGGTGATGGATCTCTCTTACAGGTTTCCCCATATGCTTAAAACTCAGCCTCTCCACTTTTCTTTTCGCCTATGAAACCCATTTATTTGACTATCTTTTGTAAACTCTTTTTTGGGCTTCGCATCCATTTTAATTTAGTTAGCTATTTGAGCTGCTTTGACATGCTTCACTACATTAAGGTTGTTCTTAATGCTTGATGTTGTTCCCATTCTTGTAATAATCATTGCTACCCTATATCATACTTGTCGTGTCAGCTAAAGAGTTAATGAAAGGATTGCTTTGGTACCTGAGGAATCATGATTAGTGCTGAGCAATCATCAGCGACCATCCCTCTGTCCTTAAGTTGGTGGAGATGTCATTATTGAACCATTTGAAGGTGGTTGGACCTAAGATACAACCTTGACGAACTCCTGCAGCGATGACTTGGAGGTGATGAATCATATCTGCAACAGCTATAATCATCTTTCTTTGTGCTAGATATGACTCTAACCAGTTTTCCTTGATTCCCATTGTCTAGTTTTGTTGGGCTTCTCAATGTCTCACTCTGTTGAATATGGACTTGATGTCTGTGCATTTACCCAGGTTTAATGTGACTCATTGCACTCCTTGCACTCTGTGACATTATTGACGAAAACCTCTGATCTTGCCTGATTTATTAATGACTCAATCAACATACCCTTTCACCTTCAATGAGTTATTCTCAGATCATACAAATCCCTGTGCTCCTGCACCCATTTTAGGACTGTATTCTCATATTTTTCTGTATTCATCCTGCCAAAGGGAATCGCTTCCCACTTGTCTGGAATAAGTTATATTTACTACTTGTCTTCCATTTCCATCAACGTCTCTGTCCTTTTGAAATTTCACAGACTTCTTTCAGGCAGTGCCATGATCGAGGATGACTTTCTTCCACTGCAGAATTATGAGTCCTGAGGTGACAATAATTGAATGACAAACCTGCACTCCCTGCCATGGATGGGGGTAGGTAGTGTTTGAAGAAATAAGTGTGTGGAATCCTTTGTTACTTCCAGTTCAGTCAAGTTTGAGCTTGATTCATTAGCTCCTTGAACATTTGGTCATTCTCATCAAACCTGTCATGACATTTCCTGGTAGAAAACGTTGGAGTCTCCTTGCAGATACTATTTATGATGCATTTAAGGTCAGGCCAGGTACTGTAGACATTCTGTGGTTCCTGTCTCTAACCACACCAGTTCCACTGTGAGGCAGGGAACTTGGCTCTTTCAGTATTGGATTTCTTGTGGTGGTAGGTGCCTGAAACAAGCTGCCAAGGGAGATGATAGAAATATATACAATAGGAACATTTAAGAGGCATTTAGACAGACAAATGAATGTGCATGGAATAGAAGGATATGCACCATGCACAGGCAAATGGATTACTGCAGTTTAGAATGGCATCACAGACATGCACAGACAGGGTATGTTGCTGTGTTGTACTGGTGCAAAAGAATTGTATTCACCTCTACATAATTATGTTGTACACTGCTAAATCCAGTCTCAGTCATGTGTTCTCTTAAGAGAAGTCCCTGACATTAACCCATACAAAGCAAATATACTGATATACACAAAGAAGCTTTGTTCCCTTAAGGCAGCAGGGCAAGTAAAGACTACATCTGCTCCACAGAATCCTTCAGGATATAGACTGCCAAGAAGCACTTGGTTTTCATCCGTTTGTATGCATTTCTTCTTTTTATGAGAGTGCTTATTATTTTACCCAATTACAGACCTTCTAACTTTGGTCCCTTTTTCCAGGAGTGTACTTTTGGGCTAGTGTTTGAACACGTAAGTTGTCTATGTGATGCATAGGAGAAGGAAAAGTTGCTATATGTAAAAGCACTACAATACTTGAGATTGAACATGGATTAAACTTGGCTGGGGAGACCGTGATGATGTAGTAGTTCTGCCACTGGGCTAGTAATCCATAGTTCCTGGGTTAATAATCTGTAGACATGAACTTAAATTCAAATCACTAAATCTGGAATTGACAGCTAGCTTGAGTAATAATGACTGTGAAACTAATATATTGACTATTTTAAATACCCATCTGGTTCATCAAAGTCCTTTAGGGGAGGAAATGTTATGTTCTTATCTATCTGGTCAACATATGATCTGAGACCTACAAGAATGTGGTTGAGACCTAACTGATTTCTGAAATGGGCAGCTTAAGAGAGTAATCAATGGACAATAAATGGTGGCACAGTCAACATTGCCTACACTCCATGAGTGACTAAAAAAAGGTGTAAAAACCTGCTCAGTTCAAAGGGAATTAGGGTTGGATAAGAATTACTGGCCATGCTAGTGATACCCACATCCGCTAAAAGAAAGAAAACAAAATAGTTTACCACGGACATTCTTGTAGATGATCAAAATTTAATGTACCAAACGTTTTCTCAAGAACATCAGTTTCTATTTATTTTAGTATTGTTATAACACAGAGACAGCAAACCAAATCAAATTAGACTCTCTGTTCCTGAATTCACAATGCAGCTAAATTAAAACATTCAATGACCTTTCAGAATTGCTCAATTATTCCCAATAAAACTTTAAGAATAACAGGTATCAGACACCAAAATTAACAATTTATCATTAAGCATGTAACTTTAGAGGTAAATGGATAAGCAACAAGTAAATGTACTTAATGACTATGATCTAAGTCAAAATGTCTTTAACCAAAACCCTCATTTACGCAATAATAGACAGACAAAAATATACATTTAAGGGATAGATTAAAAGAAAAAAAAGTTGTAATGTTCAACAGTTTCAAAATGAGTACCAGGCTTTCAGAAATCCTTGGTTAATGGAATTGTTCATTGTAGTAATTGTAATGAGGTCAGCCATCTGGACCTCATAGAATATGAGTTCCCTAATTGGAGTTGTTAATCTGGTCCAAGCAGGGAGCCCTGACTGGCATAAAAAGGTTTATTGTCAGGAATACTAGCACTCTGGTGCCTGACTCTAAGTATGAGGCAGGACTATAGTCAAGGACTGTTCATGTGTAAATAAAGTGTGACTTGGTGATGAGATGACAGCCTCTATAGAATTGCATTCATGGCAAATAAAATTTAGGTCTTCTTTGAATTCTAATCATTAATCCATGCAAACAAGTCTAGTAGCCTTCCCAGATTATTCATTCATTTCTTGCAGAGGGATATTTTCTTATCAGAACAACTAACAAATCAACAACTGAAAACAAAGGAGAGAGAAAGGGAGAGCAAATCACAAGAATTCCTGTGTTTTTCATGACACACTCACATTTTATTAACCCCAGTCAGAACGGTTCACTACTTTTACCAACATTGTCTGTGATTGGCTGGCTAGCAAAAACAGCCCTTGATCGACCAATTCAACATCCAACCAGTTACTTGTCCTGACCCTTCAACGTCTTGGTGCTGAAACATCTGTAGTGTTTTTAGGACAATAATTAACCTGAAATTATCTTTCCAGGCCTGTTCCAATAATCAAATCTCAGTTGTTCGGCCTCTCTTCCTTTCTGAAACAAGCTGCTGATCAAAGTTCAAGATTTGATTTTCAATTGCAGCTCACAGTTCCAAATTGAAAATAAGAAAAAAAGAAAATCAAATACTGAAGTCCTAGCAGTATTTTCATGTAAAATGCAGAATCATCTGGCTAAATGCTGTTCGAAAGTTCTTCATTAAAATAACTATACATTTGAATGATGTCTGCTGGGAAAAAAATTGAACTTTTAAGCATAGATGTCATTTGATCAATTGTTTCAATGATGCACAGTGGTCTGGAATACATTGTACTAAATAATAAATATCTTTTCTAAGTCTTATGTATTATTACAATGTTTCATGAATTTCAAACTTTATTAAATTTCTTTTATTGCTTTAAATAATATTCAATTTTGTCAGCAGAAGTGATACTTCCTGTAACAATGAAAAATATATTTGTCCCTGTGGTATTTTTAAGTTAGTATACTGCAAACATTGCTAATAGCAAATTAAGTATTTAAATATTTTAAACTGAGGAATTTTGGAATGTCACACAATATTTCAAATTGTGAATGGCTGTGGTCCTTTACCTTAAAAGATTGAATTTCTATTTTCTCATATAATGCCTGCATCTATCCGACAGTTTGGAAATTTGCCCAGTTATGTCCTGTGCATCAAAAGCAGTACAAATCTTACCCAACCAATGATGCCCCATTAATCTATACTCCATATCAGCAAAGTGATGAAAAAGATTGTCGACAGTGCTATCAAGCAGCAACTCTAAACAAATAATCTGTCCATTGATACTCACTTTGGGTTCCATCAGAGTCACTGAGCTCCTGACATAATTACTGCACTGGTCAAAACATGCACAATAGACCTGAACTGCAGAGGTGAGGTGAATGCAATATCTTCCCTCAATGGCTTTCATGCATCCCATCACAACAAACTACTAAGCATTTCTGCCTTCTGCCCTCCTGCTCGCTGAAGACATCTCAACATATTTCTCTGTCCACACCAACAATAACAGTTATTCCAGCCACTTTTATCTCATTTTCTCTCTCCCTTGTTTCAATGCAGGAGTTAATGGTACATGGGGACATAAATTTAAGGTGAAGGGTGGAAGGTATAGGGGGGGATGTCAGGGGTAGGTTCTTTACCCAGAGAGTGGTGGGGGCGTGGAATGCGCTGCCTGTGGGAGTGACAGAGTCAGAATCATTGGTGAACTTTAAGCGGCAATTGGATAGGTACATGGATAGGTGCTTAAGCTAGGACAAATGTTTGGCACATCATTGTGGGCCGAAGGGCCTGTTCTGTGCTGTATTGTTCTATGTTCTATGTTCTATGACTGGGACAAAAGGGCCAAGTTGAGGGTGGAATGGAGGTATTTGTCTCTTGAAACATTATGAAAAGGAAATCATTTTTCGTGCAAGAGGAACACGATCATTTATGTGGTGATGCCAAGATCTCCATATCGTAGCAATGAAGCAAGCTTTATTGTGTTGTACTGCTCCCCATAACCACCACTGTGAATGTATTAAGATGCTGAAATGTACACTCCATTGCATAACTCATTCCCTCTCACAGGCACCAGTAGTATCCACACAGCTTCTGTCCACATTGACCAACTCCTCTAGACATCAGCTCCTGCTCCACCTCTGAGGAAGAACTCACTGGGCAGGCTTTTCCTTGCACCCTCCACCAGCTCAGAGATTCTTGACTTCTTTTGTTAAATTGGACAGGGGAGTAGTTTCCAGTGGCATATTATTGGCACATCTCCACAGCTGGCTGAAGAAAAATCATCCCAGGTTTTTGGCACTGCTGGAGACTGCTAGAGACAAAGCATATACTCATACCAAGTTGAAGAAAACCCCATGGTGTCAGCCATTAATACATTTTGAAAATGCACAGACAGACACAGGAGCATCAGGCAGTCTTGTTGGAGATCCTCAATTAACTAGATCGAAGGATGGAGGAGAACATTAACATTTTTAGCGCCATGCTGGTTCTGGAATACATGCATCCATGGTTGTCATGGATTGGTTGGAGACAGTAGATTGGATTAGATCCCCTACAGTGTGGAAACAGGTCCAACAAGTCCACACCGACCCTCCAAACAGCAACACACCCAGACCCATTCCCCTACATTCACCCCTGACTAATGCATCTAATTCTACGGGCAATTTAGCATGGCCAATTTACCTGACCTGCACATCTTTGGATTGTGGGAGGAAACCGGAACACCCAGAGAAAACCCACGCAGACACAGGGAGAATGTGCAAACTCCACACAGACAGTTGCTCGAAGGGGGAATTGAACCCGGGTCTCTGGCGCTGTGAGGCAGCAGTGCTAACCACTGAGCCATCGTGTCGCAATATACTGGAAGATAACTGTATTTAAACAAAGTTGAATTCACAATTTCAGTGAGATTTATCTCTGTTAACCACCATAAAACTCACATGCCACAAATTATTGGCTCCTCACGTATCTACAATTAATTAAAACCAATTAATTCTTCATTAATGTATCCATTGCCTGTTCCCTCATTCCATTTAGTCTCAAGTATTTCATTAGACCAACAGATTCCCCATCAATATATATCACACAATAAAAGTATAAAACGACAACATATATTCCCATCTTTTTCTTTGCATGTTAAAGTGCCAAAAGCCCTTTTTCCAGTATGTCCAAATGTTTAAGCCAAAAGTTTATTTGAACTTTCTGCTTTCTTTGCAAAACAGTCATATGGCTGACTGCTGATATCCACCCATTTCGATTTAGAGATCTCTCCATTCTCCAGAATTTGATTTCTGACTACAACATTGCTCCTCAGACCATCTCCATTCACACAGTTCATAGAGCGTATATGTTATTCCATCATGAATTATTACCAATATAGTTCTCAATGGGTGGTGCTACTAACTCTGTTCCAGAAAAATATCATATCATTATTTCTCCAAAAGTGAGAGTTTCTGCTGCTATGATAATTTTTATAAAACTTCTGATCTCTTTAGCTTCCCAAATTAAAAGGCAACACTTTTTTTTCTTTCCCATATGAAAAATAATAAACTTTCCCGCAATTGAGAACCCATCACAGAGATATTCATAAGAGTCATCACTAAAGGCAAGTTTCATCTTCCATGCATCTCCCAATATTGGAAATTTCAAAACAACAATGCTCCATTTTAATGTTTCAATGTTTTTTTTCAATGTTATGTTCACCCATATAATATCTTCTACCTCAGGATTTTTCATTGCTGTACTTAACTCTGATACTTCAAAGCTAGTGCCTGGCCTGATTTGGATGCCCAGCCAATTTAGCTATCCAATTAGATCTTGAAATTCTTTGATTTCAGTTTTGGAAGCCATTGTATCTTTTTGGGTGGTCCTACTTTGATTAATAGCAATGGTGTTAACATTTTCCAATAAGATCATTTTATAATAAGTAATGTTTGATCCATTCTGCCTGATTTCTAATCCAATCTTCTTAAAAGCCTCAAAGTTCTGATATCCAACTTTTAATTCTGCTTTATGCTCATTTATGCCATTATTTTCAGATTCACTGCTCTCACCCCAAGAAAAATCACCCCTGTGCATCATAAAGATGTCTGAAAGTTGAACCTTATGAAGCCAATAAAATATGACAAGATCTGTGTTTAATTAAAAACAGCCCAATTTTAATGATACATACTTTATTGAGAAGGACTTGACTCTGGAGGCAACATTTAGTCTCTTTTCACATTCATTTAATTTCCAGTTTTACTCCACTGCGTTTGTCGCCCTCTTGGAGGAGAAAGAAACACATCCATCTTAAGCTGACCTCTCTGTAGAAATGTAGCTTTAATGTTCATTAATTTACAAATCCAAACACTTACTGCTAATAAAATCAAGAACGTTTTCAAAATTGTTTTTTCTCTCTTTGGTGAATCCACCTGTATATCAATATCCACAAATCTTTCTTCAGTTGTTCCCCATCTGGCACCTCTGTCTACACTCCAAATTCTCTCCAGCTTTATAATACTTGTTGTTTGGCATCTTTAATAACCTGTCATCTAGCTTGTCATGGCCACTAAGACTTGACAATCAAATGGGCTTCTGTTGCTAATGGTACTTCTATCTTGTACTATATTTCTTGTCCTTGTTAAACTATGCCCTCTACCTTGCCTTCTATATATTTCTGGATTGCAACTGTTTTGCCTCCCCTCCCATTAATAGGGTTTCTTTCAACAGTTTGTGATCACTTTCTGGGATGTATTCACGACTGGACCCACTCTTTTGAGCTTATGTTGTGTTTTCCTATCTTCGATCTGTATATTTTATATTCACAAGGCTCTAACCTTCTGCCACACATCCTGTAACTCATCAAGCTTTTATATTTTCTAGTGGCCATCCCTGCTCTTCTTACAATAGTCACAACTGTCTGGTAAATATTTTACTTTAGCACCCACATTTTTCAGTTGTTCATTGGGATCAATGGCGTTATACTGACCATCAGACTGCTTTGCCCATCATCAAACAAACTGTCAACTGTCGCAATTTGATCTTTAATGTTGTGAAACATTTGGTTATGAGAGGTATCTGGCTATTTGTTAGTTTCTGTAATTCTTTCAGAATCTGAAAACTTGAAATCCATGCCAAACAACCTTGAAGGATGTACCTGAACAGTCTGCTTCCCATGCTGTACAAGTATTAGTTTTCCATTTTTCCCAAGAGATTTCCCTTGCTATTCGATAAAACCTTCTCTCTTACAGTACTTCATAACTCCCTGATTGTAACTGGTTTCTTGTGGCTCGTCAAATTCTTCCTGAGACCTCAGCTTTATTGAAAGTCTTTGTACCTGCACGAAGTGCATTCAAATGTTTTGAAGAAATGGAGCTAATTGTAGCCCCTTCCCAGGCTCCGGGTTGACCACTGATTACTGATGGAATTCTTATGAAAAACTGATAGGAGAATATTCTCCTGCCATCTACAACAAGTTCTTAGCCTAGGCAGCCTTGTCTAGTTCGTCTGTTCTGTTAAAATGTTATGAACCATTTTGACAATTAAAGTATGGGTCCTTTAATATACACCAAAGCTAAAAGGGCTTACTATCACTATATTCATAACTACTATGTTCATAATCACAGACATAGAAATATGAATAGGCCGTTAAGCCCTTTGAGCCTTTATTCCATTCAATGAGATCATGGCTGATTTGTGGTCAAACTCCATTTACCTGCCTTAGGCCCATATCATAGAAGCCTAGAATCTCTATAGTGTGGAAGCAAGTAATTTGGCCCATCAAGACTCAGGAGAGCAATTCCTGTCAAAGCAACGTGAGCAAATTTAACTTTAATATAAATCTAGAATAGAAAAGTTAATCAATGAATCATAGAATCCCTAGTCTTAGTGATGACCACCATGAATTGACTGAATTGTCTTTATAACCTCTCAGTTTACATATTTCTCAGAGAAGGAACTACATATTCTCCCCCATTGCAGAATCAACTCATTGGTACCTACAAAAGTTACCTCTAACCCTATATTTTCTAGGATGCAAAAGGGTTTGTTCATGCACTTATAGTTAACTGCTGACCATTGATGTTTTCTGATCCCACATCCACAATGTAATGGAGTCTTAACTGCTCTCTGAAATGGCCGAGCAAACCTCTGTATCACACTGTCACAGAGAGCTGTCTAAGAATAACAAACAATGGACATTGACTTTGACACCAGAAATAACAAAAGCATATTCAGCCTGGCTGACTGCGCACTGAAAAACTGACCTTACAAACACCTGGGATGCTGTGCCAAAATTTAAAAGCTGTCCCACATTCTAATCATGAATAGTCTGACACAGACATACAGACACTATTTATTTTGCAGTTAATGTCCCACAGTAATAGAGTCACAGAAACAGACCCTTTGTCCTCCAACACAATCCTACCTGAATTAACTCCAGGCCCCATGATGCTTCATGGCATCAGGTCAAACACGAGCAAGGTATCTTCTGCTGGTCAATAAATACTGGCTAACAATGCTGAGATCCCAAAAATTAGTAAATAAAATGCTCTCCAGTGGTTGGAAATGTCAATGTTTATGGTCTGATTAGATTAGATTAGATTCCCTACAGTGTGGAAACAGGCCCTTCAGCCCAACAAGTCCACACCGACCCTCCGAAGAGCAACCCACCCAAACCCATTCCCTGACCCTATATTTATCCTTGACTTATGCACCTAACAATGTGGGCAATTTAGCACGGCCAATTCACCTGACCAGCACATCTTTGGACTGTGGGAGGAAACTGCAGCACCCGGAGGAAACCCACGCAGACACGGGGAGAATGTACAAACTGCTGTTCAGAGTCAACTCAGACAACTTGATTCTCTTTAATTTAGTTTTAACTTGTTTAGTGATCCACCATGAACTTTTTCAGTCTGAGGTTATTAATTTTCATTATGTAAAAATTCTGTGTGTTTCTTCAAATTGTGTTAAGATGTCTTCTTGCCTTGCACTGAAATACCATTGAATGAAGTCGAATAATCTATTTTCTTCACTAGAAATACTCTGCATATTTAGAGAATCTAAGTTTATGGCCCAGATCTTCTATGTGATGAAGAGTCAACAGACTAGAAACATTAACTCTGCTTTCTTCCCACAGCTGTTGCCAGACCTGCTGAGTTTTACCAGCAATTTCTGTCTTTTGTTTCAGATCACAAGCATCTGCATTTCCTTGTTCTAATTCTTCTCATCTTCTCCAATAACCCTGATTTCCCAACGCAAACTCTCCAAAACACCCGACTGCCATCCTACCCTCTTACCCATTCATCTCACATACACCTTACTCACTTACACACCTACACATTCAGTTGTACATTCATTCACCACCCAGTTTCATCCACAATAGGAAAGAACAACTATTTAAATGTTTATGAAGTTTTTCTGTGTTATTGAATGAGCACATCAGAATAGTGCTGTATGAAAGGCATGAGGCTAATATTTCTCCAGCAATGGAACACTGCTCAAATTTTTGATGAGGATTGAAAGACTTGGTGAGAAATATGGAGATCCGATCAGTTCCCCAAAATGTAGGAGTGATTTGACAATCTGATACTGATTGACCAGAATCATTCAAGGAGCAACAATGTTTAACATCAGTTTAACCTTGCATCAGTTCTGACAACAACATTTCACTGGAAGGTAGGTAGGGCATGAGTATTTCAAGCATTTTCTGTCTTTATTTCAGATTTCCAGCATTCTCAGCAATCCATTTTTGTTCTATTTTTTCGATTGTTCTCTATTAAATTCAATTTAGCTTTTTTGTTCATCTATTTACCTGGACAGAGCTAATTCCCAATTCCAGAACATGTTAAATCTCATAATGTGGTGGCCAGTGCTTGCAAGGAATGACAATTTTTGTCCATTGATTGGATCCTTAGCTGATGTAGATGTTGTAAAATGAAAATTTAAAAGTTAAAATTATGCCAAACTCAGTTACTTGACACAACTGCAAAGTATGACACAGACATTTAATGACAATTAGTTCATTAATAAGAGATATCTAAGGCAGAAATTGTCTGCAGGAGTTGACATTACTCTATGGTAGTCTGCTGTAAAGCAAAATGATTCTAAATAGCAGAGGTCTGAGGGAACATCAGTAAAATTGATCCTGGAATAGTAATGCTCATCTATATAATGGTTCAAGTCATAGAGTCATAGAGATGTACAGCATGGAAACAGACCCTTCAGTCCAACCTGTCCATGCCAACCAGATATCCCAACCCAATCTAGTCCCACCTGCCAGCACACGGCCCGTATCCCTCCAAACCCTTCCTATTCATATACCCATCCAAATGCCTCTTAAATGTTGCAATTGTACCAGCCTCCACCACATCCTCTGGCAGCTCATTCCATACACGTACCACCCTCTGCGTGAAAAAGTTGCCCATTAGGTCTCTTTTATATCTTTCCCCTCTCACCCTAAACCTATGCCCTCTAGTTCTGGACTCCCCCACCCCAGGGAAAAGACTTTGCCTATTTATCCTATCCATGCCCCTCATAATTTTGTAAACCTCTATAAGGTCACCCCTCAGCCTCCGACACGCAAGGGAAAACAGCCCCAGCCTGTTCAGCGTCTCCCTATAGCTCAGATCCTCCAACCCTGGCAACATCCTTGTAAATCTTTTCTGAACCCTTTCAAGTTTCACAACATCTTTCTGATAGGAAGGAGACCAGAATTGCATGCAATATTCCAACAGCTGCAACATGACTTCCCAACTCCTGTACTCAATACTCTGATCAATAAAAGAAAGCATACCAAACGCCTTCTTCACTATCCTATCTACATGTGACTCCACTTTCAAGGAGCTATGAACCTGCATTCCAAGGTCTCTTTGTTCAGCAACACTCCCTAGGACCTTACCATTAAGTGTATAAGTCCTGCTAAGATTTGCTTTCCCAAAATGCAGCACCTCGCATTTATTTGAATTAAACTCCATCTGCCACTTCTCAGCCCATTGGCCCATCTGCTCCAGATCCTGTTGTAATCTGAGGTAACCCTCTTCACTGTCCACTACACCTCCAATTTTGGTGTCATCTGCAAACTTACTAACTGTACCTCTTATGCTTGCATCCAAATCATTTATAGTAAAAGACAAAAAGTAGAGGGCGCAGCACCGATCCTTGTGGCACTCCATTGGTCACAGGCCTCCAGTCTGAAAAACAACCCTCCACCAACACCCTCTGTCTTCTCTCTTTGAGCCAGTTCTGTATCCAAATGGCTAGTTCTCCCTGTATTCCATGAGATCTAACCTTGCTAATCAGTCTCCCATAGGGAACCTTGTCGAACGCCTTACTGAGGTCCATATTGATCACATCTACTGCTCTGTCCTCATCAATCTTCTTTGTTACTTCTTCAAAAAACTCAATCAAGTTTGTGAGACATGATTTCCCACGCACAAAGCCATGTTGACTATCCCTAACCAGTCCTTGCCTTTCCAAATACATGTACATCCTGTCCCTCAGGATTCTCTCCAACAACTTGCCCACCACTGAGGTCAGGCTCACTGGTCTATAGTTCCCTGGCTTGTCGTTACCACCCTTCTTAAACAGTGGCACCACGTTTGCCAACATCCAGTCTTCCTGCACCTCACCTGTGACTATCGATGATACAAATATCTCAGCAAGAGGCCCAGCAATCACTTCTCTAGCTTCCCACAGAGTTCTCGGGTATACCTGATCAGGTCCTGGGGAGTTATCCACCTTTAACTGTTTCAAGACATCCAGCACTTCCTCCTCTGTAATCTGGACATTTTGCAAGATGTCACCGTCTATTTCCCTACAGTCTATATCTTCCATATCCTTTTCCACAGTAAATACTGATGCAAAATATTCATTTAGTATCTCCCCCATTTTCTGTGGCTCCACACAAAGGCCGCCTTGCTGATCTTTGAGGGGCCCTATTCTCTCCCTAGTTCCCCTTTTGTCCTTAATATATTTGTAAAAACCCTTTGGATTCTCCTTAATTCTATTTGCCAAAGTTATCTCATGCCCCCTTTTTGCCTTCCTGATTTCCCTCTTAAGTATATTCCTGCTTCCTTTATACTCTTCTAAGGATTCACTCGATCTATTCTGTCTATACCTGATATATGCTTCCTTCGTTTTCTTAACCAAACCCTTTAGTCATCCAGCACTCCCTATACCTATCAGCCTTCTCTTTCACCCTGACAGGAATATACTTTCTCTGGATCTTGTTATCTCATTTCTGAAGACTTCCCATTTTCCAGCCGTCCCTTTACCTGCGAACATCTGCCTCCAATTAGCTTTCGAAAGTTCTTGCCTAATACCATCAAAATTGGCCTTTCTCCACTTTAGAACTTCAACTTTCAGATCTGGTCTATCCTTTTCCATCACTACTTTAAAACGAATAGAATTATAGTCACTGGCCCCATAGTGCTCTCCCACTGACACCTCAGTCACCTGCCCTGCCTTATTTCCCAAGAGTAGGTCAAGTTTTGCACTTTCTCTAGTAGGTACATCCACATACTGAATCAGAAAGTTGTCTTGTACGCACTTAAGAAATTCCTCTCCATCTAAACCCTTAACACTGTGGCAGTCCCAGTCGATGTTTGGAAAGTTAAAATCCCCTACCATAACCCTATTTTTCTTACAGATAGCTGAGATCTCCTTACAAGTTTGTTTCTCAATTTCCCTCTGACTATTAGGGGTCTATAATACAATTCCCATAAAGTGATCATCCCTTTCTTATTTCTCAGTTCCACCATGTTGTCTATTTGTCCCTTTCTCCCTTCATGGATTGTTGTGGTTTCTCCAAATTTAAGTCGTCAATGGATCCTCAAAATAATTTGCCATCCTGACCATGCAGGCCGTTGCAAATGAATTAGAAGTTGAGAACAGGATTTTGATTCCAAAATTACAAAATCTTAAGTCGTTAAAAACACAATCAAGTAATAATTCATACTGCTGAAATAAAACGTTAAATGAGGAAGTGTTCCAACTGTGCTACATAGTACCAACAAACCAATGTTTCAAGATTAAGACAACTTGACAACATTGCAGTCATTTTGTATAAACAACCTACAAGGTACATGGGATTGGCATTTGTTGCTATCTCAGGAATAACAAACATTTTTTGAATCACACAGTCTGGCGTGTTGTGATTTAGATGTATTGAGAGAGCATCTAACCTGAGATCCACACTAACAATCAGTAAGGCTGTGTGCAGGGAACAAAATCGTGAAAAAATTACTCTAACATGTAGATTCCAGATTTTGATATGCAGTTATTATAGCCTTTCTCTTCATATTGATGAACTGTGTCCGATGGTGGCAGTATATGTACAAAAACACTTCTAAATTAATCTGTTGATAAATTTTCATGAATTCTTTTACTCACTGGCAGAACTTCATTTGGGAAGTCATTTTTCTCAACATAAGAGCACTTTAAATTTCCTTAATGCTAGTCTTTCTATTTTAACACCTTGTTTTGAAGGTAGTTTAGACATCAAACCAAACAATTTGGATACGACCTATGTAATCCTACCTTGCGTTCTCATCAATTTCCAGGTCAGCATTTCAGTTGTTACTGCCTGTAGTCAATTTTGAGTTATATTTATGTCAGTAATTTGGAACTTTATTTCATTCCTGACTTTTAGATGTGGCTGTAAACATAAACTCTGGATTACAGCTCAACTGCTGTATCTTATTAGGCTGAAAAATGCTTCTTTCAAGGCAAAAGAAAACAAACAAGATCTCAAATTGCACAAAACGTAGAATGATTAGAAACAAAGTCACTAATCTCTTTAGATTCACCAAAATAAATTGGTACAACCAAGCCATCAGTGAAAACAGATGTCAAAAAAACGTTTTTATTTTCAGGAACATTGGTAAGGAGTCAGTAGTGTCCAACTGCCAGCTGAATTTATATTAGTCAATGATAACGAGTCGAATATTCTTACATTTTCTGTATAATTAATACTTTCCCTGAAACGTCACTTTTTATGAGTTTTTCAGCATTATTTTCTCAGTCTATTAGCAACTTTATAACATTGTATCAGTGCCAAGGAAATTAAGGTCTAATTTCACAAATCTCAGGAGTCATGTGTCGTGAAATTACACATTCACTATTGACGGATTATTTTCTCTAATAAATTGAATCTTCGAAGTTAGTGAGACACTTGTTTATAAGAATCCAGAATATCGGTTAATCTATTTCTTCTTGCCTAAGTCCAAGTTGCATCATGTTTTCTGTAGAGATTTCTATCGTGGCGATCCAATGAGATTCCCATTTCTTATCAAACACATCTGATTAACTAGCTAGCCAGCCCCGATAGTATTCATCATTTTTGATTCCAGTCCCATCTTAACATTCATCTTGCCACTCAGCAGATATCTACCAAAATGCTGGCCTCTCTTGTGGCTGCAGCATCTTTGAAAGGCTACTGCATTCTTGAATGGGCACCTGCATTCCAAAACTGCAAGACTCGGTGACGGACAGATTCTGAACATGCTGGAGAAGGGGAGGATGGCATCTCGATTTTCCAATAGGCTTCTGAAGGTCCTGGTCAAGCAGGTGGGGCAGCCTCTTTCGAGAGAGCTGAAAGAGAAGGCCATTTCAGCCCACCCTAATTGCCTGGTTGGAGATCGCCACCCAGGTCAATACCACCTCCAACATCCAGAGAAATGACCAGCAGTACTGTAAGATGGTCAATGGCCTTTTCCACTGTGTCAGGCTTCTCTCTGCTACCTCACATTTAGTCTATCAGTAATACTCATCCCAATTCTGAAAAATGCTCATGCTTTACCAATCTTACCATTGTCTGCAACACTTTTTCTCACTCACTCCTTGGAAAGTTTCCACATGGATTTGAGGCATCATTGTCCACCAATTGAGTAAGAACCATTCTTCATCCCACTGACAATCTCACAGTAATCTTGTTTTGCATTTCATTTGTTGCAAACCTTACCACGGGCTGTGACGCCTACTCTTTCCTGCAACCAGGTTTACCACCTCTATGCTGAAATGTTTAATTTCCCCAGAAGCCAAATCCTCCTCCTCTGAGGATAAGAGTTTTGAGGGGTCAGAGGAAGCATTGGCAAGACTGACTCCTGCACTTCCATCAGCTCACATACTGACACCTCCATGGGCATGTCAAGTTTAGAAGGTGTGGGAGCACAATCCGGTTAATACCTCACTGTGACAGCTCTGCAGCTAGCTGAGGGAGACATGTCCCAAGCACTTGGAGGGCAGTCAGAGCCAAAACACCTGCTCAGTCCCAGGCAGGAGAGGACCATGTGGTGTCAGCAATCGGGGACATTATCAATATGGACAAGGATGAACAGAAGCTACAGAAAGGGATGTGGAATGCAATGGCATTCATTGTCCAAAAGTGCAGAAAATCATCCAACCACTTACTTGGCTTTGCAGGTTGGTTGAAATTCTGTTATTCCAATTCATGACAGTGACAGAATTCCAGCATTTAGAGTGAGAGTCTTACCTTTACTTACCTGTAACACAAGGCAAAGGTCCTACACCACTTGGGCATCCAGCCAATAAAACACTGCCTTGTGATGTAGTCAAGTTTTACCCCTTTTTTGTACATTTTGTCAGCAAGAGGTGGCTTTTTGCAGAGAGGGAATAGTCAAACGCAAGGTTATGTCTTCTTGTTAAATCTCTCCTTGTTTGTAGTTTCCCTGAAACATTATAAATGTGACATTCCATGGGCTTCACACTGGACTTTGTCAGTCATTGAATTTGCATCTATAGTATTTTTAGTACTAATCCTTTCTGAAAAAAAAAACATATTTATCAATTAAAAGGATAAACTGTCTATAAATACTTCAGGTTTCTGATCTATCATCATGAAAGGCATTGAGTGGGTATGCATCATTCAGGACAATGTTGTACAGTTAATTTATTGACTGAACCATCAGGGGATTGTGGATCAAGATGTTGATGCCATTGATCCCTGTATAATTACTGGGATGTACTTGGCACTGACCTTGCTGATGTAACCATGGTACTGATATATTATTTATATGATATTGACATGTGTCAGCACTATTACAAATTAAACCTGGGCCACAACGAGATCAGCTCCAGTCAGCTATTTGGTAATTTTTCACTTTCCTTGCCAAATCTCAAGATTTTAATGGACCTAGGAGAACTGTTTGTAAAGGGATACGATCAAACATTCTCTCTGCTACCTCACATTTAGTCTATCAGTAATACTCATTCCAATTCCGAAAAATGCTCATGCTTTACCAATCTTACCATTGTCTGCAACACTTTTTCTCACTCACTCCTTGGAAAGTTTCCACATGGATTTGAGGCATCTTTGTCCGCCGATTGAGTAAGAACCATTCTTCATCCCACTGAAAATCTCACAGTAATCTTGTTTTGCATTTCATTTGTTGCAAACCTTACCACGGGCTGTGACGCCTACTCTTTCCTGCAACCAGGTTTACCACCTCTATGCTGAAATGTTTAATTTCCCCAGAAGCCAAATCGTCCTTCTCTGAGGATAAGAGTTGGTAGTTTGGGGAATCCAGACGAAGAGCATTGCTATACATACATTTGAATGTAATATCCGAACACTTCTTCCTCACAATCAAACAGTATGAAGACCTAGGTCATTTATAAATTCTTAAACCAGCAGCTTTTTATATGATACAAAGAAAATAGAACACCACAAATGGAATGGTTACTTAAGCATTGTAACTAATATATTGTAAATTACATGGGCTGTTTGCCACATCCTCCTATTTGTACTAAAAAATTGAAATTACCACATTATTACATCATATCATTTAACTTAAAACCACAGGATAATTCTCCATGAGCATTACTGCGAGGTCCAGCCATTTTTTTGTAATTATGTGGAAAGAGATAGGCACATGCTGTTGAACTTTAAAACTTTAGTGTTTTCCGACCTTTGTAACCGCAGACAGATACTTTTGTCTCCAATTCTGTAGTTATGATTGATCTATATCATCTAACATGCTCCAATCATTCACTAAAGTATTTCAACCCACATGCATTAAAAGCCAATTTAAAAACAAAAAACTTTTGCTGCTGTAATCGGTTGTGTTTAAATTGAAATCATGTGATGATGAAAGTATGTTGATTCCAGGAAACATTCTTAAATGTTCATTCCAAAGAAGCTAAATGCAGCTTTGTTTTTTTCTTAATGTTCCTGTAAAAGTGCCAAGCATTGTTCGTAACCGCTACATGTTTCTCATCTGCCAAAGATCCCCACATTAATATGACAATCTGAATAACTTTTTTTAATGCTATTTCAGGTTGGGAAAGGTCGAAAGTTAGAGGATAACAGAATGTTGTAGTTATTTGGAGTTGTAGAATAATGAGTTGTAATTTAAGGTTTGCTGTAAGTACCTCTCAGTTAATAGCTGACTGAGAGCCTTTACACTAGGGTAAATAAGTTTGTATTTTAAATACCACTATTCTTTCTGTAAATATTTATACCTCTTCTGTACGAAACTTTATTTCTATTATTACCCCCTTTTAACCTGGGCCACGATCATTTTGTCATGCGATGACTTCCATCCTCTGCCCTATCACAGATCATTTGTCCTTTCTCCATGCTGTACACCCCTTCAACTCCACTGAACCTTGTTCTCTGGCCAACATTTCTGTCGCAGACTTGTTTTAGTGTTCCAGCAAACCTCCGTGCAATCTTAAAGAACATCTCATTTTCTGCTTGGGGACCCTGTAGCCACTAGAACTCAACATTAAGTTTCATAATGTTAGAGGGTGATACTATCCTTTTGAGTATTTTACCCACACTCACACCCAGGCCTGTTAGCACAGTCATCCATTCACAGGTACTCTTAGGCCTTTCCCAGGTTCTCCTAGCCCCTAAATGTGTTGCATTCAGTAAAGTTCACCCATTTTCTTCTACTCTAGATTCTTATAATCACTTATTCATCTTTTCCTTTGTCAAAGCCAACTATCCATAATCTCCCTGTTTATCTACACCTTTCATATCTCTCTCTCTCTCTCTCTCTCTGCACTGGGATTTTATTTTTAGGGAGATTGTATCATGATGGGAGAAAACAAAGGGAGAGCTATTGACTGAAATGAAAGTGCCTGACACAGTTGTAAATGCTGCTGTAGGTAGGCGATATTTGGAGAGGTGGCCTGAGTGAGTCAGTAGGTGGTGAAGAGGGCTTGTAAAGTTAGTAGTCTGGGATGATTGTGGAAGGAGTGAGTGAGCGAAGATGTTGCAAGCAATAATGAGAGTGGTAGAGTTTGGGTCTTGATAGGATGGGTGCAGACTGGAGTTAGTGTGAGTGTGAGGTGGCAAACAGAACATGGTATAACTTTACCTCACAGAGCACAGAAGGTCATTAACCTTCTTCCTGTATTGCTCAGTGTTCCTCCAGATCTTGGCCAACATCCTACCTGGGTAGAAACTTCACAGTAGGTTGGAGGGAAAACAACAGCACTCTTTCTCACCATGCTATCCACCAGAACCCCGAGGTGCCTGTCAGTGATGTAGGGTGCTCATTTCTACTGTCCACCATCTCTGGAACAAGTATTTCAACACTGCAGCTCTGAAGGGCAGCTCCTGACTGACAACACTTCACCGGGTGCACAGGGGGTTAAATGAGAAAATTCACCATGAAAGTCACGAAACTTTATACTTATATTTTTGGTAAAGTTCATCCCAATGTCACTTTTTCACTGATAATACCAAAAGAATTAGTTGTTCTTGCATTCAAGATTTGCAGTTTGAACATTGTCAGTACATTCTTTGCTTTTCTAATTGCTTTTTGACATTTTTAAAAGATTCCTCTATTCTTCACTGATGCTTCTTCCTTGGTTGTATTAAATTTAGATTAGATTAGATTACAGTGTGTAAACAGGCCCTTCGGCCCAACAAGTCCATACCGACCCGCCGAAGCGCAACCCACCCATACCCCTACATTTACCCCTTACCTAACACTACGGGTAATTTAGCATGGCCAATTCACCTGACCTGCACATTTTTGGACTGTGGGAGGAAACCGGAACACCAGGAGGAAACCCACGCAGATATAGGGAGAACGTGCAAACTCCACACAGTCAGTAATTATCTTCTCTATTTCACCTTATCCCACCTTGTTAGACCTTTTGAACCAAATTTGCTGAGTGTCTGCCAACATTTTCAGGACACATCATTAACATGTATACTTGGTAATCTTCCATCTTGCATAATTGAGTATTGGTGTGTTATGTCTAGATTGTGCCAAATTTAATTTTGGTATGCTTTTCTTTGCTCAATAGTGCCCAACTTTCACTCACAGTATGTTACTCAGATTAATCACCATTACCAGATAGGCATTCAAGTTGTTTCTCAAACTATCATGCATGCATTTTGCCAGTTTGCAGTTTTTGGTTCTGCCACATACTCCATACACAAATAGTGGATAGTACCTTACCAGTAATAGCAGCTTGATATATGGCATTCATTCACAAGAAAAAGTACCTTAATTCGCTCACATCTGCAGCAGTTGCGACAAGCTGTCGTAATTTGTTATCATTTGGGAGACAGCTTCAGTTTTTATGTCAAGCTATAAGGTTATGCAATTCAAAATTTCTGACACATAGTGGTATCTACCACTGGGATTATTTTGTGTGGATGAATCACTGCAAACAACTGTTCTGTTTCCAGATGAAATATGGACCCTTATACACACAAATAGGTTGAATTACTCTTGGGAACAGATATATCATGCTCTTTACCAGATGGCCCTTATTTACAGGCGATGCTATCACTCTTTGGGCAGTATTGAATACCTATCAGCCAATGACTCGTATCTCAACAGTGTTCTTTCAGACCCACATCTCTAAAAAACATTGTCTGCTTCTAGTTCATTTATATCGGAACAAAGCTGTTTATGAACTGTTCCAGCATCAGACTAGATAAATCGCCATAATTTGTTTCATTTAATAGTCATTTGTGATTTTAAAGTTTAAAATATGTATTTTGCTACATTGTTTACATTTTTGATATGATTGCAAAGTTTAAGTAAACATGTCTAAAGAATTTAAATTTGTAAACGCATATTGGTACATGTTGAGTTATGAGAATACATTGGTGTGAAATTGTCCCCACTAACCAGGGATTGCTTTGCTATGGAAACAAAAAGAGAAAATCCATGTCTCAGGTAAGGATGTCAATTCATAAAAAAAAACAACAAACTATAAAAGATAGAAGAGAAATAACAGGAAGAATAATAAGAAAGGTTAAGTAGGAGATAAGAGGTAAAAATAACAAAGAGGAACAAAGCAAAATCAGGTAAACGTGTATGAATCCAGAAACAGGAACTGATGTCAAAATGTAAAAAAAACTGCAACAAAATCATTTTAAAAATAAAAATGAATGTATTATTGGGAAAACAGAAGGACAAGTAACAAGAGAATGCATTTCAAAAATATAAACATGATCGCACATATTCAAATAAAATGGCAAGTGTCAAGAACAGAATGACAAAGCAAGACAAATATTATATCAAAAACAAAGGCATCAGAAAAGCAAGCATGGTAGGTTATTTTCCTTTCAGCAGCTGCCCTACCAGAAACCTTTGAAATCTTTTGACATAATTTGATATAATTTGTTTTTGATAGCTTTCACTCTTTCTGAAAACAATCTTTCAGGAATCACTTGAGCTAATCGGCACTGATATGTCATCTTTCAATTATCAGTTGATATTAATTGCACTGTAGAGCAATCACATTGTTATAGATTCAGAACCTGAAGGTTATTAACTGACATCATTGTCATTAATTGGCATAGAATATTTTATTACAGCACTCAAGCATATGCAAGTTCCCAGAATTTGATTTCCTTCAACGCTTTAACTGAAAAAATGCAAAACGAAGAGAAAATGTGACTACGTTCCACACGTCAATCTTTCGTCAGTCTATACCATTTTCTTAGCGCTCTCCCACATCTCTCAGAAGATTGAGATACCCACAGATAGCATTCTCCCTGATCTCTCCATCACCTCACTCCTAGGTTGCTATCATTCCCCTCCCACAAAATTCTTTCCCCAGTCTCTCTATATCTCTCAGTGCCCCCAAATTCTTAATGTATCACTCCTTGCCGTCATCTCTTTCCATGCCTCACCAATATTCTCTGTCTCCCGAATAGTCTCTCCCCTACTCCATCCCACGATTCTCTGTCTCCGGATTTGTCTCACTCATTCCAGCAGCTGCTCCATACTTCAGAAATCATTCTGGCATACTGCCTGAACCAGAAATGGCAATACACGTTCTAAGTTCATCGAATCCCTACAGTGTGGAAACACGCCCTTCGGCCCAACAAGTCCACACCGACCCTCCAAAGAGCATCCCACCCAAACCTATTCCCCTACTCGATTACTCTACATGTAGCCCTGACTAATGCACCTAACCTACGTGTCCCTGAACACTATCAGCAATTTAGCATGGCCAATTAACCTAACTTGCACATCTTTGGATTGGTGGGAGGAAACCGGAGCACCTGGAGGAAACCCATGCAGAATGTGCAAACTCCACAGAGATAGTCATCGCCTGAGGCTGGAATCAAACTGGCACTGTGAGGCCACAGGGCTAGCCACTTACCCACCATGCTAAGTTCAACATGAAATGAAGAGAAATGGTTTTTTACTTGCTGCAGAGAAATTCTTCATTTTAAATTTATTCATTTGTGGGAGTTGCTGGCTGGCCACCGTTTATTGCCTATCTTTACTCGCCCTTGAGAAGGTGGTGGTGAGCTCCTTCCTGAATCACATCAGTCCACAGGCTGTAAGTAGTCACACAATGCCCTTATGGAAGGGCATTGGCACCAGAGAAAGCTTATTAGATGCTGAAATTGCCTACCAATTTCTTGATAACTATGAAGACTATTATTCATTTAAAATGAGAACATTAGCACTGCTGCCTTACACTCTAGGGACCTGGGTTTGATTCCACTCCATGGCGACTGTCTGTGTGGAGTTTGCACATTCTGCCCACATCTGTGTGGGTTTCTATGGGTTGCCCCAGTTTCCTCCCACAAAGATGTGCAGGATAGTGGATTGGCTACTAAATTGTCCTGGAGCATTGAGGGATGTGCAGGCTAGGTGGCTTAGACATAGGAAATGTAGGGTTACAGGGATAGGGTGGGGGTGGTGGGTCTGGTGGAATGCTCTTCTGTGGGTCAGTGCAGACTTAATGTGCCAAATGGCATACTTCTGCACTGTAGGGATTCTATGATTTAATAGCTGTGCTATTTGTAAGAGCAATAAAAACAAAACTGATGTCACTGTTTTCTGGTAGGGTTGAGGTCCAAGATCATGCATTTGATCCACTCTTTGGATCATGATTTATTTTATATTTCATAGCTTTAATGTGCAAAAGTGTGTAATCACTCCAAAGATTGTCTTAATCTCATAAAAATTTACTGATTCTAATATTTGCTACTAAATGTACAGTTCTACTTGGTTAAACTATAACTTCATCGGGAGAATGGGATTCTGCTTCAGGAAATTGTTAACAGCACTATTTAAAAATAAGGAATACAAACAAAAATTGGAGAAATGTTAAAACTAGGTTTTCTTTCTTGCCTTCTGTAATAATGTGACAGATGAACTATGAATATATACTTCCCGTGTGGTCTTTTTTAATGGTACGGTCTCATGCAATCAGATGTGATTAACATTTGAAAATATTGTTTGCATTAACATTAACATAAAGTTGTATTTGTTTGAAAGTTGTCTGTAACAATGCTAAAACAGCCTGGATTTTTAATTTGGGCTTTACATTTTTGTTGATAAAATCTGCGTATGCCTTTTGCCAGGACTGCGGTCATGCAGGCAAATGCGTGATTGCAATTTAGTGTGAATTGCATGAACTGTTTTCAGTTGACAGTACCCAATGTTTAACTTTTGTAGAAGTTTAATCTTTACAGTTTTTGTTGATTTAGGATTTGCAGTGCTAGGTAAGGAAATAAATAAGTATGGAATTATATTACTTGGTACCAATGAAGTAGCTAAATATCATGTTTTGAATAGGCAAAACATGAGGTCTGCCAATATCCCAGAGGGAGAAAAGAAATTTTAAAAAAGTAAACTGCAAACTTTAGGCACATATCTCCTCTATGTGCAAAGTCCTGCAGATTAAAGCTTGAAATCAAGAAATGAGTCGACATATAACTTGCATGCTTTTAACTGGCTACATTTGCACTTTCTGCCAGCTAGTAGGGTTACAAGTAACACCTGTGCCAGGTTCTTTTGGGTTCTCCAGGGACAGACGGAACTGTGTGGCTCAAGGCAGCTATATTTAGTGATATCAAGAGGAATGCCATTCAAAACAGGCAAGTAGCACCTCATGGTGTTGCTAATTAGAAATGGTATAACGGCTGCAAAAAGGCAGTTCGAGGGGGATCTGCCTTTGGAGGTAGTATGGGCTGAAGTCAGAAATAGGAAAGGAGCAGTCACCTTGTTGGGTGTTTACTATATGCCCCCCAGTAGCAGCAGAGATGTGGAGAAACAGATTGGGAAACAGATTTTGGAAAGGTGCAGAAGCCTCAGGGTAGTAATCATGGGTGATTTCAACTTCCCAAATATTGATTGGAAGCTCTTTAGATCAAGTAGATTGGATGGGGCGGTGTTTGTGCAGTGTGTCCAGGAAGCTTTTCTAACTCAGTATGTAGATTGTCCGACCAGAGGGGAGGCCATATTGGATTTGGTACTTGGTAATGAACCGGGACAAGTGATGGGTTTGTTAGTGGGTGAACATTTTGGTGATGGTGACCAAAATTCTGTGACTTTCACCTTGGTTATCGAGAGAGATGGGTGCGTGCAACAGGGTAGGTTTTACAATTGGGGGAAGGGTAAATACGATGCTGCAAGACAGGATCTGAGGAGCATAAGTTGGGAGCATATGCTGTCAAGGAAGGATGTCGTGGAAATGTGGAACTTTTTCAAGGAACAGATATGACGTGTCCTTGATATTTATGTACCTGTCAGGCAGGAAAGAGATGGTCGTGTAAGGGAACCTTGGTTGACGAGGGAGGTTGAATGTCTTGTAAAGAGGAAGAAGGAGGCTTACATAAGGTTGAGGAAACAGGGTTCAGACAGAGCAGTGGAGGGATACAGGATAGCCAGAAGGGAGCTGAAGAAAGGGATTAGGAGAGCTAAGAGAGGGCATGAAAAATCTTTGGCGGATAGGATCAAGGATAACCCCAAGGCATTTTATGCATATGTGAGAAACATGAGAATGACGAGAACGAGGGTAGGTCCAAACAAGGATAGTAGTGGGAGACTGTGTATTGAGTCGGAAGAGATAGGAGAGGTCTTGAATGAGTACTTTTCTTCAGTATTTACAAATGAGAGGGACCGTATTGTTGAAGAGGAGAGTGTGAAACGGACTGGTAAGCTAGAAGAGATACTTGTTAGGAAGGAAGATGTGTTGGGCATTTTGAAAAACGTGAGGATAGACAAGTCCCCCGGGCCTGACGGGATATATCCTAGGATTATGTGGGAAGCAAGAGAGGAAATTGCAGAGCCGTTGGCAATGATCTTTTCGTCTTCACTGTCAACGGGATGGATTTGTGAGGGGTAGGTCTTGCCTTACAAGTCTTATTGAATTCTTTGAGGAGGTGACCAAGCATGTGGATGAGGGTAGAGCAGTAGATGTAGTGTACATGGATTTTAGTAAGGCATTTGATAAGGTTCCCCATGGTAGGCTCATGCGGAAAGTCACGAAGCATGTGATAGAGGGAAATTTGGCCAGTTGGATAGAAAACTGGCTAACCGGTCGAAGTCTGAGAATGGTGGTAGATGGTAAATATTCAGCCTGGAGCCCAGTTACAAGGGGAGTTCCGCAGGGATCAGTTCTGGGTCCTCTGCTGTTTGTAATTTTTATTAATGACTTGGAAGAGGGAGTCGAAGGGTGGGTCAGTAAATTTGCAGATGATACGAAGATTGGTGGAGTTGTGGATAGTGAGGAGGGCTGTTGTCGGCTGCAAAGGGACTTAGATATGATGCAGAGCTGGGCTGAGGAGTGGCAGATGGAGTTCAACCCTGTCAAGTGTGAGGTTGTCCATTTTGGAAGGACAAATAAGAATGCGGAATACAGGGTTAACGGTAGGGTTTTTAGTAAGGTGGAGGAGCAGAGGGATCTTGGGGTCTATGTTCATAGATCTTTGAAAGTTGCCACTCAGGTGGATAGAGCTTGTAAGAAGGCCTATAGTGTATTAGCGTTCATTAGCAGAGGGATTGAATTCAAGAGTCGTGAAGTGATGTTGCAGCTGTACAGGACCTTGGTTAGGCCACATTTGGAGTACTGTGTGCAGTTCTGGTCGCCTCACTTTAGGAAAGATGTGGAAGCTTTGGAGATGGTGCAGAGGAGATTTACCAGGATGTTGCCTGGAATGGAGAATAGGTTGTACAAGGCTAGGTTGAGAGTGCTAGGCCTTTTCTCATTGGAACAGCGAAGGATGAGGGATGACTTGATAGAGGTTTATAAGATGATCAGAGGAATAGATAGAGTAGACAGTCAGAAACGTTTTTCCTGGGTACAACAGAGTATTACAAGGGGACATAAATTTAAGGTGAACGGTGGAAGGTATAGGGGGTATGTCAGGGGTAGGTTCTTTACCCAGAGAGTGGTGGGGGCATGGAATGCGCTGCCTGTGGGAGTGGCAGAGTTAGAATCATTGGTGACCTTTAAGCGGCAATTGGATAGGTACATGGATAGGTGCTTAAGCTCGGACAAATGTTTGGCACAACATCGTGGGCCGAAGGGCCTGTTCTGTGCTGTATTGTTCTATGTTCTATGTTCTATGTCACTGTCTGCCTCTGGAGAATCGGTATGATCACTCCTTTGAAGAAGTACCATCTGGCCAATTTTTGACCCCCATTACTCCACAGGTGTGCAAAGCCCATTTTTAAAAGTTCCTGGATGATCCTTGTGGAAATTGACTTACTTTTAAATCTTTTTAAAGGGAAAGTGGATTTTTGATACTCTTCACATTAGAAGATGGTCTTGGAAAGTAAAGTTCTTTACATGCATCTAAGTACTCATACAATGGGCATGTCATTGTTGAGTTTAGTTAAGAGTGCATTTTTTTTAATTCATGGGAGGTGGGCATCGATTCCTGTGCAAGCATTATTGTCCATCCAAAGTTTTCCTTGAAAAAGTTGTGTGTGAGCTGCCATATTGGTGGAGCGAGATCCATAATGCTATTAGGATAGTGAAGACATCCAGGACTTTGATCCAGACACAATGCAGGAACAGTGATATATTTCCAAGTCAGCATGGACAGTGGATTGGAGGAGAACTTGAAGGTCATGGCGTTCCCATGCATCTGCTGTCCTTATCTTTCTTGATGGTAATGATCATGTGTTTGGGAGGTGGCACCAAAGGAGTCTTGGTGAGGGTCTGTAGATCCTGTAGATAGTACAAATTGCTGCTACTGTACAGTGGTGAAAGGAATAAAATGATTGTGGATGTGGCACTAAGCAAGCAAGCTGTTTTGTCCCATATGGTGTCAAGTTTCTTGAGTGTTATTGGAGCAGTGCTCACCCAGACAAATGAGGAATATTCCATTAAACTCCTGACTTATGCTTTATTGATGGAGGACAGAATTTGGGAAGTGAAGAAGTATATACCCATTACAAGATTCCTCGGTTCTGACCTACTTTTGTTGCCTTTTTTTTAAGGTTGTCCAGTTGAATCTTTGGTCAATAGTAACCCCCAGGATGTTGATACTGCGAGATTAAGCAATGGTAATGTCATTGAATGGTTTTATTATCGTGTTGGCATTGGTTATTGCCTGGCACTTATACAGTGCAACATTTACTTGCCACTTATCAGTCGAATCCTGAAAGTTGTCCAGATCTTGCTGCATTTATCCACAGAATTCATCAGTATCTGATGGTTTACGAATGATGCTGAACATTAGGTAATCATCAATAAACATCCTGACGAAGGGACAATTATGAATGAAGCAATTGAACATGGTTGGGCCTAGGGCACTACCTTGAAGAACTCCTGCAGAGATGCTCTGGAGCTTAGATGGCTGACTTGTATCAACCACAACCATTCTAGTTCATTCCACGTCAGTGGACAGTTTTTCTCTCTTGCTAACTTGATTTTAGTTTTGTTGGGGCTTCTTGATGCCACACTTGCTTGCTGAACCAGAGAATCATAGAACTGTTATGGTGCAGAAGGAGGTCATTTGGCTCATCATTCTTGCACCAGTTCTTTTACCTTGTGCCAATCTCCTGCCTTTTCCCCATAGCCTTGAACACCATTTTCATACAAATAATCATCTAATACTCTCTTGAATGCCGCAGTTAAATCTACTTCCACTACATTTCAAGGTATTGCATTCCATACCCTAACTACTCATTTTCTTAAAAGTCTTTTTCTCATATCACACTGTCTTGTTTACACATTATTTTAAATCTATGTCCACCCATTCTTTCATTCTTTGACAAACAAACAGCTTCTCCCCATCTACTCTATCAAGCCTGCTTATGATTTTGAAAACCTCTGTTAAATCTCCTCTCAGCCATGTTCTACAAGAATAATAGTCCCAATTTCTTCAATTTGTCCTCATTACGGAAGTTCCTCATGCTTGGAACCATTCTTGTAAATTGCTTCTCCATTCTCTGCAACGCATTCACTTCTTTCCTATAGTGTGATGCCTGCAACTGTGCACAATAGTCCAGCTGAGGTCTAACAAGTGTTGTGTACAAGTGGTCAAAAATGCCCTGGATTTCAAAGGCAGTGATTTTCACACCTCTGAAATTCAATTCTGTCATCCATGGTTGAGCCAAGGCTGTAGTGAGGTCAAAAGCTTAGTGGCTTTGGTGGAACCTGAACCGAGTGTCAGTGAGTAGGTAATTGCTAAGTTTAATAGCACTGTTGATGACATCTTCCATCACTTAGGTCTGCTGGTGTTAAACTGAAGACTGAAAAATATGAAGCACTTTATTCTAGAAACAAAGAATTTTGGTTAGTGTTTAAAGCAAGTATCAAATACCTTTTGAGGAATGCAAATGCTACGCAGAAAAGACATTTAAAACACTTGATAATACAGATGTGTAAGTTTTTCTGATGTATCAAAATGTGGCCGGGTCACAGCGCAATTTTGCCTTTTATGTTTCACAGAAATATTTTCTATCATCCCAGCAAGTCAAATAAACAGTGCAAATCTGACAAAAAAAACAAAAACTGAGAACGATGACTATTGCATAAGTAAAGGGTTAGGGGTTACACTACTGTACTTAAATTCATAAAACAGGTTAGATCGACTGCTCTGTCAACAGTGTGACTCTTTGAATCCTCAAGTGTGTTCTCAGATTTTGCTATCATTTTTATACACACCATAATATTGTTTTAACATCCCATACTGCTTCCACTGCTTGAGACACTTTCAATTGTAGTTGCTTTTTAGTAGTGAATGAATTAGTTTTCCAAATTCCAAGAAGCCAAGGGCAGTGGCATTTGAATTTTTAAAAAAGGTGCTAAATCCATTTCATATACTCTGTTATCCTGATACGTCCTTTAACTATTGAAATGATTGAATAGAAACAGAAAATAGGAGCAGGAGTAGGCCATTCAGCCCTTCAAGCTTGCTCTGCCATTCATTATCATCATGACTGATCATTCAACTCAATAGGATGGAGATGTCTGAGGGTGAGAGGTTGGAGTGGGTGAAAGGGGTGGAGAGATTGAGGCGGTTAATGTCGCGGCGGCAGTTGGCTATGAAGAGATCGAGGGCAGGTATGAGGCCAGCACGGGGTGTCCAGGTGGATGGGGTGTGTTGGTGGCGGGAGAAGGGGTCGTCAAAGGGTGGGCGAGAATCCTGGTTGAAGAAGTAGGCGAAGGCGGGGCCTAACTCCGCCCCTATGCCGATCTCCGTCACCATGCCTAACCCCGCCCCCACGCCAATCTCCGTCACCACACCTAACTCCGCCCCCACGCCGATCTCCGTCACCATGCCTAACCCCGCCCCCACGCCGATCTCCGTCACCACGCCTAACTCGACCCCCAAGCCCAACCCCGCCCCCACACAGATCTCCGTCCCCGCCCCCACACCCAACCCCGCCCCACTCCCAACTCCAGCCCCACACCAGGTCCTACCTCCCAGCCCTGCCGTGTTTTCAACATGCCTCCAGAACTACCCCTCTCTGAGGATGAAAGATCAGTCCTCAGCAGAGGCATCACCTTCATTCCCCTACGCTCCCGGATTAACGAGTTCAACACACGGCAAGACATCGAACAATTCTTCCGCCGCCTTCGCCTCCGCGCCTACTTCTTCAACCAGGATTCTCGCCCACCCTCTGACTACCCCCTTCTCCCACCTCCAACACACCCCATCCACCTGGACACCCCGTGCTGGCCTCTTACCTGCCCTCGATCTCTTCATAGCCAACTGCCGCCGCGACATTAACCGCCTCAACCTCTCCACCCCTTTCACCCACTCCAACCTCTCACCCTCAGAACGTGCAGCCCTCCACTCCCTCCGTTCCAACCCCAACCTCACTATCAAACCGGCAGACAAGGGAGGCGTGGTAGTAGTTTGGCGCACCGACCTTTACACTGCTGAGGCTAAATGCCAGCTCGCGGACACCTCCTCCTACTGCCCCCTTGACCATGACCCCACCTCTCACCACCAAACCATCATCTCTCAGACCATCCATAACCTCATCACCTCAGGGGATCTCCCATCCACTGCCTCCAACCTCATAGTCCCACAACCCCGCACCGTCCGTTTCTACCTCCTGCCCAAAATCCACAAACCTGACTGCCCCGGCCGACCCATTGTCTCAGCCTGTTCCTGCCCCACCGAACTCATCTCTGCATACCTCGACACGGTCCTGTCCCCCTTAGTCCAAGAACTACCGTGGGCGGCACGGTAGCACAGTGGTTAGCACTGCTGCTTCACAGCGCCAGAGACCCGGGTTCAATTCCCGCCTCAGGCGACTCTCTGTGTGGAGTTTGCACATTCTCCCCGTGTCTGCGTGGGTTTCCTCCGGGTGGTCCGGTTTCCTCCCACAATCCAAAAATGTGCAGGTTAGGTGAATTGGCCACGCTAAATTGCCCGTAGTGTTAGGTGAAGGGATAAATGTAGGAGAATGGGTCTGGGTTGGTTACGCTTCGGCGGGTCGGTGTGGACTTGTTGGGCCGAAGGGCCTGTTTCCATACTGTAAGTAATCTAATCTAAAAAAACTCCCCACCTGCGTTTGGGACACCACCCAAGCCCTCCACCTCCTCCATGATTTTCGCTTCCCCGGTCCCCGACGCCTTATCTTCATCATGGACATCCAGTCCCTGTACACCTCCATCCCTCATCATGAAGGACTCAAAGCCCTCCGCTTCTTCCTTTCCCGCCGAACCAACCAGTACCCTTCCACTGACACCCTCTTTCGACTTACTGAACTGGTCCTCACCCTGAACAACTTCTCTTTCCAATCCTCCCACTTCCTCCAAACCAAAGGAGTAACCATGGGCACCCGCATGGGCCCCAGCTATGCCTGCCTCTTCGTAGGATATGTGGAACAGTCCATCTTCCGCAGCTACACTGGCACCACCCCCCACCTTTTCCTCCACTACATCGATGACTGTATCGGCGCTGCCTCGTGCTCCCACGAGGAGGTTGAACAGTTCATCCACTTTACCAACACCTTCCACCCCGACCTCAAAATCACCTGGATTGTCTCAGACTCCTCCCTCCCCTTTCTAGACCTCTCCATTTCTATCTCGGGCGACCGAATCAATACGGACATTTACTATAAACCAACCGACTCCCACAGCTACCCAGACTACACTTCCTCCCACCCTACCCCCTGTAAAAATGCCATCTCATATTCCCAATTCCTTTGTCTCCGCCGCATCTGCTCCCAGGAGGACCAGTTCCAATACCATACAACCCAGATGGCCTCCTTCTTCAAAGACCGCAATTTCCCCCCAGACGTGATCGACGATGCCCTCCACCTCATCTCCTTCACTTCCCGCTCCTCCGCCCTTGAGCCCCGCCCCTCCAATCACCACCAGGACAGAACCCCACTGGTCCTCACCTACCACCCCACCAACCTCCATATACAGCGTATCATCCGTCATCATTTCCGCCACCTCCAAACGGACCCCACCACCAGGGATATATTTCCCTCCCTTCCCCTATCAGCATTCCGAAAAGACCACTCCCTCCGTGACTCCCTCGTCAGGTCCACACCCCCCACCATCCCAACCTCCACTCCCGGCACCTTCCCCTGCAACCACAAGAAATGCAAAACTTGCGCCCACACCTCCCCCCTCCAAGGCCCCAAGGGATCCTTCCATAACCGCCACAAATTCACCTGCACCTCCACACACATCATCTATTGCATCCTCTGCACCCGATGTGGCCTCCTCTATATTGGGGAGACAGACCGCCTACTTGCGGAAAGTTTCAGAGAACACCTCTGGGACACCCGGACCAACCAACCCAACCACCCCGTGGCTCAACACTTCAACTCCCCTTCCCACTCCACCAAGGACATGCAGGACGTTTGAATTCCTCCATCGCCAGATCATAGCAACATGACGGTTGGAGGAAGAGCGCCTCATCTTCCGCCTAGAAACCCTCCAACCACAAGGGATGAACTCAGATTTCTCCAGTTTCCTCATTTCCCCTCCCCCCACCTTGTCTCAGTCAAATCCCTCAAACTCAGCACCGCCTTCCTAACCTGCAATCTTCTTCCTGACCTCTCCGCCCCCACCCGCACTCCGGCCTATCACCCTCACCTTGACCTCCTTCCACCTATCGCATTTCCAACGCCCATCCCCCAAGTCCCTCCTCCCTACCTTTTATCTTAGCCTGCTGGACACACTTTCCTCATTCCTGAAGAAGGGCTTATGCCCGAAACGTCCATTCTCCTGCTCCTTGGATGCTGCCTGACCTGCTGTGCTTTTCCAGCAACACATTTTCAGCATTCAACTCAATAGTCTGTTTCTGATTTCCCTCCATACCCTTTGATCCCTTCAAACCCAAGTGCTCTCTTTGCCTCATTATTTCAATCATACAATGTTTTGACCTCAGCTGCATTCTGTGGAAGCAAAATCCAAAGGCTCCCTAATTCTGAATGAAGAAATTCTCCTCTCAGTTCTAAATAGTTTATGCCATATCTTTCGACTGTGACCCATGGTTAAGGACTCCCCTGCCATCAGGAACACCCTCCCTATATTTACTGTCTAGTCCTGTCAGAACTTTATACATTTCTATTTGATCCCTCCTGCATTTTTCCGAACCCCAGTGGATATATAATGCTAACTAATTCAACTTTTCCTCACACATCAACCTCGCCATCCCAGGAATCAACCCGATGTCTTCACTACACACCTTCTATAGCAAGAACCTCCTTAAGCAAAAAAGAAGACCAAAACTGCACATAGTACTCGAGGTGCTGTCTCACCAAAGCGCTGTATAATTATTGCAAGACATCCCTGCTCCTGTACTCAAATCCTGTCACTATGAAGGCTACCAAACACAACCACCTGATGAAGGAGTAGTGCTCCAAAAACTAGTGTTTCCAAATAAACCTGTTGGACTATAACCTGATGTTGGGTGATTTTAACTTTGTACACCCCAGTCCAACAGGGGCATCTCCAGGTCATGACCATGCTATTTGCCTTCTTTACTACCTGCTGCATTTGCATGCTTACCTTTAGTGACTGGTGTACAAGGACGCCCAGGTCTCGATGCATATTCCTCTTTCTCAATTTATAATAATTCAGATAATACCCTGCCTTCCTGTATTTTGCTATCAAAGTAGATAACCTCATATTTATCCACATTATCTGCATTTGTCACACATTTATGCACTCACTCAACTTGCCCAAATCCCTTTATTGTTGACAGACTGCGCCCAGACAGTTAAATTCACTACCTCTGTTGCTCCTATTTTCTGTTTCTATTCAATCATTTCAATAGTTAAAGGAGGTAACAGGATAACAGAATATATGGAATGGATTTAGCACCTTTGTTAAAAATTCAAATGCCACTGCCCTTGGCTTCTTGGAATTTGGAAAACTAATTCATTCACTCAACTTGCCCAAATCACTTTATTGTTGACAGACTACGCCCAGACAGTTAAATTCACTACCTCTGTTGTCACCATGGCAAAAATTCAGCCTCAGCTATCCCCTGCTCCACACCTGAACTTCATCTATTTTTAATTTCTCTCCTATCTCCTTTCATGGCCTTTCAATTAATACACCATGACCACTAATAATTATGGGCCAAACTATTCAACGTGTGTGTAAAATTATTTAACAATACACGAGGGGAAAATTTAGACGCTAAATGATTTTAGTTCATACATCCACTACATCAAAAATGGTGTGAATTGTTCAGTTTTCAGTATCTTTGCTAATTTCAGTTTTAGTCCAATGGTGCTCTCTTTTGACTGCAAAGCTAACTCATGCTTTGGCATTGAACCTATCAAATAATCAGCTTTTATAAGAATTGGCATATGTTTATCAAAATTGTGCTGCGTGAAAAAAGTTTACAAATATTCAGTTACGGTTTAATAGTGATAAATGCTACATTACAGATTATGTGGTAGTGTTAGGTCATTTATAAATTATTTTTTCTTGTTAAGAAAGGAAAATTGCATGGTAATTTAGGTTTGTTCTATATGGAATAAAATCTTGTAGTTTTGTCAGTGGCTGAACAGTTAGGGTAATGTGACATAGTTTCTTCTTATTTTGGCATGTAGTATGGTGTGGCATGGTGCATGTATTTTCTTAAAGATATTTATAGCAGCAATGAATTTGACCATTTCAATTCCTTTAACGTTCAAATTATTAGGATATCTAAATAGTAATGCATGGCTGTGTGGTCGAGGATGTGTTGGCAAATCAGTTTCTCTCCAGGTTTATTCTGTTCTTCTTCTGTTGCATTTTGAGTACAGAAGGTTTGGAAAAAGACAATTAAGACAAGAACGTTTTAACACTTCATCAACAGACTCAAAACACAGAATTACATATATGCTTAGGAAAACATGGATTTAAGATCTATGCACATGACTCATAAAACTCTGTAATTTCATATCAAAATGGCATCAAAAATGTCTGCCCCTGCATTGAGTTTGGAGGTGAGGAGGCCTACCACATAATTGGGTGGAAGAACATCACTTCCCCCTACCTCTACCTGATTAAGTCTGGATTGGGAAGGATTGTGGATGGTGTTCCCACTCAGATGCTAACTTATGCCCTTCAGTTGGGAATTGATGCTTGCTAAATGGTCTTATGCAGCCACTGCTGATATTCAACCTGTGGCAGGCAGGAGACATACCGTGTGGGAGATCAAAGAGCATATTTGTCTGGTTTGTTGTGAAGTTGTTGGGTGGTTGCTAGCGGAGGTGGTGAGTCCCTTGTTCAAGGATAATCAGTATCTGATCATGGAACCTAGTATCATAAGGGGGTCATCCCTCTGAATGTCCTGCCTTTGCCTCCAATTCTCTGGCGCCCTTCCATAACTCCTACCTTGCTGCTCTAATCTGCTCTCACTCACTTTTAGCTTCAGGCCCCTGATTGATCCAAAGGTTTTGGTGGGTACCTTGCTAACAACTGTCAAACTTCCAATGGCACTGTCCGCAATGGACAGCTCTAACTTCTGATTGGTTGGCAGGTGTCTGGGGGAAGAGCAGGTTTTCTCATCACGATATCCTTGGACCCAGTGAAGACCCAGTGGTGGCCATTTAAGTACTAGACAAAACCCTATCACCTGGATTAAATTCTATCACTTCAAATGCCTCACTGCGTTAGAGTATAACAAGTTCTGGCTATTCAGAATGCTTTTGTCTCCTTCAACATGTGCATTTTCAGCAGGAATCACTGATGGATAATCAGAAGTGGTAACCTGGGCACTGTTATGCCTTGCCAGTGCAAAAATACTGAGACCAATTCCAGAGCCCCACCATTCTCCAGCTCACATCGGCACTCCAGAGAAATTAAACCTGAGACTAGTCTGGATCATCACCACACTGGGGAATCATTTACCCAGGTTAGCCATTTGGGGACTGTATATAGTGACTTTATAATATATGCTAACTAATACAGCACTCAATCATGAATGAGACAAAGTATTTTATTTTGTCTGATACATAAACTTTGATACAACAACCAAAAGGTTGGGAGTGAAAAATC
Organism: Chiloscyllium plagiosum; assembly: GCF_037043375.1. Lineage (NCBI taxonomy): Eukaryota > Metazoa > Chordata > Chondrichthyes > Orectolobiformes > Hemiscylliidae > Chiloscyllium > Chiloscyllium plagiosum. The sequence continues at coordinate 47,237,248 of NW_028270151.1, read as the reverse complement.
AAAATATGACAGCTTATCAGAAATATCAATGGTAAAAGCAAAATTTGGGCACTAATACAGCATGATGATGTTGGTCTTTGTGTAATATTTCAACACCATTATGTTAGCATAATTTCGACATGAATGAACCATTTCCATTTTATAACTGGCATTTACAGTAATAAGCTTGTTGGAACAGGGATTGGCAGGCTACTCAACCATAGGAGCATTACAGCCAAACTTACTCCTGTTAGCCAATGTCAACACCTTCCCAGCAAGGCCAAATGGATTACAGTCTGTTTGATTTGATTTTTATCGTAGATGGGAAAAGTTGAATTGACTCCCAGTTCCAGCTTGACTGAAATCAATTTGATTTAGTGCAGTTCAGAGATCAAACCTTATACATTTGTGGTCCGTGTGTTTCGATTGAGGTATCCACTGGATAACTGAAGAAGCCCAGCAAGTAATAATTAGTTCATAGTTCTGAGGTTTAGAAGAATCACGTCTTTTTTGTTTTGTGAAGAACAAATTTGGGCACTTATTTTTTTTTTAAATTCTCTGTTATGATGCATTGTTATTCATGGAATTCATGAAAGGGAATTCATGGAATGCTTACAGGATGGCTTTTTGGAACAGCTTGTCATGGAGCCCACAAGGGAACAGGCTATTCTGGACCTAACGCTAAGTAATGAAACCAGACTTTATAAAAAATCTTAAAGTAAGGGAACACTTAGGAAGCAGCAATCATAATATGGTTGAGTTCAGTCTGCAGTTTGAAAGAGAGAAGGCAAAATCGGATGTAATGGTGTTACAGTTAAATAAAGGTAATTATGAGGGCATGAGAGAGGAACTGATGAAAATAGACTGGAAGCAGTGCCTAGCGGGGAAGACAGTAGAGCAAAAATGGCAGGAGTTTGTGGGTATAATTGAGGACACTGTACAGAGGTTCATCCCCAAGAAAAGAAAGATTATCCGGGGAGGGATTAGACAGCCATGGCTGACAAAGGAAGTCAGGAAATGTATCAAAGAAAAAGAGAGATCCAAGAGCACTGGAAAATCAGAAGATTGGGGAGGCTACAAAAACAAACAGAGGGTAACAAAGAGAGAAGTAAGGAAGGAGAGGATCAAATATAAAGATAGGCTAGCCAGTAATATTAGAAATGATAGCAAACGTTTCTTTCAATACATAAGAAACAAACGACAGGCAAAAGTAGACATTGGGCCACTTCAAACTGATGCTGGAAGCCTAGTGATGGGAGATAAGGAAATAGCTGGAGAACTTAAAAATTACTTTGCGTCAGTCTTCACAGTGGAAAACATGAGTAATATCCCAACAATTAAAGGGAGTCAGGGGGCTGAGTTGAGTATGGTTGCCATTACAAAAGAGATAGTGCTAGAAAAGCTAGAAGGTCTTAAAATTGATAAATCTCCTAGCCCCGATGGGCTACATCCTAGAGTTCTGAGGGAGGTGGCTGAGGAAATAGCGGAGGCGTTGGTTGAGATCTTTCAAAAGTCACTGGAGTCAGGGAAAGTCCCAGATGATTGGAAGATTATAGGCCAATTAGCCTAACCTCGGTTGTTGGTAAAATTCTAGAATCCATCATTAAGGATAAGGTTTTTAAATTCTAGGAAGAGCAGGGTCAGATTAGAACAAGTCAACATGGATTTAGTAAAGGGAGGTCGTGCCTGACAAACCTGTTGGAGTTCTTTGAAGATGTGACAAGTAGGTTAGACCATGGAAACCAAGTGGATGTGGTCTATCTAGACTTCCAAAAGGTCTTTGATAAGGTGTCACATGGGAGGCTGCTGAGCAAGGTGAGGGCCCATGGTGTTCGAGGTGAGCTACTGGTATGGATTGAGGATTGGCTGTCTGACAGAAGGCAGAGAGTTGGGATAAGAGGTTCTTTTTCGGAATGGCAGCCGGTGACAAGCGGTGTCCCGCAGGGTTCAGTGTTGGGGCCGCAGGGACCTGGATGAAGGGACTGGGGGCATTCTAGCGAAGTTTGCCGATGATACGAAGTTAGGTGGACAGGCAGGTAGTACTGAGGAAGTGGGGAGGCTGCAGAAGGATCTAGACAGTTTGGGAGAGTGGTCCAGGAAATGGCTGATGGAATTCAGTGTGAGCAAATGCGAGGTCTTGCACTTTGGAAAAAAGAATACAAGCATGGACTATTTTCTAAACGGGTGAGAAAATTCATAAAGCCAAAGTACAAAGGGATCTGGGAGTGCTAGTCGAGGATTCTCTAAAGGTAAACATGCAGGTTGAGTCTGTGATTAAGAAAGCAAATGCAATGTTGTCATTTATCTCAAGAGGGTTGGAATATAAAAGCACCGTTGTGTTACGGAGACTTTATAAAGCTCTGGTTAGGCCCCATTTAGAGTACTGTGTCCAGTTTTGGTTCCTCACACCTCAGGAGGGACATACTGGCACTGGAGCGTGTCCAGCGGAGATTCACAAGGATGATCCCTGGAATGGTAGGTCTAACATACGAGGAACGGCTGAGTATCCTGGTATTGTATTCATTGGAGTTTAGAAGATTAAAGGGAGATCTAATAGAAACTTACAAGATAATACATGGCTTGGAAAGGGTGGATGCTCAGAAATTGTTTTCATTAGACGAGGAGACTAGGACCCGTGGACAGCCTTAGAATTAGAGGAGGTAAATTCAGAACAGAAATGCGGAGACAGTTCTTCAGCCAGAGAGTGGTGGGCCTGTGGAATTCATTGCCACAGAGTGCAGTGGAGGCCGGGACGCTAAATGTCTTCAAGGCAGAGATTGATAAAGGAATTAGGGACTACGGGGAGAATGCGGGTAAGTGGAGTTGAAATGCCCATCAGCCATGATTGAATGGTGGAGTAGACTCGATGGGCCGAATGGCCTAACTTCCACTCCTATGTCTTATGGTATCTTATGGTTATTGCTCCTGTAAATCTTAAATGGATATTTTCATCAACAAAGACATTAAAGTTGTCATGTTGTGTGAGTCATTCTGATCTCCATCACCATACAGGCTAAGGCCTGCAGAATCAGCTAACCATGATAGATTCCAGGAGAGAATACTAAGAGTCGTAAAATAAATCTCAGATTTGTACATGAAAGTAATGACGTGAGGAATCTTAAACACAGAGCAGAGCTTTCTGCCTTTCATTTTTGTTTGTCTATTCTGCTCCCTCTGCCCCAGTAGTAGGAACAAAGTCTAAGATAGTTGCCCCCCAGTTGACTGGAAAGCATAGCAGATGCAAGCAGTACTGGAAATGCACAGAACCTAATGTGCAACATTTCTTACCCGAGTTCCAGTAAAAATGTGATTTTTAGAAAATCACAATTGGAAAATTAATAGATGGATTCTGCATTATGTTATACGAACCCAGCACATTAAGAGGTGAAGGGTTTACACTGGATGTACTGCGAAGAAGAGAGTAAAGAGAATACTTGATCGAGCACCAAGAAATCAACAGTGAACAAAAAAGAGTCACAGAAAAGAATCAAAGGAAAATTGTGAAAACTATAAGAAACTAAAGAGGGGCTGTTTTCAGTAGAGGAGGGAGGAATTAATGAGTAGGGCACAGCAGGAAACGTGGTGAGGAGGATGGGAAACTGGAATAAATGGCATGAAACAGGAAGTGGCATAGAGAGATCAAAAAATGCAGGCACAGCAAGTGATGAGAAAGGCGAAAGGAATGTTACTGTTATTGCAAGAGGTATGGAATATAGTGTAGGAAATTTTTACTGCAGTATAAATTCTCAGTGTGACTGCAAGCTCAGTTTCATGTGTACCTGTCAGGAGTGTTTTGGCAATGTGGGGTAGGGCGGTCACGTCAAATAAGGAAAATATCCCTGCACCACCTTAATTCCTACCCATTGTCTAGTTCAACCCCTAACTAGCATGTGCCATAAACAGCAACCTACCTGCCACATATAACAAAGTACTCAAGGGTTAACTGAGTAGACCAATATGACATTGCACAAGCTGTAACACATGTGCACATGGACAAGCATAGCAGACCATTTTTGAAGAGTGTTTTAAAGGGTAGGGACGTTGGTCTTTGGTGGATGGCTGTTCTCGGATCAGTGACTGTCTTATAAGACAGTAGGAACACCATTCCTTCACCACTGTACCCTTCTTGACCCCTTTCCTAAGATGTTTGAACCCTCCTTGTCCAATGCCCCTGATTTAGGTTGGACCTTGGATCTATTGGGCTATCCATCCTGCAGTCTATTTGCAGCTCGACAATGAACTCTTCTACTGTCAGGACTGTTTGTCCTGCCATTAGATCTGCTTGTACTATGTTCTGGCTACAGGACAGACTTCTTATCAATCTGTTGACTGACTACCTTCTAGAAGAGTAATCCATCTTCCCCACACAATCCCCATTCCCCACCACTCACCTCCGCCCTTGAATCTGGAGTTTTTATCTCCTAATGAAAGATATAACTGTCTTAGAAGAAACTCAGAGAAATTGCACTCAATTCACTCCTACAATGAAGGGCTTATTCATATGAAGAATGCCTAAAAGGTTCAGAAGAATGAATGGTGATCTTACTGAAACGTGTAAGATTTTGAATGGGTTTCACAGGATGGATATGAGAGAGCATTTCCCCATGAAGAGACTAGAAAAATGAGAGATTGTTAAAAAATAAGATGTTGTCTTTTTTATGATGGAGGTGGAGAGGAAGCTTTTGCTCTCAAACTTTTAGTAGTAAACAGAATTCTCTTTCTTAGAAAGCAGCGGAGGCAAGGTTATTGAATTTAGTCAAGACTGAAGTCAGATAGATTTTTGATGGATAAGGGAGTCAAGGATTATGGGGACAGACAGGAAATGTTTGGACTATAATCAGATCAGCAATGATCATACTGGATGTTGGAAGAGGCTCAATGGTCCAAATGACCTAATCCAGTTGCTAAATCCTAAAGTTTTATATTTTAAAAAAACCTGAGGGGAATAGACAGGATTAAACATAACTATGCTGTAAAAATAAATTCAGTCCAAGTGGAAAAATAAACACCACAGCACATGTTCAGTCCAACATAAAATGTACAACAAAAATGTAATCCCAGGGAAATAAAATAAATCATTATTTATTTCGCAGCGTAAGGTAATAAAATTCTGATGAGTAAAACCTGGGTTGAGCTGTGGAAAGGATGTCATCATTTTATGGGTTAAAGAATGCAGAAAATTTACTGTTGATTCCCAGGCTGATTTATTACCTGAAACCTGAATCTAGGCATTAGTCGTAGTATTGTGGAGGCCAATGTGACTGCTGAACCCTTCAGGAACTACACAAAGCCGCTCTCATCCAGTGTTTTCTTAAGTGTTGCTGCCAACTTCCCAATTTGATAGGAAAAAGGAGGATGAAAGTGACAGAATGTTTTGCTAAGAAAAATAAAGGGAAAAAGCTGTTTTATCCAAACAAAATACTCCACTTTCAGTTTATGTACTTCAGTGGTGATTATGTTTATTTCCATGTCATGTAGGTTTTGCAGTATAATTAACTCTAAAAGTACTGGAAATGTGATGATTCCTATTGGCTGGGGTGTTAACCACTTGGATTTTGACATGTTACTTTTACCAATTTTGACGGAAACATCTTAAACAGATTTATAGTAAAGACATGTAGAACTGCAATTATGACTGAAAGGTTATGTGCAGGAAATAGGAAGTGAGTCTATAGAAAGGACTATAGAAATTTAATGTCAGAATCTCACTGTAAAGAGAGAGACACAGTTGGCCCCCTGTTGCTTTTTGACTGCAGAACTATTTGGGGTGTTAGTGAGGCTAGGCAAGATGGTACTCATGATGTCACTTAGATAATATATTTTAAATGAAATGGAGACAACAGGCAATGATGAATCTTCTGAAAGGCACAAAATGGCTTGAACTCTACAGAGAAGATGGTAAGGGTCCTGATCCAGGATGGTAACAGATGGAAAAAAAGTTTACTTCCCTCAGGAGGCAGTGGGAAGGTGTTACATCAGAAAGACCTCAAGGCAATGCCTGAGGATGCAATGGGAAGTGGTAGCTGAAGAGGGGAATACCAAAAGCCTAACTCCTAAGATATGTTTGCAATGCCACAAAACATTAGGATATAACATATAGGATGTTGGTACAGTTTTCAATCCTTCCTCTTACACCAAATGCACTCACTTCAAACCTGAAGCCTCACTCTTACAGCTGGATAGTTCTGCCATGTGCCCCGTGGAGAATTTTAATGCAATATGTGGGATGATGGACTTCTGAAATCGAATAGGCGAAAGTGGGGACTGCAGATGCTGGAGATCAGAGTCAAGATTAGAGTGGTGCTGGAAAAGCACAGCAGATCAGGCAGCATCTGAGCAGCAGGAAAATTGATGTTTCAGGCAAGAGCCCTTCATCAGGAATCTGAAATCGAATAGGTGTTTGCACTCTGCCCACCATATTGGGTCCTTAGGCTGAAATATGTTAACTGAGACAGCAAAGTCTGCATAGTTTAATCATGTTAACCAATGGCTGAGATTAGATTGATACCTTCAATTCCCTCACAGGTATTTATGTTTTTTATTTATTTATATTTTTCTTAGATTGATGAATTGATAGCTTGCCATATTCTTCAGTTTCTCTCTGACACAATTTTCGAACTAAGGACAGGCATTTGACCTAATCCCAAATAATTAGACAAGGAAAATTATTTCAAGGTGTTCTGAGGAAGGGTCACTCAACCCGAAATGTTAACTCTGATTTCTCTCCACAGATGCTGACAGACCTGCTGAGCTTTTCCATCTATTTCTGTTTGTTTCTGATTTATAGCATCAGCCATTCTTTCAGTTTTTAAAAAAGGTTTCAAGCTTTGATATTGCTTTTCTCTCTAAGGAAGATGCCTTACCTCCTGTTAATATTCTCCATCCCTGATGGACCAATGGAGATTAGGAATGACTGTTTAGGTAAATACTTAGACTTTAGTGCTACATAACTGATAGGCATGCTATGAGTTGTGTTATTTCTCTAAACACCTGTACACAAAATATCAGGAACAGGGCTGGTTCAAGTTTTAGTTCTGCTTTACATATTCTCTTTGATATCGTGTCATTGCTTACTCCTCCAAATGGTCTAAACATTTTACACTTGGGAGTCTGCCTGTAATGCCCAACATCTGCTTATACAATAGCTCAACTTGGCAGTGTAACAGTATTTTGTGACCTGAACTCAACATTGTGCTTCTCACATGTGCTATCACATATGTTTATCCAATTATTTCAAAGGTTGGCTAAGGTGCCAGGTTTAAATGATTAAAATGTTTTATTCTACAGACTTCAAGTGAATAGACAGACAATGGTCAAAACAATTCCATTGACTTTACCTCGTTCCACATTTTTTTCCAAAACAATGAGTAATATAATAAAACTGAAATGCCGTCAGACTCCCTAATTTAGATGTTTTATTCAAGAATAAAGCAAATTAGTTTGAAATCTAACAATTGGCTTTACACTTATACTTTGATCATAATATTTAGTTAACATTTAATCCCTTTGGTTGATACTGATAATCCATTTGAAATAAAATTCTGTACACTGGACCACCCAAGAACCAATGCCACCCACTTCACCTCTTCCAGTTCATGGTGACAAAACATCGAAAAATAGAAAACATATTACACTTTACACAATGACTGCAGCAGTGGACAACAGTCAGTTAACCTGATTTACAGTTAGAGCAGGGGAAACACACAGTTTAATACGAAATTAGTGACACTCTTGGCTCTGTTGCCAGTTTTTTTTTAACTTGAAGCTCACTTCATGGGCAACATTTTGGTTTTTGGAGGATTATCTCAGAGTCGGAGTTCAATGTAAGGTTTATAACGCACTCAAAGTCATAAGGAGGAACCATGTGAGATTATTTTGCCGGCATGTTTTCAGGAAATAATATGATGTACAAGTTGTAATAATGCTGCAGTAAAAGAACAAACTTGGGGAATTGAAGAAGGACTCATGCCCGAAACTTCGATTCTACTGCTCCTTGGATGTTGCCTGACCTGCTGCGCTTTTCCAGCAACACATTTTCAGCCCAGAATTAGTTAAACAGTCAACAAATATTGTGCCAAGTACTAAGAACTGCAGTGTATTACATATTTGACATAATGAGGCTTCCGGTCTATGATGTAAAAGCTAAGTTTTTGCACAATGCCAAGTTTAAATATGGATGTAATACACATTAAATTATTCATGTTAATTCATAAAATACAAAGGGCTGAATGTCACAGTTTTCTGGCTAAGTGCATGTTGACTCTTGTTTGGTGGAGTGATTCTTGCTGCAAGAGCAAATCAATTTTCTCACTGTATCTTGGTAATTAGTGTTAATTGGCATTTCAGTAATGATGGCAAGTATCACATCTAATTTCCACCCAGCTTAGCATGTGCTATTGCCAGAATAATTTGCCACTCTCAGGAGATTTTGGATTTGACAGGCATTTCTGGTGCTGGTGCCATCTTTAAAAGGCTGTTGGACACCTGGACAAGCACTGTTCATCCACAGCTGGCTTGCTCAATTCTTGACATTTGCCCCAGACATGGCAGATAGGGGGAAATCAACACCCCACTTTGCAGACAGGATCCTGGAGCTTCTTCTGGATGGAATGATCCAGACAGGACATTCTCTTTTCCCAGGATGAGAAATGGAGGCCAAGGCACCAGATTATGCCAGTTTGATCCAAGGTTGCTACCCAGTTGAGAGCAGTCTCAGCTGGGTGGAGGAATGCACAGCACTGTAGGAAAAAAAGTCAATGTCCTTCACCACTCCTCCATTGTGAGTGTTGGCATCTTCACTGCAATATCTCACACTCACTCTATCTCTGTTACTGTACTCACCTCATACCAAGGCTCATGCTCTACTATTCTAACTGTCTGTAATAACTTCCTCACTCGGCTAACCTAAAACTCTGACATTATTCACCCTATGCACTCTGTGCTATCTACTCAATCACTCAGGAAACATCACCAGCTGCACCAACACCAACACCAATAGTTGTGCCACCTACTTTCATCTTCCATAGTACTGCCTTTCTTATATTTAAGGAGCAAAAGGGCAAAAAGAATCAAGATGAGTGGTATACTGCCTCACCTATTAACACTAAGTGCCCTGAGCAGGACCTGGACTGCTTTTGGAGGCTGCGCTTTACCTCCTGTGCTGGGATCCCTGAGTGAAGGCCATCCAGGACTGAAGTCTGTTGACAACCGTAGCAAGCTTTCCTGGTTTATGTTTGCACTCAATGCATGATAACACGGCAGCAATATGAACCTGGTATCTCTGGCTGAGGGATCAATGCACAAAATGTTATGACAAAGCAAGTCAAAGATGCTGCAAGCATCCAGCTAGACTCAGAGTGGGTGAATGCTATGGCAAGCAAAGAGACTGAAGATGCAGCCTGGTCCAGTCCATGAGCTGGGTGCATTTCCTGACAGTTAAGTGTCCTTCCTGCAGCATTATTATGATAGTTGTTGGGGCAGCCTGAAGTGTATCACTAAAGTGTAGGAGCATCCTGAAAATAGATCAGATATGTACCATGAGGGCTTAGAGACTGGTACATGTTGGACGCCAATATCTGTGGATATGTGGGGCATATGGCTGGTGACCATTGAGCTTGCCCAAACGTTTGGTGCCCAGTGTCCCACATCAAGATCTTTTGGAGGAAGTAATGAATTGAACTTGCCAAGACCATATTAGTTTCCATGTCGAGTTTCCCTGACATCCATAAATGCTCACGCCTCTACCATCAACATCCTGTACCAGCAGTGCATACCATTTATAAGATACACCGCAGAAATTCACCAAGGCTCCTTCGACAGCACCTTCCAAATCTACAATCTCCACCGTCCAGGAGGACAGGGACAGCAGATAAATGGGAACTTACAAGTTCCCCTCCAAGCTGCTTACCATCCTGACTTGGAAATTCATCACAATTCCTTCAATGTTGCTGTACAAAATCCAAAATATTGGTCCCATATCACATGGGTCTTCCTGCACATATGGACTATAATGGCTCAAGAAGGCAGCTCCTCACAAATGTCTCAAGGGCAACTAGAGATGAACTTAGCCAACAAAGCCCACATCACATTAATGAATAATAGAAAATTATGCACAGAAATATATTAACTGAGGCGAAACCACCCAGCTGTAACCCACCACTTCAAATATAGTTACCTACAGAGAGATGGTTGTCATTTTGCAATAATGGTGGCATGGTGACTCAATGGTTGTCACTACTGCCTCATAGCACCATAGACTTGATTTTGATTCCAACCTTGGGTGACTGTATATGTGGAGTTTGCATGTTCTCCCAGTGTCAGCATGGGTTTCTGCTTGGGTGCTCCTGCTTCTTCCCACAATCCAAAAATGCAGATTAGGTGGATTGGCCATGCTAAATTCCCCATAGTATTCAGGGATGTATAATTTAGGTGCATTAGCCATGAGAAATGCAGGGTTACAGGGATAGAGCAGGGGAATGGATCTGGGTGGGATGCTCTTTGGAGGGTCAGTGTGGACTTAATAGCCTGTTTCCACACTGTAGGGATTCTATGGAAAACTGTTGTACCCTAGTTAGAAACAATCTTTCTCAGTGCAGTCTTGAATTCCAGTGCTTCATAATTCTTTCATGCTGCCACAGGGAATTGGGCAGAAGTAAACTATTCATTGCTCACAAGTTCATCCAAAATGTAATTTTTGTTCTGCAAAAACACACAACAGCAAAGATCCAGGCAGATGTTTTTGCTTTATATGAACTATTACCCCAGTTTGTAGGAATTCATCAACTGCCCACATGCCTTTCAAAATCTAGATCATGTCAATTTGCACCAAACATAGACAAAAACAATATTTCTTAGTCCATGGGCAGTTCGTGCATGTTGTCAACTTGCATATTTGCATTTTAATGCCCGGTGACTGGTGCTTGGTTGGTATATAATCTGAGACTATTCAGTATTCTGTTGCCTTCTTCAGCAACATAACAAGCTAAATGGACAGTTCCTAAAGGACTTCTGATATCCTCTTCAACCTTGGCCAATAATATCTGTTGCCATGGCAACCAGTGGGTTTGAGGAATGCATACCAAAACCAGATATTGAACAGCGAACTATTGAACCAGTCAATTCTCCGAAGGAACTATTTAATATATTTTTTGTCTGCTGTCTTGAGTCCAAGATTTAGTTATCTAGATAACTTGGGAATACTGCACATACATTCCAGAGAAATTATTCAAAATATTGACAGTGGGTTTCATATCATAGAGTTATAGAGATGTACAGCACAGAAACAGAGCCTTTAGTCCAATTCATCCATTCTGCCCATATGTCTGAAATTAATCTAGTCCCATTTGCTAGCATTTGATCCATACCCCTCCATTACCCTTCCTATTCATATGCCCATCCAGATGTCTTTTAATGTTGTAATTATACCAGCCTCCACCACTTCCTCTGGCAGATCATTCCATACATGCACAACGCTCTGCAGGCAAAATTTGCTCCTTTTAAATATTTCCCCTTTCATCTTAAACCTATGCCCTGTAATTTTGGAAACCCTTACCTTAGGAAAAAGACCTTGTCTATTTACCCAATCCATGCTTCTCATGATCTTGCAAACCTCTGGAAGGTCACCTCTCAGCCTCCGATTCCAGGGAAAATAGCCTCTCCCTATAGCTCAAACCCTGCAACTCTGGCAACATCCTTCTAAATCTTTCTGAACCCTTCCAAGTTTCACAAAATCTTTCTTATCCCAGGGAGACCAGAATTGCAAGCAGTATTCCAAAAGTGGCCTAACCAATGTCCTATAAAGTCTCAACATGACCTCCCAACTGCTCTACTCAATGCACTGACCAATTGAGGCAAGCATACCAAACATCTTCTTCACTATCCTGTCTTACTATGACTCCACTTTCGAGGAACTATGAGTGTGCAATCCAAGGTCTCTTTGTTCGGCAACACTCCCCACGATTTTATCATTACATGTATAAGTCCTGTTCTGATTTGTCATACCAAAATGCAACACCCTACATTTATCTAAATTAAACTCTATCTGCCACTGCTCGACCCATTTGGTCCATCTGATCAAGGTCTGGTTGTATCGTCACAAATGAGAGAATAATTGGAATGCAGGACACTCAAGCATAGTAGTCTTCAGGAGATGAACTGGAAAATAAAGGATGTTTCATGGCTGAGGTGGTCTAGATGTTGTTTCCAAGCAGACAGCAGTATCATTTGATCATTTTATTCAACTGAGTTCCACTTTATTAATGACATTGTTGTCAAAATATTGTGGGGCTGTTGTGGCCTTCTCTTTTGATACTACCTTTCAGTGATAAATAGTGGTCAGAATCTGCCCTCCATGGTGTGATATGAGTAATAGAAAAATACAGTGAGAATGAAAAATATCAGATTCTTGACAGTGAGAAAGAATATTTCTCCTTCAAACCTAAAATTAAGATCTTACCATTAAGTGGTGACTATCTCATTTCCATGCATTTGCAGCTCATGAGAGCTGCAACTCACTTTATTTATATTCCCATTTCCAGTTCTCCTCTCTCCCACTGACAAAATGGAGGGTCGGGTACGTTTTGGTGTTGCCCTTTTGGCACTGATCATTTGGCCCCGCAGTTTTGGCTCTAAACTGTTTTGGCACTCATTACTTTGGCACTGAGCTGTTTTGGCGCCAATTCAGAATTTAAAAAAAGTCTTGTTTGGTTAAAGAAGAGAGGATGACTAACGACCCGATGTAATTTTCTCAACTAGCAAGAGTTGATAGTCAAAGCTGTAATGACGAGCTGTAGATTCAAATCTCGTTTTGTAATCATTTTCTCATTTAACAATTGTTAATAGTCATCTACTGCCTTGATGATATTTAAGCCCTTCTGCCTTCACATTGGAAAGCTGTAATACAAATTTTTGTCTATTTTCTTGCAGAGCCAGAAATGGCTGAAAACATTCTAAGCAAGAGAGACAAACCAAAATTTTCACACGATGGTTATCTATATGTGTTTGATAAATGTAGCAAAATGTAGAAATTTGTTTTTATAATGAATAGGTTAAAAATAATGAATAAAAAAGATTTAGATTTATTTCTTACAATGCAATGAAAACAAATTTCTTACGGGCTCTACAAGACTTTTTTTTATTCTGCATTGGCACCAAAACAGCTCAGCGCCAAAGTAATGAGCGCCAAAACAGTTTAGAGTCAAAACGGCGGGGCCAAATGATCAGTTTTGAATCCTGGCCAGGGCAGATGGTGGAATTTGAATTCAATAAAAATCTGGCATTAATGATGACTACTAATTGATTGTTGGGGGAGAAAAACCATCTGGTTCATTAATGTCCTTCAGGGAAGGAAATCTGCCTTCCCTACCCAGTCTGGCCTACATGTGACTCCAGACCCACAGGAATGTGATTGATTCTCAACTGTCCTCTGGGCAATTAAGGATGGGTAAATAAATGCTGTAAAAACAATGACTGTAGATGCTGTAAACCAGATTCTGGATTAGTGGTGCTGGAAGAGCACAGCAGTTCAGGCAGCATCCAAGGAGCAGTGAAATCGACGTTTCGGGCAAAAGCCCTTCATCAGGAATAAAGGCAGTGAGCCTGAAGCATGGAGAGATAAGCTGTAGGAGGGTGGGGGTGGGGAAAAAGTAGCATAGAGTACAATGGGTAAGTGGGGGAGGGGATGAAGGTGATAGATCAGGGAGGAGAGGGTGGAGTGGATAGGTGGAAAAGGAGATAGGCAGGTAGGACAAGTCCGGACAAGTCATGGGGACAGTGCTGAGCTGGAAGTTTGGAACTAGGGTGAGGTGGGAGAAGGGGAAATGAGGAAACTGTTGAGGTCCACATTGATGCCCTGGGGTTGAAGAGTTCCGAGGCGGAAGATGAGGCGTTCTTCCTCTAGGCATCTGGTGGTGAGGGAGCAGCGGTGAAGGAGGCCCAGGACCTCCATGTCCTCGGCAGGGTGGGAGAGGGAGTTGAAATGTTGGGCCACGGGGCGGTGTGGTTGATTGGTGCGGGTATCCCGGAGATGTTCCCTAAAGCGCTCTGCTAGGAGGCACCCAGTCTCCCCAATGTAGAGGAGACCGCATCGGGAGCAACGGATACAATAAATGATATTAGTGGATGTGCAGGTAAAACTTTGATGGATGTGGAAGGCTCCTTTAGGGCCTTGGATAGAGGTGAGGGAGGAGGTGTGGGCACAGGTTTTACAGTTCCTGCGCTGGCAGGGGAAAGTGCCAGGATGGGAGGGTGGGTTGTAGGGGGGCATGGACCTGACCAGGTAGTCACGGAGGGAACGGTCTTTGCGGAAGGCGGAAAGGGGTGGGGAAGGAAATATATCCCTGGTGGTGGTGTCTTTTTGGAGGTGGCGGAAATGTCGGCGGATGATTTGGTTAATGCGAGGTTGGTAGGGTGGAAGGTGAGCACCAGGGCTTTCTGTCCTTGTTACAGTTGGAGGGGTGGGGTCTGAGGGCGGAGGTGCGGGATGTGGACGAGATGCGTTGGAGGGCATCTTTAACCACGTGGGAAGGGAAATTGCGATCTCTAAAGAAGGAGGCCATTTGGTGTGTTCTGTGGTGGAACTGGTCCTCCTGGGAGCAGATATGGCGGAGGCAGAGGAATTGGGAATACGGGATGGCATTTTTACAAGAGGTAGGGTGGGAAGAGGTGTAATCCAGGTAGCTGTGGGAGTCGGTGGGTTTGTAAAAAATGTCAGTGTCAAGTCGGTCGTCATTAGTGTGTTGGTGAAGTTGATGAATTGCTCAACCTCCTCGCGGGAGCACGTGGTGGCACCAATGCAGTCATCAATGTAGCGGAGGAAGAGATGGGGAGTGGTGCCGGTGTAATTACAGAAGATCAACTGCTCTACATAGCCAACAAAGAGACAGGCATAGCTGGGGCCCATACGTGTGCCCATGGCTACCCCTTTGGTCTGGAGGAAGTGGGAGGATTCAAAGGAGAAATTGTTAAGGGTGAGGACCAGTTCGGCCAAACGAATGAGAGTGTCGGTGGAAGGGTACTGTTGGGACGTCTGGAGAGGAAAAAACGGAGGGCTTGGAGGCCCTGGTCATGGCGGATGGAGGTGTAGAGGGATTGGATATCCATGGTGAAGATGAGGCGTTGGGGGCCGGGGAAACGGAAGTCTTAGAGGAGGTGGAGGACTTGGGTGGTGTCTCGAACATATGTGGGGAGTTCCTGGACTGGGGGGGGTAGGACAGTGTCGAGGTAGGTAGAGATAAGTTCAGTGGGGCAGGAGCATGCTGAGACAATGGGTCGGCCAGGGTGGTCAGGCTTGTGGATCTTGGGAAGGAGGTAGAACCAGGCAGTGCGGGGTTCCTGGACTATGAGGTTGGAAGCTGTGGGTGGGAGATCTCCTGAGGTGATGAAGTTCTGTATGGTCTGGGAGATGATGGTTTGGTGATTGGGGATGGGGTCATGGTCGAGGGGGCGGTAGGAAGAGGTGTCCTTGAGTTGGCGTTTGGCTTCAGTGGTGTAGAGGTCAGTGCACCAGACTGCCACTGCGCCCCCTTTATCCGCTGGCTTGATGGTGAGGTTGGGATTGGAGCAGAGGGATTGGAGGGCTGCATGTTGTGAGGGTGAGAGGTTGGAGTGGGGGAGGGGGGTAGACAGGTTGAGGCGGTTAATGTCCTGGCGGCAGTTGGAAATGAAGAGGTCGAGGGTAGGTAATAGGCCAGCGCGGGGTGTCCAGGTGGATGCAGTGTGTTGGAGATGGGCGAAGGGGTCTTTGGAAGGTGGGCAGGAATCCTGATTGTGAAAGTAAGCTCGGAGGCAGAGGCGAAGGAAGAATTGTTCAATATCACGGTGTGTATTAAATTCATTGATGCGTGGATGGAGCGGAATGAAGGTGAGTCCTTTGCTGAGGACTGATCGTTCGTCCTCAGTGAGGGGAAGGTCTGGGGGGATGGTGTAAACTCGGCAGGGCTGGGAGCTGGGATCTGGTGTGGGTGTGGAGCTGGGAGTGGGGGCGGAACCTGTAACTGGAGTGGGTGTGGTGGTGGGGGGAATGGGGGTGGAGTAATGAGCAGGGGTTGTGTTCCCCTCGGGGTTCTGGGGGGGTGGGGATAGTGACAGTGGAGTCTGTGAGGAGCGTGTCAGCAGAATGCAGGTGAGTGGCGCTGGTGGGGGTGGTGACCACGGCAGTAGGGGTGGCGGAAGTCACTGAGCGTGTGACATCAGCGATGATGTGAGGGGCGGAAATGATGTCACGTGTGATGCATGAGGAATTGTGGGGGGTGGAAGTGGTTGTGGAAGTGGCCATGATGAGGGCAGAAGTGACATCATCAATCAGCGTGGGGGTGGCAGCTGCATCAGCCGCATGGCTAATGGCGTCTGAGTAAATTCCGAGGCCAGGGGAATCTTCTGGAATGTTTGAGGAGCGCTGGTTATGGAGGTGGGTAGATAACAGTTTGTTGTACTTAACAGTTTTTGATGTTCGAGATGGAATTGAAATACTGTTTGTTGAGAGTATGAATTCTCCTGAGGATGTAGTACAGAGTGGATTCTTTGCAATTATGATAGAGTGTGGCCCTCAGCTGAGGCAGGGCTGACTGTAGAGAGGTTATGTATCGGCGCATACTGTGAGTGTGAAGCAGGGGATCTTGAAGGAGAACTGTTGCTGGTGTTTTTGAATCTGTAGTCTGTACTGTTTCTCCTGTTCGGGTCCAAACTCTGCTGGTTTAAAGGTGGTCCGGAGTCCGTGTGGGATGAGTTGGTTACAGAGGCAGGCACTGAGGAAGCAAATGTGGCTGTGGTAGCGAGTTTGTTTCACGACATGGTTGAAGAGCTTCAGGGCAGAGGAAATGACCTGGAAGTTGCAGTGGGAGAGGGACTCCCTGAGATTCTTGTAGAGAGAGGAGGAAAACTTCTTCAAGGCAGGCATCCCTAGCCAACAACTTCCTCATCCTGTGAAAGAATAAAACTAAATATATTGGCATGGATTGAAGTTTGTTTAACACAGAAGACAGAAAATCAGAATTAATTGGCTTTTTTTGGATTGGAAAGATGTAACTAGTGAAGTACCACAAGGATCAGTCCTAGTGCCTCAATTATTTACTAACTATATTAATGACTTGCAGGACAGAATGAAGCCTGATGGATATTAATTTGTTGATGATAGATACAGGTGAATAGTAGGAAGGCATATTGTGATTAGGAAATAAGGAATCTGCAAGGAGCATAGGTAGGTTGAGTGAATGAAAACTTGGCAAATTAAGTTGAATGTAATTTAAAGTGAGATTACATTCTTTGGTCATAAGAATCAAAAGGCAAATTCTTATTTAAATGGGGAGACACTTCAAAACATTGCAGTAAAGAGCATTGTGGGTTTTCTTGTTTATGGAACACAAATAGCAAATGCATATTGACCACATTTGTATGACATGTGAACTGTCAATTGTGTGTAGAAGTAACACCCTTGAAAAGCTGAAAGAGTGAATGAACCTTTCCCTGTAGAGACATGTGGAATCATCATTGTTCCTCATTGCCAGGGTTGGGCTAAGTATGGAGCGATGTGGACAAGCCAACAACTAGCACTTTCCTTGCACATAATGTCTATCCTTACTGTTGTCCACATTATAGTGCAATGCCTTGGGGAGAAGGGGGAGAGGTACATAATTACAGAATGAAAGATTCACCAGCTTTCATTAATATTCACATTTTGATTCAGAATTCCAAGTGATTATAAACTCTGTGAGATGGGACAATGAATTGTGGTATGTATTTATGTTTACAAAGGATTGAAGGATATTAAACATAATGATTGGGTATTTTTTCTAAATGTGAATTGTTTTTGAAATAGTGAATTCATAAATAGACAAGGAATAACCATTTTATTTGAGCTTGTGTCATGAGATGTGCCCATGGTGGATACTGGGTGAGTTGACATAGCACACTTGGATGATGTGTGTTGTGGGGCATGGTTGGCATGATTTGCATTAATTTGGTATTGGGGCTATAATGGGCCATGGCTGGTATGTAGTGGGGGAATAGGTTTGCATGGAGGGTGTGAGGGTAGGGGGAATAGGTTAGCATGATTTGGCATGGATGGGGCCTGTGGAATATGTGGCTGAATTTCAGAGCTGAAAGCTGGGGTGCATTGAATCAGAAATGAGTGCACTGAGGCAAGCCTTCCACCCAGCCTGCCTCTGCATCCTGCAGTCTCCACACTGTTTCTTAGGTCACCCACCAGAAGTTCCCAAAAACATGAATCACCCTCCATTCCCTGAACCAAAATCTGAAGGTCTGGAGCACTTTCACCCTGTTCAAGTTTGAAGAGAGTTTTGGAGATTGAGTTGAATTTCAGATTGAGTTTTGGAGCCACGAGATCATGCTGCAGCTGTACAAAACTCTGGTGTGGCCGCACTTGGAGTATTGCGTACGGTTCTGGTCACCTCATTATAGGAAGGATATGGAAGCTTTGGAAAGCTTTCAGAGTCGATTTACGAGGATGTTGCCTGGTATGGAGGGAAGGTCTTATGAAGAAAGGCTGAGGGATTTGAGGCTGTCTTCGTGAGAGAGCAGGTTGAGAGGTGACTTAATTTGAGACATATAAGATAATCAGAGGATTAGATAGGGTGGACAGTGAAAGCCTTTTTCCTCGGATGGTGATAGCTAGCACAAAGGGACATAGCTTTAAATTGAGGGGTGATAGATACAGGATAGATGCCAGAGGTAGTTTCTTTACTCAGAGAGTAGTTGGGATATGGAATGCCCTGCCTTCAACAGTAGTAAATTCACCAACTTTAAGGGCATTTAAATGGTCATTGGATAAACATACAGATGAAAATGGATAGTGTAGGATAGATGGGCTTCGGTTTGGTTCCACAGGTCAGCGCAACATCAAGGGCTGAAGGGTCTGTACTGCGCTGTAATGTTCTGTAAAGAGCTAGGAATTATCCTGACTCTGTGAGCCAACGCCAGAATTCAGGCCCAGATGGAAGTACAGCACTGATGAACTGGCTCTGCAGACTGCATTGCCAATTCCAGCTCCTTCAGTAGAAGAATTTTAAACCCTTGAGAAACTAATGCCAAGATTTCTTCAGAGCTCCTCCCAAAGCAGAAATCAGATTTAAGTACATAATGAAGCTTTTGCCACACATCTGATGGAAGTACAGCAAAGTAAGAGTAGTTTGAGAAATCTCCTGACATTAATCCTCAATCTGTTGCAACAGGAAGGAATTAAGTGATGTAATAGCTGGAACCATCTCATATACAGTTGTCTATCAAAATCAAAACTAAATGACTCCTCCATAAATTTGGTTTGACAGGATTGAATGAAAAGAAAAATAATAAGGGGATAGAGAACAACAGATAGTATCAAGCAGGTCAGGCACGGCAGCTGCAGTAAGTTGTGATGGCTATCATTTCCAGCATTAAGCACGAATTTATTTCAGATTTCCATGAGCTGTAATGTAGAAACCTACAATTCACAAGATTGCTGATATGGATGCCGATCACCATACATTAGATTATTGTATCCCCCAATCTACCAGTGGAAAATTCAAACTAAAATTCTAATAGACTGCACAAAGCATAACAGGAGTAGAGTAGTAATTGTTTCTCTGTCTTTGATCCTTACAATTCATAGAATACCCAAATGTGTGATCACTGAATTACATAATACATTCCAATCTTGTGCAGTTTTCAGAGTCGAGAGTGTGTTGCTGGAAAAGCACAGCCAGTCAGGCAGCATCTGAGGAGCAGGAGAATTAATGTTTCGGGCATAAGGACTGAGGCTTGTGAGTCGGGGCTGAGACATAAATGGGAGGGGGGGTGGGTTTGGCGGGAGGAAGGTAACTGAGAAAACGATAGGTGGATGAAGGTGAGGGAGAAGGTGATAGGTCGGGGGGAAGTGATGGATAGGTGCAGAGGGCAGTGGTCAGAAGGATTCATGTGCTCAACAAATGGAAAAAAAAATCAGAGAACATCTCTGGGACACCCGTACACACTAACCCTACCACCCTGTGGCTGAACACTTCAACTCCCCCTCCCACTCCGTCAAGGACGTGCAAGTTCTGAGCCTCTTCCACTACCAAACCGTTACCACCCAACGCCTGGAGGAAGAACGCCTCATATTCCGCCTTGGGACCCTGCAACCACATGGGATAAATGTGGATTTCAACAGCTTCCTTATTTCCCCTCCCCCCACATTATCACAGTCCCAAGCCTCCAATTCGGCACCGCCCTCTGCACCTGTTTATCACTCCCCCCCGACCTATCACCTTCTCCCTCACCTTCATCCGCCTATTGCTTTCTCAGCTACCCTGCCCCCCAACCAAACCTCCTCCCCCCTCCCATTTATGTCTCAGCCCCGACCCACAAGCCTCATTCCTGATGAAGGTCTCCGGCCCGAAATGTCGATTCTCCTGTACCTCGAATGCTGCCTGACACACTTCCAGCAACACACTCGACTCTGACCTCCAGCTACTGCAGTCCTCACTTTTTGCAGCATTCACATGATTCCCCCAACCGCGTGTGATCTTTACTTCTTTACCTGAAATGTTTGACTTTAAAATTTCACCAACACTTGTCTACTTCACAATGCAGGTAAAGAAAGAAATGCCTGCAAGCTGACCTAATTGACTTCATGTCTGAGGATGGGAAAACATCTCTCTTTTCCAGTGAAGATATTTGCTCCCATGGTACTGAAGATCCAGGCAGTGGTTTTATCCAAATGTTCATTACACTTGCATGGCCCAGGTTACCAGATAGGACCAGGTCAGCAAAGAATCAGGAATGCAGTATTTTTAAAACCTAATTTGACACTACCCAGAGACAGTTAGCTTAGATAATTCCGTGATGTAAATAGATCATTCATTTCACTATTTTTAAAAATCAATTAAGCTGTACCTGTATAAAATTCCCAGGAGCTTCAACTGACAAATCAAAAATGTCTCAGGGCTTTGGCTTGTATGCTGCTATAATTATTTTGAACACAAGATTGAAAATGTCAATTTTATCTTCTGATGAATCCTTTATACTGTTGCCAGGCCATCAATACCATTCTACATTTTGTGGTGGCATTCAAAGTAGTGTAAATCCCTCCAAAAAATTGCAAGTTGCTTGTAGAGAGAGCTACAATGATTTTACTTTTATCAGAAAGGTTCATTGCAGAGCATCCCAGAAAATGTTGGCAGAGTAAGTAATGGTTTAAGTCATTCTTGCCATAAGTTCCTGCAAATAAAGCTTAAGATGGTGCACATTATCAGAAAATTGTACTTCTTTGTTATTACATAGTAAAAGCTAGTTATTAAGAATGCTTGATCATATCAGAAAAAGATAGTTAATTGTTTAAGGACATGAAAACACAATTACTGGCAATTTAAAAGCTGGAATGGTAGAAAAAGTCTTAAATATTACAAATTGAAATACAACTTTGGAACTGCACGAGGGAAAATTGCTGAAGTAGTGGTGTTAAAATCCTTATAGCACACTTTAGCCTGTACTCCTCATGTAACTTTCTGTTAACTATCTACACCCTCAGTTTCACCTAACAATAGAGATGATTATTCAATCTATAGATAATAAATAAATAAGCTATGTTCACATATCAGATCTATTTCATTCTTAAATGAAACCCACATACGCTTATCCAAGTGGCTAGTAAAGGTCCCCACAGAGTGCATTTTGAATGTATTTTACGTCTTGCAGCAGAAATCAATGTCAGCAGAGCTTGGTTTCTGTACTTACATTAATGCACTCTGCACTTTGCCCCTGAGTTCCTGCCAATCACAAAGTCAGAACCCTAGGGAAGAACAGAGGGCAGCACCATTTCTATTATTGTTATTGATCTTTGCTATAAATCAGAGAAAATAGCAATTTCCCAGAAAGGTTACTAACTACAGTTACAGATAACTGCAGCAACGAACATGAGCAGGAAACATCATAATGAGATAAAGGAGCTCAAAAAAAAACAAGATATAGATTTGCAGTCTATTCATTAAATTTATATTTAGGACTGTACCTAATTATACAAATTCTCATGGTCAACAAATCATAACCTCTGTGTTGGTGTGCTAAATAGCCCATCTAATGGACCAACTCACTTCAGATGAATGTCATTTGTCACCAGCAATTTAAAATTGCAGTCAATTTGATGAGTGTGGGAGGCAGAGGGAAAATTCACAGGACATTTTCAGCACATTGTGTTGGGAAGAAGGTGCTGAAGTTCTCCCTGTAATGACTGTTTTGTACATGGCATTTCTTTCCAAATTGCTTTCACCCAATCATCAGGAATTACAGTTTAATAAGATCTTAATGAGCCTCTCTTGACACCATTGCCTTGTATGGTTGTACTTCTCCCTGCAAGTTCTTGGGGAAATATGTCAATTACTAAGTACAGTCTGGCAGGCCACTTTTACCTGGGATACATCTGTACCTGAGTGAGTCAAAGTTATCATTACGTTGAAATGATTTATGTCTGAATCCTTCCAGACAGCATTTTTTAATCAGTGCAGATTTTAGCAGTTACTCAATACTGCAGCATGATCTCAGTCTGATATCCTGCATTGGAGATGCCGGTGTTGGATTGGGGTGTACAAAGTTAAAAATCACACAACACCAGGTTATAGTCCAACAGATTTATTTGGAAGCACGGGCTTTCAGTGCACCGCTCCTTCATCAGATGGTTGTGAAGTATAAGATGATTATAAGATCTTGTTGCTGAACAAAGAGACCTTGGAATGGGTTCATAGCTCCTTGAAAGTGGAGCCGCAGGTAGGTAGGATAGTGGAGAAAGCATTTGGTATGCTTTCTTTTATTGGTCAGAGTATTGAATACTGGAGTTGGGAGGTCATGTTGCGGCTGTACAGGACATTGGTTAGACCACTGTTGGAATATTGTATGCAATTCTGGTCTCCTTCCTATCGGAAAGATGTGAAACTTGAAAGGGTTCAGAAAAGATTTACAAAGATGTTGCCAGGGTTGGAGTATTTGAGCTATTGGGAGAGGTTGAATAGGCTGGGCCTGTTTTCCCTGGAGTGTAGGAGGCTGAGGGGTGACCTTATAGAGGTTTACAAAATTATGAGGGGCATAAATAGGATAAATAGACAAAGTCTTTTCCCTGGGGTGTGGGAGTCCAGAACTAGAGGGCATAAGTTTCGGGTGAGAGGGAAAAGATATAAAAGAGACCTAAGGGTCAACTTTTTCATGCAGAGAGTGATACATATTATGGAATGAGCTACCAGAGGAAGTGGTGGAGGCTGGTACAATTACAGCATTTAAACGGCATTTGGATGGGTATGTGAATAGGAAGGGTTTGGAGGGATATGGGCCGAGTGCTGGGACTAGATTGTGTTGGGATATCTGGTTGGCTTGGACTGAAGGGTCTGTTTCCGTGCTGTATATCTCTATGACTCTATAATCAAACTCCCAGAAGCGATGGCTTACTGGCCGAGTTGTGCTCACCTCTGTGGAATTTGATTGGCCAGGACCTGCTGGAGGTGCATGACAGTATGCTTCCAGGAGATAACATGTGTGAATCCATGAGAAAAGGTATCATCACCCTTATTGATAAGTGGAAGGTAGAGAGGGAGGAAATTAGAAATTGGTGATCAATTTCACTGCTGAATGTGGACTACAAAATACTATCTGAGATTATCGCCAATTGGGTCAGGTCTGCTTTGGGATCAATGATTCACCCTGACCAAACCTGTGCTATACTGGACAGGACAATCTCTGAGAACCCAGTGCTCCCCAAGGGTTGCCTACGTTGCAGGATGGAGTTGGAGGATGGGGGTGAGGGGAGACGTCTGCCTCATTAGCCTGCACCAGGAGAAGGCATTTGACAGGATATTGCACACTTACATGTGGGATGTGCTCGCCAAGATGGCTTTTCTGGAGGGAATTTGCAATTGGAGCTGACTGCTCTAAACTAACATCATTCTCAATCAATGGGTGGGACTCAGATAGCTTCCCCATCAGATTTGGAGTCAGGCAGGGTGCCCATTCTTTCCTGCCTTATTTGTGTGTTGCATAGATCCTTTTGCTGAGTCCAGCAGGAAGGATGTGAGCCTGATAGAGGTTCCTATTCCAGGCAGCAGAGTCCTGCAGGTCTGCACCTCCCTGTACATGGATGATGTCACCATTCTTGCTCCGATCCACTGTCAGTACACAGACCCATCAGCATCTGCGACCAATTTGAACTAGCTCAGGAGCCAAGGTAAATCAAGACAAGAAAGAGGTCATGTTCTTTCAGAACTTAGCTGACAAATCTTTCATCCCTTTCACCATCAGGAAAGACTACTTAAAGGTGCTGGGAGTATGGATTGGAGGGGCCTGGATATGTGCAAAACCTTAGGAAGACAATTGTAAAGATGAGGCAAAAACTAGGCTTTTGGGACTACTGCTCCCTTTCTATTGTAGGTAAAAACCTGATCATCATTCCCAGAACCTGCACCATCGCAGTCACCAAACCATATGAGACTTCATCGAGAGGTAAAGATGTACCATGTCTGAAGGGACACCATATACAGAGCTCTGGATAAGGGGGGAGGAATGTACCCAATGCTGCTCTCAACATGATGGCACCCTTGTGTGTGGCTGTATCAAGCTATGTGTAGACCCTCAGTGTGCAAACATTGAGTGTCACTATGTACTGAGGTTCTACCTGTCCCGGTGTTGCAAAGGAAGGGACTGGCCTCATTGTTGTGGATCGCTCCAAGTAGTTGGGCCATTCTGTATCACCTATCTGTTGTGGAGAAATTTGTAAAGAAATTTGTAAAGTCCAACAGGAAGTGGTCAGCACATGGTGTCCTCGAGACCCTGTGGGAAAAGGAGAGGGCAGATCCTTTCAGGTTGCTCACTGAACAGACTGTCAAAGCCATTTGGCAGAATGCCTCATCGCCAGAATGTTCCAACAAGCACCAGGGCGTCACTTGACTGGTGGTGAGAAGGGCATTACCTGTGAGATTCTTCGTGTATGACCAGATACTCTGCGCCACTGTATGCTGCCCTTAAAGCGGCTGTGGAGGCATAGAGAATGTTATCTATCTCCTGCTGGAATGTGCCTTTACAGAGAAAGTTTGGTCAGAAACACGGTGGTTTTTGTTCAGGTTCATCCCAAGCACTCCGTGACATGGGACATTGTGCTCAATGGACTGTTCCCCAGGGCGCACCAGGAGGACCATCAACTCGGTGAAAGACACTCTTTGATCTGCCCGAAACTCGTTCACCTTCCAGAGCAAGGAGTTGACCTTGACCAAGTGTTGCAGACTGGCACATTCCAAGATCCAGGACTCTGTGCTGAGGGATGCACTAAAGCAAGTGGCAGCTGCCATCAAGGCTCAGTGAGGAAGGCCATCATCTAAGCTCTTTCTGCCGAAGTATAATCAGACAGGATGGAGTCAAACTTCAATGTTTGTTTGTTTGTCCTTAGGCTACTGTGCAGAATCAAACTGCTTCAGTGACTATGTATATATATAAGGATATTTTTATGTATAAAGTATAGTTTTGAAATAAAAAAAGAAATTCACAAATGCACCATTCAAGGGCTATGCACTTAATGACCTGGATTTTACAGTCAATGAAAAGTGATTGACATCAAAGAAAGCTGTACATAGTGACCTGGAAATCTCTGGATTTCACTTTTCCTTATGTTCACTTCATACTCATGCGAGCCATAGATGAGCTCTGATGTCCAGTAACTGTAATATCATCAAGCATCAAAGCAAACTTACAAACAGCAAGCCAGGAAGTAAATGAAGGTTTTGTCATTCACTTTTTTATATGGTTACAGAATTTGAAATGAAATCTACATGTGGAAGCTGAAATATCCTGAACAAGATACGGGAGTTTTAAAATCATTTTTTTTAATCTGGAATTTTATAGAATAAAGTGGAAAGTTTGAGATTCCAGAAATATAAATTTATTTTATCAGGGCCAGAGAGGTTGTTGGCTTCTGGCCAATTGAAAACTGGGGCTTTCTCTCAAACCACAGGAAGTAAATAATGGGCCTTAGTTCTAACTCCCTATTTTCAATGCTATGGAAAATCAACCAGTCTTGTATGCACTTTTTCTGCATAGCTCATGTGTTTAGATAGTAAGTCTTGGATGCAAAATAATGATACATAAAGAAAAATTCTGAATTCCCCAATGTGATTATTGCACACGATATGCTGTATTTCAGCATTAATGCTATTATTAGCAATGCATTGTTCAAACACAGATAGAAAAAGAACAGCATCCAGCTAAATCCTGGGCTAATTGTGAAATTGAGGCTTCACTGGAAGTGTCTAAGAATAAAATGACAATTTCACAAAATTTGGGCACAAGGAAATAGGATTATGAAAAAGAAACAAAAAATAACTTGTTATCAAAACTGAGTAGCTGAAGGATGATAATAGGTGGATTGGCCTTGCTAAATTACACAGAGTGTTCAGGGATGTGTTGGTTAGGTGTTTTAGCCATGGGAAATGCAGGTTACAGGGATAGGGTAGGAGAATGGTTGTAGGTGGGATGCTCTCCAGAGGGTTGGTGTGGACCCATTGTGCTGAATGGTCTGTTTCAAAGATGTGGGATTGTATAAAAACAACTTTGTTTCATATAGAGTTTATCCTTTTTTTTAAACAAGATGTGATATTGGTATCTAAAACATTCCTCACTTTGCCTCGGCTTTAAAACAGACATTGGCCTGTTCAATTAAAATGAGCTTTTAGCTTTACCAGAATGCCAGATGAACAAATTGCAGAGAAATATATGAATAGATTGTTACGATGTTGCACAAGACATTATGAATTAAACTAGCAATGATATAAAACCAAAACCAAAACATGACATCTGTAAAATAAAACAAAGTTAACTTTCAGAGCAACATGATTGTGTTTCTCCTCCACACCCAACCAGTGATGCATGTTAGGAAAATACAGTCTCCATTTTCTGTTCTTGTTTACATGTTTTGCAGTTTTTAATTTTTTTTCAGTAAGAACGAGACTGGTTCTTAGATTATGCAGTTATCTAATTTGAGGCATTAAAGATTTAATAAAGTAATAGTGCATTCTTAGTTCCAAAAATTGAATATTTATCACAAAATGAAATCAGAATCTAAATAATTCTGATGACTGAAATTGACTGTTGTAGAATATCAGACACAATTCATCCCACTGGAATACAAGCCACATTGGTAAATTACATTTTCTGGTACATAGTGTTCTGGTGTTCTTTGTAAACTATCCAACATTTCTTCGTGAAATTCCCAGTAAGAATTTCATTGTATGTTGTTTCAGAAAAGGCCATGATTCCAAATTATGTTTACTTCCCCAGCTGAGCAACTCAGAGATACAGATTTTTTATTTCTTCTAAAATCGATCAGATTGCAGTATTATCACTTATATTATTCAACAATCATCAGAACGTGCTGAGATCAGGATCCAGTTCTGCTCCTGTGGTGGTGTTCCAGTCCCAAAACCTCAACTTCCCAGGAGAAGGTCCTGCCAGTATATAGGTATACAGAGCACAGAAAATGAGGTTGAAGAAGGTGAGGAAATGTGTGCAGGAAAACATACTAAACAAAATAAAAAGCTCACCAAACCATAGAATTAATGAATAGTTACAGTTCAAAAAACCATAGTTTTCAAGATTGTGCCTGTTGTCTGCAAGAATCTCACTTCCCCACCCTTCCCATACAGTCCTGCAACTTTATTCCCTTCACTTGATGATCCAGTTCCCTTTGGAAAGATATGATTGAATCTGTCTCCATTCCCATTTTAAGCAGAACATCCAGATTAGATTGGTTTATGTCGGATTAGTTTAGATTACTTACAGTGTGGAAACAGTCCCTTTGGCCCAACAAGTCCACACCGACCCTCCAAAGAGCAACCCACCCATTCCCCTACATTTACCCCTTCACCTAACACTACGGGTAATTTAACATGGCCAATTCACCTAATCTGCACATCTTTGGACTGTGGGATGAAACCGGAGCACCCGGAGGAAACCCACGCAGACACGGGGAGAACGTGCAAACTCCACACAGACAGTCGCATGAGGCAGGAATTGAACCGGGGTCTCTGGTGCTGTGAGGCAGCAGTGCTATCCACTGTGCCACCCATTTGCTGTGTAAAAAGGTTTTTCCACATTGTTTTAGGATCCAATCGTTAGCATTGCTGCTTCACAGCGCCAGGGTTCAATTCTAGCTTGGGCGGCTGACCGTGTGGAACAAAGATCAAAGGACAAAGAAAATTTACAGCCCAAGAACAGGCCCTTCAGCTCTCCAAGCCTGAGCCGATCCAAATCCACTGTCTAAACATGTCGCACAATTCCTATGCATCTGTATCCCTCTACTTCCCACCTACTCATGCATTTGTCCAGACACTTCTTAAATGAATCTACCATGCCTGCCTCTACTACCTCTGCTGGCAAAGCGTTCCAGGCACCTACCACTGTCTGTGTAAAGTACTTGCTGCGTGTATCCCCCTTAAACTTTTCACCTCTCACTTGAAAGTGTGACCTCTCGTTATTGAATCCTTCACCCTGGGAAAAAGCTTATCTCTATCTACCCTGTCTATACCCTTCATTGTTTTGTAAACCTCAATCAGGTTCCCCCCATCTCCTTTTTTTTCATGAAGACAATCCTAACCTACTCCACCTCTCTTCATAGCTAGCACCTTCCATACCAGGCAACATTCTCGTAAACTTTCTCTGCACCCTCTCCAAAGCATCCGCATCCTTTTGGTAATGTGGCGACCAGAATTGTACATAGTATTCTAAATGCGGCTCCACCAATATCTTGTACAATTTTAACATGACCTGCCAGCTCTTATATTCAATATCCCGTCCGATGAAGGCAAGCATACCATATGCCTTCTTGACCACTCTATCCATCTGTGCAGCAACCTTCAGGGTACAATGGACGTGAATTCCCAGATCTCTCTGCTCATCAACTTTTTCCAAGGTTCTTCCGTTTACTGTATAATTTGCTCTAGAATTAGACTTCACAAAATGCATCACCTCACATTTGCTTGGAATTTGCACGTTCTCCCTGCATCAGCGTGGGTTTCCTCTGGGTGTTCCAGTTTCCTCCCACGGTCCAAAGATATGCAGATTAGGTTGAGTGGCCATGTTAAATTGCACTGTAGTGTTCAGGGATGTGCAGGAGAGGTGGATTAGCCATGGGAAATACAGATTACAGGGTAGACAGGGTAGATAGAGATAAGCGATAAGATGGGGGAGTGGATCTGGGTGGACTTGATGAGCCAAATAGACGGCTTCCACACTGTAGATATTCTATGATTCTTTACCAATCACCGCAAATTCCTGTCCTTTGCTTCTTGACCTACCTAGCAACAGAAACAATTTTCTTCATGTGCTTTTTAAAAACACTTAATGAATTTTGGGCACCACTATTACATTTCCTCTCAATCTTATCTTCCCAAAGGATAAAACTCCAAATCTCCAATCTGCCCAAGTTATTGAAGTCCCTCACCTCTGAAATATTGGACATCTGTTTTACATGTTCTCTAATACATTCACACTCTTCTTAAAATGTGCTGGCCAGAATTGGACACAAACTGTTTGAAACTTAATCTGCATTTTATAAAGGTTTTGCACAACTTCCTTGCTTTCATACATATGTCCCTATTTTTAAAATCCAGGAATATCTATGGATTTTCAATTGCTTTCTCAAACAGCCACACCAAAATGTTGTTAGATTTCCATGGAGGAAAATAAAAACAGCAGATGACAGTTTTAATATGGCAAAGTTTTAAGAGTAGCTGTGGCGCAATGGTAGTGCCCCTATCTCTGACCCAGGAAATCTTGGTTCAAGTGCTGCTAACATCTCTGAACAAGTTAATTAAAACTACCTGTGCCATATAAAGAAATTTGAATGTGTAAGTCAAAAGGACTTGTCAGTAAATTGGTCAGGAAATTCATCAAGGAAGAAAACTACTTTATGCAAAATATTCCTCATGCAAATTAAATTTTTGAATTTGGGCATATCATTTCAGTAGTATAATCAAAGAATTGGACATTGTAGACTCCATCACAAATACCTTGTTGCTTTCTTCTAACTTTCCAATGTTCACTTCGGAGCAGGGGCATTTTTGCAAAAAGGCGATAAAGTTAAGAACTTAAACCTGTTGAACTATCATGGACAACAAACCCCTGATTCAATCTCTGCACCACTTCAAAGGAATGGAATGACTAAGTGGTTAAAATGTGAATTGGCACCTCATGTTGTGTTTTAATGTACTTCCACATCGAAACAGCAGAACAAAGGAGCAGGAGTGGACTATTTAGTCACTTGAACCTATTCCACACCTTTAGATCATGGTTAATCAGCTACCCCAACATTGTTTACCTTTATCTCTTAACATTATTCGTATCAATAGTTATTGGCAATCTCTGTCTTGAACATACACAAAGTTTCCACAGCCCCTATAGGGTAGAGAATTCTAAAGATTTGCCATTCTCTGAGAGAAGAAATTCTTCTTCATCTCACTCCCAAATGGCTTGTCCCTTATTTTCAGACTGTGTTCCTTGATTCAAGTCACTCAAACAGTCAAGAGAAACATCCTTTTTCTGTATTCACCCTTTCCAGCACTTTAATAATTTTGTAAGATTCAAAGATATCCCTTCATACTCTTCTCAAAGCTACAGAATAGAGGCCCTGTCTCTGCAATCTCTCTACATAGAACAGTTCCACCATACCAGGAGTCAGTCTGGTGAATCTCTGTTGCATTCCCTTGATGAAATGTATTTCCTTTTTTAGGTGAAGGACTCAAAACTGCAAAATATTCCAAGTGTGCTCTAAGCATGATTCTGTATAACTGAAGCAATATATCATTCTTCAAATCCTCTTGTGATAAAGGTCAACATACCAGTTGCCTTCTGAATTGCTTGCTGTGCCTGCATTTGAATTTAAGTGACTAATGAACAAGGATACCCATATCCCTTTGGACATCAACACTTCCTGATCTCTTACCATTTATAAAATTCTATGCACGTCTATTCCTTCTACCAAATTGGATAAACTCATCCTTACCCACATTATATTTCAACTGGTATGTTTCATTACCACTTACTCAACCTGTCCAAATTCCCTTTAAGTCTCTTTGCATCATAGTTTTGGGATATCTGTCTTTCATCCCAGAGAGAAAAGAGCCCACAATAGAGTAGAGAGACTCTAGATGAGTGTTGGAATGCCTGACAGTTGACCCTTCATCCCTTTTGAGAAGAGGATATTGACTCTGACCACTATAACCACTAACTGCGCCAAGCTCCCGACTGGTATCAGAGGCTCCCTTTGACTTCCTGATCAAAGGCTCACTCCCTTGACTTGAATGAAGACTGCTGACAACAATGACAAGCTTTCTGGATTCATGTCTGCACTAAATCTCAGAGCAATGCAGCAACAGTGTGAACCAAGTAACACTGGCTGAGGGCCAAAATGCAAAAGGGCAAGACAGGAATGTTGTGTGCATCCAAGTAGGCTTAAATGTATTACATGAATCACCCCAAAATACACTTTGCAGGGGCACATAATGTTCAATCTTGAGCCCTTTGAGATTGGCACAACTTTAGCTGCTGCTTGTGCAAGTTGAGCATGGTGTCAGACCTATTACTGAAACCTCAAGCAGCATGTATCCAGAACTGCCCCAAGGAGGTATAGCAGTTTAATTAACCTCATCAATTATCTCATGGTGCTTACAGGAATGCTCCTGAGGGTCACATAATGTAATCTTGGTCCTCAGATTAGGTCAGTTTCTTCCTTCCTCGTTTACAATCTCTCACTGACTATCCCTCTTCAACTACTCCTGCCTGCTGTTCAAAATCCTATTTGTGCAGCAATGGCTACTGGATTCAAGTAAGAGATGGTTATCCAATATAGAAATAAAGCACAAAGTTTAAACTTTCTTACACAACGTAGGAAATATGAGCTTTCTACTCATCTCAGGAACTATATATTACCCTTAGAACTTGAATTCAAATCTGAACTTAAATCTGTCATTGGCACCTAAAGAGTAAATAATTGTGATGTGGATTTGCACCAGAAAGGCAGTAGCATGATTCAGTAAAATCCCTGCCTTTGAGTGACTGTCTCAGATGAAAGTGCTGCGAAAACAGGATTTCGATTGCTCAGCAACAGGTGTGGTTGTTGTCAGTATGTCCAACCAAGGAAAGTGGTCAGAGGCAGCTGTGGGGACTTACAGGTCCTAACGCAGCCTGTTTAAAAAGCCCAACACATGCTGTGGGACTTTGACTAATTTGGTGAGTTCTTTGGTGATATAATATGCAAATTGGATAACGGGAGTCGTGTAGATGTAATATCTCTGGACTTCCAGAAGACATTTGATAAGATGCCACATGAAAGGCAATACGCAAGGTAAGATCATATGAAGTTGGGGTGATATATTAGCTTGGATAGAGGATTGGCTAACCAACAGAAAGCAGAGAATTCAGACAAATCAGAATTATTTTGGGTGGTAAGTTGTAACTAGCAGGGCCCTAATTATTTACAATGACTTGGATGCAGGGACAGAAGATACTATTGCCAAATTTGCAGATGACACTAAAATAATTGGGAAAGTACTTTGGTTTGAAGAATAAAAAAAACAATTTATTATCTAAATGGAAATGGAGAGAAACTTCAAAATGCTTTGGTGCAGAGGAGTCTAGGTGTCGATGTGCATGAGCACAGAAAACTAATATGTAATTCACAGGTAAAAAGGAGGCCAAATGGAATTTTGGCATTTATTGCTGAAGGAATGGAGTATAAAAGCAGGGAAGTGTTGTTGCAATAGTGTAAGGCATTGGTGAGACTATACCTGGATGACTCGTACAATTTGATTCCCTTATTGATGAAGAATGCAACTTCATTAGAGGCAGTTGAGAAAAGATTCACTTGGTTAATTCCTGAGATGAAAAGCTTGCCCTATTAAGGGAAACTGAGCAGTTTAAGCCAACACTCACTCGAGTTTAGAAGAATGAGAGATTTCATTAAAGTATATAAGATGCTAAAGAGGATTGATTCAATCGATGTAAAGCAGATGTTTCCCTTGTATACCAATCTAGAATGAGAGGTCACAGGTTTAGGCTAAGGGGATGACAGACTTAAAACAGAGATGAGGAGGAATTATATCTCTCAAAGCATGGTGAATTTCTGGAATTCACTACTGCAGTAGACACTGGGACATGGAGTAAATTTAAGGAGGTGATAGACTGATTTTGTAATGGATAATAGAATAATGGGTTATGGGGAATGGAGGTTGAGATAAGATCAGTAAGCATTGTATTAACTGGCGGAAATTAATTTTCCCATTCTACAAGGAAGTTGTACATTTTTGGTTTCATTTAGGTGGTTCAGGTTCATTGTTCATCCTATTGCTTTCAGTTTGCAATTTGTGATATCACTCTCTGCTGCTGGTCACATTACAGATTGGCCTCTGGAACATCCAGAATGTCACTGGCTGCTTTCTAGAGTGGGAGAACAGAAGTCACTTCTGTGGTCATGATTTGTTTCCAGGGCTCCTGTAAGTTTGCCTTGCTCAAATATTAAATGTGGTGCATGACAACGGTCACTACAATTTTTCTTCATTCAGTACAGACCTTTTACATGAGCAGCTGAAGATAACAAAACTGTACATTGATAGAGAATGTGCAGAGGAAGGGACTAGTTGAGTTGCTCTTGCAGATAGTCCACATGGACATGATGGGCTGAATAGCCTCCAATGTTTCTAGTACTGTAATATATTGTCTTCACATATTGGTTCCTGGTTTATTTTTGATTCATTTATTGCATTGCTGTCACAAAACTTACTTTACCCTGCAGTCCAAATGGAAACATGATACTTCAAGCTGGTAAAGCCCACTTTTTTCTCTAGTGGCACAGATTCTACATGCAGAGGCCACACAGTAGCAGGAGGATCAACTTGCAGACAGCAGGAAAATGCACACAAGGTTGACTGTCAGAAATATTCACGGTCAGGGAATGTGGATGGTGAAAGAACATGGATGGTGATGTTAACTGTCAGAGACATCCATGGTGAATGAATTCCAGCTGTGAGATTGACTGTAAGTGATTCTGCGATCAACCAGTCAATCGTGATCTACATGTTGAAGACCACGGCAATAGAGATCAATGGGGCTTTCAGCCAAAAAACGCATAACATGATTCCTGGAATCTCAAAACTTCTAAAGGGATTCGGAGTCATTTGGACTTTGTGATTGTCCCGTCCAATATGTGTCTTCTCTGCATTGTAATCAGCACCATAGAATAAAGGATACATTCCTGTTATTCTTAGGATATCTGATCTGAGCATGCTCCTCAAATCCTTTACAAAGATGACATCTTGGGCTCAGGGTGGGCTAAACAGGCATTCCAGCTCAAGATTTCTGACTACCTGAGAGATTCTTCCGCACCTAAATATCTGAGGGAAACTTCCATGAAGGTGTATCTCATGTGCTGAAGAACTCAGCAGAGGATATCATTTTTAAGCAGCAGTTCACAATTTTTTAATTAAAAAAATAAACTTTTTAATTTATTCATTTTTTATTGGGATATGGGCATCGCTGGCTGGTCAGTATTTCTTGCCCTATCCGAGTTACCCTTGAGAAGGTAGTGGTGAGCTGTCTTCTTGAACCAGTGCAGTCCAACTGCTGTGGGTTGCCCCACAACGCTATTAGGAGAGAATTCCAGGATATCACCTTTGTAAAGGATTTGAAGAATATACTTAGAACAAATATCTCAAGAATAACTGACAATTGCTTGCGAGAGCTCGTGACAAAGGCTGAACTTCATTCTTGTTTCTCAACAGAGATTTGCTGAACAAGAGCAAAGAACTAATTGCTGAGGGTTTCTTGTACAGCTTAAAGCAATGCACAACTTCTAAGCTTCATGTTGCTGAAGATGGAGAACTACATTGAATTGGAAACACATCAGGAACATTTCTCGAAATTTTTGTCAAGATTTCCACAAAGTTCTGTTAACAATTTCTCAGAAATTCCAGACATTAGGCATGAATGTAAACACAGCAATACTATGCATCACAAGATGTTAATCTTCATCGAGACTAGACAAAGCAAATTTGCAAGAATAATGTGGGTCATGTTTTCATGGAAGGCATTTAATCTAGTTTCCTAGTGCTGTATGTCAGGGATCAACTATGGATCAGTCGTGTTCAGATTTTTTTTACAGCAAGACAGGATTAATTAATTGCTT
Organism: Chiloscyllium plagiosum; assembly: GCF_037043375.1. Taxonomy (NCBI): domain Eukaryota; kingdom Metazoa; phylum Chordata; class Chondrichthyes; order Orectolobiformes; family Hemiscylliidae; genus Chiloscyllium; species Chiloscyllium plagiosum. Next base: position 47,202,102 of record NW_028270151.1, on the reverse strand, counting down.
TATGATAACAGAGACTTTGAGAAGAGGAATCATTTTATTATAGAATTTTATATTGATTTTGAGAGTAAGTTGTTAAGTACAAAACTAGGCTCATAAATCTGACCAGCAAAATACATATACACGCCTGGTGATTTGACTATAATAGATTTGGGAGCTATATGATAGTTAATTAATTGCAAATATTTCAAGAAATAATTAATAATTTGCAATAAGTACAAACATCTTTAAGGAATAAAATAGTCCAACTACAGCTGACAAGATGGGTAAATAAATAGATTAAAGTAAGAAGGTTATAATGTTGCAAAAGGAATACTAAGTTTGAGGGATTGTATTGATTTTAGAATTCAGCGAAGGAGGACCAAGAATTGTGAGAGACAAAACAAAATAAGAGAATTTTAAAAATTCATTCATATTGGCATCACCAGCTTGGTCAATGTATATTGCCCATCCTTATTGCCTTGGAGAAGGCTATGGTAAACTGCGGCTCATGTGAAGTAGGGACTACCAGAATGGTAGCAGTTCCAAGATTTTGACCCAGCAGTATTGAAGAACAGCAATACAGGTCCAAGTCAGGATGGTGTGAGACTTGAAGAGGAAGTTGAAGGTGGTGCTATTACCTTGTAGCTACTGCCCAAATTTATTTTTTTCAGGTTGAGGAGATTGTGGGTTTGGAAAGTGTTATCACAGGGGCACTGGTGAGTTGTTCCTGAACATCTTGTAGATTGTGTGCAGTGATGCTATTGGTGCATCAGTAGTGGATGGAATGAATGTTGAAGGATGAGATGTCATTTCAGGTAGGCTGTATTCTCCTCAATGGTGTTAAGTTTCTTGAGTGTTGTTGGGACTATGCTCATCCAGGCAAATGGAGAATGTTCCACCACAATCCAGACTTATAGATGGAGGGTAAGTTTTGAGAAGTCAGGAGGTGAGTTACTCACTGTAGAAATCCCAGCCCTGGTTTGCTTTTTTTTTTAAGCCATAGTGTTTGTATGTCTGGTCCAGTCCAGTTTCTGGTTAATGGCAACCCTCATGATTTTGATTGTGTGAAGCTCATCAAGTAATTATGGTTAGTTTCTTTCTTGTTGAAGATAGTCACTGCAGGAAAACAGAGCAGAGATTGAAGATGGATCATGATATTATTGATTGGTGGAAGATGATGGCCTAGTGGTATTATCGCTAGATTATTAATCGAGAATCTCAGCTAATATTCTGGGGACCCAGGTTCAAATCCTGCCATGGCAGATGAGGGGATTTGAATTCATTAAAAAAGATAGTCTGGAGTTAAAATTTACTGATGACCATGAAACCATTGTTGATTAACAGAAAAAAAAACCATCAGCCACAACAATGTGGTTGACTCTGAAATGGCCTAATAAACCATTCAGTTTTATCAAGCGCTATGAAATCTCAACAGAGAAAGGAGACCGGATGGACCACCTAGATTTGTCCTAGGCAACAAAAAGACAATGGCAGAAACAGCCCTGCTGACCCTGCAACATCCTCCTTACTAACATCATGGGCTGGTGCCAAAATGGGAAACCTGTCTAATAGACGAGTCAGTCAGCATCCTGACATATTCATACTCATAGAATCAGGTTAAATATGGGCAATGAAACCTCCTTTTGGTTTCCATGTACAGTCCTGATGAATCAATACTCTTCCACGTTGAACAACACTTAGAGAAAGCAATAAGGGTGGTAAAGGCACAAAATGTACTCTGAGCGGGAGATTTCAATGTCCACTACAAAGTGTGGCTCAACAGCAGCATTACTGGTTGAGCTGGTGGGGTTCTAAATAACATAGCTGCGAGACTGGTTCTGGGCTAGGTGGTGAGGGAATCAAGAAATGGAAAAACATTCACCTCATTCTTGCCAACCTGCCGGATATAGATGCATCTGTCCATGATAGTATCAGTAAAGGTCCTTGTGAAGACAAAGTCCTCCTTCATATCGAGAATACAGTGTAATATGTTATCTGGCACTATCAACATGCTCAATGGGACTGATTTCAAACAGATCTAGCAACTCAAAGCTGGGCATCCATGAGGGGCTGTGGGCCATCAACAGCAGCAGAATTATACTCCAACCCAACCTGCAGCCTCATGGCCTGGCATATCCCTCGTTCAACCATTACCATTATGACCGGGGATCAGTCCTGGTTCACTGGAGAGGGCAGGAGGGCATACCAGGAGCTGCACCAGGCATACGTAAGAATAAGGTGCTAATCTGGTGAAGTGACCAAACAGGACTACTTGCATGCCAAGCAGCATAAGCAGAAAATGACAAACAAAGCAAAGCCATCCCACAGCCAATGGATCAGATCTAAGCCTTTTAGTTATGAATTGTGGTGAACAGTAAAACAACTGACTGGAGGAGAAGGCATCACAAATATCCTCATCCACAATGATAGAAGAATCCAACATAACAGTGCAAAACACAAGGTTGAAGTATTTGCAGCAATCTTCAGGCAACAGTGCTGAGTGAAAGATCCATCTTGGCCTCCTCCAGTGGTCCCCAGCATTACAAATACCAGTCTTCAGCCAATTCAATTCACTTCACATGATATCAAGAAATGGTTGGAGGCATTCGATACTGCAAAGGCTACGGGCCCTGACGACATTCCAGCAATAGTACTGAAGACTTGTGCTCTAGAATTTGTCATTCCCCTAGCCAAGCTCTTCCAATACAGTTACAACACTGGCATCTACGCAACAGTTTAGAAAATTGCCCAAGTATATCTTGGACACAAGAAGCTGGACAAATCCAATTCAACCCAATTACCAACCCATCAGTCTACTCTCAATCTTCAATAAAGTGATGGAAGGTGTGATGAACAGTGCTATTAAGCAGCACCAACTCAGCAATAATCTGCTCAGTTTGGGTTCTGCCAGACCACTCAGCTCCTCACCTCCTTTCAGCCTTAGTTCAAACATGGATAAAAGAGCAGAACTTCAGAGGTGAGGTGAGAGTGACAGCCCTTGACATCAAGGCAGCATTCAACTGAGTGTGTGCCCAAGTAAAAGTTGAACCTATGGCTATCGGGGCAAAGTGTCCGCTGGAGTCATACCTGGCAAAGATAGCTGTGCTTGTTGGAAGTCAGTCATCGCAGCTTGAGGACGTCTCTGCAGGAGTTCCTCAGGCGAATGTCCTTGTCCAACCATCTTGAGTTGCTTCATTAATGACCCTCCCTCTATAATAAGATCAGAAATGCAAATGTTCACCAATGGTTGCATAATTTTTTAGTACTAGTCACCACTCCTCCAATACTGAAACAGTCCATGTTCAAATGCAACAAGATTTGATCACCGAATCCCTACAGTGTGGAAACAGGCCATTTGGCTGAACAAGTCCACATTGACCATCCACAGAGTAACCCACCAAGACCCATTCCCCTACCCTATTACTCCTACCCTATTACTCTACATTTACCCCTGACTAATGCACCTAACCTCCACATCCCTGAACACTATTGGCAATTTAGCATGGCCAATTCCCCTAACCTGCACATCTTTGGATCGTGGGAGGAAACCAGAGCACCCAGATAAAACCCACGCAGACATGGGGAGAATGTGCAAACTTCACACAGATAGTTGGCCGAGGCTGGAATTGAACCGGGTCCCTGGCACTGTAAGGCAGCAATGCTAACCACTGTTGCCACCATGGACAATGTCCAGTCTTGGACTGACAAATGGCAAGTAGCATTTGCACCACACCCAAATTCACTACATAAAGAAAGTGGGTAAAAAAGCAGGTCATAAGGGAGGAATATTACAATAAGTAACTCACCTCCTGACTCCCCAAAGCCTGTCCACCATCTACAATATACAAGTCAGGAGTGTGATGGAACACTCCCCACTTGCCTGGGTGGGTGTAGGTCCAACAACACTCAAGAAGCATGACATCAACCATGACTAAGCAGTCCACTTCATTGGCACTACTTGAACAAACATACACTCTCTCTCCACCACTGATACTGGTAGCAGCTGTGCATACTACCTACAAGATGCACTGCTGAAATACACCAAAGATCCTTAGACAGCTCCTTCCGAACCCATGACCACTTCCATCTAGAAGGAAAAGGGCAGTAGATACATGGAAACAGCACCACCTGTAAGTTCGCTCCAAGATACTCACCATTCTGACTTGGAAGTAGATAGTTGTTCCTTTACTGTCGTTGGGTCAAAATCCTGGAAATCCCCCCCAAGGACATTGTGAGTCAATGCACCGCACGTGGACTGCAGCGGTTCAAGAAGGCAGCTCATCACTACCTTATCAAGGGTAACCAGAGACGGACAATAAATGAATAAGAAAAGGAATATAACTGAAGGGCTAAATGGCCTATACCCACTCCTACTTCATATGTTGTTTGAGTTTAGGCTGAGCAGGCCCAGCTTTTGCAAGGGAGAAAGACAGTACAGAAAGGTGGGCTTCTACTTCCCTGCAGGTATTGGATATTCCTCCCGCTCAACCCCCAGGACCTCCTGTCCCATATCCCACAATCTATGTGTCCTCTCTCTTAGTCCGAGTCATGCTGAAATATCCTATGTGTCAGCCAACTCATTCATCTCGTTAGTGATGTTTGAATTACAGTCTGCAGGTATGTTTAAATCATGTTAATTATAAACTCGTCTCAAAACTGTTGGTCAATATTAGACCTTTAAATTGGTTGGAATGATACCTAGGAAAATTAAAGGTTATCCTTACATCTCCTTACGTGGTTAAGAGTTAAAGATGACATAATCCTACAACAGCATAGGGCTGTTCCATCATTAGACAGAAGCAATGAATGGTGGTTCAACTGAGGGTAACCATACCTCAACAGTGTGGTGCTGGAAAAGCACAACAGGTCAGACAGCATCCGAGGAGCAGGAGAATCAACATTTTGGGCATAAGCCCTTCAACAGGAAACAAAATGTCAATTCTCTTGCTCCTCAGATGCTGTGCTTTTCCAGCACCACACTCTCAACTCTGATCTCCAGTCCTCACCATGCCTCAAACAAGGGGTAAGGTTAAGAAGTAGAGTCCTTTGTGGTATTATCAACCAATAGAGGAACCGAACCCATGCTGTTGACTTCATTCTGTATCACAAACAATCCATCCAGCCAACTGAGCTAAGCAATCCCTCTCTGCTTGAAAAGCAACATTACATTCCCACTTTCAATGACAGACCATCACTGCAGGTATTTCTCAGTGAAATGTCCAGGAATCAATCACTTTTAGCTGCTTCATCGCTAGCCTGCTCACACCATAAAGTCAGAAATGGTGATGCTCATTGATAAATGCGCTGTGTTCAGTGTCATTCATAAATCTCAGGCACTAAATTAGTCAGCATTCATATGTAGCGAGTTATGGACAAGATTCAGCTGAAAAGTAACAAGTAAGGATAACAGACAAATGGGAACAACATCGGCTGCAAGTTTTCCTTCAAATTTCATGCTTAGAAGTATACTCCTGTTACTTTACCATTGCTGGTTAATAATCATGTAATTCCGTAACATCGCTGTGGATGTACCTATACTACATAAAGTGCAGCAGCTCACCTTCTTGAGAACAACTAGAGATATGCAATGAATGCTGATTTTACCAGTAAACATTTAGTTTCCATGAATGAATAAGAAAAGTTATGTCTTTTATTTACAAGGATGTTGCCAGGGTTGGAGGATTTGAGCTATAGGGAGAGGCTGAACAGGCTGGGGCTGTTTTTCCTGGAGCATTGGAGGCTGAGGGGTGACCTTATAGAGGTTTACAAAATTATGAGGGGCTTGGATAGGATAAATAGACAAAGTCTTTTCCTTGGGTTTGGGGAGTCCAGAACTAGAGGGCATAGGTTTAGGGTGAGAGGGGAAAGATATAAAAGAGACCTAAGGGGCAACTTTTTCATGCAGAGGGTGGTACGTACATGGAATGAGCTGCCAGAGGAAGTGGTGGAGGCTAGTACAATTGCAACATTTAAAAGGCACTTGGATGGGTATATGAAAAGGAAGGGTTTGGAGGGATATGGGCTGGCAGGTAGGACTAGATTGAGTTGGGATATCTGGTCAGCATGGACCAGTTGGACTGAAGGGTCTGTTTCCATGTTGTACATCTCTATGACTCTATGTCTTATTTATACACCACCCACAGTTCTTCTTTCCTCACATCCCACAAAATAATAGCAGTTTGATTTTTTACTATAAATTCTGTGTCCTATGATCCTGTCCCACTAGCTGTCTGATAAAGAAGTAGCACTCCAAAAGCTTCTACTTCAAAACAAACCTATTGGACCATAACTTGGTGTTATGTGATTTTTAACTTTGTCCACCCCAGATCAACACTGGCACCTCCACATCATCACAAAATATTCCTCCTTTTAGTCATATCCTGTTGTGGTTCTGTTCGCCGAGCTGGAAGTTTTTGTTGCAAACGTTTCGTCCCCTGGCTAGGCGACATCATCAGTGCTTGGGAGCCTCCTGCGAAGCGCTTCTTTGATGTTTCCTCCGGTGTTTATAGTGGTCTGTCCCTGCCGCTTCCGGTTGTCAGTTTCAGCTGTCCGCTGTAGTGGTTGGTATATTGGGTCCAGGTCGATGTGTTTGTTGATGGAGTTTGTGGATGAATGCCATGCCTCTAGGAATTCCCTGGCTGTTCTCTGTCTGGCTTGCCCTATGATAGTAGTGTTGTCCCAGTCGAATTCATGTTGCTTGTTGTCTGCGTGTGTGGCTACTATGGATAGCTGGTCGTGTCGTTTCGTGGCTAATTGATGTTCATGTATGCGGATTGTTAGCTGTCTTCCTGTTTGTCCTATATAGTGTTTAGTGCAGTCCTTGCATGGTATTTTGTACACTACATTCGTCTTGCTCATGTTGGGTATCGGGTCCTTCGTTCTGGTGAGTTGTTGTCTGAGTGTGGCTGTTGGTTTGTGTGCCGTTATGAGTCCTAGGGGTCGCAGTAGTCTGGCAGTCAGTTCCGAGATGCTCCTGATGTATGGTAGTGTGGCTAGTCCTTTTGGTTGTGGTATGTCCTCGTTCCGTGGTCTTTCTCTTAGGCATCTGCTGATGAAGTTGCGCGGGTATCCGTTTTTGGCGAATACCTTGTATAGGTGTTCCTCTTCTTCTTTTTGCAGTCCTGGTGTACTGCAGTGTGTTGTGGCCCTTTTGAATAGTGTCCTGATGCAGCTTCGTTTGTGTGTGTTGGGGTGGTTACTTTCATAGTTCAGGACTTGGTCTGTGTGTGTGGCTTTCCTGTATACTCTTGTAGTGAATTCTCCGTCTGGTGTTCTCTGTACCATCACGTCTAGGAATGGGAGTTGGCTATCCTTTTTCTTCTTCTCTCGTGAATCGGATTCCTGTGAGTGTGGCGTTGATGATCCGGTGTGTTTTTTCAATTTCCGTGTTTTTAATGATTACAAACGTGTCATCGACATATCTGACCCAGAGTTTGGGTTGAATTTGTGGTAGGACTGTTTGTTCTAACCTTTGCATAACTGCCTCTGCTATGAGTCCCGAGATTGGTGATCTCATGGGTGTTCCGTTGATTTGTTCGTAAATCTGGTTGTTGAATTCGACTGGGACAACACTACTATCATAGGGCAAGCCAGACAGAGAACAGCCAGGGAATTCCTAGAGGCATGGCATTCATCCACAAACTCCATCAACAAACACATCGACCTGGATCCAATATACCAACCACTACAGCGGACAGCTGAAACTGACAACCGGAAGCGGCAGGGACAGACCACTATAAACACCGGAGGAAACATCAAAGAAGCGCTTCGCAGGAGGCTCCCAAGCACTGATGATGTCGCCTAGCCAGGGGACAAAACGTTTGCAACAAAAACTTCCAGCTCGGCGAACAGAACCACAACAACGAGCACCCGAGCTACAAATCTTCGCACAAAGTCATATCCTCTTTATGATGTCATCCTTCTGAGTGTTTTTTTTTAATTATAATGATAGAAACAGAAACCGTTTTCTTTTTTCATATCTGGTGACTACCCGATCATTAACACATTGCTCTTTGTGTGAGCTTGCTGTGCATAAATTGGTTGCATTTTTTTCTATGTTATAACTAACAGGACTACATTGGCTAAAAGGTAATTGAATCATCCAGCAATCATAGTCATCGAGTCATACAGCATGGGAACATATTCAAAGTAAAAATTCAACTTCCTTACTAAACAGACAATTGCAATAACCATACCATGTTATTAATGGAGTAATATTGATGAGCAGTATTAAAAACCCTTCTAGCTTGTGGGTATAAGGAGACATGTCATTAAACCAATGTACAGGAACAAAACAACCCTAAGTGGATAACTGTGGGATAAATTTAATATCATAAATCAGTTGTGGGGAAATTATCTTTTAAATATCTTGACATAATTGAAATGACAAATGGGTGTATTTAGAGCATCGTGGATTGTGGAATAATTGTGTCATAACTTAAAAAGTCATGTGTCTAATGGAGTAAAGTAAGCAGATTTTTTTTGCAGATTGCATCCTGCACCACTGATTTTTTTATTTTACAACCCACTGAAGATGAACTGCTGGCAGCTATCATTTTATTATTGCAATATTTAAAAATGAAAATAAAAGCTTTTTAACTTCTCTCATCGTCTTCTCCCTCTTCACCCTTGAATCCCAGAATATGATTTACAACATTGGCAGATCTTTGGTATTTTATCAAGATGACTATTCTTAATCTGTGAGTCTAGACAATGGAATTAATACTCGACAGCCGGAGGACAGGTTTCTCCCGATTCCCATTAACTCTATTTTTGCTGGGGTTCCCTGATATGACACGTCGTCAAATGCGGCCTTGATGTCATGAGCAGTCACTCTCACCTCGCCTCTGGAATTCAACTCTTTTGACGGTATTTGAACAAAGGTTGTAATGAGATCCGGAGCTGAGTGGCCCTGGTGGAACCCAAACTGAGCAAAGTTACTTTCCTCTACCACAAGAAACTGGGCAGGTTCTGTGGATCCTTAATCTAAAGGAGGATGGCGGCTGAAAACATACCTCATGGTGTGGTGCAGACTCTATTGAGCTGCAGTACAATCATTAACACATTGCTCTTTGTGTGAGCTTGCTGTGCATAGATTGATTGCAATTTTTCCTATGTTATAATATTAACTGGACTACATTGGCTAAAACGTAATTGAATCATCCAGCAATCATATAGTCATCGAGTCATACAGCATGGAAACAAGCCCTTTAGCCCAACTCGCCCACGCCGACCAGGTTTCCTAAAATGAACTAGTCCCATGTGCCAGCATTTGGCTCACATCCCTCTAAAAACTTTTCCTATCCATGTATCTTTCCAAATGTCTTTGAAAATGTTGTAATTGTATCTGCCTCTACCACTTCCTCAAGCAGCTCATTCCATATATGCTCCCCTCTGTGTGGAAAAAGTTGCCCCTCAGGTCTCTTTTAAATCTCTCCCCTCCCAGCTTAAATTAATGTCTTCCAGTTTTGGATGCCCCTACTATGGAGAAAAGACCTTGGCAATTCAACTTATTTGTGCCCATTACGATTTTATACACCTCTATAAGGTCATTCCTCAGCCTCCTACTCACCAGGGAAAAATGTCCCAGACTATCTCAGAAAGTTATTAACTTTACGTTATTTAAAATTTTATGATTATATTATTGATACATGGTGAACTATATTAATAAAGGCTCTCTTAATTATTTTTATTGAATAGACTACTCATCCTTGTGCTTAAGAGGTGAAAGTTATGCTCAAATACCATTAATTCCCAAAGCCAAGCCAATTCTGGACTACTTTTTGTAATCAAGGAATAGCTGAGTGAAGCAAAATTATTTAATTCTACACAAGATATTGAAACAATGATATGAAATGTTACATTGTACTTGAAGTACTACCTTGACAGGACATGTGAAAGGGCATGAAGAGTAGACTATTATCATCTCAATATTAAGGAATTTTAAAAAGTCTGCTTTATAGTGCAGTGATTTTCCAAAAAAGACAAGAAATAGGCTGGCCTACCATTTGTGGAGTTCAAGTGATTTATGGCCGTGCGTATGTAAGAATTTCCTGCATTTGTAACATGCACTATAACAAATGCTAGCAGTATCCCAGATGAATAAATTCAAAGACTTAGCACTTTGTTAGCATCTGTTTTCAATAAAGTACAATTAACAGTATCGCTTTTGTAATTTTCCACTCTATGGCCTATAGGGAAGGGTCTTACCATTACTGCCTAAAGTATTTTTAAAAAATTAACTCAATCTGTATATCCCAAAGGGATGACAATTCCTTATTAATAGCAAACTCTATAATGAGCCTCACTTAGTTACTATTCTGTGTGCTATTTTTCATTCTTGGACAAAGATGGTTGACAGTGTTAGAATTATCACAACTGTTTTTAATTGGATCTTGCAGTGTACAAGTTCACATTTTGAAAGCTATACAAATGTTGAAGTGCAAAAGAATACATTCATATTTTGAATTTCCTCCATAAACTGATGTTGTAAAATTATGCAGAATGGTGATGTGATTGTACATCTTAGTCAAGAAAATCGCAACTGTCAGTTTTATTCCCAGATATAAAAATGTTGCAATTTACCAAAAGTTTAAAACTGTAAACTAAATTTTATGTTACCTTCATTATTATGAACAGAATTTCTCAAAGACTGTTTGAAACTTTCCTCACAATTATGAGAGTTTTGGTCTGGAGTTTGGGAGAGAGTGCTGGAAAATCTGGACAATGAGACATACAATAACTTTATCGTCTCATCTGGGATTCTTTTCTCCCTCCACGGATTGGGGCTGTGACTCGTCACTACTTCCCCATTGACTTCATGTAAATGATGTCAGGAAATGTGGCTTTGGAGACTTGATGGGTTTCCTTTCCTTCAGTTTTGTTTTTATCTACTGCTTCTTGGAGTTTTCATGTGGAACAAATTGATAAAGACCCAAAGCTCTCTTTCTGGAAGGCTGGTTGATGTAATTATCGCTCTCTTTCTCTCTCCAGTCACCTTTAAATGTTTGATGATGGAAATGTGTTGCTGGAAAAGCGCAGCAGGTCAGGCAGCATCTAGGGAACAGGAGAATCGACGTTTCGGGCATTAGCCCTTCTTCAGGAATTCCTGAAGAAGGGCTAATGCCCGAAACGTCGATTCTCCTGTTCCCTAGATGCTGCCTGACCTGCTGCGTTTTTCCAGCAACACATTTCCATCTCTGATCTCCAGCATCTGCAGACCTCACTTTCACCTTTAAATGTTTACATGGTGGAAATGGCAAGGTCTTGAAGGGAATCTTTTCTTCCAAACTTTGAGTGTGCTATTGTTCTACTAAAGTCTTACTCAACCTCTTTTAATGTATCACTCCAAGTCTTTCCCTATTTCTTGGTGTTCTTCTTTGATGCTGTAAACCCAACTAGGAGCTCACTATGTAATGACATCTTGTCCAGGTGAGGGCAGGGCTGGATAAAGAAAGCCAACAAAATTTCTGCTCTGCCATAACCTGCTCCAAAGGGCAGAATGTGTTCTCTCTGCAAAACTCTCACTTTGTAATTAATGCAGCATATGAAAGCAGATTAGGAGCCAGCAGTCTAGAGTAGATTAGAGCTTGTTCAAAATAAGTGTAAGATTTATTCACCCACATAGTTGTGTTTTTAGTGCAGAAATAAACAGCACAGTAGCAGCAATAATTTAAGTAATGCCTCAAACATCCCAAGGTGTTTTACAGGAGCACTGTGAAACAAAATTTAACACAGAGCCACAAAAGGAGATATGAAGGCGAGTGGCTATTGTCAAAAAGGTGTGGTTTAAGGAGCATCTGAAAGGGAGGAGGAGACGTTTAGTTAGCGAATTCCGGGACTTTAGACTTGGAAGATGATAACATAGCTACTGTTGATGACTATGATTCTAATGACTGGGAGTCAATTAGCAGCAGACTAACAAAAGTAGTAGGGCTTGCTGTGTTAAATCATAGAATCCCTACAGTGTGGAAACAGCCATTTTGCCCCACAAGTCCACACTGACCCTCTGAAGAGTATCCCACCCAGACCCATTCCCCATTATTTGACATTTTCCCTGATTAAAGCATTTAACCTTCAGATCCCAGAATACTATGGGAAACATACCATGGCCAGTTCACCTAATCTGCACATCTTTGAACTGTGAAAGGAAACCCACACAGACACTGGGAGAACATGCAACCTCCACACAGACAGTCACCCAAGGCTGGAATTGAATCTAGATCTCTAGATATATGAGGTAGCAGTGTTAACCACTGGGCCATCATGATACCCTTAAGAGTATGAGCAGCAATGTTTTGGGTGACTGCAAGTTTATACAGGGTGTAAATGAGAGGGTAGCCAGGACTACTTCTCAATTTACAAATCCTCACTATTCATTTCTTGTAACACCAAATGAACTATTTCTCTACTTTTTAATCTATTAAAGAGACTGGGATTCATTACTCATTAACCTTCATTGCAGTTAAAGTCCCTTCAAGTAATGTCAACTCTTTTTGGTCATTCTGCCATTTTAGACAATTTCTTACAACAGTGCCTGTAGCAGATACAGAGCTCTCAAAAGTAAATAACTAATGTATCACCCCACTGGAGTTTAAAACAATGAGAGGTGATCTCATTGAGACATACCAGATTCTGAAGAGGCTTAATGGGGTAAATACTGAGAGGATGTTTCTCCTCATGGTAAGGTCTGGGACCAGAGTTCTTATTTATATTTAACACTGAAATAGATTCTTGATCAAGAGTTATAGGGAAAGGAATGTCAGATTAGCCATGATCCTATCGAATGATGGAGCAGGTTGGAAGGGCCGGAGGGCTACTCCTGTACCTATTTCTTAAAGTTCTATGGTCTCATAGTCTTTCATTCTGCACATTTGTTGTCAGTGATGCAAAGCTAAAACCTTCCTTTGCAGTAAAATGTAAAATATAAAAAACAGTCTATTCTACTGGATATTCACAATTTGAATATTCAAATACAAAAACAATCTATTGGTTTCAGTACCAATGAACTAAAGTTATCGTATTTGCTGTTGGTAAATTCTGAGCTATTCATGTCCATGTAAGAGAAAATATATAATTCCTTTTCCTCTTAGTACATTATTCCAACAAAAAACAATTCAACTCCCTCATGAATTTTTGTGGTTGGAATTTTCTTTTCAAACCAGCTTTGAAATCTATTTGTGGCATCACCTTTAAAATTAGTGAATTATCTAAATTCTAAATGCACCTTCACTCTTCCACACTTATGTCAATCCACTTTAAATAATATTTGCTATTTATTAGTCAATTTGTTATTTATCACTCCACCTATGGTTAATCAAATATCTCAGCATTTCATCCACTTATTACTTTTCCACTTTATCATTTACCACTCCCTTTCACAGTACCTTAAAAATGTGTTGCTGGAAAAGCGCAGCAGGTCAGGCAGCATCCAAGGAGCAGGAGAATCGACGTTTCGGGCATAAGAAGGGCTTATGCCCGAAACGTTGATTCTCCTGCTCCTTGGATGCTGCCTGACCTTCTGCGCTTTTCCAGCAACACATTTCTAAGCTCTGATCTCCAGCATCTGCAGTCCTCACTTTCTCCTTTCATCGTACCACCAAGTGTCACATTATATTAATCCCCATGCCACAAAATGTATGTCTTAGGTAATGTTGGAAATGAGAAAATGTTTCATTTTTGGAGCTTACAGCAAAATAAATTACTAACCACAGTGTCATGGCTGTATTATCCAATTCATGACTGAAAAAAAGTTCAACTTTTTTTTAACCTGTCTCAGAAGTACACAAGGTAAAAGGAGTGGAGTATTTGAGTTATAATGTTTAATTTTATTTATAGGCTCATCAAAACTGTAGTGCAAAGGATTAAGACACTTACTTGTCAGATTGAGTAGATTTCTCAATTCCTGCCCAAGCCATAGGAGAACTGTGTTGTTCATTCTTGATTGCCTTTGAAAATATGGTGAGGCATACTGCCTCTTAACCCATGTGGTGTAAGTGTTAGGAAGGGAGTTCCATTATTCTGATTTAGAGGAAGTGAAAGGCCAATGAAATAGCACCAAGTCAGGATTCTGTGTGGCTCAGTGGGGAATGTGGAAGTGATGGTATTCCTACGCATCTACTGACCTTGTCCTCCTTGGTGGTAGGTCACAGATTTAGAAGGTATGAATGAAGGATTCTTGGTGATTTGCTGAATGTAGAAATAACAGTCAGCAGATCCTGTGAAAGCATAGACTGGAAGAATGAAGATCAGTGCTTCTTGGAGGATCACATGTTGGGAATATGGAAGTCAGTGAACACAGCAGGATAGCAAATTGGTACGTAAGTCAGCAGACCCTGCAAGGGCATACATCAAAATGTGAAAGATGTGAAGTGAGCAGGAACACATCTCAGGAATGAAAGTGTAGAAGTCCATTAACTACGACTGGAGAACTTATTGGGAATTAGCAGCTAGTAATTAAAAGGTTTTATCATCAATGGAAGTAAATATATAAGTGTCTCATTTTATGCCTACAAGTACCGAATGATGAAAGCAAACTGATAAAAGAGCTTTTGGTATGCTTGCATATTTTTTTCTCAGTTTCAAACTTGAAATGTTGCACAAACTGAATATGTGGTAGAGACTGCTTATTCATGCAAAATAAATCACTCTTGTAGCTGCCACCATTACTTATTTACTGCTTTGCCATTTTGAGAGTTATATGGCTAAGACTAATGAAAGATTTACTTTACATAAACCACTGGCCCCAGATACCTTTCATTTACTTAGTGGCTGGAGCATTTCAGCCTATGTGAATCTATACTTTAATGGAATAAAGTTAAAGCATTCATAAAACTGAGTGAAATTTCACTGGGAATGCTCCATCTGATCCGACAGAAAATGTTGTATGGGTGCCTGCTGAGTTCAAATTTGACAGATTCAAGAATCATTTGATTAGCTGCAGGAAATCTAAAAGGAGCAAGGCTGAGTGAAGCTAATGCTTTGTAAAATGGATAGATTACAGACAGTGGGAGATAAATCTATTTTGACAATTATGTGATGCTTAAACATTTCTTCCTTTTGTAAATTATTTCTTCCCGTTTAGGAACACTGTGCCATCTGGCATGACATCACTGCAGTCAGCCTGTTCTCTGACCTCTGCTAATGAAACTCTATTACTAATGAAAGGTGTGCTAGAATAGGTTACTTGCTGTCCAGAGTTGCTGAAGCTTCTTGTACACAAAAGGCTGATCTGAACTCTTCCCCTGCTAATACCTATCAGTGGGAGAGTGGGGTGCCATCACTTCATGGCAAAACAAAACTCCTTCTGTGGAAATTTTTAACTGGTCATCACAAGAAAAGAATTTTACCCTTTCAACTCCAGAACTGATCCAGAAGACACAGTTCACATGAGCAGGATATATTTCCTGCATTTGGGTAATATTTCCTAAAACAGCAGTTTTGAGCCCCAGACACGCAATTACATTTTAGTTGATGCAGTTCAGACATCGGTTTGGTTAAGAATCCAAAATGGAAATTTCCAGCCTAAGGATCACATCAGGTATGTTAGACGTTGCCACTACTGCTCAGTTCTGGAATTGGTTTGCCGTTAATCATGTGCTTTTTAGCTCATGCACAAAATGTGTTGCACAAGTTGGATGTCAAACCTTATGGCAGGAATTTATGGGGTTTGAAGGTCTGGGTGCCATATTTAAGAGTTACCTGGACAGTACTTCACTCACTGTGTGTCTGCAGCATAGCTGGAGCCTGTGTTAGCTGCCCCAACTTCCCAGAGGTGGCTCAGACCAGATAGCAACTGATTCTATGGCTCAGTGACATCTCACTAGAGACTCCAATCCCGTCCATCCACAAAAAAGGGGTCATCTTCTCAGAGGATGACAACAGGAAGCCCTACTATCAGACCTGGGCAGTCTGGACTGAACTTGCAGCACAAGTCTGTACCAGTGGCCCTCACAAAAAGACCCTGAGCTAATGCAAAAAAAAGGATGCATATTCTTGAGCACTCTGCAAGTGTTAGGGCACCATCTTCTCATTGCAAACTGACACTTGTAGGGCATGCACAGGAATGGCACATATAACAATTATCTACAAACTTTGATACCAGAGGGAAATAACAGTAAAATCCATTAAGAAATGAACAGACTCAAGCTCCATTTTGAAGTATGCAAAACCAGCCAGAACAGTATAAATCACTTGTAGTTTTTTCAGGCTTTTCCTTCTGATCAGCCACGTACAGACGGTATGCACTGAACAGCTGACAGCCACCTCGTGCTGACAATGGTGTAATAGTTCCCAGGCTTTGCACTTCCTAACCACTGACAGGGCAGAACTCAGGACCTGCCATGGCTTTACATAACTGTGCTTCTTTTAGGGTGCTCATGCACCCATTGCTTTCATACTCAATCCTTCTCTTTCTGTCTTTGCAGAATAAGGTCACTCACAACTTGAGGGATAAGAACCAGATTGGTGGAAGCCTCACACTTTTTGAAAATCAGATCACACAATGGCTGACAAGGGTCGTCACTAGTCCTATGCTAATTGTCAAGACAGGATGTCACAAGAAGCGAATGAGGAAGCCTGTAGTCTGCTGTTCTCAGATGTGATGGCAAGGTTAGACTTTTGTCTATACGTGGACTGTGCAGGTTCAGAAACTAATTTGTCCTTTTCTCCACAATAGATATTGTATAAACTAGAATGGAATGAAACACTGAGTGCCGCAATCACTACTGCTGTTTAACCCGACCACCTCTAAGAGTCGTCCTGATGGCCCTGATACTTCAGAGGAGGGAATGGTAAGGCATTCATCTACACTCTCCACTCGTACAGCAGCATTCACTTTGATGGCTCCACCACCTAGAGTATGCTCACGTTCACAATCTGCTCAATATATCACTGACACAAGTCCACTGCTGTTGGAAGGGACAACACCTGATATTTCAAAGATTGCTGGAAACCAGGCACCCATTGGTATTAACAGAGAAGGCCTTATGGTATTTATTATCTCTACCAGTATTTGTTTTGAATTAGTTTGTTGCCACCAATCTTCCTTTGTCTTTGCTTCATATTGGAACTATCTAGTGATTAGTGACAGAGGATACACCATCATAGAGTGTCAACAGGTGAGGAACTATTTTTAGAAAACAAGAAATTCCATTACATAATAGCAATAAATAAAATTACATATTGTCAGGGATACTTACTAGGTTCTTGGGGAGCTAGTATTGATACATATTCTCCTTCTGAAAGCTTGCATAGAACGTATTGCTACATATGGATTGTGTGTGGCATCAGTAGAATCGGTAGAGCTAATGCAATATAAATATTAACTCCTTCATAACCATTGGCTTGTACAAGTCCCATGCGGATGATTTGGCTGTGTATCAGAGCAGTGTGCCAGAGTTCCTCACTAACCTGGAGCGAAAGATGGCAGAGGCCATCCAGTTTCTGTCTATCAGGTGCCTTTGACATGCATGTTGCCTTCACAGAAAAGGTAGCAGCAACCACTCAGTGGCAGCTAGATATAAGCTTGAACCTAGAATCCATTGCTGTAGCCATGGGTACTCAGCGTCACTGACAAGAAGAGAAGGGTTTGAGACACTTAGACGTCATCCCATTCAGAAGCAGGGAAACATAGAAAATAGGAACTGGAATTGGCCATTGTGGCCCTTTGAGCCTGGTCCATCATTCAATATGATAATAGATGATTATCCAACTTAACACTCACTTTCTCCCCTTACTCTTTGATCCTTTATCCCTAAGAACTATACCTAACTCCTTCCTTGGCCTCAACTGTTTTCTGTGGCAGATAATTCTACAGGCTTATCATTCTTTGGGTGAAGACATTTCTCCTCATCTCAGTCCTAAATGGCCTACACTGTATCCTTAGATTGCGACCCTTGGTTCTGACTCCCCAGACGTCAGGAACATCTTTCCTGCATTTAACCTAACCAATCCAATCTTTCTTCACCCGTCAGTGCTGCCATCCCAAGAATCAGTCTGGTATATATCTGTTATACGTGGTCAGGCATTTGAAACAAAGGATTTCTCAATTGGGTAGAAATTAATTGGAAAAGACCAGTTGATTCCAGTGAATTGTACTTTTAATGGGATGGAAATGGATTTGAACAAGCCTCCCAACTCCTGTTGCTGGGAAGATGGACCCAACTTTTGTGTTTTCCCAACTTGAATACAAAAGTTAATCCCTTTGGCGAAAATTTAATTTTTTGTCTCTTGTACAATAAAGTTCCCCTATGCACTATTTTCCTTAACTCCTCCAGTACAGGAAAATGCCACCCCTAAATTTGCACTTACAATTAAACACTTTATTTTTCCAACAGGCATGACTAACCTGCAAGAAATTATAAATAAGTTTTTCAATTTCCCCTGTCTCTCCAAAACCTATTATCTTGCAATAAGAAGTCCCCTTTGAATAAAAACATTTTAAATTCTAGATGAATTTCCATTCACATATGAAAGGTAAGCATGACTCAGTTAAACCTTTGGCATTTGAACTAAACTCATAAACAGAAAAAAGCCATGTTCCTATCTTATTGGCGAATTACTCAGTATATGGCTGTAAAAGATGTATTGTATATGTATGTGTTGCCGAGGATTTGGAGCATTTTGAAAACATTAAACATTAAAGGGGAGCACTGATGGAATAATTATTCAAGCCAAATAGAAAGCAATTTCCTTCTCCAAGGGTTGGTTTTAGCAATAAGAGGCAAACTCTGACCTTTAATGCTTTTTAGTACTGTGAAATGTATTCCCAACTTGCATTTCCATCAGGTATGGAGCAGAATGTTTTTGCAAACTTTCAATTCTGCACAAATGTTCTGCCAAGTTTGGAGACTTTAACATCATAAAAGAATAATCTTGCTTTAATGTTAGTCACAACACTCTTAATATAAAAATTTCATGGAGTTAAGTTTCTGCTTTGAGTACAATTTGTGATCTGAGCCGAAAAAATGCACAGGATTTGAGAGCTGATATTTTTAAATCTCCACAGAAATCCATTTGTATATCACTAAACACAAAGTCCACCATGAACCATCACAACAGAGCAACATTTTAGAAATTTCAAAAAAAACCCAGCTTCTATATATATGCATTCATTTATATAAGAGTAATAACTTGGTGTGGCTAGCTTAATAAGGAGCAGCAGTAAGTCTTAAATCTGCTCTGTCATCCAATGACATTGTTGTTGATCCGATTGTGGTCTTAACTCCATTCTTCTCTCCTCACCCCTTTGATTCCTCTGTACATCAAAAACCTATCCAAATTAATCTTGAAAATATTTAAGAATCCAGTCTTTGTAATTCTCTGACGCAGGAAACTCCAAATATTCACCATACTCTTAGATAAGAAAATCTAAATCTCCGATTTCAATGGGTGATTTTATGTATTTAAATACGCCCTTCAGTTCTCAATTTTCCTGGGGTGGAAATATCCTTCCAGCATTTGTCCTATCCCTGAAAAATCTCATATGTTCCAATGAGTTCACTTCTCATTATTGAAAACTTCAATGATTATAGGCACAACCTGCTTAACATTTCCTCATAAGGCAACCACTTTATTCTAATAATTAATGTAGTGAACTTTCTATGATTTACCATCAATGCAAATATTTTTGAGATAAGGCAACCAGGAGATCTGGTCCTGAACATTTTAATTCAGACACTGAATTAAATAACAAAAAATGACTTTAAAAATATACAAAACCATTAACTAGTTCCATTAGGGTGAATTCAAAATGTTTTCAAATACTTTTGAAACAAGCTTACTTGCATCATTGCATTGAAAAGAACCAATAAAACATTTGGAGTTTTCTGGAAAGTCAGCAAAACAGTGTAATTAGTACAAATTCCCAAAGGTGATTTGGGTCCTAGCCAGTTTTATGGGTGGAGCTGGTTTCTATCACAGAAATGTAATTTCTCCTTCATGTAATTTGCCCTTAAAATTCCAAGAACTTTCACACTGGTTCTGCCAATTTTGGTGATTTACAATTTTGAAGGAGCTTGCAACTGAACAGGAAATCAAGGTCAACATATATTTGGAATGAACCTATATCACTTTCAGACCATACAGTAACATTATTACTCTATGTAACACTGGAATAAACAAATATTGAAAAAAAATAGTACTTTTGAAGAGTTGTTTCATTTTGTCTTTTTTTGGATTTAATATTTTAACATCTCATTCTGTCCTCTTATTTTTTAATATTCATTCATGTTTCCACATTCCTGCGATGAGGTCAAGTAGATTATCAATGGGCTGACTCTTCCAAACATAAAGCCTGTTTTCTAATTAGCTAACAGAGAAATAACTCTTCATAGAATAAGAGAAATGTCAAATCTGCTTTGGTTTATGTGGGTTACATTGTTAACATCAACAAGGGATTTGGGAGACAGTCACAGATGGGAGTGAAACCTAGAATTCAAGCGAAGTGAAATAAGCACTCACACTGCAATACTTAAAACAAACCAGGATTGAAAGACCTCACAAATGCAGAAATTGTGAACACAATTCATTTGATTGTAGAACAACAGTAAAAATTTATCTTATCAAATAGTGTAATACAGAAATAAATATACAATGTGCTAAAATATATTGCACGCTTTGGAACTGACTATTTTTTGTGGATTCAGAGGCAATGTGTCTTGGTTATGAGAAGTGTGCTTTGGAAAATAATCAAAAGAGAAATGAACTAGAACTGTATAACAGTACATTTTTTTGCCAGATACTATATTACAAAACATTTCATGTTTAATGTTTCATTTAAAAAAAATGTTTATCTGTTAAACATTTTAATATTTAAAGTTATCAAGCCATCAGTTAACTTGCAGACTGAAACTTGTTGGAAGCCAAATGTGAAACTTTATTTTGTTGACTTCAAGGCTAATTTCAAGCTGGATTGTGACTATCCTTCCTCAGTTAAGCTTTTTCTTTACAATACCTCTCAAAGCTAGTTTTTACATTGCAACAGTAGAAAACTAAAAGAAAACTAATATTAGAATAGAGACCCAGAATGGTGCCAGGAGCCCAGCAGCTCTGCAGCAACAGCTTTAATCATGCTTTTTATACATTTTTACTTGATCCTCCCTGAAGCCGCAAATAACAGTCGGTACGTTTTGTTAATCTATTTCATGATTTCTCCCTATGACATACTCGCAAGGTCTTCCTCGCGCCCTAACTACAAAATCTAGGCAACAGTCTGTTTGTCACATACTTTCATAACTGCTTTCATCAGATTTTCTTAGCCTCGACCGCAGCTGCAAGTCAACCCTTGTCATGCTGTAGCTTCATCAGTCAGTTTCAATATACTCCACAACAGGGGACTATAACTGCACACAATACTCTAACTAATGCTCCATACAATTGAAGCAAAGTTTATTTGCTCCTGTACACAAATACAAGACTCCTTTGCTTGTGACTTCTGATCTATGGCTTGCCAGGATATCGGAATTGCATAAGGTATCAATTGCACACATGTCAATGTGAGTCTCACAACACATTAGGGAGACGTACCGAACCCTAAAGGGTTTCACTCACTGAATGTGCAATTGTTGTGTGATCATGCACAGATCATTATATTGGTGAGCATCTACTGTCCTGGCATCAGTCACTGATCCTGCATCAGTCAGCTATCACAGCTCACTTCAAGCTATTGTACTGAACTAGAGTGTGGCCACCTTGCAACATGTGATGTCAATTGTATATGCGATTGTTGACCCAAGTGTGTGGACAACCATATAGCAATCAAGTAGACAATACTGAACAGACTACTGGTATCCTCAAACATTGATTCTACAACTTCAATCTCTCAGGGAGAACTCTCCTGTACTCACCATGACCATGTCGTGAATTTTGTGGTGTACGTTAGTGTCTTCTAGAACCTTATCACTGCCCCATCCAACAGCTCTTGAGCAGCCATCTGAAATGGGGTAAAAAGAGGATGAAAGGAATGGGCATTCGAGACATCACCATTTTGGACATCTCTCCATGGATATCTCCTCAGATATTGAGATCCTTGAAAAAAAATTCTTACAACATGGGTAGTTAACAATTCACCCATTTGTTACAGATCAAGAGAGTGTTCATTTTTTTCATTCTCTTTTGGGATATGGAGCTGTTGGCTATTATTGCTTGCCCCTAATTAGTGTTGAAAAGGTGACAGTGAGCAGTTAGCTTGAACCATTATAATCCATCAGGTGTGGGTACTCCCACACTGCTGTTAGGAACAGAGTTTCAAGATTTTGTTCTAGCAACCAGGAAGAAACATTGTTCCAGGCCAGAATTTTGGTGTGGCACTGCAGTTCTGTCCCATGTTGCCTCATTTAGGGAAGGGCCTCCAAGCTACAAGCTAATCAGGTAGTGGCGATTCCCCTGTCAAGATTTGGCCCCAAAGCAAACCTAAAAGGGGTAAGTCTTGCTCACTGATGGCCAGAGACCAGTGGCTCCATGGTATTGCCCATGGCAACAATTGGAAGGACAGGCATCATTGTCCCAGGATCAAGTGCAAATTGCTAGCCTTGGTGAGTTGCTGCATTGCATCTTGTTGACAGTACATATTGTATCTGGTGGAGGAAGCAGTTACTCTAATTGATGGGGCACCAATTGAGCAGTCTACTTTGTCTGGATTGTTTGAGCAGCACTCATCCAACCAACCAGATAGCAGTCCATCACACACGTGTGTCCAAGGAGATGCAAAAGGTGCTGAACGTTAAGCAATCATCAGAGTACACCCCATTTTTGATTTTACAATACAAGGAATATCATTGATGAAGCAAATGAAATATTTGGATCTGTGACATAACCCTTTGGAAATGTAATCATGTCCTTGGTCAGAGACAATTGATCTCCAATAACCACATCCATCCTCCTTAGTTTGACTTTTTTATCCTTTTTTTTGATATCTTTTTACTGACAAGACTAGCATTTGTTGGCCACTCTAGATTAGATTAGATTACTTATAGTGTGGAAACAGGCCCTTGGACCCAACAAGTCCACACCGACCCGCCGAAGCGCAACCCACCCAGACCCATTCCCCTACATTTACCCCTTCCCCTAACACTACAGGCAATTTAGCATGGCCAATACACCTAACCTGCGGAAACTGGAGCACCCAGAGGAAACACACGCAGACACGGGGAAAATGTGCAAACTCCACACAGTCAGTCGCCTGAGGCGGGAATTGAACCCGGGTCTCTAGCGCTGTGAGGCAGCAGTGCTAACCACTGTGCCACCGTGCCGCCCACTAAACCAGCCTTGAATTGAATGGCTTGCTAGGCTACTTCAGAGACTCTGCCAAACAGACAGCGTGCTTTGTCCTGGAGATTGTTGCCCTTCTTGAGTGTTATTGGAACTGCACTCATCCAGGAAAGTGGCAAGTATTTCTTCATAGTCCTGATTTCTGCCTTGTGATGGTGAACAGAATGTGGGGTCTATTTCTTGGGTTCCAAGATGGAGGAGTAAGTGTGAAACAGGTAAGTTTTGTTTTGGTATCTCTCTAGGGCTGGACAATAGTGCAGATTGAAACTAAATGAACAGCAAGCCTACACTGATTTCCCAGTCTGGGTAGGACGATTCAACTCCAGTCTAGAGCTGACGAAATTGCAGATTGTGGAAGGAGGTGGGAATGTGGATGAGGACTTCGATTGATCATTAATTGGCAACTTAAACACTTGCATTAGTCACGAGTCACCAAACTCAACCACGTACCTTCATAAATTTCTGAGCTGATGACAAGGGTGCAATGTTCTGCTTAATGACAAATCACCAACATTTTGCCCTTCCAGTCACCTTCACAACTGCTTCTCACAAGGGAGAAAGCCTGAACTTTATCTTTGTTTTTAGTTACATTATATGAAAATTACTCTGGTGACTTTGTTTATATTTCATTACCCACTAAATTGGTTCCCAGAAATTTTCTTGGTCTTCGAAAAAGAGAACAAATTGCTGAAGATGAACCATCTCACAGAATTTTGGACATGGGCTAAATTAGATTAGTTTTTTAGATCTTTTTAGGAGAATCTTTTTTTTTGCCTCATTATTTTAATGCACTTCTGTCACTGGAAATGTAAATTGTATTGGTTGTGTAATTGGATGATTCTGCAGCATGCCAAAATCATAATTAACGTTCGAACCAGATGCAGGACCTTAAGGATGACAGCTATCTGGTACTGAGACACCATTTCAATTTATAAATGGCTAGCGAGGGCAGTGAGGAATTGTAGTATTTGATTTTTTTAAAATATTCTTTCATGGGCCATGGGCATCACTGGATGTCCAGCTTATATTGCCCATCCTAGTTACCCTCGAGAAATTGGTGGTGAGCTGCCTTCTTGAACCACTGCTCTAAGTTGACCCACATGCCCTTAGCGAGGGAATTCCAGGATTTTGAACCAGTGACAGTGAAGGAATGGCTATATGTTTGGCAATGGTGTTTCTAAGTATCTACTGCCCTTGATTTTCTAGATGGAAATGGTCACTGGTTTGGAAGGTGCGGTCTAAGGATCTTTGGTGAATTTCTACAGAGCATCTTGTAGATTGTATACACTGATGCTGTTGGTGAAAGGAGTGAATGCAGGCTGCTTTGTCTTGGATGGTGTCAAGCTTCTTGCATGTTGTTGGAGCTGCATTCACCCAGGCAAGTGAGCAGAATTCCATCAAACTCCCAAGTTGTGTCTCCTAGATGATGGACAGGCTTTGGGGAGTTAGGAGGTGATTGACTCACTGCAGTATTCCTAACCTCTGACATATTCTTGCAATTAGAGTGTTTATGTGGCAAGTCCAATTAAGTTTGTGGTCAAAGGTAACCCAAAGGATGTTGATAGTGGGGAGATTCAGTTATGATAACATGATTGAATGTCAATGAGAGATGATTATCTTGTCTCTTATTGGAAATGGTCATTGCCTGGCATTTATGTGGTACTAATGTTACTTGCCACTTGTCAGCCAAAACCTGGATATTGTCCAGATCTTGTTGCATTTGAACATAGACTGCTTCAGGTATCTGAAATGCTAGGGAGCACTAGAAGAGGCCGAGATGGACTACAAATGTAGCTTCTATCAAAGGTAGCCTTAAGCAATTCAAAAAGGCAGCTCACCACAATCTTCTTCAGGGTAACTAGAGATGAGCAATAAATGCTGACCAGCCAGAAACACCTAAGTCCCACCAGTGAGTAAATAAATAAAGACAAATTATCAAGCGACATTGAAGATACTCAAACAGAAATTCAAGATGTAAGGTCCCTTTCATAGTAACTGTTTGTTCTCTGAGGGTAGCAGCCTAACCAAACAGGTTAATTTGATTTTATTCAGTTAAAATAAAGGAATTTTTCTGAAAACATTTCCTTTTCCTTTGATTTGCCCAGCATGTTTTCATAATCCCACAATTGTAAACTATTTATTCAGAGTACAGGTCATTCTGGGATAATGCAAATTTTGTCAACTTGCATTGGCAATTTGTCAACATGATTGACAAATTGTAAATGCTGATTAGATAACGCAAACTTTCTACTGAATGGATATAACAATTTCCTATAGCGATCTTTTACAGCGTGCTTTTCTATAGCAGTTTTCCAAGTGCAATTTTCGATAGCACGAGGTTGCAGAGGAATACAATTATCGCATTATATTAGAATGATCTGTAACACACAGACAAACAAAAATTCATTGTGGTCCTCAAGACCAAATTCAATAATTCAAATTTTTCTATATTCTATCAAAATTCACCTCAGTACTGTCCAGTTGATATGGGCCAAAGCCACGAAATATGCTGAGTAGTCTGCAGTGAAGCTGACTTTCCAATAATTTAATGGGCAATGTAATTTGCATATTCATTGTCACAAATGAATGTGTTGGATGCTTGAAGACTAGAGTGCAGGCTTGAAAAAGCCAATTCGATGTGTAGTGAGTCTTTTCACCTTACAAAAAGATGGCTTTTGCACAGGCTGCTGCTGCACACTGTCCACCTCTCATGTCTGCTGCCCGGACACATCATGGCCTTATTTGTTGCCAGACGGTAGGGATCCCTAGTGAAGGGCTCTATACGGGGGAGTCCTCCCATTTTCTATCAGTGACCTGGGGTGAAAGGGTGTTGCATTCAGCAGTCCCTTACAACCGCAGATTGTGGTGGTTCACGAATACCCAGCCAAATTGTTTAATATGCTGTTCAGTATGTGGACCTTGTACATACTGGTTGTGGGCAATTGCACCCCCTATTTAGTTAATGTGGTTTCGGCTGCATTTCAGCCCTATGCTTCTGATTTTTGCGCATCGAGTGTAGAGGGATGTAGGCAGAACGGAGGGCTTCCTTGCAGCTCTGCTCCTGGGCCTGGTCAGGCTGGCCATTAACAGGTCCATGTAGAGGGCTGTGGAGGGGGTCCTAACTGCCTACTGTCTTCCCCCCATCAATGGTTATGTTCATGCCAGGGTGTCCTTGGGGAGGGAGCATGCAGTGTCCATCTATGTAATTGATGCCTTTAGAGAGAGCACTGTAGGGGAATACAGTGCTTTATTTCCCTCTCCAACTCCATTTTGATTTAGCTCCTTCCCATTCTCCCTACCTTTCCCCCTCACATTTGATGGTTCACTTTGGCCAAAAATGGATTTTGCTCGTAAATAGTTAGTTGGCTACATGGATGGCCACTGGTGGTGGTTAGTAGTTAATAAAAAAACAAAATAAAGTCATGGTGATTTGGTGTGGGGAAAGTCATTCTGGTTGTTTGTGAATAAAATAAAGCACTTTTTAATAAAATAAAGCCAATTCTGGGGGAAACAGTGGTAAGAAGCAATGGATGATTGACAATTTAGTATGAGCCCATTGCATTAGATAGATCATCGGCATAACTTGGTTTTCATGAAATCTGTAATCAGATGATATGGCAGATCCAGCCAAAGAATGACGTAACAGAAGAAGGAAAAGAAAATGATGAGCTCGCAAGTTCAGTGAATCTTACTTGCAAAGGCTCTTTGAGAATGTAGGACATGAGTAGGATATAAGCATTGATATTCTCTGGATTAAAGGTTTTTAGGAATCAAGGCTGTGGCGAATGAACGGGCAAGTATTGAGATCAAGGGTCAACCATGATATTATTGAAATAGAAAACCATATTTGTGGGATTTACTCCTAGTCACATTTCTTACGATCTTTTGACTAAGAGCGACAGATTGCTGAGCTTCTGTCGAAGAGATAGCTTTACCATTGTGTGCCTATTTTTCCCATCCCTACATCTCTAGGCAGTGCAGACCATTGTCACAAACAGATCAAGGCAGGCTAAGTATGTTTTGTTTTATCTTTTTGCATTCACAAATAAGCCACTGGTCAAGTTGTTCTTGCTTCCAGAAGGCCAATCTTTGCAGAAAAGTCTGATTTCTTTTCTCTTATTCTGAAGTGCATGTCTATCTGCCTTTCTTCCTGTGTGTGTATATTTCTGGAGAGTTAGAGGCATAAATAGTTCTACTTCCATATTACTAACTGTATATTAACCAATTATTGCATCTTCATTGAAGTAAGTTTTGTTTTGATTGTAAACCAATTGTTATATTTATTAAGAAACCTGGTTGACAGATCTTGTTGTTTAAAAAGTGATAAAATGTAAGATATTTAATATGTCACCTCAGTAACTGGAAAATGTGTATTTATATTATGTTGTGGCCCGTGATGTGGTGGGATGAGAATGACGGTGCACTCGTCCAGCTTCGGGTGGAACAGTGGGCAGTGTCAACCTCTAGTGCAATGTGTTTGAAACTTGCAGAAAAGACAGAAGAATTCAATTTGCACTGAAAATAACCTGCTATTGAAATTTTGTGATCTTTATCTTGGTTTGCACCAATAGCATGTGAATTGCATCAAAAACAGCTCTCCTCCTGGAGGAACTGTAGTACTTTCTTGGTGTGCAGTGAACTATATTGTTTACAAACATCACAAGACCATTTAACTTTAAAAAAAAGGACAATGTGTTGTCAATGATCCCAATTACTATGTGGTTCTGTATTAATTTGTTCATCAGACTGTCATATATGCATAATTGCATGCCAACCAATAAAAGTTGTTGGTGAAGGAATCAATGCACTCCCTTGCTTTCTGCCTCCATTTGTTAAATGTAGCCCATTCAATGATTATGTTTTTATAGATACTGATATTTGTATCCAAGGGTTTCAGGCCTTCATTTAAGAAGGTAAGGTCTTATCCATCTTGAGTCGGGTCAATGTTGTGTAAGGGCTTCAGGACGCTGGAGTAACCTTCTGAAGACGTCACAAAGCTGTACATCACTGAGCATAAACATCACAGCAGAAGTTAAATTAGAACAGTCTAGAGGAAAAAACAATAGAAGAGTACTAAATTACTATGTTTATAGAGAGTTTGAAGAGCACATGGCCATGAACACATGAAAACGACAGATCAATCCTTTATTATTGAAACTAAACATGAGTGTTGAGGCAGAATGATCAAAGGAATCACTTGACACCAAGGTCCACTTGCAGTATCAAAGAGATTTTTATTTTACACCAGTGAGAGAATGCATCTGGCAGTCCAAGGATTTCTCCACTGCACAAAGGGAAACACACACTTTCTACATATTTGCTTTTGTCCCAGCCTTGGCTGTTACAAACCACTCATATTATTAATTGGTTACATACACATCCAATTAGGTTAATCATGTGACTGTGTGAGCAGTCTGTAGATAGCTTTAGGTTATCCCATGATGATTACCAGACTCCCCTTATCTACTATCCTTGGGCCTTCACAATACATCTCATTCAATCACATTCCAGGCTTTAGCTCCTGCACCAGTTTTTCAGTACTCCTCCGCCAATAGTATTATTTATATATATATAAGCAATTCTATGGCTATGATTACCTGCAGATCTTAACTGATGCGGGCCAGACACTTCCCCCCTATCCCATGATCAGTACTAGTCTGGTATGGAGACTTCTATTAGTATTTCCCAAGGATGTTCCTTATCAAACTGTGTATATACAAGCAGCAGCTGCATTTTCACTGCTTATTCAACAAGACTCTTTCAAATACATTTCACAAGACCCTTGTGTACTGTCTTAATCTGGTTACCTTAGAATTATACCTCTGAAGGCTATAATTGCTCTAACTTATAGTTTAACTTCAAACATCAGGTATGGAAACTGCTGTTTCAGCTAAAAATCCATTTTGTCACTTTCAGTGATCTTATGCTGCTTTAGGCATGGGCAGCCCTAACAATTAGTGATATATCTCTGATTACTATATGAAGCAATATTTAATATCAATGTGTAACAAATAGTGTTACTTTGAATCTAAGCTTAAAGCCGATATTTGACGAACCTTCTCCTCAACGCTCTAACTTGTTGTAAACTCAGTCTCTCTGACATCAAACCACCATGGTAAAAGATGGTTACAATGTTGGGATACACTGCCTGGACACTATGACAGCAGTGAAGATCAAGAAAGAGATCTGAGATCTTCTGAGGAAGAGCAAATCTAAAAAAAGATTCTTCAAGAAAGTTTTGGTACAGCTTTAAGACTAGCTTGCAGCCAAGAAATCCACAGAACTGAACAGCTATTGTGGAGGAAACACTTTTGAATAGAAAGCTCTTAGATCATAGAGTCCTACAGCATGGAGTCAGACCCTTTAGTCCATTTTGTCCGTGCCAACCAAGTTTTCAAAACTAAACTCATCCTATTTACCTGCATTTGGCCCATATTCCTTTAAACCTTTCTTATTCATGTACCTGCCCAAATGCCTTTTAAATGTTGTAACTGTACTCGCATATATTGTTTCTTCTGGCAGTTCATTCCACATAAGAACTACCCTCTGTGTGAAAATGCTGCCCCTCAGGTCCCTTTTAAACCTTTCTTCTTCCGCCTTAAAAAATGCCCCCTGGTTTTGAACTTCCCCACCCTTAGGAAAAGACCTTTGCTATTCAGCTTATTTATGTCCCTTATGATTTTATAAACCTCTACCAGGTCATCCCGCAACCTCCTATGCTCCAGAGAAGAAATTCTCAGCCTTTCCAACCTCTCCTTGCAACTCAAACCCTCCAATCCCAGGAACATTCTGATAAATCTTTTTTGAACTCGCTCAAATTTAATAATATCCTTCCTGTAACAGGGCAACCTGAACTGTACACAGCACTCCAAAAAGTCTCACCAATGTCCTGTGCAACCTCAACATGACATCCCAACGGTTATACTCAAAGGTCTGAGCAATGAAGGCAAATGTGCTAAACAACTTCTTAACTACCTGTATGTATCTTTACATACAGATGAGGAAGGACACGACTTTGACTGGGACAATATAGCCATCTTAGGACAAGCCAAATAGAGACATGTGCAAGAATTCTGAGAAGCATAGCACTCCAACAGGAACTCCATCAACAAACATATTGACTTGGATCCCATTTACCACCACCTGTGAAAAAGAACAGGAAATTACATCACCAACCCAAGAAACCTAAACACATAAATGAAAAGTGGACCATACCACCAGTGCTTCACCAGAGGCTCACTGATGATGTTATCTAGTATGGTGATGAAACATCTGAAAACAAACCTTCCGGCTCAGTGAGCAAACTGTCATCCAGACCTCAACTGAGCTACAAATCTTCTCCAAACTTGGTACCTCTGACACAACTTTCAAAGAACTATGTACCTGAACCCCTAATTCTCTCTGTTCAACATCACTACCAAGTCCTGCTCTTGTTTGTTTTACCAAAATGCAATATTTCATATTTATCCAAATCACCTCCATCTGCCATTCTTCAACCCATTGGTCCAATTGATCAAGATCTCTTTTCAATCCTAGATAACCTTACCAGAAAGCTGCAAGTCTTGACAGACTTTTTACAGTCAATAGAGAGTTAACAAATTTCTTTAAAAGTAAAAGCTGTGAGAGCAGTAAAAGCATACTAGAAGCTGTGGGAATAAATCAGAGTAAAGGGATAAATTAATAGGCACTCAAAGCAGATTCAATCACATGAGGCATCAGACAAAAAAGTTTTGTTTCCACTGAAACAACTACACTGAGATACATTGAAAGAAGCATTTGAGTTAACAAATTTCTGAATGACAAAGTCAATAGCAACAAATTAAAACACAGGCTTATAGAACATCGTTAAAAATCACACAACACCAGGTTATAGTCCAATAGGTTTAATTGGAAGCACACTAGCACAGAATTCTGTGTTACGATCGAGCCGTCCACAATCACCTGTTGAAGGAGCGTCGCTCCGAAAGCTAGTGTGCTTCAAATTAAACCTGTTGGACTATAACCTGGTGTTGTGTGATTTTTAACGTTGTACACCCCAGTCCAACACCGGCATCTCCGAATTATAGAACATCAGTTGTGAAAAAAAAAAATCAGAGGTTAAGAATCATAATTACATTTTGAAATTCAAAGCCTTAACCATGAAGTTAATTAAATATCTAGTATTCTGATGGGCTGAATTTGAAATTTTAGTTGACAATCAAGATATTTTATTAATTTCATGCATTAAAATATGAAAACTCAGTTCAAGATAAAGAGTGCAAATTTGGTCACATGCTGCTGAATTTGGTACAAAAGCCCCGACACAGGAAAATTCAGTGCAAATGATGCCACTGCTGACATCTTAGATTTATAGTAAAAACGTTATTAGATTACTTACAGTGTGGAAACAGACCCTTCGGCCCAACAAGTCCACACTGACCCTCCGAAGAGCAACCCACCCAGACCCATTCCCCTACACCTAACACTACAGGCAATTTAGCATGGCCAATTCACCTAACCTGCACATTTTTGGACTGTTGGAGAAAACCCGCACAGACACAGGGGGAATGTGCAAACTCCACAAAGACAGTTGCCTGAGGCGGGAATTGAACCCGGGTCTTTGGCGCTGTGAGGCAGTAGTGCTAACCACTGTGCCTGTGTCTGGGGCCTTTTGTACCAAATTCAGCATCATGTGACCAGATTTGCACTCTTTATCTTGAATTGATTTTTCATATTTTAATGCATGAAATTAATAAAATATCTTGATTATTGAATCTTATCAAGTGAAACCATTTCGAGAGAGATCTACCCACAGATATTTGAAAATGCTTCAGCCATTAAAAGCCAGTTAAAGATTTAAAAAAACAGTTTCAAGTGCGCTAGAGTGTGCTACTAGTATTAAGCTGCTTGTGTGCATGTGTGAGATGATTAAGGTTCGCATGTGTGTCAGTGGCTAAGGTACTAAACAATATTAGAATTAGTTTGCTGTGAATGTCATGGCTGAAGAAATATCTCATAGACACCCCTCTTGTTGCAGGCAAAGAGACGTTCTCATTCTGAGCGCAAAAAGCCAGCTAGCTAACAAGCCTGACAAAAGGAATCAGAGCAACAAAATTGCAACAGACCTGCAAAACTAAGAATCTTGAAACTGATTGTTCAACTACCAACATCAACACTACCGGTAAACTCCACTGTAACATTCAACTATCCACTCTTCATCAATAAGACTGATCTGTATCAAGGATTCATTTAATTTTTCTCTTTTTGGACTCACTTCTTACTCACAATCTGTGTCTATGTGTGTTTCATTACTAATTCTACTTGCATTTAGGAATTCATAAACTTACACTGTGTCAGCCGTGATAAGGAGCCGTGAGGCATTGAACCTTTGCCAGATGCATGTTACAGAATGCAAGTGTTCATGCTACATTGGGAGAGTGAAATTCTGATAATAAGCCACGAGGATGTCCCTCCCCTCATGAAAAAAGACACATTGGCTATTGGCACATGGTGTAGGTGTAATATGGATATAGCATGGTGCTTGAATAAATCAAAAGAAAAACTCAACTCACTTTGGTTGAGACATTCTCATATTGTCCATGCTGCCAACAGGCATTAAACACCTTTTAGATGTTGATGAGAAGTCTCCAACTGTTTAAGGACGCCTTTGTGGAATTGACAAAGTTGACCATGTGCTGGAGGCCTGTAACTTCTGCCAGTAATTTACTGGAGTTATTAAAATACATTATCAGGGACAATATTGATCATGACTGTTTGATTACAGAAATTACTTTCAAGACCAATTTGTGCCGCCCTAGTGGTAATGACAAATGTCTCCCTCATTACTCAAGGGTTATTAAAACATGTTTTACACTGTGGGGTATGAGCCTGCAATGTCTGCCATAAATATTCTGCGTATCAACTCATCAAGAATATTGAAGAAGAATGGTGAAACATTTGTGTAGCCATGGAAACTCAAGAAAAATATACAAAACAAATGGATGCATGCCTGAATACATTGATTTGTGGGTCACTGAAAATTGGGCCTTAAATTTATATGTTTATAACTGGTGAATTGCAGAGATCAATTGAATATCAATAAGTAGTGACCCAATTATAGATGGAAGTACTGCTGCAACACAAAATTCACTAGTAGTGAATCATCTGAAATATCTGATTTTCCATCAACTCTGATGTAACACAATATTATGCTTATCATACTAACAATCTTTTGGAAAGCCCTGTTCAACAGCACATTCTCTATCACATAGCTAAGTGTATCATTCAAGGATGAACTGTGAAGTTGGGGAGAAATATTACATTTCCACTAACTCTCTATTTCTGTTTTTATCAGCATAAGCAAACTTCGGACTCTCGCATGCACAGCAGCTGTCCAATAGAAGTATGCTAATTTAGCAGCACTTAAATGGGTTAAGTAGCCAGTTAACCCCCAGCACTTGTACAGGACTGGATCAGTGGAGAGGTTAGACTAATGCATTCCAATGGAATGGAGGCTATCATTGCAAGAAACTCAAAATTTTGAAAGTGTTGGAGGTCTTCATTCTACTTGGGACAAAAAAACCCCAACTCTTCACTTAAGGTTGCTTCAGCAAGCATGTTAAGTGTCCGATTCTATTACCCCACAGACTTCAACCACATTCTTTCACATGAAATTCAGTGCATTCACTCTGAATGTCTCTTTCCTACACAGAGAAATGTAATTCATTAAGCAATTGCACAAAAACACTGCTGGTTGGAAAATATATATGTTTGCAAAATGTTTGTTCTGCTTGAATTGATTGATCTATATACCGCAAAACTGATAGATTGTGTTGGCCTTGTGTGTCTGTGTTATTAATTAATTTGTTCTCATGAAAATGCAGTGGTATTTAATTGTACCTTATTTATGGCTGTAACCTATATGAGCTGCACCAAGCTGAATATTTCAAGAGTTTTAGATGAACTTTCAATCATAAGGAACAATATAAGATGGAGTACTAACTCAAGACCTGGTATGCTGATAATTTATCTTTGTTAAAATATTAAGCTGCATCTTATCTAGTTACCACATTAGACTTAACCATAATATCAATATTGTGTAATGCCATGGGCACTTACTGCAATGTTTCCAGATGAAAGTTGTCTCTGAAATTAAAGTTCCTAATTTTTGCATTAATGTTCTACTATCCTTTTTTTAAAATAAATAGGCCTCACTGACCAGTGGATAATGACACTGCACCTGTGATAACACTCTAACACTGCAGTTTTGAGGATGTGGGTCCCCAATTGCCTTCAATTACAAGTCCTCCATCAACACCCAGGCACAGACAACAAGTTCAAATCTGGATTCCATTGGGATTCTAACCTGCTGCCACAGGAATCACATTATAGTTAACACCACCTGTCTAAACTATCGAATCAATTTGATTATAGAGTAAATACAGAGACCTGCAGAAAGGTTCTTGTTACTGTATTATATTTTACTGAAATCAGTGATTCCGATACTTTTTCCTATATAACTTGCATAACTATTTTTAGTTGTCTGAGAAATTACATTCGCCCTTAACTTTTTTTTATCACACTTCTACTTACACGTTTCCAACATTTCAGTATTTAACATTTCTATAAATCAAGGGGAAAAAATAGTATTTATGACTCAAATCTGAAATTTTTGAGATTACATCATTTCTTTATCACATGATTGGAAAAATAAGCTTGGTAACTTAAAAAGGGAGTTCCCTTAACTCTTTTGAGTTAATGAAAAACTGCCTAATAACAGCCATCAGATTGGTCCAGCTGAAGTTTGTAATAAAGCTATGAGGAGAGTGTAGTTACAGAAATCCAGATGCCTGAAAAGAGCAGAAACTAGTTCATCATGTATTTTGTGAATCTATACAACTTGTTAATCTCAACTATCTTGGCTCGGCTCAAGTGGGTGATTTTCTGACAGCTATCGAAATCCTTTTCCACCTGAGCTGACGTCTTTAGGCCTAATCAATAAGGATGTTAGTTATGGAGTCATATATTCATGGAGCTGTACAGCATGGACACAGATGTTTTGGTCCAACACATCCTTGCCGATCTGATATCCTAAATTAATCTAATCTCATTTGCCAGCACTTGGCCCATATCCCTATAAACCCTTCCAATTCATACACCCATCCAGATGCCTTTTAAATGTTGTAATTGTACCAGCCTCCACCATTTCCTCTGGCAAATCATTCCACACCATTCTCTGCATGAAAAAGTTGTCCCTTAGATCAATTTTAAATCTTACCCCTCTCAGTTTAAACTTATCCACTCTAGTTTTGAACTTCTGTTACCCTGGGGAATTCACCCTATCTATGTCCGTCATAATTTTATAAACTTCTATGGAATTACCCCTCAGCCTCTGACACTCCAGGGAAAACAGCCCCAGCCTATTCAGCCTCTCCTTATAGCTCAAACCCTCCAACGCTGGCAACTTCCTTGTAAATCCTCTCTGAACCTTTTCAAGTTTCACAATATCCTTTCTACAGTAGGGAGATCAGAATTGTACGCTGTATTCCAAAAGTGTTCTAACCAATGTCCTCTACAGCCACAACATGACCTCCCAACTCCTATACTCAGTGCACTGATCTAAAAAGCTAGCATTCCAAATACCTTCTTCATTATCCTGTCTACCTGTAACTCCTCTTTCAAGGAACTATGAACCTGTGCTCCAAGGTCTCTTTGTTCAGTAACACTCCCTAGCACCTTACCATTAAGTGTATAAGTCCTGCCCTGATTTGCTTTTTCAAAATGCAGCACCTCACATTTATCTAAATTAAAATCCATCTGCCACTCCATGACCCATTGGCCCATCTGATCAAGATCCTACTGTACTCTGAGGTAACCTTCTTTTCTGTCCACTACTCCTCCAATTTGGTGTCATCAGCAAACTTACTAACCATAGCTCCGATGTTCACGCCCAAATAATTCACATAAATGATGAAAAGCAGTGGACCCAGAACCGATCCTTATGGCACACCGCTGGTCACAGGCCTCCAGTCTGAAAGGCAACACTCCACCACCACCCTCTGTCTTCTACCTTTGAGCCAGTCCTTCTCCCTGTATTCCATGTGATCTAACCTTGTGAATAAGTCTACAATTTGAAACCTTATCAAACACCTTACTGAAGTCTAAATAGATTACGTCCTCTACTCTGCCCTCATCAACCTCTTTGTTACTTCTTCAAAAAACTCAATTAAGGTAGTGAGACATGATTTCCCACGTACAAGGCCATGCTGACTATTCCTAATCATAGTCGAGTGTATGGTGCTGGAAAAGTGCAGCAGGGTTGGGCAGCATCCAAGGAGCAGGAAAATTGATGTTTCGGGCATGAGCTATTCATCAGGAATAAGGCTTGTGAGCTGAGGGGTGGAGAGATAAATGGGAGGGGGTTTGGGGCTAGGGGGAAGGTGCGATAGATGGATAAAGGTGGGGGTAATGGTGATAGGTCAGAGAGGAGGGTGGAGCGGATTGGTGCATAGGAAGATGGACAGGTAGGACAGGTCA
Source organism: Chiloscyllium plagiosum (assembly GCF_037043375.1). Lineage (NCBI taxonomy): Eukaryota > Metazoa > Chordata > Chondrichthyes > Orectolobiformes > Hemiscylliidae > Chiloscyllium > Chiloscyllium plagiosum. The sequence goes on along the minus strand of NW_028270151.1, from coordinate 47,165,340 downwards.
TGAGGCTGTGCCAAGTTGTAAGGTTGGAACTGGGATAAGATGGGGGGAGGGGAAATGAGGAAACTAGTGTTTAGCCACTGGGTTGTGGGGTTGGTTGGTGCGGGTGCCCTGGAGATGTTCTCTGAAGTGTTCAGCAAGTAGGCGTACTGTCTTCCCAATGTAGAGGAGACCGCATTGGGAGCAACGAATACAGTAAATGACATGTGTGGAAGTGCAGGTAAAACTCTGATGGATGTGAAAGACTCCTTTGGGGCCTTGGACAGAGATGAGGAGGGGGGAGGTGTGGGCACAGGTTTTGCAATTCCTGCGGTGGCAGGGGAAGGTGCCAGGAGGGGACGGTGGGTTGGTGAGGGGGGAGGTGCATGGACTAGACAAGAGAGTTGTGCAGTGAATTGTCTTTATGGAAAGCAGATAAGGGTGGGGAAGGAAATATATCTCTGGTGGTGGGGTCCATTTGTGGGTGGCGGGAATGGCGGAGGATGATGCAATGTATACGGAGGTTGGTGAGGTGGAAGGTGAGGACCGGGGGTTTTGTCCTTGTGCAGTCCTCACTTTATCCCTAATCAGTGCTTGCCTTTCCAAATTCATGTAAATCCTGTCTCTCAGGATTCCCTCCAACAATTCCCGACTCAGGCGACTAACTGTGTGGAGTTTGCACATTCTCCCCGTGTCTGCGTGGGTTTCCTCCGGGTGCTCCGGTTTCCTCCCACAGTCCAAAGATGTGCAGGTCAGGTGAATTGGCCATGCTAAATTGCCCGTAGTGTTAGGTCAAGGGGTAAAATGTAGGGGAATGGGTGGGTTGCGCTTCGGCAGGTCGGTGTGGACTTGTTGGGCCGAAGGGCCTGTTTCCACACTGTAAGTAATCTAATCTAACTTATCCACCACTGATGTCAGGCTCACGGCTCTATAGTTTCCCAACTTTTCCTTACCAACTTTCTTAAATAGTGGCACCACATTAGCCAACCTCCAGTCTTCCGGCACCTCACCTGTGACTATTGATGATACAAATATCTCAGCACGTGGTCCAGCAATCCCTTCACTACCTTCCCACAAATTTCCAGGGTACATCTGATCAGATCCTGGGGATTTATTTACCGTTATGCATTTTAAAACATCCTGCACCAGCTCCTGTGTAGTATGGAGTTTTTCAAGATGTTGCTATTTATTTTTCCAAGTTCTCAAGTTTGCAAATCTTTCTCCACAGTAAACACTGATGCAAAATATTCATTTAATATCTCCCCAACCAAACAGCCATGCTGATATTTGAAAGGCCCTATCCTCTCCCTGGTTATCCTTTTGTCCTAAATGTATTTATAGAATCCCTTTGGACTCTCCTTAACCCGATTTGCCAAAGCTATCTCATGTCCCATTTTTGCCCTCCTAATTTCCCTCCTCAGTATACTCCAATTGCCTTTATACTCTTCTAAGGATTCACTCGATCCATTCTGTTCAAAGTTTGTGCGAAGATTTGTAGCTCGGGTGCTTGTTGTTGTGGTTCTGTTCGCCGAGCTGGAAGTTTTTGTTGCAAACATTTCGTCCCCTGGCTAGGCGACATCATCAGTGCTTGGGAGCCTCCTGCGAAGCGTTTCTTTGATTTTTCCTCCGGTGTTTATAGTGGTCTGTCCCTGCCGGCAGACCACTATAAACACCAGAGGAAACATCAAAGAAGCGCTTCGCAGGAGGCTCCCAAGCACTGATGATGTCGCCTAGCCAGGGGACGAAACGTTTGCAACAAAAACTTCCAGCTCGGCGAACAGAACCACAACATCCATTCTGTCTAAACCTGAAATATGTTTTCTTCTTTTTCTTGATCAAAATCTCAATTTCTCTAGTCATCCAGCATTCCCTACACCTACCAGCCTGGCCTTTCACCCTAAAGGGAATATCTAGTCTCTGGACTCTGATGATCTCATATTTGAAGGCTTCCCACTTTCCAGACATCTCTTCTAAAAACATCTGCACCCAATCAACTTGCCTAATACTGTCAACATTGGCTTTCCTCCAATTTAGAACTTCAACTATTAGATCTGGTCTATGCTTTTCCATCAGTATTTTGAAATTAATAGAACTTTGGTCATTGGCCCCAAAGTGCTCCCCGAGTGATACCTCAGTCACCTGCTCTGCCTGATTTTTCCATGTGCAGGTCAAGTTTTGCACCTTCTCTAGTAGGTACATCCACATTACTGCATCAGAAAATTTTCTTGTACACACCTAACAAATTCCTCTTGATCCAAGCCCTTAACATTATGGCAGTCGATGTTTTGGAAAGTTAAAATCCCTTACCGTTACCACCCTATTATTCTGACAGATAACTGAGGCCTCCTTACAAACTTGTTTCTATAATACAATCTGAAAAGGTGATCATTCCTTTCTTATTTCCCAGTTCCACCCAAATAACTCCCCTGCATGTACTCCCAGGAACATCCTCCCTAAACACAGCCATAATGTTATTCCCTCATCAAAAACACCACTCCTCCACCTCTCTTGCCCTCTTTCTTTCCTTCCTATTGCATCTATGCCCTGGAATATTAAGCCGTCCATCCCTGAGTGACATTTCTGTAATTGCTATGATATCCCAGTTCCATGTTCTCAACCATGCCCTGGGTGTATCTGCCTTCCCTGTTAGGCCTCTTGTATTGAAATAAATGCTGTTTAATTTACCAGTCCTATTTATTCTCTGTTTTGTTCCTTCCTGCCCTGACCATTTGACTTGCTCCTTTTCCCAACTGCACCATTTTCAGACAGATCTCTTTTCCCACTATTTCCTTGGGTCCCAAATTCCCTCCTGCACCGCCACCAACCCCCCCCCCACCCCGCCCCGACCTTACTATCAATCAGTATTCATTCCCGTGCATTCACACCATGACCGGCTAAAATAGCACATCATCTGAATCTCTCCAGATTTCCTTATATTTTCTCAGTAAACATGCTAGAATTTCCAGATGTCCTTCCCATTAGTACAAGAATACATTGTCCAACTATTCACGTATTTCGGTACTGTCTAATCATGTTGTGAAAACTATGTGATCCCTTACAACAAGGGAGTTAAAAGAGCTTTAGTTTAATAAAAGATTACAAGTTTTAATTCCACCAGAATTTATCTCATGTACAATCATTAAAGAAAATAGAATGAAGCACCACTGAGGTGTTACAGTTTTAAAGCAGCTTTCAAGTGAAAAGAAAGAATGAGTAATCTCAATAAGAAGTGGCAGGAGAAATAATACTGCCATGAAGAGTTAATGTCAGAGACAGATCAAACAAAAACTCAGGATTGAACAGTTTGGAGAAAACATGTTGGAGAATTTCCAGGTTTAGCAAGAACATTTCCCACAGAAGACACCAAGTGATTAAAATCCTCTGGCAGGAAAATAATTTACAGAGAACCAGAATTCAATTCAACAGTCTTCTAACCAAAGACCTAAAAATCTTCCATGTCCAAAGACTGGAAGAATTGTGAAAGCTTCAGACTGTCTGAATTTGGGAAGCCAGTGGCTAGTGGAATATGGAGTGATAGTAATAGTAAAAATCGGAAATATATCAGATCAGTGGTTAACACTGCTGCCTCACAGTGCCAGGGAGCTGGGTTCAATTCCCACCTCGGGCAACTGTCTCTGTGGAGTTTGCACATTCTCCCCATGTCTGTGTGGGTTTCCTCCGGGAACTCCAGTTTCCTCCCACAATCCAAAGATGTGCAGGTTAGGTGAATTGGCCATGCTAAATTGCCCATGCAGTTAGGTGCATGGGAAACTAAATTAAGCTCTACCCGATCTGATAATGTGACACAGTCTTGAATGGAGAAGCAATTCAGCATGCGGTCTTAAAGGAGCCAAGCGGGTAACCTCTGACTCCTAATAAGATTTGTAATTGTGCCTAACTAGTCAATGTAAGTTTAACCTATTGTTACCATGCAATAATTTACATCCTGTCATGTAAGACAAAGGTGTCTTCTTGTAAATACTCTGTAATGTTTTATTCTATACCATTCCTTATTATGTAGGCTGCTAGACTCAATAGAAAGGAGGGATGGTGAGAGATATACTACTTTATGCCAACTACAGTCCAACAGTGATTGGTAACATCAGGAAGATAAGTGATTTTGTGACACCAGACAGCTTATGGCTCTCAACCAGTGGTCATTTTCCTAGAGACTGGAATGGGGGTCAAACAGTTTCCTACATGTGAATGGCAGATTGGTTGTTAAATCAATTTAGGGCCAATTAAGTCCACTAATCAGGGGTCACCTGGAATTTACAATGTTGTCTCCTGGCACATCACATGTATTGGAAATACTTGGAGGCATCAGGTTGGATGAGGGCCAGCACTTTGGAACATCTTGAGGGTCCCAGCCATACACTGTCTTGTCCAGCTCTCGACAGACACAGGTGCAAGTCACTCTGTGAAGGGGTTCCCCTGTGAAGGATTATCTTAATTCCAAATTTATTAAAGGCTCTGCAAGGATTCATCAAAGTGGAGACACTCTCTTGTACTTGCATCAGCTCCTTGTTGTTGGGCTGGACGGCCTCCAATGATCAGCTGATGACATGACTGATGTCACATTTTACGTTACTTCCACCCTGCCGGGTACCACCGTAGGCTCCACTTCCACCCCCATCACTTCCAGTAATGATGTCACTCCAGACCCCATAACCACACCCACTCCAGTAGCAGTCTCCTCCTCCATACCCAGCTCCTGACTCACTCCAGGTCCTAGCTTCCACCCTTCTGTATTTTTGCCATTCCCCCAGACCCCCCCCCCCCTCACTGAGGATGAACATTCAGTCCTCAGCAAAGGCCTCATGTCCATCCCACTACACTCCTGGATTAATGAGTTCGATACAAGTTGCGACTTCGCACATTTCTTCCACCACCTTCGCCTCCGGGCCCACTTTTCCCATCAAGACTCCTGCCCACCCTCCAAGGGCGCCTTTACCTGCCTCCAACACACTCCATCCACCTGGACACCCCGTACAGGTCAGTTACCTCTCCTTGGTCTCTTCATTTTCAGCTGCCACCGTGACATCTACTACCTCAACATGTCCACCACCTCACCAACTCCAACTTCTCACCCTCGCAATGTGCAGCCCTCCATTCCCTCCACTCCAACCTCAATATCACCATCAAACCAGCAGACAAAAGGGATGGTCTGGTAGTTTGGAGCATTGACCTCTACACTGCTGAAGCCAAGTGCCAACTTGCAGACACCTCTTTCCCCCTCACCCACAATCTCACCTCCCATCATCAAAACATCATCTCCTAGACCATCCACAACCTAATCACCTCTGGGGATCTCCCATCCACAACCTCCAATCTCAATGAATACTGCACTGCCCAATTCTACCTCCTATCCAAGATTCACAAACCTGACTTCCCCGGTCGGCCCATTGTCTCAGTCTGCTCCTGCCCCACCGAACTCATCTCTGCATACCTTGAACTGTCCTGCCACCCTTAGTCCAGGAACTACCCACCTACATTCGAGACACCACCCGCACCCTTCACCTCCTCCGAGACCTTTGTTTCTCCGGCCCCCAATGCTTTATCTTCACCATGGACATTCAGTCCCTGTGCACATTGATCCGTCACGATGAAGGTCTCCAAGCCCTACATTTTTCCTCTCACGCCGAGCCAACCAGTACCCTTCCACCAAACCCTCATCCGCCTGGCTGGACTGGTCCTGACCCTCAACAACTTCTCCTTCCAATCCTCCCATTTTCTCCAAGCTAAGGGGTAGTCATGGGCACCCGAATGGGCCCCAGCCATGCCTGCCTCTTCGTCGGGTACATGGAACAGTCCATCTCACGCAGCTACACTGGCACCACCCCCCGACATGTTTCTCCGCTACATCGATGGCTGTATTGGCGCTATTTCCTGCTCCCACGAAGAGGTTGAACAGTTCATCAGCTTCACAAATACCTTCCACCCCGACCTCAAATTCATCTGGATTATCTTGGACACCTATTTCCCCTTCCTAGACCTCTCCAACCCCATCTGCGGCAACCTACTAAACACAGACATTTAATACAAATCCACCGACTCCCACAGCTACCTGGACTACACCCCCTCTCACACTGCCTCCTGTAAAACACCATCGCTTATTCCTAATTCCTCCGCCTCCACTGCATCTGCTCCCAGGAGGACCAATTCCACCTTAGAACATGCCAGATGGCCTCCTCCTTCAAAGACCGCAATTTTCCCTCCCATGTGGTCGACAATGCCCTCTAGCGCATCTCTTCCACTTCCCACACCTCTGCCCTTAAACCCCACCCCTCCAATCGCAACAAGGACAAAAAATCCCTGTCCTAACCTTCCCATCCCTCCAACCACCAGATACATCACATCAACCTCCGCCACATCCGCCACCTGCAAATAAACCCCACCATTTGGGATATATTTCACTTCCCACCCCACCTGCGTTCCGGACAGACCATTCTCTCAGCAACTCCTTTGTGAGAACCAAGGCCCCCATCAGCACCACACCCCCCACCCCTTTGGCACGGCAAGAAGTGCAAAACTTGTGCCCACACCTCCCCCCTCACCTCCTTCCAAGGCCCCAAAGGATCCTTCCACATCCGACAGACATTTTGCTGCACTTCCACAAACGTCATCTACTTTATCCGTTGCACCCGATGTGGTCTCCTCTACATCGGGGACAAAGGACGCCTACTTCTGGATCGTTTCAGAGAACATCTCTGGGATACCCGCACCAACCCACTCCACCACCCCATAACTGAACACTTCAACTCCCCCTCCCACTCCACCAAGGACATGCAGATCCTGGGCCTACTCCATTGCCAAACCCTAACTACCCGATGCCAGGAGGAAGAACACCTCATTTTCCACCTTGGGACCCTGCAACCACACGGGATCAATGTGGATTTCACCCAGTTTCCTCATTTCCCCTCCCCTCACATTATCTCAGTCCCAAGCCTCCAACACTGCACCACCCTCTTGACCTGTCCATTATCCTTCCCACCTATCGACTCCACCCTCCTCTCCGACCTGTCACTTTCACCCCCACCTCCATCTACCTATCACATTCCCAGCTACCTTCCCCCCAGCGTCACTTCCCTCCCATTTATCTCTCAGCTCCCCAGCTCACAAGCCCCATTCCAGATGAAGGGCTTATACTTGAAACATCGATTCTCCTGCTCCTTGATGCTGCCTGACCTGCTGTGCTTTTCCAGCAACACACTCTTGACTCTGATCTCCAACATCTGCAGTCCTCACTTTCTCCTAGGCCTCCAATAATCCTGCAGTTTCAAGTGCACCATTCTTAGCTGAATGCCAAGCATGATCTCCAGCTACCAATCCTGTAAAGTTGCTGTTCAGTTACTAATCTTGACATGGAGTTTCGTTATGATCTATATTTGATCTCAACAGCACTATACTGACTATTGATGGGAAATCATGCCCCTATTTTTAAGTTCCACAACATCAGCGTCAAGAATGGATTTGAATATAGTTTATTACCAGTAAATCTCTTTGTTGAAATGTAGTGAATTATTGTGCAGATTACTAATGAGCATTTTCACCATAAAAAAATTCTGATTTGTAAAACAGACTTAAACAAACTTGGTTTCAATGTATTCCACTGAAGAATACTCAATATTATACAAACGTATAATGGAATTTCATTGCAAGAAGTTAAAGAATTTGGAAAAACAAGTCATGTTACCATATATAATACGCCTGATCCTCGTTGTTATTCCAGTTTTAAGTAATTAGATAACTTGCTGCTTGATCATCACATTTGATAAGTCACTGTATGTAAGCAGCTGCCTCCTTCTGATGAAAAGCAGATTGTGTGCTGACCCGCCATGAAGTGAAGATGAAGCCATTTATTTGGTTGTCATGTGTCCTGCCATCCCTAAGACATTGATGTTTAACAACCTTTTTATCTTGATTGCTGCTAATTTTTTTTTTGGCCTTCTAAATGGAAGTACGAGGATTTCTTTGTGACTAAAATGAACAAATTCAATTGAAATAGAGGCACTTTTGTTGGGGAAAAGAAGAAAAGGCGGAAGAAGAGGCAAAAGGTTAAGTCCCACCATTTGCCCAGTAGAATGTATTGAGTTACCCCTAATTAATTAGGCATTTAAAACCACACTGGCTTTCAATGCTTCACTGTCAGGTGAATGGATGAAGACATCAGTGAAGCATTATGTCTGTCTGATGTTTAAGTCATACATTTTAAGTTCACTGACAACTTTTCTTAAATTATTCTGCAGGAAGAATTGCACAAGTCCTTCTTGTTCTCTTTATACCACTGGGCCTCTGTGTGGGTAGCATTTCGCTTTTAAGTACTTTCTCTTTTCATTTGTAATATGTGGACAATCTTAGTTCCCAAGCTCATTTATCACTTAATACATGTTATGGTTACCACAGAAGTTACACCAACTTCAATACATAAATTACATTATTTATCAAGCAGATGCACAACAATATACTATTTAACAGTCTTGTTATAATTTTATATATGACACTTTTAAACATGTTTCTCTTTAAAAACAATTGAGAGCACTTTTATATTAGAAGAATACAAAAGATATTATTCAGTTTTCCCAAAATGTGCTTTGAAATAAGATCTTTCTAATAAATCTAATTCTTGTAATTTTTTTGTATATTTTCTCCATTGTTCATTCAACCTGTTCTTCCTTTTTCTTTTATCATTCAATTGGATGTTTTCAGTCACTGTTTAGATGGTTCTGATAATCAGAAGTCTCAACTGTTTTGTATTGTACTGAGAAAAGTTTAGCTTTTGCTATGTGGGCTCATAACAAGCAGCCATTGCCACTAATCATTTCTGGGTTTTCCAACACTGGCACCATGTTTAATCCCAGCAAACTCCGCCAGTTTGGAATAGACATAGAGGAAGAGAAATGTAAAAGGAAATCTTCTGAGGGCACATACATGACATAGGTGAAATTTCATTGGAAGTAGGATATCATATTCATAATTGTATATTAATACTTTAAATCATCACCTGTCTGTTCACTTCTTTGTAGCTGCAGCTACAAGGGCTACCCATCCTTTGTGCACTATGTTCATCTAGTGCCCAGCATAACTTGAGATCTTGTCATGAGTGAATGTATGAGCATCAAATGCTGCCAAGATTTCAAACTGTTGTTAATATTAACTTTCATTAAACAAAAAGAAAACGAAGAATAAGCAGACAAAAAAAGGTGCATTTTCTTCTGGGATTAAACAGGAAATGTTTGCCTTTTGAGTAAGAACAAATTTAAAGTAGAGAAATTATGACAACATCCAACTCGCATCTTTTGAAACAGAATGTCAATTAAGTCCTGTCTTGGTTGTTGCACTGCTCTATTTTGCTGAAGGTAATGTCTTTTTGGTCCTTATCTTCCTCCTCAGAACACTCCTATCACTTTTCTAATGTCTATTGCATTCTTTTTGCCTGCTCCAGGTGTATATAGCAAAGCATGTTAGGATCATGCTGCACACTCTGTCTGGACTGTACTGCAAGGCCCCAGACAGATTCAAGCATCTGCATGAGGCCAATCATCTGCTCCATCATGGTTCTGCTGGAAGAATGGGCTGCATTGTATCTGCAGTCAGAATTTGCATTACTGAGTCATCATCCATGGTTGCGGAGTGTAGGCCTTGTCTCACAGTAACCATCATGACAAGGCATCCAGCCCTTAACTTCCAGATTCCCATTTTATTTCATCAAGTATGTGGGGATCATGGCACTAGGGATTATCTGTTGCAGACCTCTTCGAAGTGATACTGATGTTGACAGATCACTTGTACATTGACTGACTGGACACCTTTTCTACTGATGAAGTCAACATTATGATATGGCACTGTCAATGCAACATGTGTACAGCCTATAGTGCCCTGTACCTGGGGGATGCCAGCTATGTTGGAAACGTCTTTTGCCCAGGCAATGGTATTGACCTTGTCACAGGGAAACAAGATCAAATGGTGTGATCTTATGCAAATTGTGTCAGTAACAGCCCTGATACATTTGTCAATTGAGGATTAAGCTATCCCACATAGGTCTCCAGTGAATTCTTGGAAACAGCCAGTCACTTTTACATTTTGATGACCATGAGGTTAGTATGGCCTTTACAACCTTCAGATCACAAATCCTGCTCCAGCAGATGACACAGTGACCCAGTGCATCCTTATTCAGCAGCAGCAATGCATTTTAGTCACCTAGAAAAAATGGCATGAGGTTGTTAGATTTTTGGTCTCCTGTACGTCCTCAACATCCTGAGGGAACTTTCATCTATGACCTCTTCACATGGAGACTGGCCAGCATCCTTGAGAGGTTGCTGCAGGTCTTGGGCTTACTGACAGATTTGTTCCTCCTCAATCTCTCTACACCATTGTTTCATTGTAGCCACAGTGATGATAGCCTCTGTTGTGACTGAAATCATTTGTCATTGTTTCGGTGAATCTGTGTGCAGAATATGTAAAACAAAATGGTTCCTCAATGATGTAAGCAATCAGCATTTGCATCACATACAAATGGCAGTCAACCTATTCCTTGAGGACTCCTAGAAGGAAGGCCATCAAATGTCTGTGCATATAGATTTGACAGAGTAAAACTTACTTCTATGTATGGAGCAAAAACCATGTTATGCAAATATATAGAAGATTGTAATTGTGGTAAGATTATGAAATCTTTGAGGAGAAAGTGAGGTCTGCAGATGCTGGAGATCAGAGCTGAAAATGTGTTGCTGGAAAAGCGCAGCAGGTCAGGCAGCATCCAGGGAACAGGAGAATCGACGTTTCGGGCATAAGCCCTTCTTCAGGAATCAGGGCCTGAAGAAGGGCTTATGCCCGAAATGTCGATTCTCCTGTTCCCTGGATGCTGCCTGACCAGCTGCGCTTTTCCAGCAACACATTTTCAGGTAAGATTATGAAAGCCAATGTGCCCCCATCCTCAACCCCACATTACTCAAGATTACTTCTGCTTCAAATAAGTGACTATGGTCAATTTGTACTGAGCAGCGTCATTGTAAATGTTGATTGTCACCAGGATTTGTACTGGACACAGTTGGACACTGTATGCAGTTTATAGACAGAATTCTGTAATTACACACATCTTTAACTGTGTATGTGCTTGATTAACGCAATTATCATTTGAAGAGTCTGACATCATTCACAAGTGGAGCCCACTCACTCAGGCAGGGAGAAAACACTTACTCCATGCAGTGTTTTGGAGCAGCAGCTATTTCTCCTTTATATTGTGCATTCATAATTCAGATGAGGATGAAAGGCAACACAGCTTTGCACTGGGATAGGGAATATCCTGAGATGTTGGGGAATGCTGGTCAAGATGACAGAAAACACCAATGAGTTACTACTGCCAGGTACCTGCTCAGACTTTCATGTTAGGAATTGTCCATAAGACCATAAGACATAGGAGTGGAAGTAAGACCATTCGGCCCATCGAGTCCACTCCGCCATTTAATCATGGCTGATGGGCATTTCAACTCCACTTACCAGCATTCTCCCCGTAGCCCTTAATTCCTTGTGACATCAAGAATTTATCAATCTCGGCCTTGAAGCCATTTAGCGTGCCGGCCTCCACTGCACTCTGCGGCAATGAATTCCACAGGCCCACCCCTCTCTGATTGAAGAAATGTCTCCGCATTTCCGTTCTGAGTTTACCCCCTCTAATTCTAAGGCTGTGCCCACGGGTCCTAGTCTCCTCGCCTAATGGAAACAATTTCTGAGCGTCCACCCTTTCCAAGCCATGTATTATCTTGTAAGTTTCTATCAGATCTCCCCTTAACCTTCTAAACTCCAATAAATACAATCCCAGGATCCTCAGCCGTTCTTCGTATGTTAGACCTACCATTCCAGGGATCATTCGTGTGAACGTCCACTGGACACGCTCCAGTGCCAGTATGTCCCTCCTGAGGTGTGGGGCCCAAAACTGGACACTACTCCAAATGGGGCCTAACCAGAGCTTTATAAAGACTCAGTAGCACAACGGTGCTTTTATATTCCAACCCTCTTGAGATAAATGACAACATTGCATTCGCTTTCTTAATCACGGATTCAATCTGCATGTTTACCTTCAGAGAATCCTCGACTAGCACTCCCAGATCCCTTTGTACTTTGGCTTTATGAATTTTCTCACCATTTAGAAACTAGTCCATGCTTGTATTCTTTTTTCCAAAGTGCAAGACCTCACATTTGCTCACGTTGAATTTCATCAGCCATTTCCTGGACCACTCTCCCAAACTGTCTAGATCCTTCTGCAGCCTCCCCACTTCCTCAGTACTACCTGCCTGTCCACCTAACTTCGTATCATCGGCAAACTTCGCTAGAATGCCCCCAGTCCCTTCATCCAGATCATTAATATATAACGTGAACAGCTGCGGCCCCAACACTGAACCCTGTGGGACACCGCTTGTCACCAGCTGCCATTCCGAAAAAGAACCTTTTATCCCAACTCTCTGCCTTCTCTCAGACAGCCAATCCTCAATCCATACCAGTAGCTCACCTCGAACACCATGGGCCCTCAGCTTACTCAGCAGCTTCCCATGTGGCACCTTATCAAAGGCCTTTTGGAAGTCTAGATAGACCACATCCACTGGGTTTCCATGGTCTAACCTACTTGTCACCTCTTCAAAGAATTCTAACAGGTTTGTCAGGCATGACCTCCCTTTACTAAATCCATGTTGACTTGTTCTAATCCGACCCTGCTCTTCCAAGAATTTAGAAACCTCATCCTTAACGATGGATTCTAGAATTTTACCAACAACTGAGGTTAGGCTAATTGGCCTATAATTTTCCATCATTTGTCTTGATCCTTTCTTGAACAACAGCAATCTTCCAATCATCCGGGACTTTCCCTGACTCCAGTGACTTTTGAAAGATCTCAACCAACACCTCCGCTATTTCCTCAGCCACCTCCCTCAGAACTCTAGGATGTAGCCCATCGGGGCCAGGAAATCTGTCAATTTTAAGACCTTTTAGCTTTTCTAGCACTATCTCTTTTGTAATGGCAACCAAACTCAACTCAGCCCCCGACTCCCTTTAATTGTTGGGATATTACTCATGTCTTCCACTGTGAAGACTGACGCAAAGTACTTATTAAGTTCTCCAACTATTTCCTTTTCTCCCATCACTAGCCTTCCAGCATCAGTTTGAAGTGGCCCAATGTCTACTTTTGCCTGTCGTTTGTTTCTTATGTATTGAAAGAAACTTTTGCTATCATTTCTAATATTACTGGCTAGCCTACCTTCATATTTGATCCTCTCCTTCCTTATTTCTCTCTTTGTTATCCTCTGTTTGTTTTTGTAGCCTTCCCAATCTTCTGATTTCCCAGTGCTCTTGGCCACTTTATAGGATCTCTCTTTTTCTTTGATACATTTCCTGACTTCGTTTGTCAGCCATGGCTGTCTAATCCCTCCCCGGATAACCTTTCTTTTCTTAGGGATGAACCTCTGTACAGTGTCCTCAATTATACCTACAAACTTCTGCCATTTTTGCTCTACTGTCTTCCCCGCTAGGCTCTGATTCCAGTCGATTTTCGTCAGTTATCTCTCATGCCCTCGTAATTACCTTTACTTAACTGTAACACCATTACATCCGATTTTGCCTTCTCTCATTCAAACCACAGACTGAACTCTACCATATTATGATCGCTGCTTCCTAAGTGTTCCCTCACTTTAAGATCTTACTTCCAAACTTCCGAGGAAAATAGCAACTTGCAAAGAAATAAATCAACATTAGATAATAATTAAATGTTCATTCATGAAAATATGCCCCTCACCACTCATCTCATTTATAAAAAACAAAAACCATTTTCTTTTTCTCTTTGTCAAGAATCACATTTTTGCACTCCCACTATTTTTTCCCAATTGACACCCACTGCCTTTGATGTTCAGGAACAGGGAAAATTTCTCATTGATTTTCCATTCTGATACCACTGTGCAGATATTACATCAAAAAGACACCTTGCATCCACATTTATCCAATCTAATTACATTGTGCTGGACATTGTAGTGATACTGACGATGACCGAATAAGCTTCTTCAGTCAATTTACTTTCAAAAGAGACCTCAGACGGTCTACTTTATGACTGATATGTTAGCAAGAGACAAAGAATTTGCTGGTGGTATATTGCAAACATTTTAGCAAGTTAATTAAAATAATTCTAAGAAATGACTTTCATTCTGAGAATTTATGTTCAGACACTATGTGCAATCATATTTGTCAAAAAACACATCATTAATATACAGAATTTATTCAACAAAATTGCATATTTTTAAATAAATCTGTGAATAGTCATTCAACAATTTATATTCAAAACTGGATTAGCAATAGGAATCACAAAATGAAGATCATGGACAAAACTGTGCCTGATTTCAGGGATCAGTTTCAGGGATCAGTATTGCACCCCTACTGTTTATAGCGTTCATTAAAAGCTGTGCTGATGACTTGATGGGTTTATTCTGTGAATGAGACCTCATGAGGCAGGTCCTGAGCTCGATCTGCAGTCTTTACTACATGGGCACTTCTCAGCTGGGATTGGGGTTGAAGTGTTGCAATTAACTTCAGTGATTCCTGTTTAGAATAAAAAGAAATAAGCAAGGTGTTTTCTTCCTAACTGTTGATCCCAGCTGAAATTACTGATGTGTGGTCATGTGTATTTTGGGGATTTTAGCTTATAGCTATTCCTGCCAGGAGACCTGTTATCCTCTCTCCACTGTAGCTGCTCTGTGCCAGCCATCATCCAACCACGCCTAGATCAATCCCTCTTTTTGCTGCTATACATTTTATCCTCTAGAAGAGATCCCTCTAACTTTTTGCTCTGATCATTTTCTTTTCTGGAAGCCACTTTTTAGAGTTCTTTTTGCTCTTGCAATTTCAAACACCTCTTTGTCTTATGGTCTGCACATGGAATTATTAGCCTATGTTTTAGCATTCAATTTTTCAAAGCCTTCTATTTTCTCCCACAAATCTTTACTCATCTAAGTTTCTGAAATATATAGGGAAGTGTACATAATGCAGGATTTCAGCATTGCTGATAAAAAGACATGTTTTGTCAAAGCTCTTGCACTCATCAGGACAATTCACAAGAATTCCAATAAGGGGAAACCAACTTTGATACTATATGAGAGGAGTGTACTGATTGGTTGGCAAGTAGACTCTGATTGGTAGAGTTATTACCCTGGAAAATATAAGCATTAATGCTGACTGGCGGTAACAGTCAGGCCTTGTTTTGATTTGATTCCTCAGGACATTGCCCTGGGAAAAAGTGAGGAAATGGCTGTGACCTTACTTTGCCCTTCGTTCCTTTGGAAGTGATGTACCTGGTTCTGCAGAAATTAGTGTCCCTGAGAGGAAAATAAGACTTCAAAATGTGCTTTGTACAATTGCACCCAGGAGAGTGTTTGAACTCTATGGCTGCATAGTAGATCTAATCGCAACATGACTAGTCAAGCAACAGCTAACCATGTGTTCCTTTGTCTTAGCTTTCATGGACTGTAAAAACCCTTGTAAGGCCGTCCCACCACACTGCTAACTATACTTGTGTGGGCCCAGGTGAATGTGTGTGACCACAAGAATGGTACTGCATTATTAAGCTTATTTAACTGGGAAATAAAAAGTTTCAAAATGTAGCTTATCCTTTATTTCACCTCAGAAAATTCTTTAGTCTTAAAATATAAATAATGAGACACTAACAGAATCTCTCTCAATTCTAAAGTAAAATATGATGTGGGAGAATCAAGGCAATCATTTCATCCTTCTTTACCCAGTTATAATAATAGATAAGAATTCTCCAAGTCTCAAGATGAGCTTTAGACGATAGAAGATATCCTCTGGAACAATATAAGAAAAGAAATATTTGAAATGACAAGCAGAAGAATAATAAGCAGAAGGTAGAAATCTAGTCAGTTAGTTGACATGTGAAGTTGACATTTGACATTTCAGATGAGTCAACTTCATCAGAACATTTCAGAAAGGCAAACATCTAAATATTATAAAGGGAAGATCTTTCAAGAAGTGGCAATCACAGTTTGATTGGCACTCTGTTCCCTTTTTACTTAGCCTGCTTTGGAGATCCATGTTTCTGACACAAACTTCTAATTTGGGCCTCTTCAGAAATATGGAGTGTTTCAGTTCAGGAAGCCTTCCAAAGCAGTGCTAGAGGCCAAACAACACATCCTTCTTATAGCAGTAACTGTTATATTACTGAAAAAGGATACATTTTGGCAAAGTTTCTCATATTGCTTATTTTTTCATCAATACTCAAGTTATGTGCTACCAAATAACTATTAGTAACTGTTGTATACCAGGGTTTAAAAGATCGCAAAGGCATCTTGTCAAGATAGAGAGAGATTGATGTACCCTGTCATAGAGTCATCAAGTCATAGAGATGTACAGCATGGAAACAGACCCTTCGGTCCAACCCAAATGGGTCAGGGATTATGGTGGCAATGGAGTATGATAACAGGCAGCTGAGGGCTGAGGGTAGGGTTGCTCAAGTCGGGTCAGCCAGGGGGTACATTCATGGATCTGGGTGTGCAGCTAGGCATGGTGGGGAGTTGTTCGTGTGCAATAGGGAAAGCAGCAGTCAGATATTGGGATTTGGATATTGGTGAAAGGGATGCCAGATGACAGCAGAGTTCAGTGGGAATGATTGGACAGTAGTCTGTGTGAGTGACTTGGGGGAAAGAGTGTTATAGTTGACCAGGAAGATTACGTTACTGAGTAAGTTGAGGACATTTTTGGAGAATTCCATACTCAAGGTAGCTGGCCATCAGAAATTTTAGCTTCCGGTACAATTACCACAGAGTCAATGTGATTGGACTTCTGAGGAGTCCTGTAAGACGGTATATGAAAAGGAAGGGTTTGGAGGGATATGGGCCGGGTGCTGGCAGGTGGGACTAGATTGGGTTGGGATATCTGATCGGCATGGATGGGTTGGACCGAAGGGTCTGTTTCCATGCTGTACATCTCTATGACTTGATGACTCTATGACAGGGTACATCAATCTCTGGCTATCTAATCAAGACCAGTGCGTCTTTTGTTTTCATATTACAATTAACAACTGTGAATAGACATATATTTTCAGCATTTTAAAAAGTTATTACAAAATGATTTCATGGACGATGAGCACAAACATGCTGAATGGGACTGTTAGATAATCAGAATGATTATCATATTGTTTGAACAGTGGAAAGGCCTGGAAGAAGCTCATTCAAATAAAAATTTGGGAATAAGGCAAATTGGAGGAAGAGAACAAAAGAAGAGCTACAAGGACAATATTTCTGAACTTAAAACAGAATCTACTGGCAAAAGATTTAATAGTCATAGAAGGATAAAAGAAATCAACATCATGTTCTCAGATCCCTGTCAGTTCTGCATTATTATAAATGATATCTATCCCAAATGTCAATCACTTCTCACCTCCCTGGAGACTGACAAATTATTATGTTACTTTCTGAATTTAGTGCTCTGTTGATTTTCTTACCTCTTCTTTGCTTCCTCTTTTCCTCTCTATTTCTGTAGTTTTAACTAAAACTTAAAGGTAGATTTTGGTATAATGTCGGAAATGTTTTTTTTCTGGCGAGTAATGGGGTTAACATCGGAGCATATATGATGTCGTGACAATGATGTAAGAACTATATGACTCGGTCGAGCAATCTGAAGGGAGGTTGAAGCACTGATTGATTGTTTAATTTATTGTCATGTGTACTGAAGTACAGTGAAAAGCTTTGTTTGTGAGCAGATCATAGTGAGCTAGGATATGCACATCAAAAAGACTAAGACAGAGGCATAAAGGGTACATTGCACTAGACAAGATCAACATTAACAAGATCAGCATTATTTAAGGCTAGAGAGTCCATTCATCAGTCTGGGTGGGTGCATGTGTTCTGTACCTTCTGCCTGATGGAAGATGTTGCAGGAGAACACTGCCAGGGTGTGATGGGTCTTTCATGATATTCGCAGCCTTTCTGCGGCAGAGAGCCATGTAAATGGAGTTTTCAAATGGGAGGTTGGCTTCCACGATGGTCTGGGCTGTGGACATCACCTTATGTATTGTCCTACTGTCCTGGGCAGAACAGTTACCATACCAGGCAGTGATGCACCCAGACAGTATACTCTCAATTGCGCAGCTGTAGAAGTTGGTGACAGCTCTTTCAACCTCAGTTCCATTGATGTAGATGTGTTCTTATCCTTTCTTTCTGAAGTCAATGATCATTTCTTTAGGTTTGCCAAGGTTGAAAGAGAGTTTATTCTCATTGCACCACGTCACCCCAGCCCTCTATCTCCCTTTTGTATTTTGACTTGTCGTTGTTAAATATCCATCCTACTACAGTTGGGTTGTCAGCAAACTTGCGGATGGCATTCGTTCGGAACGTGTGCATGTCCAATGTGAATATTGAGCTGTAACTTGAGGCTTTACAGACAAAGACAAAAGCCAGGGGATGCATAAATTTGTTTAATAATGATCTTGGTAAAAACTGTGCTTATGGAGGTCAAAGAACAAAGTAAAATCATGATTGTATCATCACTGGTGTTGTAGACAGCATATTATCAGATCTCTTAAAGAATGAGGAGGATTTAAGACTGGAACAAGCAGTCTAAGTTGTGAATCAGTCAGAATGCAATAAACAGAATTGGATATTCATTTGTGGGGAAGGAGAAGGACCATGAAAGAAACAATAAATGGCCTGAATTTTCCAATTGTCAGATAGTGGTTATTCCAGTATAGATGGGAGTTGTGCATAGAGATCTTGCACAATCTCTCTCGCACAGCAAACTCTGCAGGAATTGTCGGGGAAATAGAAGATGCCACTGTACAATTCCCCCTCGAATTCTTTTGAAACATCCATTTATATCACAGAATTCAGAGTGCGCTGATGGAATGAAGTAAATAATTAGTTGGGAAATGTTGGACTGTTAGAAACATAATCTAACTCCTGAGCAACTATTTAGCTCACCCCATACTTACGTCACACACACCCAAAGCCTACAGACTCTCTCTCCTCACAAGTTCCATCACCCCACATCATGCTTTACCCGACACACTCCTTCCCTCTACCCACTCCTTCCCTCTGCTAGAGACCCAAACTGCCCATGACTCCTCTCTACCCAGGACCTGATACATCCTCTTACCTTGCCTTGTCAGACCCAATATCTTCCAACCTCTCTGACCTACCCTAAAAACCACATTACTTAACTGACCCCCTTGCTACCTTCCATCCTACTCACTTCACATTGGTCATGATTGCAGAGAATGTAATTTAAACTGAACACATACAAGGGCATAAAGGCCTTAGGATATTCCTAAGGAAGTCCAAGAGCTTCCTAAATTCTTCCTCATCTTGACATGGGAGTTGGGGGGAGGAGGAAGGTGCTAAACTGATATCTGTCCATGCTGTGTTTCCACTCCCCTACACAGCTAGAAATTAGATTTTGGGTTCAAATAATGCAGAATTTCGGCAGAGTTGGGATCCATGCCAATCAAATGTAAATTAAATTTACATGAGCTCCAGTCCCAAGTTTTAGAAGGCCAAAGTTTTACCAGTGACCTCCTAACCACTAACATATTAAATAACAGCAATTCATTCAGATTATGTAAGTTGTACTCACCCTAGAAATACGTCGAGTGTCAGGCAGATGATCTTCTTGTGCCACTCAAGTTTTAGCAGGACTTTGATTGGAAAGTTTAGGCCTATGCTTTTGATTTCTGACATGTCACATGGAAATATTAATATATGTGACATGATCGCGGTCTACTTAAAAGCAAGTTGCTGTCAATTGGAAGGAAATTCTGGGAGGTATTTTTGATTTTATCAGGAGGTGTTAAGCATTAGTGTCTGAATGAAGCACAGAAAGAAAATCTGTACAAAAGATTGTACATCTTAAATTAATGTTAATGAACGTAAAGGCAAGTGAGTTTTGTTGCTGCCAAGCAATCCTCCCCCCTAGGCTTTCTTTCCTGCACTCTGTATCATTGATGCTTAATATCCATATAGTAATAATGAAAACTCTTCTCCCGTGTGTCCAGTATCAGTTCTATCCTGCAGATATTTCATTGTATTTGCTCATGACGACATAAAAGTGATTTGGATAATGTTAGCCTTGACTGATAACTGAACTCAGTCACATTCTCAGAAAACTAAAGTTTTAGAAAATTTAGCAAGAAATAAAATGAATTCCTTGCCTGCATCTTAGTTTTCATAAAAAATGCATTCCATTTAAATTAGAATGAACTTCCCGGACTGTCAATTCCCATAATTTCTCTCCATTACTGAATGCTTGTTTGGTGGACTGAAATGGATTAAATGTGCTTGATCTTGCTTACATTCTTCTCGGTATAAAAGAGGATGTTTGCACCAAACTAATAATCTCTTGCAACATTACTGAGTCACAGTTGAAGGTCAGGAATGTAATGGGGGTTTTTCTCACACTTCAAACTGAATGAAATAAACAAATTCAACATTGATCATTGCAGATTTAGTCAAATGTATGTTCTCAAAAAGAGTATATTTTACTAAACCTATTTGTTCGCTGTAACAATAAAAACAAGGCACTAATTTCTTATTCACTGAATGTACATCTTAAACTTTTGCTTTATAGTTTGCAACTTCCTCTGATAATATGCAATCCAAGTTTTCATGATAAGGAAATAGAATAATCATATTTCTCAAATCTGTTAATATAACTTAATGTGTACATTTGTACTAATGCAATTTATCTTTACCATTGAATAATTATTAAACATGTGGATTTTTTTGACAGGTAGCAACAAAATTGGAGCTGTGGCATTAACTATATAATATTTGTCATATGTTAAACAGTATAATGTTTGGAAGTATTGATCATTATACAGCCAATTTAATGCAAATATAGAGATTGACCACCTTGTTCCTTCAGACAGCATTCATTCATCCTCGACAATTAGTGATTGTTTCATTTTAGATCTATGTTAAAAAGAACTAAATTACTTTCAGTGGTTTAATTATGCTAGAAAGTTAGATTACTTATTGAGGCAACAAATGAGATTGATGCATGCAACTTGAAATTTTCAGCAGATGTAACAATGGTCCTCAGTTGCTCTGTAATGGTGTTTTCTGAAATGTAGATGGGGCTAGGTACTGACCTGTTTTTACCTTCCTGGTGTCTCTTCCCCACACACTCTCAGTTTTGTACCACAAGTCAGTTTTAGGATTGTGCAGTTTATGTAACTGATGACCTACACTATTGGTCCCTGGGATCCTGCTAATCACAATGTTGGAACCCAGAGCAAGAAGCAAAGGTCAGTACCAAAAGTAAACAAGCTGCGTATTACTAAAATTGATCTCAGCTGCAAAAAGGTCTACATAACGGATGGTACTAAGATGAAAATGTTTAAACAGCTAGGCTTGCTTATACTCTCTTGCATTGGAACAAAACTCTTGCAGGTCAGCTGTGGGACACTGCCAATATAAAATTGAAGAAATTATTTAAAGTACTTACCATTTTTGACATTGGACGTTCTCTTGAGAGAATGAGACACTCAGTTCTAATTATAAATCTCAAATCTGTTGGTGCCTTTGCAATGTATCTTGCTGTGGAAAGAGAATGCATTCATGTACTATTTTTGAGGACGTTTGAAATTGTGCATTGATCCAGCAACTTACTGGAAAGTGATGACTGTGAGCTGAACTGCATTCATCAATAGTGCAGGCAAATGCATTGATCATGGTTTAGAGGTTTAAGAATATGAGATTTGTCATGATTTATATGTAAACAATGATGCACCCTGGAGTTTATTTCAAGCTTGCAAAAAAAATTCAAAAGTAACAGGTGCCATAAGCAATATACTTTTGTCAAGGTCTTTGGAACAATAGGTAAATGCAAGTAGCATGTTGTCAATGGTATGATAATCTTTTGCTAAAGGAGGCATAGCGGTCATTCTAAGTTCATCCTTATTTAAATAGAAACAGTGAGCTTCAGCTATCCAGCAAACAGATCTGAGTTCAACTGCTGTCCCAGTCGAAGCAAAGACTAAGGTGTGGGGGGCATGATGAACTGACCTTGATACTAATCTGGAGGCAGGAGGAACAAACCATTATAGCTCTTTGATCTATATTGAATACATATATATTAAATGCCTGTATCTTCAACAATCCTTTAAGGACCCGTAGTTAGACTATTGTGAACTTAAAAAAAAACTATTTAACCCAGGCTTAAAGCATTTCTTTAAAATAGCCCATTTCAATATTGACCATCTCCCTGTATTGCTTGCTATTGTGAAAGTGCTTCAGGACCTTCTAGCAAACTTAAGATACCACAGGGTTGTATATCACTGAGTGTAATTATTAGTGTAGAATGAGTGAGGAGATAAGACCACAGACAACGAACACAAGAAGAAGATAGATTAGTCTTTATCTAATTTAACTATAAGATCAAATCCTAGTATACCTGTGGTAACCATGTATCACAGCATTTGGTATCAATGTTTAATAAAAATGCTACTTTGAATTCCAAGTCTATACACACTTCATGACTTTGCCTTCTTCTCTAGCTGTCTGTAAAGAATCCAACACACGGTACAGCATCATACTAAAAGGTGGTCGCACTGACTGGACACCTTGCTCAGGGAATCATAACAGCTGTGAAGACAATTTCAAAAAATTATCAAAATTACGTTGATGCCAGCTAGCAGCTAAAAAATCCAGAGAACTAAACTGCTGTGAAGGAAACATGTCAGAATACAAATTAATCCAAAGTAGAAAGAAACCACATGGACATTGCGAGTCTCAAAAACACCCTTTACTGACAGTAAAAGGGGAAACAAACTTCTAACAAAGCATCTTGTTGAATGGAGCCATTTTGAGAAAGTTTACTCCCAGATCTTTGGAAATCCTGCAACAATCTTAGAAATGGCATGTCTTCATTCATCTCTATGCAGATGTCATAAAGGAATAAAGCAAACATGAAATTTACAGTAAAAATAGCATTTAGAATAGCAGAAAGTTCAACCGCTTACAGTTTTAACACTACAGCAATACTGATTCAACAACAACTTTAATCAATGAAGAATACCATAAAACAGTGCAGAATAAGAAGAACAAACATTAACAATACTTTTCCAAGCTAAGTAAATAATCAACAACTTCAAGTTCCTGTCAACAATCAAACAATGCTACCAAATTGATTGATTTATCAAATGGATCAGAACATTTTACCAGTGACTTGGCAGATGTGGAAAAGGTTATTCCTAAGTTTCACTGACAGTGTCTGATGCTAATAATGGAACAGAAGGTGAACTAGCTTGAGTCTCTATGCACACCTGCAGTTATATTGCCACATGTTTCTTCAGCTAAATTGATTCAGTGACTGATCCATCAGAAGCCAACAGAGAAAACATAGATCACCTGACTTACCCTATGTATTTCCATATTTGATTACAGACATTCCTGTTCGGCCTATTGACACAAATCAAGCGTGTCAAGTTTTAGATTGGGGTAGGAGTGATAAGGACAAAATGATAGTAACATTTTCTAAAAAGAAGTAATCTTTCTAACTAATTTGAGAATGACTCTAACTGTTAATTAATGTTAATGATGTGGGCCCTGGAGCAACATTGTGATAATGTCATGAATATCCACATTGCTGAACATTAATAGTACAGCATGAGTGGAGTTAGAACACTCAAGAAGGAAAGAGTCTTAAAAGCATGTGAACATGAATGCATAAAGAACAGATATTCATCCTACCTAATGTAACTACCTAATGATTCCTGTGCACAGTAGTATTTAATATTAATGCACCATAAACAATGTTACTGTGAAGTCAGAGCTCAGACATATATCTTGATTTTGTCCTCTCCTGTTTTATACTCTAACTCAGAATATGACATCAAACTAGATGATTAAAGACATGGCTATTCTTATAGTGGTGGAGATTGTGTTGACTGCCTCTGCCATCATTCTCCAAAACAACCAATTAATGGTGCTTCTTGCATTAAAGGTCGAATTGACAGTGATGCAATTTTCAGCCTAGTATCAATCGGCAGCCGCCTGACGGATGCATCATTATCTTGCAGCTCTGCAGCTGTTAAGTGAACAAACTAATTATATTACTAGAGTTACCATAGTTCGTGTAGTCAGAGGGTAGTATGCATAACAACAACAGTATGAGTGATTGCAATGTCAGTTCTGGAGTTAAGCGGAATGAGTCGAGGATTTTTCTGTCTAACATTTCCAGAGTAACCATTCAAGTGAGTATACCAGAAATTTCCATATAAGTCTCAATACATCAGGTATTCTGTGGAGTCCCAAATCACCCATCTCCAGTTGTACATTCAGTCTCTGACAATCTGGAGAACATGATTTGGAGGTGCCAGTGTTGAACTGGGGTGGACAAAGTTAAAAATCACACAACACACATTATAGTCCAACAGGTTGATTTGGAAGTATGAGCTTTCGAGGCACTGCCTCTTCATCAGGAGTTGCAGCGGCTCAAAAGCTAGTACTTCCAAATAAATCTGTTGGACTATAATCTGGTTTTGTGTGATTTTTAAATCTGGAGAACAGAGATTAGACCATTTTGATTAACTGTCTTTAACTAAAAGCCATGCAGTATATGTTACCACTTACAACTGTGAAATGCACAATCACATACAAGTACATTGTACATTTGTGAAACTGTTGGCACTAATGGCAGTTCCAAACACAGTACTCCTTTAACAAAATGGAAAGAATTTAAGCATATGGATCATAAAAAAAGTGATCTTGCTTTACTGCTATAGTACTGATATGAGATAAACAATGCTTTGAGCATCGCCATGTGTAGTACCCGAAATGTTTCAGGTTAATTCAAGTGCCCTGATGGAAATGACAGCAGATGCTTTATCTCTAACAGATGAAGCATTTTATCTGACTGTTGAATATTTCAAGTGTTTTAATCTCTTAACATGAACCAATAATTACTTCTTCACTCAAATCTCATTGAAGTCCAAAAGGAATGTTACAGTAATATCCATGGCATCGAAATGATATTTTTACTTTCTTTGGGAATGATTTGGAAAGCTAACAACCACTCTGAGTATTTACTGGAATGGTGAAACAAATCTGGATACATTCCAACTGTGCCAGTATGTAATTTTCTGAACACCTACTTTAAATGCTTGAACTACTCAGTAGCCTATTGAACATATTAACAATTTGTTCTCAGGGTGCAGGCATTGCTGGTTAGACCAATGTCCTAACTGCCATTGAGAAGGTGGTGTTGAGCTGCCTTCTTGACTCTCTGCAGTCCATGGAGGTTGGGTGAGGGTGATGGGTGCTATCAGGAATGGAGTTCCAAAATGTTTTTTTTTATTTCAGCAATACTGAAGGAACAATGAAGTGGATGGAATTTTCCGTTCTGTGGAGTGGTATGGGAATGGCAGGAAAGGTGAGAAATTATGGCAAGAATGAAAAAAATCAGAATCTCACTATTGGGAAAAAATGTTTTGCCCTTTAAGCTTTAAATAGCAACTTCAGAATCTTGTTATTGCAACCACTACCTTATTTCAATGTATCAGCGTCTTATTATTAGTCCAAATCCCCTCATTACTATGGCACTTCCAATTTCCATTCCTTCTCTGAAAAACTAAATAACCCACATTCCTGCCATGAAAATCAGAACAGGTGGCTGCAGTTTGCCAATTACTTGAATGGGCCTTCATCCAAGTCTGTCTTCACTACAATGTCCCTGCATGCTCCATGGGCACTGTATTCCTTCACTCTTCATCATTGCAAGTTAGCACCAGAAAACCATCAGTTTTACCACATCATCAAACCTACTCTCAGATCTTTTCAGGATTTCACTTCAAAGCTTTTCAGGATTTCACTTCAAAGCTCAGGATGTCTACAACTTGTATGCTTCTCACTTTGTACACATGCATTAACGTTTCTCATCCATCCATAGAGGCTGCAAGACTCTTGGCTTCACTTCTCAGCACACACCCACTTTCTACTCACATGGATGCTGCCAGTCTCTGTGGTCTGTTTTAGTGCAAAAGCTGTTTTGTGCTCACTTGTAGGTTTCCAACACCTGCAGCTTGCATTGGTTTTAGCACAGAGGGACACGCTGATATCATTAGGAGTATGGTTTAGCTCTGACCAGTCGATTGTGTGGATATGTTGCTGTATGGCATCTTGCAATGTCAATGTTGCATCTGCAGGAGGCCCAGCAGTTTAAGCTGCAACACTCAGCATGTGCTTCTAGGTAAGTGACCATATCTGAACATCAAAATAGAGCAGTCAATAGAGCAGGGGGCCTATAGTCAGTCAGGGTGTACCCTCACGGTCAGTCAAGAAATTCATCTGATTACTCTGCAGGTGGTTGGCTGCAGTAAGATTGCCACAGTCTGGGCTTCATCTCCTTACAGTCTGGCAATTAGGTCACAGGCAGCCCAGTGCACCCAGCCAGGGGATTACAGCTATGTCAGTTGAGGGACTGTGACATCAGTCATGTTCAGTCAGTTTGATGTTCTGTTGGGTAGGGCCACAGTCAGTCCTATAGGTTTGCTCAATACAGCACTTCCTGGATCAAGTCCATGGAGTCCTGGGGAAAGTGGGCCTGACCAGATAGTCATGGAGGGAACGGTCTTTGCAGAAACGGGAAAGAGATGGGAGGGAAATATATCTCTGGTGGAGGTGGCAGAAATGTCAGCGGATGATGTGGTTTTTGCGGAGATTGGTAGGGTGGAAGGTGAGGACCAGGAGGTTCTGTCTTGTTGCGGTTGAGGGGTGCGGTTTGAGGGCGGAGGTGTGGGTCATGGATGAGATGCGTTGGAGGGCATCTTCAACCATGTGGGAAGGGAAATTACGGTCTTTAAAGAAGGAGGTCACCTGGTGTGTTCTGTGGTGGAACTGGTCCTCCTGGGAGCAGATAAGGCAGAGGCGGATGAATTGGGAATATAGGATAGCATTTTTGCAGTCCTCACTTTCGCCACAGTCCTGTTCTGAGCCAAGAGAACCATTAGCAAGAACCTCAGCAACTGGATGCACTTTAAAATTGTGTTTCCCCTAGTAATGAACTGAAACTCCTGAGATCCCAGAGTTTCCAACTTAGCTAGGAGGGAGGGGAAGACAGGTGATGACAGTGCAGGGACCCCAAGTGTAGGAAGCCTGAAGAAGGTGTCTGTGATTAAAACTGCTGTGTAGTTTTGAATAGTGTTTTAACCTCTGTTTAATTTGATAGTGTATTTAATTTCTGTCTTCTATATAATTGTAGGCAGAAGTGGGTACTGCAGATGCGGGAGATTAGAGTCAAGATTAGAGTGATGCTGGAAAAGCACAGCAGGTCAGGCAGCATCCGAGGAGCAGGAAAATCAACGTTTTGGGCAAATGCCCTTCATCAGGAATGATTCCAGATGAAGGGCATTTGCCCGGAACGTCAATTTTCCTGCTCCTCGGATGCTGCCTGACCTTCTGTATAATTGTGTTAATTTCACTGTTTTTATTGCATTTGCCTTTTATTTCTTGTATTATACTTACCTTTTTTTGTATTGAAATAAATGCAGAGATTCTTTTGCCCTGAAACACCTGCCTACTGCTTTCTTCATTACACATTCCCGAAATAAGTCCAGTGTCAGAATCAGGGATCTGGGGGTGATTAGAACTACTTAAAATCAGCAAATTACTGATCGCAAACCAGAAATCCTGCAAGGCTGAGCATCTTTGCCTGAGTTGATGGGTGCAGCTTTGAGTGCATATCTTGCAGACACACTGAGTTTGTTGGACTTGAGTCTCCATGGCAGTCACCAAACTGTCTATAGATACAGGGTTGAAAGTGTGGTGCTTCAAAAGCACAGCAGGTAGGCAGCGTCCAAGGGGTAGGAGAATCGACATTTTGGGCATCAGCCCTTCATCAGGAATGAGGCTTCTGGCCCGTGGGAGCTTAGAGATAAATTGAAGAGGGTGGGATTGGGGGGAAAGGTACCTGAAAAAACGATAGGTAGATGAAGGTGAGGGCAAAGGTGATAGGTCGGAGAGGAGGGTGGGAAAGATGATGAAAAGGTCAGGAGGGCGGTCCTCACCCTCCACCCCAACCAAACTCCACATTCATCGCACCATCCTCTGCCACTTCCGCTGATAGCGTTGGGGAGAAAAAATATATCTGGTGGCGGAAGTGGCGGAAGATGACACGGTGTATGCAGAGGTTGGTGGGGTGGAAGGTAAGGATCATGGGGTGACCTCCCCACCCCTAGCAATGTTCAGGAGAGACCATTCCCTCTGCGAATCCCTCGTCAGATCCACGCCTCCCACCAGCCTACACCACACTCCTGGCACCTTCCCAATCACCCCAGGAAGTGCAAAACTTGCGCCCACACCTCCCCCCTTACCTCCCAACAAGGCTCCAAAGGATCCCTCCATTACTGACAGAAATTTACCTGTAACTCCACCAATGCCATCTACTGTATCCGTTGCACCCGATGTGGTCTTCTCTGCACTGGGGAGACAGGACGCCTACTTGAAGATCATTTCAAAGAACATCTACAGGACAACCGCACCAACCTACCCCACTTTCCCGTGGCTGAACACCTCAACTCCCCCTCCCACTCCACCAAGGACATGCAAGTCCTGGGGCTCCTCCATCGCCAAACTGTTACCACCCGATGCCTAGAGGAAGAATGCCTCATAGTCCACCTTGGAATCCTGCATCTACACCGAATCAATTTTGATTTCGCCAGTTTCCTCATTCCCCGTCCCCTCACCTTATCCCAGTCCTAAGCCTCCAACTCGGCACTGCCCTCCTGATCTGTCCATCACCTTTCCCATCTATCCACCCCACCCTCCTCTCCAACCTATCACCTTCTCCTTCATCTTCATCTACCTATTGCATTCTCAGCTACCTTCTCCCCAACCCCACCCCCCTCCCATTTATCTCTCAGACCCTTGGCCCCACAAGCCTCATTCCTGCTGAAGGACTGATGCCCGAAACTCCTGCTCCTCGGATGCTGCCTGACCTGCTGTGCTTTTCCAGCACCACACTCTCAACTCTGATCTCCAACATCTGCAGTCCTTACTTTCTCCCTGTCTATAGATACTGCCAGACACACACAGGGTCATAGAGTAATGCAGCACAGAAGCAGACCTTTCAGTCCAACTCTTCCACAGCAACCAGATATCCTAAACTAAACTAGTCCCATTTGCCAGCATTTGGCCCATATCTCTCTGAATCCTTCTTACTCTTGTACCCATGCTGATGCCTTTTATATAATTGTACCCGCCTCTACCATTTCCTCTGGCAGCTTGTTCCATACACATGCCACCCTTTATGTAGAAAAGTTCTACCTCAGGTCCCTTTTAAATCTTTCCCCTTTTACCTTAAACCTATGCTGTCTAGTTTAGGACTTCCTCATCCTAGGAAAAAAATCTTGGCTATTCACCTTATCTATGGCCTTCATGATTTTATAAATCTCTATAAAGTCAGCTCTCAATCTCGACTGCTCCAGGGAATGAAGCCCCAGTCTATCTAGCCTCTCTCCATAACTCAAGCCATCCAGTCTTGACAACATAATTCAAAAACTTTTCTGCACCCTTTCAAATTTAACAGCTTCCTTCTTATAGCAAGGTGACCAGTATTATACAAGTGGCCTCATTAATGTCTTGTAAAGCCCCAACATCTGTACTGCATGCACTGACCAATGAAGGCCATCTGAAACAAAAACAGATGGGAAAATCTCAACAGGTCTGGCAGCAGCTCTAGAGAGAGAAACAGTTAATGTTTCAAGTCCGGTGACACTTCATCAGAACTATATTTGTTGCATATTGCGCTTTGCACAGTAAACAAGTACACATCTTTGTTTAAATGATTACTTTACTTGAATTTAGTTTTCTAAATCTGTTGCCAGAAGTTTTGAATCATGACATTGTAGTTTATGATCACAAGCGGCGCTGCTGTTACTCGCTCATGTACACATTGCGTAGAAATCAGTTTGGCCTCATAGAAGAGAATCTTTTTGACAATGCATGTCATGTATAAGGCAGATGAAGATCTATGCCTAAACGTGCAACATGTATTCCCAGCAAATGAATCTTGAGTGCTGATGCACTTGGATGGCAGATGGCTCAGTGGTTAGCACAGTTGCCTCACAGCATCAGGGACCCGGGTTCTATTCCAGCCTCAGATGACTGTCTGTGTGGAGTTTGCATATTCTCCCAGTGTCTGCATGGATTTCCTTTAGGTGCTCCAGTTTCTTCCCACAGTCCAAAAATGTGCAGTGAGGTGAATTGACCATGCTAAATTGCCCATAGTATCCAGGGATGTGCAGGTTAGGTGTATTGGTCAGGGTAATAGGGTAGGGGAATAGTCTGGGTGGGATATTCTTCGGAGGGTTGGTGTGGGCTTATTGGGCTGAAGGGCCTGTTTCCACACCGTAGGAATTCTATGATTTATAAAATTGACCCTGATGATTTGGTGTCAAGCATAACAACATTTCTGAGACCGTCTGGATCAGGTGCCATTCCTTTCACAATAAACAATTTGCTCACTCCCACCATTGACACTTGCACATGAGAAATGGCCATTTCAGTGAGATCACAATTGTTGGGGACATCCATTAATCACATAGAATGCTGCCATCTGACAAATATGAAATGTTGAGGCAATCATCAGGATAAACCCTGTGAATATTCAAACATGTGAATTGCTGAGGGAATAATTGTAGCTCTATATTTTCTTTCATGATCCCAAAGGCATCCTACAGAACTTTGCAATCAATGAATTATCTTTGAAGTGCTGTCACCACTGCCATATAAGTGAACACAGAAGCCATTTTAGCACACAAGTTCTCACAAACAGCAATTTGACAAGTGACCAGTTAATTTTTTTCAGCAATGCTGATCTGGTAATAAATGTGAACTGAGGCACCAGATCAACTCCCTTGCTCCTCTTCGAATAGAGTAGTGAGATGCTTTGTGTGAGGACAGACAGGCAATGCCTCCCATAATGCAGCACTCCTTCAGTATCACACTGAAGTGTCAGCCAAGATTACACGCCTAAATCTCTGAGCTGGGACTTGAATCAATGATTAATTTAATCAGGCAAAAGTTTGTGACTCACATGTCAGTTTCATTATTTATAAATGATGGAAAGAAATTTGGTGAAACAGAAATCAGTTCCTCTGTTAAATACTTTCTGAAGAAAATTAGAGATATCCCTCTAATTTTAATGCCAAGCATTTTCAAATCTCAATATATTTCTGAATGAAGACACTGTATTCTTGCTTATGATCAACTTTTCCAGTTTCAGAAATGAAGTATGCAAACTTCCCACTCTGATTCCACTATCTGGGTCACCCTGATTTGGACAGCCCAGGAGAGGGACTGAGTTGGCCACAAGGGTTTGGAGGTTGTGGTAGGAGCCAGGTAAGGTAGCTTTGTCTCTCTCAGTGTTTAGACATTCGGAATAGTTTACCCAGTACTCAACAGCAAAGAGGTGGATCACAATAGCAAAGTATGACAAGTTGGAAAGAGGCAATATCATGTTGTACTATAAGTACTTGAAAACATTTCCTGGTTGAATGTATCTACCAGAATTAGTCATGGAATTAGTGCAAGAAGCCTGGAGAACCACAGGGAATAGTGTGACATTGTGCTACAAGCTAAGGAAAGGAAGCTCAACCTCAAGTTAATGATCAGTGATCTGAGCAAGGGGAGACACAATAGCGTTCATCTTTGATTTTTCTTTTCAATTTATCTACTAGTTGTAGGCTTCAATGGATTGAAATGCTTGAGGTGTCACAAAGATAGGCAGTACCCGTAATGGCAGGCTATGATACAGGTTAAGAATAACCTCAGGAGGACGAAAGCAGAAGCAGCAATAGGCAAAGAAATAAACAACATTCTTTTGAATTTAGATTTTCCTTTCTTGCTTCACTTATAGGCTTATCAACAGTGACAGTGCAAAGTCATAGTATAATTCAAGTTTAGCCACTTGGAGATATTGATGGATATACCAGCGACACATTACAATTGCATTGTCTCATTGAGATCTCAAGAAAAAAAAAATCTTGAAAATTTTAGAAGTTTACTGATAAGGCAAAGTTTTGGCTCTATTGCATCATCTGCTTTGTTTAATTGCCTATCAGAGATTATTGTGTCTTTCTTGTTGCAGCTACTGAACATTTTGTAACCAATCTACTTTTGATTCATTGTGTGGTTGCAATGTCAAATGGCATACTTCAATGATTTCCAGGTGTCTCTTGTGTAATAATAGACAATGTATGGGTAGCATTGGTGACTCAATTGGTAGCATTGTTTGCCTCTGACTCAAGGTTCTGGGTTCAATTTCCACTCTTGAATTTAAAGTCATGGCCTACAGTGCTAAAGGAATGATGCATTGTCCTTCAAATAATTGAATTCCTGTCTGCCCTCACAGGTGAGTGAACAAAAAACCATATACTGTACATAGAACAACAAACCATATACTGTACATAGAACAACAAATGGAACACAACCAGAAACACTTTCTGCCTTCATCACTTCACTTGTAGAATCAGTAATGAAAATGCGTCTTAATGGATATTGGGAAAATGGGCAATATGGGACTGGATGCCCATAGTATTTAGTGGAATTAAGTTTAACATTCTGATTGTTTTAAGTAAAACCAGATAGAGCAAGCTATCAGTAATAAAGCACCTATTGATACATAATCAAATTGAAACTGGCAACAAGGAACCAGTAACTGGATTAGAATAAATCAAATGAGTCCCTGTGAAGTTTTTTACCTAACCTCAATGAAGGGAGGGCTGCATTTCAGACATGCTTGAGGAGATGGCCTATTCCTGCCTGAAGCAGCTGAAGATGGTTGGGTCTCAGACAGGACCCTGAGGAATTCCTGCAGAAATGTCCTGGAGCTGAGATGTTTGACCCTCCACAACTACAACCATCTTCCTCGTTGTTAGGTATGAGTCAAATAAGCAGAGAATGTTCCATTTGATTCCCATTCTCTAGTTTTGCATGAGCTCCTTAATGTCACACTTGGTTAAGTATGGCCAGACAAGGGAAGTCACTTACACCTCACCTCTGGAGTTCAGCGCATTTGCCCATGGTTGAACCAAACTGCAAGTCTGCATCTCACTGCGTTGGGACGCCAACAGGAGATGGTTGTTAGTCAGACCATCCTCTCCTGCACAATACCGATAATATTGGTGGGCCCCTCCACCATTTCATCTCATTCACCGACCATCCCTGACAATTCTGTCTGCTGTTCGAGCCTCTGTCTGTGCATTTTCACAAAGTTATTAATGGCTGAAACCAGGGATTGTCCACTGCCTACAATAAGGTTACGGTTAGGTATC
The DNA here is from genome assembly GCF_037043375.1 of Chiloscyllium plagiosum. Taxonomy (NCBI): domain Eukaryota; kingdom Metazoa; phylum Chordata; class Chondrichthyes; order Orectolobiformes; family Hemiscylliidae; genus Chiloscyllium; species Chiloscyllium plagiosum. The sequence continues at coordinate 47,132,054 of NW_028270151.1, read as the reverse complement.
TGGTCTTTAGCAGTGCTCTGAGTGTTAGAAGCTCAGGGCATTTTTTTCTCGACCAGCTGTGGACATGTATCTGTGATGTGCCCACAGATTGCGCTGAGAAGTCTAATCAATGTACAGCTTGAAAAGAAGTAAAAGTCTCTGAGCTGTGAGGGTACAGGTGCAAGCTTTGCCAGAATGTCCTCTGAAGGTAAAGACGGAGGGGGTGTTGAGTGTCTCCTGGCCCCTTTTTTCCTGACATTTGTCAGGCGCCACTATTACCTTCAAAGGCAGGAATTAGTTGAGGGATAACTGCTTGGAAGGGTTAAGTATGAGTTAGCTTTGGTGATAATGAGAGAGCAGTGCAGCACAGCACAATGAATCTGGTTGCCTATTGAAGTCTCCCCATTCCCACATGTGATATTCTTTAGCCAGCACAAGAATTTTCTCCTCATATGGAATGGGGAGCTTTATGTCTGACATTACCCCAATTGTGTGCCAAATGTTGGGATTGAGAATGATGGAACTGTATGGAAAAGCCTCTCGTGGTGAAACAGGACAGATTGTGAAATGTTATGAGTATGCACAAGGATGCAGAATAGATTAGTAACTGGAAAGCTAAGGTGGATGAGAGCTGTTGAATGAAATGGTGCATGCAATATCATTGAATCCCAACAGTATGGAATCAAGCCATTTGGCCCATCGAGTCCACAACACCTCTCCGAAGAGCATTCCACCCTGACCCAGCCCATTATTCTATTCCTATGACTGTACATTTCCCATGGCCAATCCATCTGACCTGCACATCTTTGGACTGTGGGAGGAAATCGGATCACCTGGAAGAAATCCACGCAGAAATAGGGAGAATGTTCAAACCCCACCTAGACAATAGCCTGAGGCTAGAATCAAACCAGCAGGACTAACCGCTGAGCCACTGTGTCACCAACTCTTACAATATTTACGAGTTGGAGTTCATGCGCTTTGATGAGTGGCAAGTGCATTAGCAGCTTTAGAGTAAGTGGTGACTTTGTGAGAAGGAGATAGCAGAGAAACGATGATGCACTTAATCATGTGGAATCGAGAAGACTATGCAATGCATTTCTTCTTACAATTCAGTACTGGCACAGGCTGTTGCCAAAGCACACGCAGGCTGAGTCTGGTGGCTTGGCCTTCTTTGTGATCAATAAGATAAAGCACTGCCCTCCTCACCACCACCAATCCATCAGCATTGCATGGGGGAGGAACTTGCATCTCTTGCCCATGTCTTCAGTGAAAATGGTTGAGCATCACAGTCTGAGAGCCAGTTCCTGGCTTGTAGTGTCTGAAATGGTGTGTAGTTGGGCTTTAAACATGGGGATAGTGGCATGAACACCAGAAGTTCTCATCAGTGATAAGTACTTCCACTTCTCCTGATTCCATATGAAGTGCACTGCAAAGCCCAGATTCATAGTTAATGAAGTGAAGAACAGAAAATTGCATCAGAAACGAAATCACTTCAAGCCGTAGCAGACTGGTCATCATGAATCTCACTTTGACAAAACCCTTTAACTTAAAATGGGAAAATTCACCCCATAGTTTGTCAATTTTAATCTTCCCTTAAAATTGAAATTGAACAGGAATGATTTCATGGAACCAGAATGATCTCACAGAACAGGAATGAGCCTACAGACACACACAAGAGTGAGGCTTTGTGTTCATTATTGCGCTATTTAACATTCTGAAAATTGATCGTAATTTAACAGGTGCAGGATGTGTACTAACACCAAGCAGAAATATTGGCAAGCTGCCATATTCTAAATGTCGGCCCTTTGCTTCTGTGACTGATCATTCAAGTAGAATTATGACTCCTATTAATATAATGCGAATCTAGATACATAAAGGCAGCTGCTCAGCAAAATTTATACTGTCACTACAGTTGCTCTTCACCTGTCATTGCTCAATGCTTGGAAGCAAACTATAATAGGGCTCAACAAGACAGAACATTTGTAGAATGAGTGTCTACTCTTCTAAAGAGTGACTGATGATGATCTATTTAACCCTGGAGAAGCAACACAGCTGTATCTGATTTCCAGTCACCCTCACATATTCCCACAAGGGCTCTGGTCAGGAACCATGATTGAGTATTTTCTCTTCCTTAGCCTGAGGACACTGAGCCCAACTACATAATCTCCAATGTTATCCAACTAGCTTAATATAAGGCTGGGTTTTGTACCCAGCGTCCTTATGGATGACATGAGTCATTGCCTCATTATTTGTGGGATTCACTGAGATATATGGGTGAATGAGGAAGGGGAATAGATTTCAATCATTCATGCATGCCAACTGAGTTTTAACCATTGTTCAGTTTTTTAAAAAGTGAGTTTCTTTTTCATTGGTGCTAACCAAGGAAGTTGCTTTGCCAAACGTAACTTCATTCTGCACCTGGCTTCAATGCTAATCGAGGGCTATAACCAGGAATCTTGTTTTTCAGTGCAGGAACAGGTGGGTCAGCAAGACGGCTCCATCATGGAGACGGGAGCAGATCAAATTAACGTCACCTCCTTGGCAATAATTATTGCCCTGGCCAACAATTATGATCTCAGCGTCAACTTCAGTCCTGACTGCTTCCATTGCTTTTCCTAGTATTGACTGAAAAGTGGTTGCTTTAATTTATTAATTTTATCCATAGCATTTGGGATGTTTATGTTTTGCTAGAGAACATTTTCCTTGTCAGAAGCAAGTGGAAAATACATTATTCCACCAGGAAATTTTGCAAACATTATGTTTTATAAACTATCTTCTGCAAGGGGATCGTCAATAGTGACACAAGCGTTTGGTCATTTTGTTGGCTGGACTCCAGAAGCTTTAAATGATGAGAAGTTAAACTAAAAAGTAATCAGATTTATGTTTTGTTCATGTGAAAATAAATGCATCATCAATTTCAAAAATCGTGTACAAGTGAAATAACTCACTAAAATAGAAATGTTTCAACCAAAAGTACACAAATATATGGGAGGAAATCCAACTTTTGCATGATGTACACTCCACAGACATTGAACTTAACTGTACACATATGTTGAGGATACTATATTAACTGAGTTAAAGTATTAAAACAGCTAATCTCATTAGGCTACTTACATATTCACACAAGAAGTGATAAAATTTAACTTTTCTTCATGCTAACCCTTTAAAATTATAATGTTTCATTAAGAAATTAATGTTGTTAAAGTCCAGCATGTGGTGCAACTTATCTGCCTAAACCATCTTTTGTCTCGACATAGGATAGATTAAAGATAATAACTCCTATTTGGGTGTTGATACAATGATTGACACTTATTTCTTCAAATCTTAATATGATTTTTCATTATAAACATATCGTTGCTTTTTGGATTTGCATAATCTCTAAGGTTTTGGAACAGATGGTTGTTTATTTACATTATGCAATAGAATTATCGGATTTTTACGATATTTATGGCATTAAACCTGTTTTATATACATATTATGTGACAAGACATTGCTTTAATGAAGATTAAACAGTCTGTATCGCTAATGTACCAAAATATCTGCATATATTAAAGAGACCATCAGCAGCTTTGTGTGTAATATTAAAAATCCTCATCGTCAAATTTGCAGTACTTTATCTTTGGCAGCATTTTTTTAAAAAAAGGCTCTCTTGTTTTAAAATTTTGCTTATAACATACCTCAAATATAAACAAATTTATTTTACATTGAGTATTATTGTCAGAGTTTAACAGTTAGAGTTCAAGTATTCTATTAAGTCTGTTAATTATTGCTATGATTCAGTTATGCTACAGAAACTTAGATTACCAGAAAATTTGTGGCATACAAGAGGTCATTTTACCCATTATGACCATACCAGGCAAAAAGGAATGACTTAGTCAAATCCCACTTCCCAACCCTCAGCCTGAATTTTCACAACTTTAGAAGACAACAGATCTTAGCCAAAATAGCCCCAGAGCCTCAATTCCAGAAGTTCTGCCACCAAACACAGTGATGGAGGCTGGGTGGGGGGGGGGGGGGGGGGGGGGTGGTGGAGATTGGTGGTTTCAGTAATTGGATCAGGAGGCTTTTCACAAAGTTACAATTCACAGAGGCAGCAACACATTACTTTCAAACAAGAGAAAGTTTGGTCATTGAAGTTTCAGAAACATGACATTAAACATTTAAGAAAAAGATACAAAATTACTGGAGTTTTTTGAAAAGGAAAAGTTCTTTCTGGAAAGGTCAGTACTCTTTGTGATTAAGAGCAGCCATGAATGTGCATAAAGTTAAAAATCACACAACATCATGTTATAGTCTAACAGGTTTAATTGGAAGCACTAGCTTTTGGAGCGCCGCTCCTTCATCAGGTCCTCAGGATCAGAGCAGCGCTCCGAAAGCTAGTGCTTCCAATTAAACCTGTTGGACTATAACCTGGTGTTGTGTGATTTTTAACTTTGTACACCCCAGTCCAACACCAGCATCTCCAAATCATGAATGTGCACAAAAGAAGAACAAACTCTGTGGAACTGTCAAGCTTTTCTGTTATTTAAAGTTCTTGCCCCATAAATTTTAAAACAGAAACTAACCAAATTGTTGTTGAAAAAGGAACCATCACTTGCAATTTCAATAGACATTTGTTGACAAAAGTCTGTGTGCTCTCATTGTAGTATTATCTTTGATTCTTTACTTCCACAATCCAACACTAACACAATTGGAGCCTGTAATTCCTAGGCTGTTTGATGAACAGATCCAACTGACTATCAAAAGATGAGCTTTCTCTGATGTGGGACTATAATTAAAAATGTTATTATATGATGTCAAGTACTTCAAGCAAATGTTTATTTGCAGAAGGGACTAAACATTTGAACTGATTTAAATTTTTTGACTAGATTTTTATCAATGAGCGTTTTTGTTTTAAATATAATGACGTCTGTAATAGACACAAAAATTTTATTTTGTTTTATATGACTATAATTCCACGATCTCCCCATGGTGGACACTCAATGAGTTGCAGGAAACTTGTAATGGCAAAGGATGCTAGGTAGGGCATAGCTGACGTGAATTAGCACTAACTTGACATAGGAGTTATGTAGATCCAACGGGATAAGTCCTCATGAATTAACATTAATCTGTCATAAAGGTTATGAGAGGTCATAGGGTTGGGGGCATATGTGGCATAGTGGATATGGGGGCCATTGGGTGGGTAGATGGGCATAGGTTAGCATGGAGGATATAAGGGAGCCTTTCAAGCATGGGGTGGCATGGATGAGCATGGGGAGTGTATGGGTGTGAAGGATGAGTGTTTGAGAACTGTTTTTGTTTTTATTCATTTCTTACAGACGGAATCTCAATACCTGCCTTCAAACTCTTTCTGGGAGATATAGGCCAGACATCAATTGGAACCAGGTCCCAGAATAAGAATTTGATTTATAGAGTCAGGAAATCTCCCATCTCTGCCCTCCAGGTTTGGTAGCGTAAATTTGACACTTGTTCTTCAACTATTGAGGTTATAGAATTTCAAGTGCATATTTCATGATTATTTTAAACATAATGATAGCTTCTTGATTCCATGACCCTTACAGGCTGTCACTATTCATCCCTCGCTCCCTTTGGATAAAGTAAGTTCTTTGAACTCCCTTCTAATTCTTCTGCTCATTGTGTTAAACATATGCCCTCTGCTAATTGATTCCTGAAGGAAATTCCTATTCACTCTAAAGCCACTCACAATTCTGTGCCTCAGCATCTACTGTTCTGAAAAAAAAAACAATTCCAGCCTCTCTAATCTTTTCTCAGCTAAAATTCTCCATTCCTCATTACAACCATGTAATCTCTTCTATTGCTGTTCCAACGTGACAACATCCTTCCTAAAATGCAATGACTAATCTGTGCTAAGTATTTTAGTTATGATCTACCTAGTGCTTTATACAGCTATCATATAATCTGCTAGTCCTCACACACAATGTCTCAGCAAATAAAGAAAACAATCCCAAATGCTTTGTGATCACTTTATCCAGCTGTACCTTACCTTCATGAATCTGTGGAAATTAATTCTGAAGTCTTTCCATTCCTCTATGCCTTTCAGTACTATATTATTCATTGTGTATTCCCTTGCCTTGTTTGCCCTTACCAAATGTGATACATTTTATACTAAGGGATTGAATTCAATTTGTCACTTTTCTATTGAAATTTTCACGCAGTCTTCCAATTTCTTCCTTACTTTAACATGATCATTTTTGATATCATCTGTATTTTCTGAATCATCCCACACCTACATTTAAGTTGGAATGATTGATATCTATCACAGAAAGCAAGGGACCTTGCACTGAGCCCTGTGGAACTCAATTGGCCACAGCCTTCCAATCATAAATATACCTATCATCAATTAGCCTTCTCTTTCAGCCACTGATCCAATTGTGGATCCAACTTGTCACTTGATCCAGGATTCCATGTATTCTTTATTTTCTGCCCAGACTGCCATGTTAGACCTGGACAGAAACTTTGTAGGCTACCTCTTTGTAAACTTCCCAAAAATAAATCAGAATATTTACACATGACCATTCTCAATTGACTATCCTTTGTTCATTTGTGTTTTTCTCAATTATTAGTTATACAGTCCCTCAGAATATTTACCAAATATTATTTCCCACCACAGAGATTAGGCTAGCTCACCTGTTATTACTCAGTCTATCATTTCCTATCTTTTTAAAAGCTGTTAAAACAATAACTTTCCTCCAGTCCTTTTCTACAAAGCTGTTGCCAGTGATGAGTGAAAGATTATATTTTGCATGACCTATTACTGGGTTATTACAAACATTTAACTGCATTTCAAAGTTTAATATTATCTCAGTAAGGGTTCTGACTTCATAGTTTGATTGACAGTTTAAAGAGACTGAGTCAAACGGTGTGGTGCTGGAAAAGCACAGCAGTTCAGGTAGCATCTGGGAAGCAGGAGAGTGGATGTTTCAGGCATTAGCCCTTCATCAGGGATCAACTGTCTTTGATGTGGGGTTTAAATAGAAGTTTATTTTTTATCAGTGATTAACCACCTAAGAGTATTTAATGCTTTGGATAATTTTCATAAATAGGATTCTTTCGCTCTCAAATATATATGGCTGAGAGCTGTATTGAATTATGAGGCATTCATTTTTCTCTTCGCTACATGTTTCCAAATTGTATAAGATACACTGCAGCATGGTGATCAAATTAAGTTTGAAAATGACACACAGCAATCACAAACTTAACCAAATCCACTAAAATATATATTAAGGGAGAGCAGAGTAAAGTAGATTGAAAGATATGGTATTAAATAAACATTTAAAGAAGCAATTCAACTAAAAGCTACTTTAATTTGAAAAACAAAACCTCAGCTGTAAAGATCCATCTAATGATTACCAAGAAGGTTAAGAATAATAAAGTGAAGCAATGAATTGCAGAACTGGAGATCTGAAACAAACAAAAATAGAAATAGCTGGAGAAAATCAGCCTGGCAGCATCCATGGAGAGAAAATAGTGTTAATGCTTTGAGTCCAGTACCCTTCTGAAGAAGGGTCTGTTCTGAAGGCTTAGTGTTAGGATGGCTGATTAAGTCCCACCTGTTCCATTACTGTATTTCTTTTAGTATTGAAAAACATTTTGAATGCTTTATTCAAACAATCATATCCTGTCAAGCTTTCTTCCATTATTTGTCTTACCAGAACATCCTCAGCTATTGGGCATACTGTATCTAAAAATGTGCTGACTTGATGTCACTTTTCCTTCACACGCAAGCCTGAAGACATTCCACAGCAGTGAAACTACCACTTCCAGAGATCTATTCCCTGAAGTGAAAGGAAGTGAAAGGAAGAGTTGCTTAGAGGCCATGTTAAGCTGTATTGGGTACAAATTGAAAGCAAAGTCAATAATATTTTCCAGCTCAGTGAAAGAGTAGAATACATCATTGATACAAGCACCAATAATGTTAGAGAGGGTTCCTGAGCACAAATGGAACAAAGAATGTTCTACATATCCCACAAAAAGGCAGGCATAAATCAGACACATGCAGGTGCCCATAGCCAAATTCAGCCAGACTGCGGAGAATGATGTTGAATGGAGACTGATTCAGGAGCCTGGAAAATGGTGAAGGAATGGAGGGTATCGGACAAGTTACAGAGGTTAGGTGAGGCAAGGTGATTAATGCAGCTGAATGAATGCCCAAGAGACGATGCAGAAGAATGGGGTTTATGATTCTTGCAGCACTGGAACCAGTTCCAATGCAGATTTCCAGCAACCACTGTATCTTCTTATCCCGGCACCTTAATTTATTGATATATCCATCATCCCACCTCACAGTTTTGATTGGTTCTTTAACAAATGAAAGTACACCCACCTCCTTTCATTAATCTTTCTCTCTATCCTGTCTGAAAACCTTGTCTTCAGGAATTTAGAATAAACATTCCTGCATTTTCTTTAGCTATGGCTCTGTCACAGCAATTATATCATATTTGCAAATATTGATCTGTGTCCACGTCACATCTGCTCTATTCACTGGGCTCCTTTCATTTAATTTCTTTTGTAGATTAGATTCTCTACAGTATAGAAACAGGCCCTTTGGCCCAACAAGTCCACACCAACCCTCCAAAGAGTAACCCACCCAGACCCATTCCCCTACCCTACATTTACCCCTAACTAATGCATATAACACTATGAGCAATTTAGCATGGCCAATTGACCTGACTTACACATCTTTGTTGGGAGGAAACTGGAGCACCTGGAGAAAAACCCACACAAACATGAGGAGAATGTGCAAACTCCACACAAACAGTCGCCAGAGGCTGGTATCGAATCCAGGTCCGTGGTGCTATGAGGCAGCAGTGCTAACCACTGAGCCACCGTGCCACCCTATTATATTGCTGATCACTACCTTTTGTTCTTTTTGCCCTCTATACTCATTTACTAATTTCCTGTTTTCCTTTGTAGAATACACCTTATGATTTTGACTTCATTTATCAGCACTCACTCACTTTATGCTTACATTAGCAGTTGCCAAACCCTATGGTTCGCATTGCATTTTATCACAATAGGCAGATTCTTATAGGGGTCTGAACTACATATGCTATGGTGAGATTCATGCAGAATTGAACATGAAGTCTGACAAGGCTTATCTCAACATCAGAAGCATCTCACTCCATTTGATGCAACTTGCACTTAGCCAAACAAAAGTAAGATTCACACCATTGGCTCTTCAGTGCTGAATGGCTTATATTTCTTCAAAGAACTTGAATTAATTAGCTAAAGAAAATTTATGTCAACTTTGCCTGATTACCTTAAATCTTTCCAAGTGCTCTGCTATAATGTTTGTAGTCTTGGACCTACTCTCCTCTTCCTTAAATTGAATGTAAAGTTGAACAATAGTATGATCACTGCTACCTATGGGGAATTCTTCATTTTGAGATCATTAATTAATCTGATTGCACTACCCAATATCAAGTTTATTATACCCTGCTCTCTATTGGAATCCAGAAAGTGCTTTTCTAAAAAATTATCCTGATACATTCTCTGCTCTCTTCATCTCGGCTACTTTTGGCCATCTGACTTGTAAGATTAAAATCTTCCATGATTATTAAATATTCAGAGTATTCAAGAAAATTTGTAATTCAGGTTGTAGGAGAGGTTGTTGACTTGCTCGCTGAGCTGGTAAGTTTGTTTTCAGACATTTTGTCACCATCCTAGGTAACATCATCAATGAGCCCCCGCCGAAGCATTGGTGTTCTGTCCTCTTGCTATTTATGTGTCTGAGTCTGCTGGGGTTGGTGGTGTCATTTCTGGTTATGTTGCTGGTTCTGTTTCTTAGTGGTTGATATATGGGGTCCAACTCTATGCGTTTGTTAATGGAGTTCTGGGTTGAGTGCCAGGCTTCCAGGAATTGCAATGCATGTTTCTGTTTGGCTTGTCCTAGGATGGATACATTGTCCCAGTCAAAACGAAGTCCTTCATTGTCCTTGTGTATGGATACAAGTGATAGCTGGTCATGTTTCTTGGCATGTAGTTGGTGGTCGTGCATGATGGTGGTTAATTGCCTTCCTGTTTGTCCTATGTAGGGCTTTTGGCAGTCTTTACATGGTATTTTGTATACAACGTTAGTCCTGTGAGTATGGAATCCTTTATACTCGTTAGTAGCTGCCAAATTGTGGTAGCTGGTTTGTGGGCTACCATGATACCAAGGAGTCGGAGTAGTCTGGTGGTCATTTCTGATATGTCCTTAATGTATCGCAGTGTAGCCAGTGTGTCAGGATGTGTTGTGCCTTCTATTGTTGTCAGGCAGGTATCAGCGTACTATGCTTTTTGGATACCCAATGTTTCTGAAGACGTGTAGGTGTTCTTCTTCTGCTTATCCAGAAGATAATATGGGTAACTAATCTGTGATGCCATGTGTATGGTGTGGAGTTAAAATTCCACACTTTATGAGTGAATCCCAATTTCTGAATTCTCCACAATTTTCAGATCTACTTGTTGTCCAAGGTTTAGATCTGTTAAAATGGAGGTCTTTCTTTCCAGAATGAAAAGGCCAAGTATCACAAATGTTTCCTTAGAGCCCTGACACTGGGGATAAACCTCATGACTCCTCCCTGCAGAGTGTCTATAACCTGACTGTCTCCCTTGTTTCTCATTGACCAAAACCAGACACAGTACTCAAGGTGATTTCTAACCTGAACAGTATGCATGCTTGATCACCCACTTCCTCTGATTTGTTCTCTGCTGTTTTGGTTTGTAATTTAATACTCTATTGGCTTTGTCTTTTGCCACTTATGTACGCATATATTTGAGCTCCAGGGTGTAAATATTTGTTGATTTAAAACATTTGAAAAAGGAAGAAAAGTGACTAGACCCATAATTGAATGCAGATACAGCTCAAATGCCAAGAATCATGCAACCCACCTCCTGACATTGGCATGTCAGAGATTTTTTTTTAAATTATTTTGTTACAAAATAAAGAACGATTGGATGCATATGTTGCCTATAAACTCCTCAGATCCAGACACGGACCACCAGAAATCAAACAGCCTTTCTAGCCCACCAGGTATGAATAATTAAAAAAATGCTCCTTACTTTTTTTAAAATTGTGGCTTCAGTTTCCAGTCAGTGTTCTAGACATTGCTGCTTTCATACTAATTGGGAGTTTACCATGAAGTACCATTACTTTTAGTTAGAACTCTCACCTGGGAACAAGATTTGCTGTTTCAAACTGTGCAATTAAATGTGAACATTCTCTCCCACACATTTGACCAGTCAATGAAAAGGGATGAACAAGTTCTTAACATAGAGCAGCTGAAAATGCAATTAGAAGTCAGCAAACAACCTGAAAAAATACTGAGATGGCAAAGTGGCAAATCATCCACCAAAGTGCTGTAGATTTCACAGTTATTGAGTGAGAAAAACTTGCTTTGCCTTTAACTTGCTAATCTTTTGCAAGGGTCCAGGGAAAGAAGATTCACAATTCAGGGAAGTAATGGTTATCTTTCTCATCTATTAAAAATACCAGTTATACCAGATATTGAAGGAAATAGCTTAAAAGCAACCAACAACAGTGAATCAGCACAGACCCAGAAATGGGTTTCATGGAAGAGAATTCTTGTAAGGCATTGCCTGACACACAAAGAGAAATCCGTCAGTGAAACATTGCACAGCTAACTTATTTTTATCCCTACCACAGGAATGCATTTCAAAGGATTGGCAGATTAAATGCCAAATACCTGCAAAACCCCAAACACTAAAACACATCACCTTGAAAATTTGCCAATACTCACCCATCAGATTATGATGTTCCTTGCAAGAAACTATGGTAATCTCTGAGAAAAGAGGAAACCTGGATTATTTCTCACAACCAAACATTCACAGCAAACCTGACAGTGCTGCACGTGTTAGAGTCATAGAGTCATAGAGATGTACAGCACAGAAACAGACCCATGCCGACCAGATATCCCAAACCAATCGAGTCCCACCTGCCAGCACCCGGCCCATATCCCTCCAAACCCTTCCTATTCATATACCCATCCAAATGCCATTCAAATGTTGCAATTGTATCAGCCTCCACCACATCCTCTGGCAGCTCATTCCATACCCGTACCACCCTTTGCATGAAAAAATTGCCCCTTAGGTCTCTTTTATATCTTTCCGCTCTCAACCTAGACCTATGCCCTCTAGTTCAGGACTCCCCCACCTCAGGGAAAAAGACTTTGTCTATTTATCCTATCCATGCCCCTCATAATTTTGTAAACCTCTATGTGGTCATCCCTCAGCCTCCGATGCTCCAGGGAAACCAACCCCAGCCTCTCCCTACAGTTCAAATCCTCCAACCCTGGCAACATCCTTGTAAATCTTTTCTGAACCCTTTCAAGTTTCACAACATCTTTCCAATAGGAAGGAGAACAGAATTGCATGCAATATTCCAACAGCAGCCTAACCAATATCCTGTACATCCGCAACATGACCTCCTAATTCCTGTACTCAATACTCTGACCAATAAAGGAAAGCATACCAAACACCTTCTTCACTATCCCATCTACCTAAGACTCCACTTTCAAGGAGCTATGAACCTGCACTCCAAGGTCTCTGTTCAGCAGCACTCCCTAGGACCTTACCATTATGTGTAAGTCCTGCTAAGATTTGCTTTCCCAGAATGCAGCACCTTGCATTTATCTGAATTAAACTCCATCTGCCACTTCTCAGCTCATTGTCCCATCTGATCAAGATCCTGTTATAATCTGAGATAACCTTCTTCATTGTCCACTACATCTCAGATTTTGGTGTTATCTAACTACACCCCTTATGCTCACATCCAAATCATTTATATAAATGACCAAAAGAAGTGGACCCAGCACCGATCTTTATGGCACTCCACTGGTCACAAGTCTCCAATTTGAAAAGCAACCCTCCTCCACCGCCCTGTCTTCTACCTTTAAGCCAGTTCTGTATCCAAATGGTGAGTTCTCCCTGTATTCCATGACATCTAACCATGCTCACCAGTCTCCCATAGGGAACCTTGTCAAATGCCTTACTGTGGACCATATAGATCACATCTACCGCTCTGCCCTCATCAATCCTCTTTGTTACTTCTTCAAAAAACTCAATCAAGTTTATGAGACATGATTTTCCACGCACAAAGCCATGTTGACTATCCCTAATCAATCTTTGCTTTTCCAAATACACAGACATCCTGTCCCTCAGGATTCCCTCCAACAACTTGCCCACCTTTGACACCAGGCTCACTGGTCTATAGTTCTCTGGTTTGTCCTTACCACCTTTCTTAAACTGGCACCACATTAGCCAACCTCCAGTCTTCCAGCACCTCACCTGTGACTAATGATGGTACAAATATCTCAGCAAGAGGCCTTGAGGCATTGAGGATGAGAAGGAATGAAATTTGCTGTTTGAGAGCCATTGCGTGTATTTGTGCTAGAAATGGAGACCAGCGCAAAGATGAAGAACAGTTGGAGACTGCAGAAAATTGTGACTGTGATTTTTAACTCACCTCCTTCTGAATGTTGCTGAAGCCCAGAATGAGAATTTCCCAAAATGTGACTACTTTGTTGTTGTAGAAATAAGAATGTTTGCCTTGAACTAGGCTGATTCATCAGGATCTCCTTAGGACATCCCCAGACCTTTCAGTCTATAAAAGCTCTTGCTGAAAATCCCATATTCATCCGTTTCTACAAGATCAATTTTTGGTCACCCATCAATGGACACAGCAAATTTAAAGTGGGAAGGTGAGAAATGTCCTCTGAATACCAACACCAAATTGAAATTCTACTGAGATTGTGTGGCAGTGCACAACGTGCAGAGACCTCATCTAACAGGTCTGAGCCCTGAACTTCATTTTTACTACATCTGAGAAATGAGCATTTTCCTAACTTAATAAAGTTGACAATCTACCATGTGGTTTCTGCTAAATACAAAAACTCTAATATCTGAGAAAGGTGTAGATGTAAGCTGAAGTCTCAGAGGGGGAGAAAATACCTGAATATGCATTCTTTCAAGGAAAATAAACACACAGAGAGGAGGCATTAGAGTATATAAACATTGACATTTTTATTATATAATTAATTCATGGGATATGGGTTTGCTGGCTGAGCCAGCATTTATTACTCATTCCTTATGGTGCTTGAGAAGCCAGTGGTGTTCTGCCTTCTTGTACTATTGCAATCCTTGAATGTGTGTGCACCATCAGTGCCATTAGGATGGGAGTTGCACGATTTGAACCAATAATATTGAAAGATCAATAATGTAGTTTTAAATTAGAATGGTGTGTGACTTGAAGGGAACCTGAGGGGATGCTGCTTTCATGCATCGACTGTTCTTGTCCTTTTAAGTTAGAGATCACAGGTTTGGAATGTGCTGTCAAAGGAGTTTTGTTGATTTGATGTATTGCATCATGTAGATGGTACATACATTGTGAGTTGGGGTGAAGAGAATGAATGGTGGGTATACTAGATGGGGTGCCAGTCAAACAGGCCACTTTGTCTTTGATCATGTGAAGTTTCTTGAGCATTATTCAAGCTAGAGTCTGCCTGGCAAATTAAGAGTATTCCATCATATTTCTAACTTGTGCCCTGTGGATGGTGGGCAGGTACTGGGTACACAGGACATGACTGCTTACTGTGGAATTGTTGGCCTCTGACCTTCGCTTGTAGCTACAGTATTTATAATACTGGTCCAGTTCAGATTCTGGTCAATGTTAACTGCCAGAATGTTATTAGCAGGGATTTGGTGACAGTAATATTGTGAATGTAAAAAGGGAATGGATAGATTCTCTTTTGTTTGTGATGGTTATTGCCTGAAATGTTATTTACCATTTATCAGTCTAAGCCTGAATGTTATCCTGGTCTTGCTGTATATGATACGGACTGCTTCAGTACTTAAAGAGCTGTGAATAATGTGGAATATTTTGCAATCATTGGCAAACATCCCAACTTCTGATCGTATGATGGAGGGTAGCTCATTAATGAAGCAGTTGAAGATGGTTGGTCCTAGAATACACTACCTTGAAGTACTCCTGCAGCATTATCCTAGGGATGAGATGATTGGCTTCCAATACTCACAACATTCTACCCTTGTGTCTTCAACCTGTGGAAAGGTTTCCCCTTGGATTTCATTGACTCCAATTTTGAGAGAGCTCCCTGATGCCACATTCAGTTAAATGCTGCATTGATGCCAAGGTCAATCACTTCTGGAGTTTAACGTTTTTATTCATGTTTGACATTAGCGTGCGATAACATCAGAAACTGCGTGGCCCTTCCAAAACCCAAACTGAATATCTTTGAGCAGGTTATTGCTGAACAAATGCCACTTGATAGCCCAGTTAATGCCACCTTCCAACATTTGCTGATGATCAAGGGTAGATTGGTCAGGTACTGAGGGACCATTTTTCCTTTTGTAGACTGGATATGCCAGTATTATAGTATGCTATAACAGATCGGCAAGAGGCACAGATAGTCTTCAGTACTGTGGCTAGAATCTTTTCAGGGCCATAGCCTTTTACAATATTCAATATCTTTGGCTATTATTTGATAATGTGGAATAAATGAAATTGGCTGAAATCTAGCATTTGTAATGCTGGAAACCTCACGAGCAGCACAAAAAGGATCATTCGCTCAGCATTTCTGCATGTGCTTTAGTCATGTCTTTTGCACTAATGTGTTGGGCTTGGGAATAGGATAAGAATGGGATGAAAATAATATGGAATGTCCACCTCCAATAGTTGTTTAATTGGCTACCATCATTCTTGCTTGGATGTGGCAGAACTACAGAGCTTAGATCTGATCTGCTGACTGTGGGATCACATAGCTCTGTGTATTGTATACTGGCATGCAAGTAGTTCAGTATTGTAATTTCACTAGGTTGAAACTTCATTTTTAGGTGTGCTCGGTGCTGCTTCTGGCATGCCCCACAGTATTCATCATTGAACCAGTGATGAAACCCTGGCTTGATAGTTGTACAAGATTGGAGAATATACCAATCATGAGGTTACAGATTGTGCTTTAAGTACAATTCTGCTGATGCTTTGGTTCATGGATTACCAGTTTGAATCATTGGATTTCTTTAAAATATAACTCATTCGGTATAGTGGTAATACAATTGAGTATGTTAGAATGTATCCTCATCATGAGGATGGTCTCCACAAGGGTTATGCAGTGGCCACTCTGACACATACAGACATGGATGGGTACATCTGTAACAGGTAGATTGATAAGGACATGCTTGAGTAGGTTTTTATCTCTTGTCGGCACACTCATTATTTGCTGCAGATCCATTCAAGCGATTATGTCCTTTAGGATTTGGCCAGCCCAATGAGTAATGGTGCTACCAAGACACTCTTTGTGATAAGTGTTGATGTCCGCCATCCAGAGTGCATTCTGTGTCATCACACTTTCAGTGTTTTTCCAAGCAGTGTTCAGCATGGCACAGTACTGAGCTATCAACTGTGTGGATGGGGTGTGGGGGAAGGCAGGAGAGCTGCATCAGGTTGTAATCAGCAATGTCTCAAATAAATTGAGTCTGGAGTCATAAGTAGGTGAGATCACAGTTGGCAGGTATCCTTCCTGAAAGGAAATTAGTGAACCAAATGGGTTTTAACAATAATGCTCTCATTGTCACCATCAGACTAGCTTTTAATTATAGATTTATTAATTGACTTTACCATTTGCAAGGTGGGATTCAAACCCACGTCCCGACAGCATTTTCCAGATCCTCTGGATAGGTCATCCAGCGACATTACCACTGACGTGCCCTTTTATTTTTCTGCTGCTGTACAGACCTCTGAGGTCCATATGCAGCAGTAACTTCCACAACCAGATGTCAATGCATCAAAACATTGATTGGTGCGTGTGGACTCTCAAGTGGTTGTGCAGACATGCAGCTTAAAGGAAACAACAATTACCACTGTACCACTGCCTTGCTTTCGCTAAAATAATGTGTTGAAGGAAAGACTTAGCCCAAATGGACTTTATGGGCAGATATTCCCCATTTCTCAGTTCAATTTCTGCTGACATGCACAAACGTACGTTCATTACCTTTATGCCCAACTATCCAATATACTTCTGCCAGGTCTCTCAAATTTTATACTCCCTAAACTTGGGATCATCTAAAACTGAGTTCCTGATATATTAACTCATAACTAGTCCTATTGCTCTTTCATCTGTGTGCTTGCTGACTTACTTTGCATCACAGACAAGCAATGTCTTAACTTTAAAATTCTCATCCTTAATTTTAACTCTCTCCATGGCCTTGCTCCTTCCTATCTCTGTAACCTCCTCAAATGCACAACCCTCCAATATATCTGTGCTTGTTTAATTCTGGTCACTTATGCATTTCCAATTATAATTGGTCCACCACTGATGGCCATACCTTGGGTTTCCTAAGCTATGAGCCCTTAAATTCCCTTTCTAAAACTCTCAGCCTCACTTTCATCCTTTAAAAAGCTCCTTCAAACCTAACATTTTAACCAAGCTTTTGGTCATCCAATCTAATAACTCCTTATATATCTTGGTGTCATACTTAATTTTGTACTATTGCTATGAGGTCCCTTTGGATGTTTCGTTATATTAACATTGTTGCGTTGTTACTGTAGTATTCTGCAGAGTATCTTTATTATATGTAGAAATATAGTTTTAACTTTTTTAAAAATATAAACAAAATTGTTGCTCTCTGAGTTTCAGTGATAAGTTGTGGACTTAAGTCTCCTAACAGGGGACTTTTGTCTTTCAACTATGAAATTGTTTCTCACGTTGTGATACTCGTGAAATTTTATTATATGTGGGGGAGGGTTTGAAGCACCATACTGAGTATTGCCATATAGACTGGTTTCCTCTATAAAAGAGGCCTTTTGCTTTAGGGGACTACATTACTCCCTTTGTCCATTTGTTTTTCAAACACAAGCAAAGCAGAAAGTGCGATATTCTTTGCTGAAAAGTGAAAGACTGCAGCATTCTCAATGCTCTTGCATTTCATTTAAAATCAATTGCATTATAATGTGATATCTATGATAAACTGCTATTTGCATGATAAATAATGGAGTGTTGGCAGTAATTTGTAGTCCTTAATCTTTTCATCAAGTGCTGATACACTAATAACAATAAAGGGATGGAATAGATCTATACTAATTCAAACAGAGAGATGTGAAAAAAATATATACTGTCCATATGTTTTGACATCGTCATTTGCTTATATTGTAATGGCTATTCTTCAACAATTTTTAATTTTAAAAAATATATCGAAGTTTGTTTGTTTCGATCATGCAAAACTCCCAGTGAACGATAAAAGACTGTGTTTAAAATGTCTGAAAATAATGGATGTTCAGACTAATATTAGTTAAGATGATTTACGTCAATTGTTCCAGGACACGGGAATCACTTCAACTGTACAAATAAAACTTGATAATATCAAAAACTAGAAAATATCAATGAGGATGAGCAATAAAACCCAATTAATACTCTGTTTTATTAAAATATAAATTTTAGGAATTCGGAAAATTACATCAGGCTCACTGAAACATGCTTTTTTTCACATTAAATAGCAATATCCTTAAAGGAAGGCTATTGAAAAACCAGGTCTTCACCAAATGGTGTTTGATTCACCATTATTTTCACACTTAACAGCAGCATAGTCTGGGCCATTCCTCTTCTTCCTGGACAATTCTTCAAGATCAAGGACAACTTACCTCCACTCTGGTTTATTGAGTTCTACATTGGCTGGTACATGCTCTGCTACATCAGATCCCTTCAGGTGAAAACAGGCCATTTGGCCTATTGAGTCCACACTGACCCTTCGAACAGCATCCCACCCCAGTCCCAGCCCCTACCATCTCCCTGTGACCATGCATTTCCCACAGATAATCCACCTAGTCTGCACATCGCTAGACACTGTTGACTATTTAGTATGGGCAATTCTCCTTTCAACTATGGGAGAGGAAACCCATGCAGATACGGGGAGAATATGCAAATTCCACATAGTCATGCAAGGGTGGAATTGCACCTGGGTTCCTGGCAGTGCTGACCACTGAGCCACCATGCCATCCTTGGTGTGTGGGCAGGTAATTCTTGATACAATCTAGTAGATGGGTTATTTGTAAGTTTTGCACTTCCTTTAATGCTTTGACATTACCTCTGCACACTCTCAATCTACCCTCTGAATCTGTCCTTGAATCAGCCTTCTCTACCTTGATTAGTCACAAGCCAAGTTTCCCGTGAGTCAGTGGATTTGGTAATCTTTTCAAGGATGCTTTCTGTAGTTTGATCCATTGAATGTCAAAGGTATGTAGTTCAGTCCTCCTAGCAGACCAAGTATTTGAATTTAGTAATAATAAAATGTGGATAGCATTTTTCCAGTTTAAATTGACTTTGATAACCAACCATAAAATAAATAACATTTATTTATGATTATAAATATTTCTGTTATTGTGGTATTTCCACATATAGTAAGCTGTTTAAATATTGATGTTCAAAGAAACCGGGGCCATGGTGAAGCTTTTAGCCAAAAGCATTAAACAGGAACTGGGTGAGCTGGAACGATTCATTCAAAACAGTGTGTGCAGATCTGAAATAACTATACCAAAATTGCAATGCTTGAATAGGAGTAGATAAAATGTTGCAGTACTCTGCCGATTATATATAGTAGTCATTGAGTTTCCATGAGCTTAGGAAGCAAATTATGGTTTTAAAATTATTCAATTATGGTGCAGGCACATTTAAGCAATTACCTGTTTAATACTGTTACAGCTTGAAAGTTTTATGTTTTAAATTACTCACATAACAGAGAGACCAATTTACGTTATGTTGCTGTATTTGATGTCAAACCCACATACACTCTTTCCTTTCTGTCTATACAGCTTTGTCTTTTCAAAAATTGAATATTAATTGCCTCGTTTCAGTGGGTTTTTTGGAATAACTGGTAATGTTACAGAACATGTATATTGATTGATGACTGTTAACATTCTGCAGGAAACAAACTTCAAAGAAAATGTAGTTCTTAAGGAGTTAATGGAGCACATGCACGCTGTAAATTTCTGAATGAGTAGTTTCCTGTGTTTTCCTTGCCAGAAAGTGGTTAAAGAATGAAACTCGTAATGAGGAGCTATTAGCACACAACAGCTACAAATCCATTTTGAAAAGGTCCTCACAGAGAGGGTCCATCATCACACTTCAAGATAGACATGCAAATCATCACACCTGCCACCACCAAATGTCACATACTCATCTGTTTACAAAGGAATTCTCACCATCGCAGCAAAGGAAATGGAGCTAAAAGAGATTTTACTTAATTTATTGAAGGAAATCTGTTTGAGACATTTTGTAAAATGTATCATTCTCATGAAGGTAGTCTGGTCAGAACTTATCAAAACACATTGAACTGAAGTAAATCTTTGTGAGTAGAAATGTTTATTTTGAAGTTACTCTGGAGTTTTCAGCTATATATTAGAATAAATTAAAGTGAGAAAAAATCACCCTAGGCTGTTAATAGAAAACCTTTGTTGTATTTTGTTGCTTTAGATTGAGGGTGCTTTTAATGTGATATGTTATTTAAACAGAGGAACATATAAAATAGTGTGTATACTGACTTAAGTGTACAGACAAATATCATAACTTATCAAAGTCTTTCAATCCGAACGGCAACACATAACAATATCATATGTCTTCCTGATAAAAGAGCCAACCAAAATTGTTTTGTTCTGGAGTAGGAAAATTATTTCAGGCATTGAGGCTACCAGTTTATAACAAAATACTGGCAGTTTCCCACTCATAATAGCTGTGATGTGAATTGCTGTTTCATTCTTGAGCACTGAGAATGATACAAAACAAGTTTTCTCCTGATAATTGTAAACTGCATTGCAAGGTAGGGTGGAGTCAATTCTTTCCTTGTCCAAAACAGGATGAGGCTAGATAACCTGCTCACTACTGTAATTCAGACCTTGAAAATGATCTAGGAAACCAAAAAGATTAATAAAATATGACACTAAAACACAAACTATGCAATGGCATATTAGCACCTAGCATCACACTCTTGTTATTGAATTGCTTTGTGGTTTCTGTTCTGTCCTTTAATGTATCAAAAACTTGGTATCAATAAGAAAGCATTGTAGAATACAATAGCATGTGCTTCAGATAGTGGCTAGTTATGTACTGAAACAGCATTCGTAAATTAACAGCTATTACAGGTTAAATAAAATGTGTATCGAAAGCACCTTTTGAAGAATATGCCACATTTAGGGCATAACATGTAAGAAAACAGCTTCTAGTTGAACAAAAGAGGAAAGACTTTGAAACAAAGGGTGATATTCACTCACTTATGTAAAACTTCAGGATGCATTCCTTTTCTGTGTGGTGTATCTGTGGTCAATAATGTACAACATATTAAATTTGCAAACTTTAAATATTCCTGGTATTGTTTTGTGAAAATTATCCCTTTCAACTTCATTCTTTATTAAATATCAACTAAACTACCACACATAGTTTAATTGTACTGTTTTGATTAATCATCACCTTTCCCATCTTTCTGCTCCACCCTCCTCTCCGACCTATCACTTTCTCCCTCACCTTCAAATAACTATTGCATTTCCAGCTACCTTCCCCCCAACCCCACCCCCCTCCCATTTATCTCTCAGCCCCCTGGCACACAAGCCTCATTCCTGATAAAGGGCTTATGTCTGAAATATCGATTCTCCTGCTTCTCGGATACTGCCTGACCTGCTGTGCTTTTCCCGCACCACACTCTCGACTCTGATCTCCAACATCTGCAGTCCTCACTTTCTCCTAATGGATATTTTAATCAATAGTATCGCAATAAACTGACCATTCAGTTCAGAATGATCTGAACTGTTCACAGTAACATTTACATTGTTGTTTTAGCCATAAAAAAGGACACAAGACTGTTTCATGCAGAAGATTTGGAACATACAAATCACTTTCTGATCTCTCCAGCAATTTTAAAGTCATGTTGTTTCCTTCCAGTTAACACTGTACATAAATTTAACTTTTCTTCTCACAAATGTATATCCTAAAGATAACAACCTTTGAAGAAAACTAACCTGAAGACTATCTTTAAAAAGTCTTTCAGCTACTTGATGTTTACATGCCTTATGATATTTCAAGTGATATTTAAACACATAAGATTAATTGAAATGAGTAATAAGAATTTGAGTTGAATACTGTGATCATCATTTTCATAACCATAGGATGAGTTCTCTGGGCAGATATTTAAATGACCATAAGAAATAGGAGCAAAAGTAGACCACATGGTTCCTTGACCTTGCGCTACCATCCAATACAATGTACTTTCCCAACTGCTCCCCATATCTCACTGATTCCATGAGAAGACAAAGTCTATAGATCACAGTCCTTAAATGCACTCAATGATGGGGAAATTTCTCTTCATCACAGTCTTTACTGATCGACTTCTTCTCCTGAGAGTGAGGTACCCACGTCTGAGATTTCCCAGCTGGGGAAATGACTTCTCAGTGTCTATTCTATAAAGTCCTTTCAGATCCTGAATGTTTAAATTTGCTCACCAATCCTTTATCTAAACCCTGAAGAATATTGGCCTAGTTGGACCATAGGGTGGTATGGTGGCTCAGTGGTTAGCACTATTGCCTCACGGTCCCAGGTTCAATTCCAGCCTTGGGTGACTGTCTGTGTGGAGTTTGCATATTCTCCCCGTGTCTGTATGGGTTTCCTCCGGGTGTTTCGGTTTCCTCCCACAGTTCAAACCTGTGCAGGTCAGGTGAATTGGCCATGCTAAATTGCCCATAGCATGAGGTGCATGAGTCAGAGGGAAATGGGTCTGGGTGGGTTACTGTTCAGAGGGTCGTGTGGGCTTGTTGGGCTGAAGGGCCTGTTTCCATACTGTAGGGAATCTAATAGATGTATTCCTGCTTTATTAAAAATGGAATTTCTGAATGGAATTCATCATTTTATCCGTTGGACAGTAGGTCATTTGAGTGTGACAGTAATCACTTAAGCTGCGTTCTTCTCAAATAATAATGTAACAGCAGCTGGAGTATTTCACATGACCTGTGGAGGCTGCCCAACCATTCAGCATGATCATATTCAAATTAAATTCCAACATCCTGCTTGCTCCTTATATCCCTTGATTCCCTGAGAAACCAAAATTGGGATTTACAATAAAAGTCACTCACAATTCCTTCTATCAGAATGTCAAGGCAAAACTAGGTTCATTCAGTGAGTTAAGGGCATTAAATGCTTTTGCAGATTGATTTTGCCATAATGTTGATGCAATATACTTGCCCTAAGTATTCAGTTAAGTTCAGCTTTCTCCCCAATACAGAAAATTGCAGAAAATCAAAGCACCTAAGTCCCTTTATCTTCACCTGTACTTTCCTATGACTGCCTTGTTTTTTTCCAAATCAGCCTGGCATTTTTCTGCAGCATAACAGATGCATTTTATTATTGCTGACTAAATAAGCTGTGCAGTATTCAAGAAGTTTTTTAATTTTAATTTTCAAGTCAGAGGGCACAAAATGAATTCCCTCTAAGTCAGTGTGGCTGCTCTCAGAGCATAAATTTTAAAATGTAAATCAATATGATTTTTGAAACATACCCGAGAATGAACTTCACGATAAAAGGATCCTTATTTTTCATGTTTGACATTTTTAAAATCTCTTTCCCTTTCTGAAACAATTTTCCCTCTCCAATAATTTTGAATTTCCAATTAGATTGATGAGCAAGACTGTGTACTGAGGAACTGGTCAACTTATTGATCTGAACACGAAATTCACCATAAAGTTAAAACTGTAATGAAAAACAGGATTAATGTGCTGCCCATAACTCTCATCCAATAGATATTTTCAGAAGAAATGGTTGATTTAACCTTCCATGAGGTTGTGTTATTTTGAAAGACTTTTTGTTCTACATAGATGGCTTTATACTTACACTTTTGACGGGAATCCCCTGTCCTTTGTGCTTTACTGTTGGACAGCTTATGTCCCCTTTCTTACTAATCCAGCAGTAAAAAGTGTTGTTTTTAAATACTTTAGTCTTGGAAAATCTCCCTCTTTCCATTAGCCATTTCTTTATACGACAGAAATACCAAGATAATCTACCATTTATTGTTCCCTCGAGCAATTCTACCATCACCATGCACTGGTCATGATCTCTTCGGTTGTATATCCAATTATAAACTTTTTTTATTGTTTATAAAGACAAATGTCTTCATTATATTTGAAGCATTATATAATAGAATTGTATAAATATTTCTCATGTCGCCCTGTTCAATTAATGAAGATATGAGTTGTCTAACGAATAAATTCTGTACCTACTGAAACTGGAGATTTCCCATGTGCTCCAGATATTAATTAGATGACAGGCTCCTGATTGAAGAGTTGCACATTAAATGTGCATTTTTTTCAGACATAAATTTCCCAACTTTTATTGCACTTTAGTAGAAGTGGGCCCTTGAGGTGACTGGAGACATTCTGTGAACCTTTCACTACCATATTTCCCACACCTAAAACTGCAGTCACCGGTGAACATAATAATATGTCATTTTTATCAAATGGTTATTTGTGCCATTATCTAAAGGTGTTATTCAATCACAATACAGAATGCCGGAGGGATGTAATTGAGGGAAGTATTTGAAGTACTTAGTTTTCCATTGGTGAGCTGATTCACCTGTAGCATGTACAGTAATTTAGACATTCTGTCCATCATAAGATCAGGAGTGTGAATGTTCACCGATACTTAAACAATGTTCAGTTACATTTGCAATTCTTCAAATAAGAGAACTATCCATTCCCATATTCTGCAGATCTTATTGGACAGGCTTGTGTTAATAAATGGTGTGTAACATTAATATCACGCAAAAGACCAATTACCATCTCCAACAAAAGGGAATTTAACTACTACCATTTGGCATTCAAAAGCATCGTCATCAGCCCATACTATCAGTACCCTAAGAGATTATCTAATAAAGACCCAAAACATAACCAAAACAGCCACATAAATACTATGGCTACAAGAACAAGGCAGAGGATGGGAATTTTTCAGTGAGTGACTCACCTCCTGACTCTCCATAGCCTTTCCAGAATCCACAAATTGCATGATGGAGTATTCTCCACTTGCCTGAATGTATGCAGCTATATTAGTACTCAGGAATCTTCACAACAAGAGGTGACACAGTGTCTCAGTGGTTAGCACTGCTACCTCTCAGTACCAGGATCCTGAGTTCAATTCCAGCCTCGGGCAGACTGTCTGTGTGGTGTTTGCACATTCTCCCTGTGTCTGCGTGTGTATCCCTTGGGTGCTCTGGTTTCCTCCCACAGTCCAAAGATATGCAGGTTAGGTGAATTGGCCATGATAAAATGTCCACAGTGTTCAAGGATGTGTAGGTTAGGTGCATTAGTCAGGGGAAATGTAAAAGTAGTAGGGGAATGGAACTGGTTGGGATGCTTTTCAGAGTGTCAGTGTGGACTTGCTGGGCCAAATGGCCTGTTTCCACACTGTAGGGGTTTTTTGATGACAACATCCAGGATGAAGCAGCCCACTTGATTGGCATCCATCATGTTCTGTAAACATTTATTCCCTCAGCCCCAACATGTTATGACCTAATTGTGTACCATCAACAAAAGGCACTTCAGTGACATGTTAAATCTTCTTTGACAGTATCACCCAAACTTGTCAGTGCAGCAATTTAAAATGGCAATGGAACATCATCATCAGCAAGGAGTACAAGCACACAGCATCCTGAATTGGAAATTAATTGCCATTTCTTCAGCATTGGGTCAAAACCTTGGAATCACTTCCCCACTGCATTGTCAAATTACTTCTCCACATGGATTGCAATGGAACATCACCATCATTTTTCTCAAGGGCAGTCAAGAAGAAGTAATAAATGCTGGATTCACGAGTAGCACTCATGACCCAGAAATTATTTTTTAAAAAAGAAGTCATGTAGCGCTTTACTGTTTTACATTGAATTATTACATCAATCTCAGAGGAGAGATACTAAATTGCTTGGACGCACAACAAAGTTGTGCTACCCAGAAGGTGTTTTTTTTCAATAGTATTGACAATAATGGCAATATTCAAAGAAGGTGGAAGGAGGGAAAAAAATTGAAATATTTGTGAAAATACAGGAATCCTCTAATCTGATACGACTTATTATGGGTGTATCCCAAGTATGGCAGTATAGTACCAGCATAAAAACATCCCAAATTTGAGGTTCACCCATTTAGTTATGAAGTAAAATTAACAAAAACATAATCATAGTTTAAGAAACTGAAATCAGACAAGGCACTTGTGGAACATAAAGAGAGCAGAAATAAACTTTAACAAGGAATTGGGAGGGCTAAAAGGGACCATGAAATGTTTTTCTCTAGTAGGATTAGGGATAATCACCAGGCGTTCTCCACATGTCTCAGAAGCAAGAGGGTAGCTTGGGAAAAGGTAGATCCATGCAGTGTTAACTCAAGAATTATATCTTCAAACCAAACCATTATGGGTTATTCATTAAAGGTTAATTGAACATGACATGAGCAATAGAAGTAAAGTGGACAAGCACATGAAAAACAGGCTTGGTGTGTCAATGTCCCTACCCCCCCCCCAACTGGGAACCTGAGTTCAAGTCTCACCTATTCCAGAGATATATGATAACATCACTGAACAGGTTGTGTAGAAAAAATCTAAAACTGCCATCATAGGGCTCTTGTGTTGCAGCGATACTGTTTGAGCTAAGAGATCTGAATTTAAGTCCCACCTGTTCTGGCAGTGTAATGACATTTCTGAACAGGTTGATTAGGAAATATCTATAATCCCCAGCATGAGGCCTAAGTCCCAATCTAACCTGCTTCAAAGGCTTATCATAACAGGTTGATGAATGATACCTATAACTCCCATTTTGTAGGACTGTTATGGCACTGTAGTAGTGTACCTACCTCTGACCCAGGAGGCTCAGTTCAAGTCCCACCATTTCAAAGAAAAAGAGAAAATAAACAGGCCTGGTATAAGGGCTTATGCCCAAAACGTCGATTCTCCTGTTCCTTGGATGCTGCCTGACCTGCTGCGCTTTTCCAGCAACACATTTTCAGCTCTGGTATAAAAAATAAGCCTAGTTTGGCTGGGAGGGAAATGCATAATTTTGATTTGGAGATGCCGGTGTTGGACTGGGGTGTACAAAGTTAAAATCACACAATACCAGGTTATAGTCCAACAAGTTTATTTGGAAGCACTTGCTTTCGGAGCGCTGCTCCTTTATGAGGTGGTTGTGAAATATAAGATTGTAAGACACCAAATTTATAGCAAAAGTTTACAGTGTGATGTAACTGAAATTATATATTGAAAAAGACCTGGATTGTTTGTTAAGTCTCTCATCTTTTAGAATGAACATGTTGGTTTTAGTTCTTTCATATGCAAATTGCAGAACTTTTTAAAAATTCATTCTCAAGTGAACTTTAACAATTGGTGTCATGTTGGCCCAGATAATACATTTAAGGTGTGAGGTCCCCTATGTGAGACTGCCTGTGCCACAATATTCAGACTGATTCTAATCTAAAAAATGGATTTACAGAATCTTACATGGATTCATGCAGTTTTTGAGCAAAACAAAATGTAACTCTGCAAGTACAAATTCACCCCACAAGCATATATGTATGTGTGTGCATGTCAGTGTGGGAATGTATGTGTGAGCATATGAGAGAGAGCTTGTGTGTGAGAGTCTGCCCGAGTGTGTGTGTGTGTGTATTTCTGCGTCTATCTATGAATGTGCACCTGTGTGTGTGTGGCGCAGTGGGGTCACCTGTAGTGTGACATGAACCCAAGGTCCCGGTTGAGGTCATCCCCATGGTTACCGAACTTGGCTATCAGCCTCTGCTCGGCCACTTTGTGTTGTTGCCTGTCCCGAAGTCCGCCTTGGAGGAAGGTGACTGAAGGTCCAATGTTGAATGTCCTGGACTGCAGAAGTGTTCTCCAACTGGGAGGGAACGCTCCTGTCTGTTGATTGTTGTGCGGTGTCCATTCATCAACTGCTGTAGCCCCTGCTTGGTCTCACCAATGCTTCAGGACATCCTTGCCTGCAGCATATGAGATAGACAACGTTGGCTGAGTCACGTGAGTATTTGCCACATACATGGTGGGAGGTGTCCCTATGCATAATGGTGGTATCCATATAGATACTCTGACACATCTTGCAGCGTCTACCGTGACAAGGTTGTATGGTGTTGTCCTGAAAGCTGGGCAGTTTGTTACAAACAATGATCTGTTTGAGGTTTGGTGGTTGTTTAAAGGCAAGAAGTGGAGGCGTGGGGAAGATCTCAGCAAGGTGCTCATCCTCATTGATAATGTGTTGCAGGCTGTGAAGAACATGACCTAGTATTTCGGCTCCTGGGAAGTACTGGACAATGAAGAGAACCCTGTCGGTTGCAGCTCGCGTCTGTCTCCTGAGGAGGTCATTATGGTTTCTCGCTGTGGCACGTCGAAACTGGCGGTCGATGAGTTGAGCATCATACCCCGTTCCTATGAGGGCATCCTTGAGTACTTCCAGTTGCATGTCATGTTCCTCCTTATCTGAACAGATCCTGTGTGTGCGTAGGGCTTGTCCATAGAAGATGGTTGTTTTAATATGTTTCGGGTGGAAGCTGGAGAAGTGTAGCATGGTGAGGTTGTCTGTGGGTTTGTGGTAGAGTGAGGTGCTGAGGTGCCCATCCTTGATGGAGATGCATGTGTCCAAGAATGAGACAGATAGTAGAGAGTTGTCCGTGGTGAGTTTGGTGGTGGGATGAAACTTGTTGATATCACTATGTAGTTTTTTCAGTGACTCCTTGCCATGAGTCCAGAGGAAGAAAATGTCGTCAATATATCTGGTGTATAAAGTTGGTTGGAGGTCCTGTGGAGAGAGGAAATCTTGTTCGAACCTGTGCATGAAAATATTGGCACATTGGGGTGCAAATTTGGTCCCCAGGGCTGTTTTGTCTATCTGGATGAAGAACTGGTTGTCAAAGGTGAAAATGTTGTGGTCAAGGATAAAGCGGATGGAATGTAGGATGGTGCTCAGAGATACAACCTGCAAGACGTGATGGAGGGTGGACACGGATCCCACCATTATGCATGGGGACACCTCCCATCATGTACGTGACAGGTACTCATGCGACTCAGCCAACACTGTCTATCTCATATGCTGCAGGCAAGGATGCCCTGAGGCATGGTCCATTGGTGAGCTCAAACAGAGGCTACGCCAACAGATGTATGGACACTGCACAACAATCAACAGGCAGGAGTGTTTCCTCCCAGTCAGAGTACACTTCAGCACTCCAGTACATTCGACATAGGACCTTTGGGTGACCGTCTTCCAAGGCAGACATCAGGACAGGCCACAATGCAAAGGGGCCTGAGCAGAGGCTGATAGCCAAGTTCGATGCTCATGGGAATGGCCTCACCTGAGACCTTAGGTTCATGTCACACTACAGGTGACACACACACACACAGACACCGACACACAGACGGAACCACACACACAATCACAGACAGACGGAGACATGCGCATTCCTACAGACACACACACACTCCTACAGAGAGACAGACAGACACACTCATGCAGGCTCTCTCTCATACACAAGTTCTCTCTCATACGCTCACATACATTTCCACACTCACATGCACACACGCACCCTCTCATAGACTTATGCCCCTTTACACTCACACTCACACTAGTACACACACACTCACACAAGCACTCATACCTCCACCACCACCCCCATCCCCTGCACATTCACCCACATGCACACACATGTGTTTGTGGGGTGAATTTATACTTGCAGAGTTACATTTTGTTTTGTTCAAAAATTGCATGAATCCATGTAAGATTCTGTAAATCTATTTTTTAAATTAGAATCAGTCTGGACATTGTGGCACAGGCAGTCTCACATAGGGGACATCACACCTTAAATGCATTATCTGGGCCAACATGATACCAATTGATAAAGTTCACTTGAGAATGTAACTTTTGCGATTTCCATACGAAAGAACTAAAACCAACATGTTCATTCTAAAAGATGAGAGACTTAACAAACAATCCAGGTCTTTTTCAATATATAATTTCAGGTACATCACACTGTAAACTTTTGCTATAAATTTGGTGTTTTACGATCTTATACTCCACAACCAGCTGATGAAGGAGCAATGCTCCAAAAGCTTGTGCTTCTAAATAATCTGTTGGACTATAACCTGGAGTTGTGTGATTTTTAACTATGCATAATCTTGATCACCTGTAGGAACATCCACTTGTGGGGTTTACAAAGGGGTCACTTAGACTTCTTTTCCACCTATTTTTGGCAGCTGAAAAAGTACTGTAGTACTATGAAATAATGATACAGCACAAAACCAGGATATTATTAATACCGAGGACTATGTCCCACACTTAGGACCTTCCCCGTGGAGTGGGCTTACAAGACCGAACTTCCCTGTTAGACTGGGATTTATGAGAGCGGACTTTCCCCATTGGATTGGGGTTGTGAGACCACGGCAGTGGAAATTGAGCTACAGTTCCACGTGCCACCTGTCACCCAGGAGTCCCTGATGGACAGAGGGGTGTGAGACTCACTTGTTGAATATGTCGAAAGTAGTTTTAGCTAATAGATTCTCTCACTACTTTGCATATATTTAAAGTAGAGTAAGCCAATAAATTTGCTTTATATCAATGTGCTGGTTTCTTCTTGTATTTATTTTAATCAGACCTTATAGAAACTGTTAGGCACTTTCAGTTTGACAATGCAGTCTATTCAAGGGCAAAGGACTAAATTGATGTGTAAAGCCAGGGGTAGTGGATAAGGCCCTCAATGAATATTTTGCATTGGTATTCACAAAGGAGAAGGACATTGATGACAGTAAGATTAGGGATGGGTATAGTGATGGTCTAGGACAAATTGATATTAAGAAGGAGGATGTGTTGAGTGCCTGGAAAGTCAATAAGGTAGATAAGTCCAGGGCCTGATGGAATCTATCCCAGGATACTGAAGGTGGCAAGGGAATGATTGTTGGAGCCTTGACAGAGATCTTTGTATTCCCTTTAACCATAGGCAAAGGCCCAGAAGACCGGGGCCAATATTGTTCCTCTATTTAAGGGCAATAGGGATCATCCAGAAAATTATAGGCTGGTGGGCCTATATGTAGAGGTAACTTGAGGTGCCAATCCATAGCTCCTTGGAAGTGGCAACACAAGTGGATAAGGTGGTAATGAAGGCAAATGGCATTCTTACCTTTGTCAGTCAGATCATTAAATATAAAAGTTGATAAGTCATGTTGCAGCAGTAAACGACTTTAGTTAGGCCACATTTGAAGTATTATTTGCAGTTTGGGTCATTATACTATGGGAAGGATGTAGAGGCTTTACAGAGGGTATGAAAGAGGTTTACTAGGATCTTGCCTGGGTTGGAGTGTTTTAGCTATAAGGAAAGGTTGGACAAACTTAGATTGCTTTTGTTAGAGTGTCAGAGGCTAAGGGGCGACCTAATAGAAGTATATAAAATTATGAGAGGGATGGGCAGGGTGGGCTTATGTAGCTAATGTCAGAAATGCTGAATCATGTCTCATTTTTGATGCTGCATAATGGGATTTCGCAAATGTGGGCAGTCAGAACTTTACTTGTTGTGAACAGCCAAAGGGATATGCTGTTTGATATGATTTAATTGTCTTTGTGGTTTATAGCCTAAATAACTAGCATCACATCAGTTCCAAAATTCATAGATCACATTCCTCATTTTTGTGACAGGGTAAATTTTTGGCTTGAAGGTGGTGAGTGGTAGATTGATGATCAATTTTAAGGACTAAAAGTGGTGGACATGGCCCATTCATAATTTTACAGGCTACAAAGCAAGAACTGATCTGATCAGGGTAGCCACAGCATGACTTTGATGCACTGTATTTCAGTATCCAACTTATATGTTGAAAAAATAGCTTGGGCTCAATTTATGATGTTGTCAATTAGGCTAATTTTATGGTGCTGGAACTATAGTAATCCCAACACATATTCTGATGAGTGAGAATAGGTTTGTGTTTGATGGTAATAGAGAAGTTCATGGCCAATTGCCATGAAATCAAGAAATCATCCTATCAATGAGAGATAGGAAATCTTATCTAAAGTAGTAAAACTTCGTCTGTAACAGTGACACACTTTTCTTCCCTCTATTTTGTAATCACCAACTTTCAAAATTACCTTAGCAGGAATGAATAATAAAATACATACAGTCACTTTAAGCAAAATTGGACAATGAATGTTTACAGTTATTAAGTACTGTGTAATTTAAGACCAGTTTTTTAAAAACATTACTGCTGATGGCACCATTTTTAAAACGAAGTGTGCATGCGTGTGTGTACGTGTGTGTGTATATGTATGTGTCCAAGTACTGATTTTAGCAAATGGTGGTTGAAGAGTTTCAAGGAAATTATTTGTAAACACTTTAATATTCAGCTTCTGTCACACTACAACTGGTGCAAAGCCATTCTGGCATGAGGCTAACATTTTGACTGCTTCTGTTTGAGAGAATCCAGTCTGGCATTGCCAAAGTTGCACTGCAAGATTTCTATTAACTCAGCATGAACTTCAAATTGAAGCAATGTAAATTGTTACAAATAACTGGCCTATTAGAAAATTCCAAAGACTAAAACCAATTATTTTGGCTGATATAAATTAATCCAAATTTCTACTTACATTTAGAAAGGTACCCAGTGTAAACAGTTAGCAGCCAGAAACCCCATCAACTTCCTATTTTTAACCCAAAATGTGGTGCAAATGGTTTAATGGGTCTTGACATTATTAAAATTCATTCACAGGATGTGCAGAGCATTGGAAAGGCCAGAGTTTGTTGTCCATCACTTATTGCCCTTGTTCAAGTGGTGATGAGCTGTTGGCTTGAAACCTAAAAGCTCTGCTAGGCCATTCCAGAGGTCATTTAAAAAGCCAACCACATTGCTGTGTCTCTGGTGATATATTGACTAAATTGGTAAGGGATGGCAGATTTCTTTCTGATTTTCATTACAATGAGGTCTTGTTCATGCCCATCATTATTAATAGTAACTTTTTGTTCCTTTTTTTTAAACTTAGTATGATGGGAACTGTATTCACATTGCTTTAAATCAGTTGTCTGAATTGCTCATTTAGTTAAAAAAAAATGCTTACCATACTATTATTTAATGTTCAAAAAGCAACTTGAATAGGAGGAAGAAAATGAAGAGTGCTTTGGTCTTGCCAATATTAAAAAAGTGTCTAAATGAGGCTTGTTCTAAAAAAAAGGCAAATTGACAATTTTCTTGTTTGTTTGAAGTGTGGTTAATTTCAATAACATCAGAATAAGTCATGGGTTTCAACCATAAAGAATGTCATCACTGACAGTTTGAAATCTATTAAGCAGCAATAATGAAGTAAGCATAACCATATTTAAAGTTCCATGTTTAAGAAGAATAAGTTACACTTTATTGAGTAACACGAAATACGTAAAGGTTTTGTGGCTTAGTTAGTAGTGCCCTATCTCTAAATCTGAAGCATTGGGTTTAATCCTGCTCGAGAACTTGTTGGTCATGAAAAAGTATTCATAATGTGGTTCAACAGAGCGATAGTCAGTTTCCCAATGCTTTCAAATGCCTCCGTTATTCCCCAAAGGAAAAATAAAATGTGCAGGAAGATACAAAACATCAAAGCCTAAAATCTTAAATATATTTCTCTGTGTGATGAGTGTTTCCTGAATCTAGTATATTTATTTCATATTTCCATCATCCAGAGTATTTTAAATTTATTTTAACATATTAGTTAAGTTCAAATAAAGTTATTTGCAATCAGATTAGAGAAGAAGCAGAGAACTGACAGATAAGTACTGCTACTGGCAATATTTATCTTCCATGCTCTTAATGAAACAATCGTACATGGTAACTGGGGTGTTTGCAACATAATGAAGAGAACCAGATAATCAATATAGCATTGTGCACAACAGGGATGTAATTATTTATTTCTAGTCTGGTAAGAAAATTTTTAGAAGAAAAGTAATTGATTCTGCAGTGAGATTAAAGATTATTTGTAGTAAATAATCCTACATTGTTGTTGAAAATGCATGTATAAAATCTATTTAATTTTTAATATTAATATAATTAAGACAGGTATTATTGGGAATAGCGGGGTTTCAAATTTAGATCACATTGAGCAAGAGTTGAATCCTACATCTTCCTTATTTATAAATTAGCTGCCTATTGAGATTCTATGTCCCAATTAATATCTTCTCTTCTCCAACTTGCTACAAGCAGTCTCTACATATGAGAAATGCTTTTAACCCATTGACTTACCATTACAGATTTGTTTAGGGAATTTATCATTTGATTCTCAGTGGAAATAGGATTATCTTGTGTCTGAACTTGCACTAAGTTTGGTTTACCTACTGTGGCATTTGTGGGAAGAAGAATGCTACTTTTCCTCTTTCCTTTGATTGACCGTAAGGGCGCATTTAGTTTCTATTTTTTGAGAAGGAGCTATTATTGAGTCTTAACTGAAATAAGTTATTGTCTCAACAAGATGTGGATTATTGAATGGTAGTAATCAGGTACAAATTGCATTAGTTCCTTCTACATTGTTACGAAAGCTATGAGGCAACCTGGGAATATAAGTCTGCACCAGGAGATCTTACCATATTCTATCTTAACCCCACTCTGGCCTGCATGAAATCATCAAATTGGATGTAGCTCCATGCAGTCTCCAACATTAGCCCTTTCAGAACCATTAGTTAATTTGGCAAATATCATCCCTGTCCTCACTTCATGATATTATCTCACAGTTAAGCAACACCTTGATTTTAATGTTCTTATGTTTGTCTTTAGGTTCTTCCACAAGCTCATCCTACTTTATTATCATTGTATTCTTCTCCTGCCCTAAAATGATCTGAAGTACCTGCATGGAGGAAGGAGATGGCCTTGTGGTATTATTGCTGGGCTATTTATCCAGAAACTTAGCTAATCTTCCAGACATCCTGGATCAAATCCTGCCACAGCAGATGGTGGAATTTGAATTTGATAACAATCTGGAATTAAGAAACTACTGATGACCATCAGACCATTGTTGATTGTCAGGAAAATGCATCTGGTTCACTAATGTCTTTTATTGGAGAAAACTACCATCTTTACCTGGTCTGGCCTGCATGTGGTTAACTCTCAACTGTCCTTTGAAAGGACTTAGCATGCCACCCAGTTCAGAGACAACTAAGGATGGGCAATAAATGCTGACTAGTCAGTGTTGCCCATGTCCTATGTGTGAATAATTTTTTAAAAGATCCTCCAATTCTGGCTTCTTGGGCATCCTCAGTTTTAACAACACCAGCATCAGTGGCTATTCCTTCAGTTGTCAAGATATATGTTCTGTAACATTCTTGCCTCTAAGTGATAAGAAAATCTATTTAAAATCCACTGCAGATACTTAAACACAAATAGAAAGCTGACACTCCAGTGCAATAGTGAGGATGTATTGCAAGTCAAAGTTGCCATCTTTTGGATAAAATGTTAAACAAAGGTTCTCTGTTCTCTTTCAGATTGACATAAAAGAACCCGTGACAGTGGGGTGCACAGTGGCTCAGTGGTTAGCTACTGCCTCACAGTGCCAGGGACCTGGGTTTGATTCCACCCTCAGGTGACCGCCAGTGTAGAGTTTGCATGTTCTCCCTGTTTCTGAATGGGTTTTCTTTGAGTGCTCCAGTTTCCTCCCACAATCCAAAAATGTGCAGGTTAGGTGGATTGACATTCTAAATTGCCCACAGTGTCCAGGGGAGAGTATGTTAGGAAGATTGCCCATGGGAAATGCAGGATTATAGGATAGGGGGGGTGCGTCTGGGTGGGATGGTCTTTGGAGGGTCAGGTGTGACTCGATGGACTGAATGGCCTGCTTTCACACTCAAAGGATAACAAAGGAGACTCAAAGGATAACATTACTGTTTGTCAGAACTTGCTGTGTACAAATTGTTCAGTTCCAAAAATTCAATTGTGGCAATACTTCAAAAACATATTTCTTTCATTCTAGTGTAGTTTTGGGATGTTCTGGGTCTGGAAAAACTCTATATAATTGAAAATCTTCTTGTGCAAGAATGCATATTTAAACTCTAAGGCAGTGTTTATACTTTACTTATCCTGAGGCCAGAATGTGCAATACATGGGCAAAGCTTTGCTTCTGTTCTGAAAAATGTTAAATGTTTCCAAGGCATGAATTAAGATCTTTGGCTTTCCTACATTGGAAACACCCATCAGTATGCTTCCTCCCCCCTTCAGGCGGTTGTACTTTTTAAATCAGTTTGAAAAGTCAGTTGAGACCACACTGAAGTCAGACGCGAGGCAGTGTCAAGACCAAAAAATGGGCGATGACTATCTTCAGATGGCACCCAGAGTCACAATTGTTTTCTTTTCTTTTGCAAAACTGGGGCCAAAACAGGATTGCGAATCTGAGATCACGTTGGAACATTCTGAAGCGGTAGAACTTGTTCATATAATTAATATGGAGTAATTCTGCTGTTTTCGCTTCCTTGCAGTTGCATGTCGTACTTTTCTTCATCTTATTTAGGGATTATTTATTTTTAATTGCATAATTTTTTTCACTTGAGTTTGTGTCTTACTGCTGTAGTGTGTATATTTGTAAACCCGTAGGTGGCGCAAGAGGCTTGGCCTTGAACCAACGTTTCCTTTTCATGAACTCACTTCAGGATACAGACAAGAAATAACACATTTGGCAACATATTGGCAATATGCTCCGGATGTAACCTTCTCCCGTGTTCCAGAACTCTTTATGCTGTAGCCCCTGCCTTATAGCCTGTGGACGAGTTACTAATGGTGACTCACCATGTATCACCTATTACCATGTAGGATTAGCATATAGATTGCTGAACACAAGTGAAAAGATTGTGCGGTGATCGCACATCTCTAACTAGCCGCGAATAAACTACTGGAGCAAGGGTCTCGTGCAATTTCGAAAATAGAAATGTACTCGAAGATTTGTTTTGCTGAAAATATTCGCAGTGATCGCTGTACCAAATTTTTCACACCCAATTGTTTTAACTTAAAATAATGCAGTATACATGTACCGTCAACTCAACAAAGAATTCAAAGCCCAGTACTTAGAAGCAATTTCACTTTGGCTCAGCAAGCTGTTTCCAGACACTCGGGATGTTCAGGACAGTGATCAGAAGTGACTGGAAACGGTAAAATGTCTTGTTATTAAATGCCAGTGCTTGGTGTAATACTTCTCCTTAATCCCCACCTAGTCTAGAGAACTACTAACTGCAGCAAGGAACATAAACGCAAAATTGACTTTTTTTTCATTCTGACGCCGAATAACCGTAACCAATTTGGTTACGTCCTATCTATGTACGATATGTTTAAAATTGCTTGGCAAAATCTCACATAGCAAGTGGCTCAATTATGTTTCAAGTAAATTAGCTGAAAGGAAGAGTTACTTTGATTTCACTGAAACCACATATTTTAAATATCCCTGGAGTCCTTTAATCAACAGCTGGTCACTCTAATCCGACTGCACCTCATTCGATCAGAGAATTCCCAGCTACCGAACTATCCAGATGGAAAGTTCAGCAACGGTGATGTGTATGGAAATGAATGTCATTTTCTCAATCTTCCGACCCCGATCAGATTGACAGTAATCTCCCAGAGCCGCAACTCAATTTTACATTGAACTCATTCATTTCAATTTCCATGCCCCCCCCCCCCCCCGCACCACCATACACCCCCCCCCCCCCCCCCCCACGCCGTTCGAGAGGTTAGACAATTCGAAAGGTGTAAAGTTTGCTGCTGACAGGTTGTTTCCTTGAGCTTCTGTGTGAAATGCCTCCCCTCCCAGGAGCAAATGACCCGGTGAAATTCACACGTCGCTGCACCACCTCAGACTGTTCGATTCATCAACTTTCAGTTCACCTACATCTGACTTCAGCTCGGCGAAGTGGCTCGGGAGGAAAAGACCGGCCTACTTGTTGTACGTTGTTTACAGAACACAGGTCTCCCTTACAGAAAGAATGCAATGATTTTTCTTTACCGAATATCAGGTAAAGCCTTACAGGTGTTACTCGCACACAAATTTAAACCCGAACATTGCATAGCAGTGCTGAAATCGGTTGTTTACAAAGTCTCCTTTGTCAGAAATGGTTTTGGTGTGCTTCATTTTCCTGTCATGTAAATAATTGTACATGAGTTGCTGCCGCCTGTAAATTCCCGACTGTTGGGCTTTTGAGTTTGATGTCAGGTTCTGGTGACAGATAGGCCCTCGCGAAAATAAACCAAAAGGAGGCAGAAACAGTCAGGGACTTGCATATTACCTATTATTATAAAGTCGGCAGCATTGTAGACAGGGAAATTATGATATGCGGCCTCGGTATGACCGACAGAATTGAAATTGCACTTAAGCACTCATGCTTAAAGACTATGTGCCGCTATATATTATTCCAAAAGTAAAATGTCAGATTATGAGTTGTAGCAATGTGGTTTGAAATCCTGACACAGGCAAATTACTTATCTACTTAAGGGCTACTTGACAAGCTCCCCAGGTGAAAGAAGCCAGCTTTCAGTGACTCATAGAGTTCCTGGTGATGAGTCTTTCCTGGTTGTTGCTCACCTGTCTGATGCATTCCCAGAATCAGAGAGCTACTGTCGACGGCTGAGTCATCAAAGCACCGGAAATCGCAATTTGTTTCTTTTAGCCATTCACCTTGTTTGCATGGTCTGACTTCTTTTTTAGAAATATGTGTGAGAGTAATGTGTCTTTAGTTAAACGTGTGTAAATGATAACCATTTAATTATACATAATACACACAGTAGTTCGTGTGCACTTATTCACTAATAAATGATAAAATAATGTCTTAATAACAATTGGCATAATCTAAAATTATACTCCGGCACATTGTATATTTGTGCGAATAAAACTCAATGAATGAATATATCTGACAGCGATGTATAAGGTACAGTATTAATATTACAGTATTAGTATTAAGGTACAGTTTATACACATATGAGGATAATGTTCGAACACTTCCCACCCCCACCCACCTCCAACTCATTCTGAGTTTTTTTAACTTTCAACTGGATGAATCTATGAAAGTTTTCCCAAATAGCACTGTTTCCATTTTCTATTTTAATTCATAAAGAATCTCGCCACAAGACTAAAACATGACATTTCACAGTTCAAGAATGGAAAAAGCAAGCCTTGCACATAAAGAAAAAAAAATCCAGGGATGTTATGACATAGTTAAGCTTCTATTTACACCAGGGGACATTGCCTTGGCTGTGTCAATTCTAATCAAACAGTAGTTGTGGGTTAATGGATGAGCAAGAATAAACAAGAGCACTGCATACAAATTCTCTTACCACTACCTCCATCTCAAATATGAGAAAAATGACAAGAAACATGCATGTAAGGACTGACTTTTTAAATAAAGAACGTTGTGCAGCATGACAATGGTTTGTGTGAAAATTAAATAGAAAATAAGTGCTTAACCCGAATTTAGAATTAGGGCCATTTTGATCAACCGTATAAGAATCCTTGGTAACATTAGGGGTTGAAGTCTCTTTTTAGACACACTGGTTCTGTAAACATGATCATGCAATGACATTTTAGAAGACCAGGACCTGCTAACGTATCGAGATGTATTTATCATTCAGGACTGTTATATTTAAATTAATCATTAGATGCATGAATGACAACATCAAGCTGGTTACATGAAATGACATCCGTGATGCATTAAAGCGGGAAGGAGACAACAATATTGTTGTAATGCAGCGTGGAACATGAGGTGAATGGAACGTTTAAGTGGGTCAGGTTGGGAGGTAAATTTGCTGCTGTATAATAAGGATAGACGTGACTATGCTTGGGAAATCCCTGCACTTAATACATTGAAAACAAATTGAAAGTTACTGTAAATTGTTTATTCAGCCGACTGCACTTAAGTATATTCCCATTAAGCAACTTACTTTAAAACCCAAACTTACCTCTATTATTTCTATAAACTCTCCATCTCTTAATTACACAATAAAATGTGTTTTTTTTCTAATGAAGTATAATTTTTGCTGACATGCTGGAACATTTGTTTTGAATTATATTTTCCTTCTGCCAAAGCCCGACTCAGTATCATACTTCAGGATTCACATTCTAAATTGTCCTCATTGTTAACATGAAGCAATGGGGATCTAAGTTCCTCATTAGACTATTTAGTCTGGTAAAATTTACTGTTTGGATGTTCGCAAATATGTGTCCATTTAGGATCCGTAGATATCTGCTGGATTCAGTCATGGCTGGTAAATGTGCTTCGTTTGCAACGACAGTGTTTGTCTATGGGCTTGTATTTTACAGGGAAACTGGTACATCGGGAAGTATCGAATGTGCTTAAGTTGTCACCAAATGTCAGTAACGTTTGCATACCTCGGTGCACAATACAGAACACAGCACACACATATATACACAAGCAACACCGTGCGAATTAGCCGAACAAGGTCAGAAGGCGACAAAGAGGCCAGGGCAAGTACAGTGGAATTCTTACTACCAGGGCGGGAACTACAGGGCAAATCGACATGTCTTCTACTTTTTTGTAGAGCCACTGCTTACAATAACTCATCGTCCACTCTTAGGCTCAGAACGTTAAATTAATTATCCCAAAGAGTTTGGTTTAACTGTTTCGAATGCATCGTTATTATAAGCGATTTGCAACTTTCTGTGATTCCTTCAAATGAGTAGGATTTTAACAAGTAGCTTTCAGGAATATCATACTCAACCATGGCTTCGGAGTAATGATTCAAAACAAAACAAAACAAAACATTCGTTTCTGAAAAAAAGGAAACATTAAGCCGTGAGCGCTGTCAAACTGTTGCCTGATAAGGAAAATTGAACACTTAGCAAAACCAGTTCGAAACAATATTCTATATTCCTCACTGGAACACTATTGTGGCAAGGATAATGTATTAAACAGCTTTTTTAAAAAAGTTAATTTTCAGTTCCTGCACTATTTTCTGCTGTGTTGTTTTCATCTATTAAAAACTATAATTACATCGAGCGTCAAGGACCGAGAAGTCTGTTATACACCTGAACAGATGTGCGTTCCTTGTTAAAACAGCACTTTTAGTATTTTACAGTAATCACAACCTTCAGACTTGAGGTCTGATTATTGTCAACGATATATACAGTACATACATTTGAGAAAAATACTGATTTTTTTAAAATTGCGGACTATGTAATTTTTATTTGCATTAAAACTACTTAAAAGGTAGCAACAGTCTGGGGAAGCAGCGGCTGAAGATTCCAAACTTGGTGAAATGCCAATAACGACGAGAAGACGGAGAGATCGATAAACAAATTATCTGTATCCCTGTGTAATGACCTATTTGTCAATACCATTTATACACTGCGCTGTAGTTGAGAGATCAGTAAAATCTGTGTGACCTTCAGTGATTTGAGTAATAAATCGATAATTCCCTGCGAAGCCCTGCAGTGTTTTTTTTTGTTAAAAGAGACTGGTGTCCATTTGTCCAGGTCTGATTCACTTTGCTGTGGGACTTGTATGTGCCCAGGATGGTTGAGGTCGGTAGGAGGCGCTCAGAGCACATAGCCCAGTGAGCACACAGCCTCTCGGGTGCAGCAATGAATCGCTGAGCCTGTGGGCGGACTGGCCTCTGTGATTGACAGCGCGACTGGCTTTCCCAGCAAGCCGCACTCATTCACCACTGATTCCTGACCAAGTGCCAGAGCGATCGAGAGAGCAGTGTGAGCTCAACACTGGAATAAGACGAGGCGAGGAGAGGGGAAGTGGTCAACGTTAACAATATGGATATCTCGGTGTTTTTGTACTGCTTCTTCCCGCTCACCTTGGCTGTTGAAGGTAGGACAGCTTTTCAGTGGTCCCATTACTCTTAACATTTGATGAAACGCAGCAGTTTCAATTGGATTCATTCAGGGGGACGGAGAAGGCAACGAGATCGCGGCAACTACATGCAAGTCTCTGAATCCACCTGATCGGAAAACTGAGCGAGCGATCCACTTGGGTTTTCTCATGTATTACGAGTAATCGTCTGTCTGTTCTTACCTGTTACGGACCTATAGTATATGTAGAAGCAGTTGCTGCATAAACTTATGCCTTAGAGTTCATTACTTCACATTTGCTGCTGCGTGGTATCTTCCGATATATGTAATACAAGAAAGGACGCCGATAGTTAACAGTTGTTGCATCGTGTACATTCTGAAGCGGTCAGGTTGAAATTTCCAGGATATAGATGAGCTTTATTTTGGCGAGAGAGGCTGCGCATCGGGCTGCAGCCAAGAATTACTGGGACTACAATCCTGTGGATTGCAGTTTGATTCTGTGCCCTTTTTACTTGGGTGGTAATTGGAATGGGGGAGGTAGGGTTAGTGGAGGCTGAGAAAATCTTACGAAGGAAGTTTGTTGGTTCTGACGATCGGCCAAACCTGACTGTACCTGGCAGTGAAGAATCCAACCTCAGGGAGTTTTCCCTTCCATTTCGAGGCGAGTAATCAGTTCAGCGAGTAGTACATTTCCACACGCCGCTGTGGTGTGCCCTACACTGCATCATTGTTCGGGCGCTGCAAATTTAAACAGGATCCTCGTAAGGCAGGGACGCCCGGATCTTTTAGGAGGGCATTGTCGTTTGAAAGTGTAGGATTTTTTTTTGCGTGTTAATTGTTGAGTCTGGGAGCAACAAGCAACTTAAGGTGGGAGGTTGGGGGTATTAGATGGCGTTTTCTGTGGGGTTTATCTGCAGGCATTCAGAATTAGGAACCCGAATCAGGCTAAACCAAAGTAATCGTGGTTTCAGAGAATTTTAACCGATTGAATGGCAATCAGAATTTGGTAGCCGTAGAAATACAGATTCATTAGTAACAAGTCCAGTCTCGGTTGGCCTTTGTTTAGAGAAACAAGGTGGAGTGGAATTTGCCCAGACCAGAAATCGCTGCCCAATCCTTATCACGAAGATATGAGGAAAATCGCGGGGATATTACAGGCAGTTCTAGTCTTTGGAACTTGCTTCCAATCTTGGGCGACTTCCCATGCTGGCTGTGTACGTGGAGAAAGAGTATCCAAAGCGCCGTTTAACTATTTAATTCCCCAGCCCACCTTTATCTAAGTGGACATTTGGCTTCCATGATGCCTTCGATAACCCTTCAGTTGCTTTCAACTGAACAACATTTAAAAGTTAATCAGTCAGCCGATTAACAAGAAACTTGACAAAGGCTCAATCAGGGCATTTTACAGTTGCTGAGAAACGCTAGATTTCCATACAAAACAATGGTTGCAAGCTGCAAAATTGATTGTAATTAACTTCTACACACCCACCACATTAAACAGCAGCTATGTTCGGGAGCTGACTGTGACAGCGAGAAATCGTGGGATATACGATCATGTCTTCCAGCCGGCAACATGCCATATTCTTGTAAATTCTCGCTGCAGTGAGCTGTTCAGTTCTATATTTCATAATCTGTTAAACTGTCAGAGTAGTCACAGCACAGTGGGCCGTCGGTTAACAGGGCACAATTATAATTCTCTCCACGAATACCAATCCTTGTAGTTAGAACAAGGTTTCCTGTGCTAAATTCGCCGCTGCCATCTTCCGAATTGGTTGCGAATACCAATGGCCATGAGAACAGCGTTCCCGAGAGTGGTCGAGCTGCGATCAGACACGGGCTGTTTGTTCCCAAGCGACGGTAACAAGGCGACTCTGTGCCACTTCAAGAAAATTGCTTCACTTCAAATCACAGTTCAGAGTGAATATTCCCATTATCAGCCTTGCACCAAAATTCCACGTCATTCCTGCTGTTTCTTCCTGGGTAAACCTATGGAGTTGGTGCATATTGTCACTGTTTAATCTTCACTGAAACTCCATAAAATAACAGCGGGCTTTCTGAGTGGAATCCTGTAATTAGACACCATCAGTGCTAGATTCAGAGAGAGTTTATACACTTTTGAGTGTTTTTAATCCTGGTATACCATTTAAATATTTGTTCACATAAAGCTGGGTCAAACATAATCAAACAGAACATTGCCGAATTTTGCTTTGGTGCTTCGCTTGTGGATATTAAGGCCCACAGCCCTTATGTGGGCAAACCGTATTCATACCAAAAGGTCCCCACTGAATTCTGTAAATCTCATCTATGCCCAATTAACAAATTACTAAGAATTCAAACACATGAGATATTTTGACCTAATCATATCCATGAAATGAGTCATTTTTGCATACATGTTCAAAGATGTCTTATATCTATTTAAACGGGCAAGCACAATATATCAGAAACTTTGATAATTTATATTACATCTTGCGGCAAAGCTAGAAAATGACAGGGCTGTTCAGAATTTCATTTTGCAAAACGAAAACTTTTTAATTTTTCACTATAAGTTACTGACATACGT
The DNA here is from genome assembly GCF_037043375.1 of Chiloscyllium plagiosum. Lineage (NCBI taxonomy): Eukaryota > Metazoa > Chordata > Chondrichthyes > Orectolobiformes > Hemiscylliidae > Chiloscyllium > Chiloscyllium plagiosum. The sequence continues at coordinate 47,087,698 of NW_028270151.1, read as the reverse complement.
TCTATTGGGGAAGAATCTGACTGATTTTTTTTTAAATGAGCTTATATGTCTGTTGATTATGGTTTTACATGAGTCAGGAAAGACACATTCCCGTGTACCACATCATAAGGAAAACGATAAACACACATAACGTTAGTTTCATATTTCCGCCTTATAGTTAGGTTTCCTACGTAAAATTTGAGAATTATCCATTGAACAATGATGGCCAGTACCTCAGTTGATATGAAATGATTATTGAAGGTTTTGCTAAAGAGAGCCGGGCCTGGCAATTTGGATAAAGTGGGCCAGTAGCTATTTGGAGACGGGGCTCCTCCACGTGTTGACCGTGCTGTGGGGATTCTGTCTCCCCTCCGTGCCAACAGCACGATTCCTTCATTCAAAGCAGACCTGGAAGGAGGCTGGACGGTGTGAATTTCAGTATGCTCCTGGGATCCTTTTGTCTGAAGTGAATTTCGCACATTACTGCTAAACTTCCACCCCCCACCCCCCACACCTTTCCTTCGACATTTCCATAGAATGAACAGATCTAAGGAACGCAGGCTGGATACAAAGCTGCTCATGTGGCAGTCTGGTGCAGATTCTGGTTTCAGAGTTGCGTGCTCGCTTGTTGTGGCTTTTTCAGCATATGGGCTGGCGGATTTCAATGGATTTATTTTAAAGGAAAAAAATCTCCCAGATACCATGACAACAAATTTAGTAAACAACTGCAGAAAGAAGTGGTGTTGCACGCATTTTCGTTCTGAGCTGTGTTTTTCCCTCATTAGAACCATCGAGTTGTGATTGCGTTTACAAAGCAAAGCTTCCGGCTACTCGTAAACAGCGCTTCTCTAATCCAGACACTGGATAATCTTGTATTATGGGCAACACAACGTGAATGGATACATTTCGCGTAACCAAAATAAAATGTTGTGAGCAATTCGACCAATTAAGGCGAGTTTTCTGTAATACTTGGAGATTGCTATACAAATGAATTGGAACAAAAATATTCAGGGTTGGTGGTTAGACTGGTGGTATATGTGGACAGATATGAAAAGCTGGCTGCTGCAAACAAAGGTTCACCACAGATTTAAAAAAAGGAAATGCCCCGTCTTTACATTGCTTGTTCAAACATGTGGCACCACCTAATTGATATTGCACCCGTGGTTTTCATGACTTGTGGACTGTGGCTAAGACAGAAGTCAGCATTAACCAACAATGAGATAAATAAATGATCACACACCTCTGTGTTTCTTCAATCATAATTTGTCTTGTTTGCGACTAAGCAAAGTTTTTTAAATTTTATGAGGAGAATCTGTTGCGAACTGGTTCTGAAATATTGGAAAGTCTCTGCACATCTCCTGTCCTTTTGTACTAGAGTGATGAATTGCACAATTAATGCACTGAGAGCTTGCAGTTTTTAATCCTGAGGCATGAACTGTCATCAAGAGGGCAGGAAGAGGTCATGAACTTGCTGATAGAAGAGCTGAAAAAGCATTGGTGCAATAGTGACAGAACCTCGTTGGTAAAATGGCAGGCAAAATGTATGATGATCCCTCGACACTATTGGAAAGGGTCATATTAATATTTCTGCAAATTTAAAAAAAAATCTTGAGGGCCCTCTGCTCATGTTTGTTATCATTTTTAGCGTCCTGTTTCCTTAACCAGTTTCTGCCATTTTGACCCTCAATTTTTTTTAGTGTGGAATGATTCACATCAAGTTACTGCATCATTTTATTGATTTGTAGGCCAAACCTTGGTGATTATAGCAATCACTTGGTTGAGTAAGATAGTAGATGCAGAAGTATAGATTATATTATAATGGACCATTTTACCAGACATAAATACCGAGTCAAAAGATAAGTAGAGAGTGAGATTGATACCAGACTAAGTATCATAATTTGGGTGAGAGGGGGAGCTGTAGGTTAGACAGTTTTTGTCTCACCAAAGGTACAAACGTTAACTAACACTTTATGTAACTCTGAATAGTAACAAAATTTTTGTTTAAAGTGTTAGTATGTAAACTTTGATCCTCAAGTCTAATCATGATGCAAGTGCTGTTTTTAAACTAGAGCACAAAGTCATGAAATATGTTGGGTGTTCCCTTGGTTCTATAATACTAGGGTTTGTGTTTTTTTCCCTGTGGCTGGTTCAAAGACATATTCTAACTGGAATTGGATTAAGACTGCAGTAAATATTAAAGAAACATTTATGGTTTTGTAAATCAAAATGAAAAATCATGACTTACAATCTGATAGAAAAGAAACACCATGCCATGGGACAAAGCACTGATTTGAACCTTGGTGCCATCTTTGACTAGCTGTGAGAGAAAAAAAATGTAATGCAAGCTTGTTCAGCTTGCTACTCCTTGCAAGCTTATTTCTCAGTAACATGGTGGTTGAAAATAAGTATATGTTGTTGCTTGTTTGATACTGCAAGCCAATGGATTAAGGGAAAAGAACTATTAAAAAGATAAAGAGTCCATTTTAAATGTGATTAACTTTTCTCAAACAGCTTTTGTTCAGATCAATGTTTAAAAGAAATGGAAATGTCCTTCCTTGTGTGTACAGAGAACATAATTGGTCATACAATGTCAGTGTCGAATGGAACATGTAGCATAATACAGTGTTTATTGATGAAAAAAATTGTCAAAATAATCAGTTTCCTAAGGCAGACTGTGAAACCTATTTTTTGATAGGCAAACAGATCACGTTTAAACATCAACTATACACATACACAACCAGCGCCTTGATAGCACTTCACAGAACCCACTTTGCAGGCAAGCCTGTGAAAAAAGTCAATGACTCCCTCTGTCAAGGGCCCTCCCAGACAACAATGAGCATGAGTGTGCTTTACTGAGGAAGGGGAGGCACTTCACAACACTAATGGAGCTTTTGATTCCTCCTTTTGCAGGGCAGCAATTAATGATCGATGGTGTATGCAGCTGGCCAGATGTTTTGCAGTCAATCTCTGCTGCTTTTTGCTGAACATCTTTAGTCAGTGAGAATTTGAAATTATTGCGAGAAGAATGAATATATTATCAGTGCAATTGTTTAGTTAAAATAGTAAGATGCAGGAGGAGAATTAATGAAATAAAAGGGATACACACAAAGGGACTGGAAAGGAGAATGGTTTTTGATCTGGAATATAACTGTTGGTGATGGAACTATAGGCACTAAACTAAGTCAGCATCATGAACAGCTTTAAGCAGCCACATAGAAAATGCGCAAAAGAATCAAATTAATAAATTGAAAGGAGAATGTCAGGCGGGATAAAAGCCAGGGATCTGGTAAACAATGTCATTATAGACCAGTTGACTTATTTAACAAGACAGTTTAGTTTTGTTTGCTTTAATATTTTAATGTTAATTATCAAAGCGAGAATTAAAGCAAAACTTACAATATTTATAGCTCATCAAATATACTTTGCAGTCCAGTATAATTGGGTTCAATTTGTCATATTCAGAAATTAAGCATAAGCCTTGTTTATTGCAAATGTGTTGAATAGACTCTCGAAGTGAGATTAACAGTTTGTTTTTTTAGAATCCCTTTATTGCATAATGTATCTTTTCCACCTTGCGTCCACCTGCCTGTACTCTAGGAAATCATAAACTGCTGCCCATTCTGGCTGTTTGTTAAGACTTGTTGCAATGATAGCACAGACAGCCAAATCCAGTAAAATCTTCTTAACATTCACCATCCTCCAACTTCAAACCTAAGAAAGATAACTATAAAAGATTAATGGATAATTACCCATTGGTCAAATACTGCTCCCTGCCAATAATCCCCAAAATTTACAAATTATTGCATTTGAAAACAAACCACACAATATCATCACAGAGTGTCTCAGCTTTAAGTTAATTGTTTATAAATGTCTTCATTGCCCTTACATGTGTGTGTTTACATCATCAAATGTGTGTCTGTGTATATGTGTCTATATACTGTGTATGTGTGAGTGTAAATTTGCATATTTGTCCACGTATGTATCAATTTGCGTTTATTTCTGCATGCATGTGAAAGTTTGCCATTGAAGACAAAAATTGCTCACTCAGGAAACTACAAATGAAATCTAGAGAATGATGCTCGACTAAGTATGTTTGATTCTCTGTGCTATGAAATGATATGTGAATTTGCTGGAAACTTCAGGGAGCTTCTGTTTGTTTTTCTCATGGGCATTATGGGTTGGTTCAGGTGGTATTATGCTGTGCTGAGACATTAAGCATCACAGGGGTTGCTTCACCTAAGAAATGTCCACGTATTAATCTTTCTTGTGGGTGGATCTAATTGTGATTAATGTGTACTTATATAAATCTATATTCAAAGAAATTGTATCTAGGAAAGAGAGGGTACTCAGTGGCATGCCGTTGATTACAGAATCTAGCTTCAGATAGAAGGGAGCAAATAAGTCTTAAGTATTGCTTGCACAAATAAGTTTGGTAAATTGGTGGGTTCCGTAAACTATGAATAGAACAAGTTCTACAAAGTGTTATTGCCCAACATTTTGTTTATGGCAAGGTATCCAATCTGAAACTGTAAGAAGTATTTTCTATTAAATATTGGGATTTTAGTCTGAGCAATGTGAAAGAGGCAACATTTCTCAAGACTTGCTTGTTTAGTGTCCAGAAAGATTATATTCACTATTTTGAAAGTAACACCAGAAATTGAAATGTTACATTTATGGAGGCAACCATTTTCCCAGTAGCAACACTTATTCAGCAAGTGATAGCTATGTTTTTCAGATAATTAATTGGGAAGAAATCTAAATTCATTAAAATATTTTGTAAGTTTGCACTGTTGTACACATTTCAATTGCATTTGAACTTAATGCAACAGACAGAATGGTGGCGTAACTAAAGTGACCGGTCACAGAAACTGCACTTGTGCTAAAAGTCTGTTTTACCAACCAGTGCTTCATAACTTTTTTGTTTAGATTCCTCTTTAAGTGTTCATTAAAAAATCCACCTAATTAATCAAAATATATTCCAGAATGCATGAACCAATGTTCATGGTTGCAGTGGCATTGCTCTTGTTTATGTCTGGAAGGTTTGAAAACTGTTCTCACAAATTATTTAAATAATACTCTGCAGTTGGCTTTTAACTCTTGTATGGTATGTTAGCCTTTCCAAAGCACAGAGTGTAATATTTTGAGCATCTCACAGCCCACAGCATTTGCTCGTTCTGTTGCTGTATCTCTATTGCTCCCTCTCTCTGCCCCCCTTTTCCAATATAATGGGCATTGAGGATCCTGATCATTGATGTTATTTGCTGACAACTTCTGTTTCTACAAATGTAAATATTCAAAGTTTAATGTAGTATTGTTCAGGGACTAATAATTTTCAGAAAGCCACTGCCACTAAAAGAAAGCACTAAACAAAGTTCTAACCATTGCTCGCAAAATCCCATTCCAGCACATTCAAAGGGGTGACATTTTCTTAATGGTATCAGAGTTCATAATTCATGTGTATTACACCACTGATTGCATGGAGGAAGGAGAAAAAAAGCTTCACTTTGAGCTGATTCTGAGAGGTCATCCCCCACCCCCCCCCCCCCCACCCGCAACCCGTGCAACTACTAAGTCTCTATTAAGATCAGCTCTTTATACAATGTTCCCATCTCAACATAGGTTCTGTATCTACTTCTGCTTTTCTTAATCAAGCCTTTAAGAATTTATTTTCATAAAAAGAAAAGTAGTAAATTAGAAATTAAACCCTAAGTGCAGATGAAAGATCATATAGTTTTATAATAATACAATTGAGTTAAATATAGGAATTTTGTTATAATTAGAACACTGTCATAACATTTCTGTTTAGTCTCTAATGTTCTGAAGGAAAATTAAAATTTGCTAATATAGCCTATAAATTCAGTGGCTATATGAACAGGTCAGAGGCTAGGAATCCTGCAACGAATAACACATCTCCTGACTCCACAAAGTCTGTTCAAGGTTCTTCGACAAGGCACAAGTCAAGAGTGTGATGGAAGATATAATCATTCCTTCAGTGTCACTGGGTTAAAAACGCCCTGGAATTCCCTTATGAACAGCATTGTGAGTCTGCCTACACCAATGGACTGCAGCCATTCAAGAATGCAACTCTCCACCACCTTGTGACAGCAACAAGGAATGGGTAATAAATGCTGGTTCAGCCAGTATGTCCACATCCTGTGACTGAACAAAGACCTTTGTGTGGAATTGAGAAGGTTCTATTGCAAAATAACATTCATGATGTATTACAAATAGGATGCCATAAGAATCTTCTTTAAACATTTGTACTCATCTGATTTTCATTCATTTGGAAGTGATTACTAGTCACAGTATGAGATGAATACTCATTATGTAGACTATAGTTTACCTTATGCTCATGAGGTTAGTGGACTATAAGCTAATTTCAGGATGTTTCCTTATTCAGTTAAAAAAAACTGAAGCTGAACTGTGGTAGATTCAGTCTCATATTGATAACAGGTATGTTATTAGTTATGGGATTTAAAACTAACATTTTCACTTGGAAAAAAGCAAAATACTGTGAATACGGGAGATTAGAAATCAAAGCAGAAAGTACTGGTGAAATGCAGCATATATGGGAAGAGGAACAGTGTTAATAATTCAAGTCCAAAGACATTCGAAGGAAGAGTCATATTGAACACAAAATGTTAACTTTGTTCTTCCCTCCACAGATACTGCCAGACCTGCTGAGTGTCTCCAGTACCTTGTTTTTATTTAAATTAAGATAATATTTTGAGACATAAAATCTTTGTACATTAGCATCAAGATAATTATACATGATAACTTGATGTTGCTATAGGATGGAAAGTATTTGTATTTTCAAGTTATACAGTCAGAGAGTCATAGAGATGTACAGCATGGAGACAGACTCTTATCCCAATCCAGTCTAGTCCCACCTGCCAGCACCTGGCCCATATCCCTCGAAACCCTTCCTATTCATATACCCATCCAAATGCCTTTTAAATGTTGCAATTGTGCCAGCCTCCACCACTTCCTCTAGCAGCTCATTCCATACATGTACCACCCTCTGTGTGAAACAGTTGCCCATTAGGTCTCTTTCCCCTCTCACCCTAAACCTATGCCCTCTAGTTCTGGACTCTCTGACCCCAGGGAAAAGACTGTCTGTTTATCCTATCCATGCCTCTCATAATTTTGTAAACCTCCTATCCTACCTACCTGTGACTCCACTTTCAAGGAGCTATGAACTGCACTCCAAGGTCTCTTTGTTCAGCAACACTCACTAGGACCTTACCATTAAGTGTATAAGTCCTGCTAAGATTTGCTTTCCCAAAATGCAGCACCTCGCATTTATCTGAATTAAACTCCATCTGCGTTGTCTTGAGGATTCTGGTATTTTGAGTTCTTTGGAAAGAATCTGGGCAAGTGCAAGAATATTGAGTTGTGAAAACTGTTAATATCATTTTGTCAATTGGAAACTCTATCTCAGATCCTTTATTCAACACCAGAAGTTTGCAATGCCACTTTCACATTACTAACTCTACATTTTTTGTACATTTAGCAAAACAATTTACTAACATTGATGATAGTGTGCTGGCTAAATTGTCTCATAAGACAGTGTACTGAACAGCAAATCCTTTTACAGGAACAGATACCATCTGAGCTTTACTGAAAAGTTAAAAATCAGTGTACTGACAACAAAATCGATTGTAAGATGCTGTTAAACCACAGGATTATAATTTCTTTATGGATGAGACAGAAGATAAGAACAGTCACTAAAAGTAATAGAAGAAAATTACAAAACTCCTGTAAAATGTCTTGGTAACAGCAAACACAGCTGGCCACTGGCCCTTGGGCTAAAAACTAGAAATTAGTCTAAACATTTGTGTCATAGACAAAGGAAAATATATTCAGCATTCATTGCAAATATCATTCTTATTACTTTTAATAACAGAAGCAATTATTGTTTTACGTACCATGGTGAACATCTATTCGTTGCTTTATCACTTGGGTATATTAAAGGAAGCTATGCAATGTACAAGGTAATATGTGTATTATTAAAACAGTGCCAAGTATGAGAAAAGGTTTCAAAGGGTGTTTGTTTTTTTTGCCTAGTGCTTCCTTTGTGATTAGGAACTGGTTAGTGATTGTGCATTTCAGAAAAGGCAAACTTAGACAGTAGTTTCTTTGTTACTGCATTTACACGATCATCCATACCTAACCAAATTAAGTTGACGCATACCTTTGCAACATTCTTTGAACTTTCTGACTCAGTTTTAGGGTGTATTCAATAACTGCAGTCGACGCTATGGAATATGTATATGCTAAGGTCACTATTTTTCTGTAAATCGACTTCAGAAAAGGCTTTCTGAGATGCTTGTGGAGGGAGGAGAAATCCACTTCAGTCTGATTATTTTAATTGTAAATATTTTTATTTGTTAACAAGATTAAAACACTTAGTTACATTATAACCATTTTACATCAACAGGAACCTGAAGAGACTCCTGATATTTATGCTTTTGACGATCTCAAAATTTCCTTTAAACTATCATCTGGTCAACTGTTCCAGAAAAGAACCTTCTTGGACTCATGTTCAATTGTAGCTGTTAATTAATCACAGTTGTACCATTTATCAAGAATTCCCATTGTACCATTGGCATTGTTATGTCTATGTGAAATAAAATCCAGACAGATGGTGACAAATCGACAGTAGATTTTCTTCATTCCAAAATGAATAATTTGGGAAGAAAGAGCTTTGGAATGGATGTTGTACATTGTCTGTTTGCTTATTCACACTTACGCAATAATAGTAGAACAGTTTGTCCCTATGTGGACTGACTGTAGTGCTAAAGATTTATGAATGAATTGGGTGTGTGACTGACAGGATGTAGCCTAGGAAATTGGATCTCATTTGGAAAATGTAAAGATATTATTTAAGTTAATTGTCAATCATGGGTAGAAGAGGCATCTACTTGTACATTTTATGGAAGAAGTATTAGATAATGCTTAACACTGTATGTTATATATAACAAATATATTTAAAGAGCATATTTGTGTATGAAGTTATTGTAAATTAAAACTTATTTAAAATAGCTCATCCTTTCTAATTCAAATTTTTCTATTGATAAACACATGAAGGTAGGGCACTAGTCATAATGTGTGACAAGTCTATGTCTTCCATTTTAGCAGCTGATATCAGCATTAATTGCACTGAAGCATCATAAAGAATATTTGTATAGCAATGTTTTTTGAGTATTTTCTACAACAATATGTCTTAGCACCAATCTCAAATGGGGATTTCCTTTTGCACCAGTACAAATTTTTCACTTTCAATACGAGTTATCCCTAGAGCTTTTCTAAACAAAGCAAGAAAAGAATGATGAATTGATTAAGGTAATCCAGATTTCTCTCCTTAATTGCCATCAGAAAGTTAGTCATATCATCAGTTAAAGCTGGATGTAGATCTGGGTCCCAGAATGACTTTGGTGAACTCATACATTGGACCACCCATATACTGCATTATTTTAAAATTGATGGTACTGAAAGCAAAAATATTTAAAAGCAAGTAAAACTAGTTTGAATAAATTAGTGCCAGATAATTAAGCTTCTTGTGTGCGTAAACCGAACCAATTTTCTTTGAATTCAGATATGCAGCCATGTATACTACCAATTCACATAGACACGTTCAAGCATGGTAATTTCATGTATTTTATAGGTGTACATATACATACATTATTGTGGTAGGGGTTATAATAAATAGCTGTTTATATTAGAGAAAGGCATATCTTAGTGAAATACATTTATTTTAAAACTTGAATAAATATTTAGTTTTTAATCATACTTGAGGAAATATTCACCAGTGATCCAGAAGTCTGCTACCTTATACCGTGCTAAGACCTACTGCATGGTCTGACTATACTGTGATTTTCTTTCTTCTCAGATGAATTACTGCCTGCTGAGATGTTGCTCAAGTTCTCCTGAACTCTGCGGCATTTTCTTTCATTTGAGTCAAGGCTCAGTGGAGATTGGCAGGCGAGAGACAGCAGGGCAGCCTGTAGCTCATTAGCTGGTGAAATTACCATTTTCACAGTTTTTTTTCCCCTTGGTGTAATTGTTCCTCAAGAATAGTTTTGTATAAATGACTGCATTCTGCATGCAGCAACTGAAGCAAGAGGCTGCTGTGTGTGGAAAAAAAAATTCTGTCTTGTGCAATTAACTATCAACTTTCTTTAGGAGGTGGACGATGCCACCATTGTTAACCCCTGTCAGATACTTTTGTTCCAGACCAGTGCATGCCTGAATCCATTCTCAGAAGTCAATGCGCATCTTTTTCCCCCCCGGCCCATAGTTCTTTCTTGCCTTCATAGAAGTTCATGCCTTATTGTATTCTGTTACGATACAAGCAAAATGTTAGAGTAGCAGAGGCCACACACAGAATGCTGTGTACATACTCTCTGTGCCCACCCTCCATACTCTCAAATTGAACAGTTCTGGGATGCTTTTAGAATATTTTAACATACCGGAAAACATGTTAAAAGTGTGAATCTGAGGGCACAGTCATCAGTTCAGCTTTGTTTGACATCGGTACTGGCTTCAATTATTTTTACAAACCTACAGTTATGAAAAACACTTGAAGCGATTAAACTAACCAACTTAATGGTTTCATATAAAGAATCAATATTTAGAAGTACTGACTGTGCAGTCTTCAGCAAAATGAAAACCACAATCTGTTTGTAGAGCTTGTCAACATGGATAAAAATAAGCAAAACGCTACTTTTGTAATACCTTGGATACTCCATATTATGAGGTTTTCTAAATATCTCAGTTAACTGTAAATCTGGTCTGCTGATGATTAAAATCATTAACCTGCCATTATTTGTTGAAAGGAAAAACCTGCATTTGTAAAGTGCTTTTTGCATCCCCAGACATGTTTTACAGTCAACTTTGAAGTGTAATCACTCTTGTAGTATGTGAAACCCAACAGCCCATATGAGCTCAGCAAACATACACTTTCTCTATAATTGGCTATGTAATGGTTATTTTTGTAGTGTTTCTTCAGGGATAGATATTAGTGAGGACACTGAGGAAAACTCCCCTGCTGTCTTCATAATAGTGCTGTGGAATCTCTTCCACCCACCCCAAGCAGTTGGATGGGAGCTCATGTTAATCTGTCAAATGAATGACTGCACTTCCGACAGTGCAGCACTCCCTAAGTACTGCATTGGATTTTCTGTTTTGACTTTTGTTGTCAGGTTCTGTCTGAAATATTGTGAAATATTATTTTACTTCCAGTAATTAAATATACATCTCCGAGCTGTGTACATACCCATATAATGTATTTGCATATATAAAATATAGAGATATATTTTGTGTGTATGTATCAAAAACCATGAGCACAATAACACTTGAGTTATATGGTATATTCAAGTTAAGAATGCCTTTTAACATATTTTGATATAATTGTAAATAGAAGAATATTATTTTACAGTTCTACAATAACTGGCTAACACATCATTTACAGTTACAGTAACCTATATTTTAAATTAAAAATCTTATTTATAAAATTGGTGTAATAAATCTTAATTAAAATGAAAAGAGGAAACATCTCAGAGAACTTGGAAAATAATAAAATCAAAGTTAGATCACACTGTTCTCTGTGTGGAGCAGGATTCAAAATGGACCAGCTTTGGCTCATTGGACCTTAACACAACAATGATTCATTGATGATACTCATTCCCCGCAAGGCTGTATAATTGGGGCTGGAATTTGGCAGGATAGCCTAAATTATTATCAGGACCTAATTGGATTTTCTTATTTGAGAAAAGAGCCTCTTTCGAGCATAAATGATGAGAGGACAAGGTGGGTATGATGCAAAATGGCATGACAGCCCACTAGATGGCAGTAGTGAGTCCCATTTTTAGGATTCAAGCCAAATCATGGCCCCTACCCTGCCAACCCACTACCGTACACACATTTTTACATACACAGAAACATTAAAAAAAAGGGAGATTCTTTATTACATGATTTTGCCCTTTACACTGTGAGCACCAAAAGTTCCTTTCTGTGGACAAACGTTAGAAACTGCAAGTTATACTGGAACTTATTGTTACTGGTTACGTTGACATCCTTGATAAGGTATTGGTGACTTGGACATCTGCAATTCACATGCAAATCAAACTGCCTTTCCCTGATACTGAGCAATTTGGTAGGATCAGTGGCAGAGGTTCAAATCGGTATATCTAGCATTTACACCAGAATACTGTGTACACTGCTGACCCGTCAATGTTTGGGCACAGTATTCCTACTTAGAGAAGCAGGAGTTGTTTCTTCTTCACCTACTCTTAAAATGATTCTTCCTATCATCATGCATTACAAAGTCTAATTTTATAACTCTTATTATGACAAGTAGGAGCAATAAGTCTGAAATTAATAATTGGTATTATTATTAGGCAAATGCACAGGCTGCCTCTATTAATTTGATATTGGTGTGCACCGAAGGCATTAATCTACTAAATGTTAAATAGGACAATGCATCTGTTGAAGTGGTAGTTGGAGGAATGTCTTGTGGGTTTGTAAATAAAGCATTAATATTGGTATTTCCAAGACTAAAGAGTTTCCAATGTAATGGGATAAATCTGTGCCCCGATTCTCAAAGCATACCCTCACCAGATGACAGGCTGCCAGGCATACTGCAGGTGCTAATTTACTTCGATGTATTTGAATTAGCTGTCTGTCTCAGCTGGTTGGTTACAGAAAGGCAGAGTGTGGATGCACCTTCAATTTCCAACATGGTAGATTTTCAGGTGTAACATCTGGAAAGGATGAGAATTGAGCACCACCCCTCAAACTACCTCAGCAGAAAATTAAAACTGAGGCACTGCATTAATTAAAAAATCATGTACAGGAAATCTGAATGCCCCCCTCCCAAAAAAAGCTGAATCTGTGAAGAAAACAAGATTGGTTGCATTTCTGGTTGATACCTATCATAGTTTTGATGAAGGATAAGACCTGAAATGTCAACTGTTTTTTTCAGACATGCTGACTCACCTTGCTGTGAGTTTGGAGGCATTCCTCTGCCATATGGAAGTTGATAACGTTGCCTGTTCAATTTATGTAAGTCTGCTGTTTACATGCAGATGCACTTTTCTTAATACATTGTCTAGTAGGTATCTTATTCAGTTTGATCATTCAATTCCTGCATTTCTTTGTGCATTAGTGATGCAATCTTAGCTTCAAGTTTGTGTCAATGTCATGGTCATTTAGTCCGTTTGTACAAAGCAGTTATTGCATTATAATCTGTAGAACCTCATTTCCTCAACTGCATCAGGGATCATTCTTGTATTGCATCTATTGCAAGATTTGATCAATAAAGGTTACTCAACTATTATATGATAAAATAATTTACACAACTTTATTTGCAAAATAAACCAATGATATTTTTATTACATTTTTTAAGTGATCACACTGATTTGATATATAGAAGATGATGAAGAGGATTACAAAAGGTCTGAATGATGTCTTTAATTCCAACTGTTCTTATAAACTAATGCTAAACAGTGTAATAAATACAGTTTATCCATATTACAAACAACAGAGTATAGATCATTAGTCTTCAAATTATAACACTATTAAAAGTGAGGTGTAAAATTCACCTAAATTTATGCATGGCATATGAGTCAAAGTCTGCTTTAATTCTATCAGCAACTATTTGAAAGAGAATATTTGTCAAGTCCTTCATAGAATAGAACACACAGTTGTTAGTTACCTTTTACACAAGTCTCATTATATTTTTGCTTGCATTTTCAACCTTCTGATGTCTTTGCAGACACATGGTAAGTATAATCAAGAGTCAGGGATCATTTCATCACCTCTGATGAAGATAAATGACTTCCAGTACAGGAACTGAACCCTGTCACAAACCATTTGCACAAAATGTCACACTTGGGTTTTACATAAATCTGTGGGGAATAAGATGAAAACCACAAGACAGCTCCTTGCAGATTTGTGGAGCTCATTTTAAAAAAAAAATTCAAAGTTTTTGGTACATTACGCAAAGCCTTGTTGTATCACTGCAGCAACATTGGAATGTCTGCATCAAGTTTTGCCCACAGCATATACTAAATTGGTCATGACTATAGTCTTACCATTTTAACAGAAATGCTCTCCCTGCTTTACATCCTGAATGGATCACTGTGCACTTTATATCAAAATATGCTCTGCACATGCCTCTGTGTGTTATGTGTGGTATGCAGAACCGTCAGATAAAGTCAAAGATAAATTTGAAAATTATGCAGAGCAGATTCAGAGAAAAGATATTGTAGAGAAGCTCTGGGGAGCGCAAGCATTTCTGAATTAAAGTAAATTGAAAGATTACTAAAGGAAAAGGTAAAAGTAAAAAAAAATGAAAAAAATGTAATCTACATCTCAGGAGTAAGAAAGAAAGTAACCATAAGCAGACAGTCACAAGCATAGTCATAACACTTCACAAATGCATTGTCCAGGTCTGATGAGTTGTATTGTTAAACAATGATTAATAGCGGAATGTAATTTTGTGGAGTTCATTTTCAGCTTTCTGATATCAATGAGAATCTACAACCACTTCTTCAATTTTGTTTTCTCTATCTGCCAACCCTTGCTCACAATATATATGCGTTCAGCAGTGAGCACAGGCTGAAAGATTCTGATTTATGTTTGAACTTTAAAAGATAACAAACATCCAAATATGTAGTTATTTTAATTTGTGCTGGCTTGTGTTAAATTTTCAAAATTCATTTCTGAGTTGCGCAGATTTTAGTTGTGACTGAACATATTATGAAAGATGAATCAATAGCTTTGATCATTCAGAGGTTAATTGAAGATAATTTTTTTCTGCCTGAAATCATGATCCATATTTGTCTTTTAAGTCTTATGCCCACCTAGACAAAGTAAACTTGGCATCTGTGACCTGTTATCCAATTTTTAATATAATTAGTATTTATTCTTATCTGTTATTATATAATCAAATTTCTTTGTGATTGCTAAGTTGGAACATAGTCACATAAAAATAATTTAAAAAAGAAACTTTAAATACTATTCAGCTAATTTTCCAGTTCAAAATTTCAAGAAGTAAATAGTTTTGATCTGTAATTTGCGTGGCAACGACTTACGGATGTGGGTTATTGATTCAAACCAAAGACATTGTCAGGCAGGCAGCTTTAAATTCTTTCAATCAGTTTGCATAAGTCATATAAAGTGGATGGTAACTTAATTATTCTGCAGTTTGTATTAATACTTAGACCTTGTAATTAGTAAAAGAAGTTATGACATGGATCTGCTTCATAATTCATTTTAAATCAGAGATCACATGTTAACAATAGTATAGGCCATTATCATGGGAAAACCAAAGAAAGGTAAAGAAATCAATCATACATTTTATGACATTTCTTTGCTTGAATGTCTTAATGTGATGCATGTTTCTATGTTATTTCAGTAATACTGTTAAAACATGATCAGTAGTGGAGCTTATTTCTCCAGTTCTGCTTTTTTAGTCTTCATCATTAGGAATTTAAAGATATTTTTGTTGCAAGTATTTGAAAGGAATAGGCAGACTTTCAATCTCACAATTAATTGTTGCACTGCTCTTAATTAGTTTGCTTTGTTCTTGTTCACTATGTTAAGATAAACTAGGAGAGACTAATATCATGAGCAGTTTCAAGACATCAAAAACCCTGCAGGAATTTCTTTTTCTAGTAACATTATGCCTTTGTAACAACATAGCATTATCACCCACAAAGACAACATGATGTTTATGGCTTTGAAAAATGCAGATGCTGTACATGTTAAAGCTAAGTTTAGTGACAATGTTATTTTTCTATTTTAAGTTCACCAGAACAAACCAGAATCATTTATCTTATGTCATCCTTTTTTTATTATCTGTATTGTTTGAGCAAGTGCTGAGCAAACAAGCATCAGCAGCCTGTTTTCAAATTTGCTAACACTCGCATGTCACTTGATCCCGCTGACCGAGAGTTCCTGTCGATTTACATCTCATTATGGCACTAATTGATTTGTTTAGGCAACAAACAAGTGTGGCCACAGGTTTGCATGAGTTTCCATCCATAATTAATCAGACGCACGTTTGTTAATATTTGAACTTTGTCACCTCAGTTCCTTGGTTTCAGCTTTAGTACTGATGATATGGAGATGCCGGTGTTGGACTGGGGTGTACAAAGTTAAAAATCACACAACACCAGGTTATGGTCCAACAGGTTTAATTGGAAGCACACTAGCTTTCGGAGCGTCGCTCCTTCATCAGGTAATAGTGGAGGGATCAAGCCTAACACACAGAATTTATAGCAAAAACTTACAGTGTGATGTAACTGAAATTATACATTGAAAAATTGATTGTTAAGTCTTTCATCTGTTTGAATACCATGTTAGTTTCACTTCTTTCATGTGTAAATCACAAAACCTTTTTTAAAAAGTTGCATTCTCAGATTAGCTGTTAACAATGGGTGATAGCTAGACAATATGTTGAAGGTGTTAGCCCCCTGTGTTCTCTGTCTATGCCATGGTGTTTAGATTGATTCTAATCTAAGAAGTGAAATAACGGAGTTTTACATGAATTCATGCAGTTTTTGAGCAAAGTACAATGTAACCCTGCAAGTACAAATTCACCCCACAAAATATATGTGTGCATGTGGGTCTTTGTTTGTGTGTGTGTGTGTGTCTGTCTGTCTGGTTTGGGGGTTGTGAGTGTGAGAAAGTATGTGTGTAGTGAGTGTAGAGTGTCTTAAGTCTGTGAGGGGGTGCATGTGTGAGTGTGGGAGCGTGTGTGTCTGTAAGGGTGTGTGTGGGAGTCTGTGTGCGCGTGTCTGTGTATATGTGTGTCTGTGTGTGTGTGTGTGTGTGAGAGAGAGAGAGTGTGTCTGTGTGTGTGTGTGTGTGTGTGTGTGTGTGTGTGAGAGAGAGAGAGAGAGAGAGAGAGAGAGAGAGAGAGAGTGTGTGTGTGTGTGTGTGTGTGTGTGTGTAGGAGTGTCTGTGTTTGTGTATAGTGCAATGGTGGTCACCTATAATGTGACAAGGTCCCGGTTGAGGCCCTCCCTTTGGGTACCGATCTTAGCAATCGGCCTCTGCTTGGCCACGTTTTGCTGTTGCCTGTCCCGAAGTCCACCTTGGAGGATGCTAACACCTTCAACATATTGTCTAGCTATCACCCATTGTTAACAGCTGACCTGAGAATGCAACTTTTAAAAAAGGTTTTGTGATTTACTCATGAAAGAAGTGAAACTATCATGGTATTCAAACAGATGAAAGACTTAACAATCAATTTTTCAATGAATAATTTCAGTTACATCACACTGTAAATTTTTGCTATAAATTCTGTTTGTTTGGATTGAGCCCTCCACTATCACCTGATGAAGGAGCATCGCTCCGAAAGCTAGTGTGCTTCCAATTAAACCTGTTGGACTATAACCTGGTGTTGTGTGATTTTTGACAATTAATACAAGTGATTGCATGTAATATCAAGCCCAGAAGGTGATCAAAAAAGGTGTATTCTTTTTGCAATTAGACAAAATGAAATTGGGAAAAATGATTAATTACCAAATAAACACAGGTGTCTGTATTCTGTAAGGCAGCATATTATTGATTTCTGCTTTCAAATTATGTGTGCTTTTGTCTCAGTTCACATTATGGAAATCAATAGTTTGTGGTGATTCTTTTCATGCTCCTTTTCAATGCATACACTGTTTTTCTGCATCATTTTTGAGTAACTTGTTCTTCATTCAGGTATGAAAGCATCTAGACATGTTTGACTATATATGCAGAAGCAAACCATCAAAGTGAGAGAAAAAAACAGCAAAATTTGCTGATCAGTTTTATTTTCAATTGCATATTTTACCACAGATTTTCATTAGTAAGTACAGAGCAGATTTTGAAACCATATTTTGACATTCATCTGGTCATACAGTTATCCATAGGATATTACATAATCATACAGAAAAGGCCATTTGAGTTTTCATGTGTGATTAATGTTTTTTCCTCATTGTGACCTCATATAATCCTGCGACCCACTCTCTTCTTGTACTCCTTAATATTCTTCATTCAGTTTGGCTCAACTGGTCGTCCTATTGCCTCTGAATTGAAAGGTCTTAGATTCCAGATCAATTACAGATATGAGCATATAATTTACATGAACATTTCATTGTCGGGCAATTGTTGTTTTAAGAAAGAAAACACCAAGGTTACACGTACCCACAGAATGGCTCCCTTTTGTGCTACAATTTCAATAAAGCTTTATGTCAAAGAATACCATATTCTAACCATTGTCTAAACGTTTTCTAACTTTAATTTCATTTGCCTTGAAATGCCTCTTTTTTTTGTTTGAAAATTGTTCCCTTATCAGTCTCACCCCAGATATTGTGACATTTTTGTAGAATTGAATGAGCAATCTGGTGAGGCTGATTTTGACATCAGGAGCATCTCAGTCCATCTTTTACGCTATTGACAAGCTATGACATAACAGTGAATTGCCAGTAAAGAGGGATTATTACTTGTTAAATGCCTTCACATGGAATGTAGAGTGGGTACTTGGTGACTTCAGCTCACTGCTTGCTGTAAATAACTTCTATGTTGCATAGAATCAAACAGCTTCTCAGGGCACAATCCATGGACACAGTCACCCTCACTCCTCATCCACGAACATTGGTATCCAGCATTTGTCAACATTTCACAGTCATCGTGGCACCTCAGATATATTGCAGAACATTCTGGAAGCATAGACTTGCATTGTAATGCACTCGTGCACTCCAAGGTCTTTTTGTTCAGCAACACTCTCCAGGATCTTACCATTAACTGTGTAAGTCCTGCCCTGATTTGCCTCTCCAAGATGCAGCACCTCACATTTATCTAAACTCCATCTGACACTCCTTGGCCTATTGGCCCATCTGATCAAGATCCCATTGTACTCTGAGGTAACCTTCTTGGCTGTCTATGACATCTTCAATTTTGGTGTCATCTGCAAACTTACTAACTAAATCTCTGATGTTCACATCCAAATCATTTATGTAAATGACGAAAAGCAGTGGACCCAGCACGCATCCTTGTGGCACACTACTGGTCACAGGCCTCCTATCTGAAAAGCAACCTTCCACCACCACCCTCTGTCTCCTAGCTTTGAGCCAGTCTGTATCAAAAGTGATCTTGGAGTGTGGTTCATAGTTCATTGAAAGTAGAGTCTCTCGTAGATAGGATAATGAAGAAGGCATTTAGTATACTTTCCTCTATTGGTCAGAGCATTGAGTATAGGAGTTAAGATGTCATTTTGCAGCTTTACAGGACATTCGTTAGGCCTGTTATGGAATATTGTGTGCAGTTCTGGTCTCCCTCCTATAGGAAGGATGTTGTGAAGTTTGAAAGGGTTCAGAAAAGATTTACCAGGATGTTTCCAGTGTTGGAGGATTTGAGCTACAGGGAGAGTCTGAATAGGCTGTGGCATGGATAGGGTAAATAGACAAGGTCTTTTCTCTGGGTTAGGGGTGTCCAGAACTAAAGGGCATAGGTTTAAGGTGAAAGGGAAAAGATTTAAAAGGAATCTAAGGAGCAACATTTTCACAAGAGGTTGGTGTGTGTATGGAATGAGCTGCCAGAGGAAGCGGTGAAGGCTGGTACAATTACAACATTTAAAAGGCATCTGGATGGATACATGAATAGGAAGGGTTTAAAGGGATATGGGCCAAGTGTTGGCAAATGGGACGAGATTAGATTAGGATATTTGGTCGACATGGACGAGTTGGACGGAAGGGTCTGTTTCCGTGCTGTACATGAGCATTGAAAGGCTAGTTCAAGGACACTCGTGCATAGGGTCAGGGACCCAGATGAAGGATTGGGTCAGGCTACATCTCAGGGATGCTTGCTTGATTACTTAACCCTGACTGAGCTCCTGCCTGCATGTTAACAGTATCCTGCTTTGCCTTGCTGTCCCAATTAGTGCACCCACACAACCAAGGCAGCTTGCCTTGCTGGCACAATCCTCAGTGAGAGGAGCAGACACCATGCTGCATGGACGGGTGCTGCACCAAATGTTGATATTCTGCTGCAAACACTCTACAAGTGGACAAGCTAGCAGCCATGTCTGAGTGTGTTCGTTCTAAGTGAAGTCCAGAGAGGCACCTGTCATTCAGAGGCTCCCAGCAAAATAAATCAAGGGCAGCCTCTAATACAAGTCCTGGGGGTTGGGCATGTTTAGGCATCTGGTCAGCAGGATGTGTGGCAGCAAGGTGGCTCAGTGTTTAGCACTGTTGCCTCATGGTTCCAGAGGAGCTCTCACTGTCACCTTCCATTGGGCTGGAAATCAAAAAAAAACATGCTATGGAGAAATAACTGGCTGCAATCTTTCTTAGAGTGTACAGGTAAATGTCTTGAGCTTTGAAGGAGGGATTTACAGAAACCAATAAAGTGAGATCCTTTAAAGGGAAACACCATTACAAGCAAACAGACTAATGAACTGCACAGGCACAGACCTAGTGTGTCAGTAATCTCAGGCAAAGCTATTGCATTAGCTTACTGTTTTGCAATTCCCTGCCCAGATATTGCTGAGCAACTCATTCCCACACAGAGGGACACAGCGGCCAGAGAAGCAGTAGGGATGTTGTAGAATGAGGGTCAAAGGTGTCAGCAGCACCCATTGCTGTCTGTATATCTTGTTCCTCTGGCTTCCAGATCTCCATTCATGTATATCGTGCACAGGCATGAAATTATACCTCATACTGCAATTGTTACAGTCAAGTCTAAACAGAAGGACAACTAACCTAATGTAAGGTGAAAGCAGTGCCATTTATAACAAAATTGCCAAATAACATACATTGTCATCTGTGCCATCAAAGTGCCTTCCAGATGTTTGTTTCTCCCTCTCCCTACCACTATATGTTTGTACACTTCCTAGTTCTGAAGCTCAGATGGAGATAACCTGTTAAGCAGTTGAGCCAATTGGCACATGATGTCTAGTCAGGTGATCTGGTTGGGGAGATTTTCTGTCCAGATGGGCCAGGCAAGCTGAGGGTGCTTCTCATTTGCAAATAGACCTTCCTTGGTATGAAATTCCAAGGTTTGAGAAGGTCAGGCAGGCTGGAGGTGGATGGCATGGCCAGCTCAGGAGTGTTCTGAGTGGAGAATCGTGAAAGGTCTGTGTGAGAGCCATTACTCCAGTGGTTGGAGCAATGTGTGCTCCTCTTCTGTAAAGAGAGAAAGGGACAAATTGAACAAAGTGTCTGCTAGTGTAGTTGGTGAAAGGGGAGTGAGCTGGTCTGAGAGAGTGAGATGGCAGTGCAGAGGCCTTGCAGGGTTATTGGAGGGGTGAATGAGAGGCCTGGAGTATGCACTGATAAGTAAACATGTTGCAGGCACCAGTGAGAGCGGCAGAACTTCGTGGGAGGAGGGTGCAATATCAGAAATAGAGGGAGGATGATACAGCAGATTGAGATGTATGCCAATTAGCCTTGGTAGAGCAGGGGATTTCATTGTCTTTCATACAGCACCGCCAGCTCTGTACTATGGAAGCAGTGCTAGTGACCCCGGTTTATGTTGTCAGGAGCTGGTGCCACGGCCTCCAGTGCTGGTCATCTGGGAAGAGGGTTCCTCTCCTATGCACCAACCTCTCGACCAGTACCTCCAAACCAAGTCCATGTTGCCTTCTCTAAAATATTCTGGAAGTGTCCTTGATCAAGCAGGGCAGCTTAGGAATGCCAAAGCTTTTCTGGGTGCAAATACTGAAGTTTTAAAGATGGCAGAGAATCTGAACTTTTTGGCACATATCCACTGAGTGGCAAATTGTTCTGGGAACTTCACTTGGTAAAATGGAGTTGGATGTGCTAAGTATTGTAGGGGCAGCAGAGATAGATGATGAAATGAGTTTGGGAAGATGTGGGAAAACCTGCGTGACCTCAATGAAAAACCTTTGAAAATTTCAACAGAACTCAGACATACTCATAAGATTTGGACCCTAATTCTTTCAATATTTCAAATACTGTAAGAGTATTTTATAGTACATTAGTCCCACTTAAACACAAACAATGACTGCGTAGTCATGTTGTACTTTCCAATGCTTTTATGTCCTCTCTTCAGTACTGTGCCAAAACTGCTTCATGGCAAACATAAATATGGTTCTGAACATGACTTATATTACTATCTTTTACTTGCTATTTTTATTTTATATGTGTCTGATGATGCAATGCCAATAATTTTAACTGACTTTTTGTGGTCTTATTAATTTGTGTTATCACCTATTATGACCTATGTGTCTGTGGATCAAGATTTCTTTATCCTTTCAAAATCTTACAGTTAAGAGACCACTTCAATTCCCTATTCTTACTTTCAAAATGTATGACCGAACATTTCTCTAAATTAGATTCCTTTTGTCATCTATCCATCCATTCAGCTGGTTTATTTCTACTTCTGTGGGCTTCCTGTTGCTACTTACCCACAATTCCAAATTGATTCTGTAAGCAAATTTTGACCATTTTTGGTTTCCTTAATTTCTGAAGTAAGTTCATTTTTGCATATACAGAGTAAATAATAGACCCCTAAAACCAGGTCATATGGTGTCTTTATGGTCAATAAACTGCGCATTACTTCTAATCTCATCTTGTGTCTACTTGTCATTTCATGTCCCCTGTACAGGACAAAACTGCAGTTTAAACTTAAAATATGATATATTTTCAGGAATCTATTTATCTGTACAGATTTAAGTTAGCAGTAGCCCTTTATAATAGTCAAGCTGCTGAGCAGCTGTTCTTCATCATATGTGGCTATAGAAATCATCCCCTGTTTCACTGATTTGTAACAGTCTTTTTCTGCTGCAGGGCCTCTTTAATGTGAATTACCCTGATCCATTTTAAAACCCTCTGTGCTTTTGACCCTGTCCTCCCTCCCAAGCAATTTGTGCCCCTGGTTTCCTTAACCTTTGTCTTGTAAAGTGCTGATTTATGTGCTGAGACCCCCAGGTTGTATTCTGCATAAATCAAAAAATTCTGTGGATAAAACACAAACCATTGGTTTCAAAGAAAGGAAGTACACCTTTTGCACAGTTACTTCTTCATGGGTGAATTTGGGTTATAAAAGCTGAAGACCAAAGACATGTCAGATTGTGTGCAGCACTATATTTCTGAGAAATAGGCACAAAGAAGCAACAATGAATGTTCTGTTTTATTCTTCTGATGTGTAGATATGTAAGTTGTTATGGATGCTGCCTTCTATTTTATCACAAGATTTTTATTCTTAGATTGTACATTGATTTTACCTCAATTTTGGTCCACAGAAATGCTTATGGATTCAAGATTGGCAACAGCTGAATTGGGATGGACTGCATACCCAGATTCTGGGGTAAGGAAAATTTAACAATACATTATTGAATAACAAAATTAAACTAATGTTAAAAAAATAGAACCTGTACTTCACTGAGGTGAGGAGGGAATCATGCAGAAAATGCTGAAAATACTCTGCAAATCATACAATGTTTGTGGACAGAGAACAAAGTTGACCTTTCCGGTCAATGACATTGATACAGTGCTAAGGCAACAGGGCATTAATAGACCTGCTCTCCTTTAGACAAGATGTTCAGCTCAGGCTCAGTCCATTAAAATTGCTAAAACTATTTTAACTCCGTATAGAGAAGAACAATAATTATATACTGGACAACCAAAAATGTTGAAAACAAACTATCTGTACCTCACTGATAGTTGTGGGATCCTGCAGGTGAAGAAAGGCTTTTGCATCTTCCTCCAGTAAGATGTCATACCACCTCATCAGTAAAAAAACACTGGGATATTTCAACATAATGCAATAAAATGGAGTGTTGGTTACTTTCAAAGCTTTGCTCACTAATTAAAGTAGTTTTTTGAGTCAGTAACAGCAAAAGCTGAGAGGAAAGATTTTCACAGACCTGACCCCAGGTGTACTTCACAAGTCAGAGTATACTGCTGTAATTAAACCTACTCAAATTTCCACTATTTAAATAATTAAAAAGAAAATTGAGTCATTTACTTCTCAGGCTTGTCCTTTTTATTGATATTTAATGATGAATTTAATATGACGAATCAGCCCCTTTTTCAAGTTTTTGAATTACGCGCCAAATTCTGAAAGTGTTATTGGTTGAGTAGCTTCAGAGTCAAAACTTCAGTTCAAAATGCCAAACATTTGCAAACAGTGGACAATTACAAACTGTCATTAAATCATATCAAGACAGCATAGAATTAGCTATTCAGTGCCAAGTAGTGAATCAAAAATGGCAGTGTGTGTCAGTAAAAATGGTAAAATAAAGGCAGTCATAAATAATTGAAAGATTCGTTTTCAAATGTGGAAATTAATTTTAAGGAATATTAAATATGGTCAAATCCCAATACATACACAACTAAGTTGTCAAGTTCAAAATTCTCCTAAATCAATGTTTTATTTGAATTAAGGCTCCACAAAGTAAAATAAACCAGGTGATCAAAACATCATCAAAACAAATCAAAACCTTGACCAAAATATGCCAAGTACAAATGGCATGTGATTACTGTAGCAGGCTGCAAGATCTAAATCAAAGTTGAGAGTAGATTGGTTCACTGAGAATGCATTCTGGGGGCGGAATTTAATGTCCTCCTCCATTGTATATTTGACAGAGATAGAACATTTTAGTCAGGCAGGTGAGACCCCAGCTATATTCTTGCATCCATCCTGATGATTTCTGTTTTGGGCATGTCCATGGATGCCACCCACTCCCGAATGTAAGGAGCATGACAGGCAAACCTGTGCAGGATGGCTTGTGGGCTCCCACAGACATGGTGGTGACTGGCGAACGGTGGAGGAGAGTACTTTCATTTTCTTTCAAAGGCTCATCAAGTGTCTGCTCAAGAAATCTGTACCAGGGACCTATTGAGACATACCCCATTCTCTTATTCCTCAGCCTTAATTTGTTAAATGAAGTAGGGTACAGAACGTTTTATCTCTGTCAGTGGCAATATGAGAAGGAATGCTTGAACAGGTGTGTAGCTTCTGAATAGCAGAAAAAGATTGATCATTGCATGAAAATATTATTAATCTTCAAACATCCTTTTATCTTCTATTACAACAATGATTAAGGGAGAAAAAAATCTGTATTTAAACTGATTGTATTCTAACCTGTGTAAAGCTTATATTTTCCCACTGTATTAGCCATATGGTATTTATATCATACCATACATGAGCAATATTTCTGTATAATAAAAAAGAACATTTTCATCAGAAGCAAAGTCTTGATTTTGAGTTCATTTTACTTCTAATCTTTTTGAACAATTCTCAAAGGACACTGTTTCATGTAGAATTCCCAGACAGACAATGTTTAGATAAGTGCACTAAGACATCTCTCTCAAATGTAATTATCTTTACTAAATCGATGTTCATAAATTAGTAAACCAGTCTTCAATTTAAATATATGTACAAACATAACTATGAATTGTTTTGAACAGATTGTGGTTACCAACCTTTGCGAAGCTTACAACATTGAGTAATTACAGCAACCACAGAAGTTACTTAAGATTTGTTTGCAATAATTTTGAAATATAAACAATAGACAGTATAGAGTGGAACAAGAAAAGGCAGTTTTGCTTGTTGATCATACCTGATCCAGTTTCAAATGTTGTGATAGAATTACATGCCATGCTAGTTTCCTCTCCCAATTGCCTCATCTGAACCTAATGATTAGAATAATTTTTTTACAGTGTGTCTCCACACTGATGTCATTTTACTTTTAGAAAAGCACGATCAACTGCATGGTGGGACCGCATAATGATGGTTACTTAATTCAAATTACTTCACAAAGCAGAGAAAAATTGAAATAGGATGAGATTCTTTGAAGCTTTTTTGATGATTGAAAGAACTAAATTAGTGAATACTTTATGCTTAAACATTGCTTATGCATGTTGTAAACTACAGCGACATTCAATATGCCCACGAATAATATTCAAAACACCTTTGAAAAGTATCTGCTCACTAAGCTTCAGTTGAGGCTCCAGAGTATAGTCTGGCTACTTTAAAAAGAAAGCAGCCTTGAGCATTATATAGATATGACTAAACTTGATAGGACCTATGACCTTTAGCAGCTATTAACTACTTAGTAAATCTAGCAGCTAAACATCTATAATCACATTTTAGAAAACAACTCTTCACAGTTGATTTTAATTTGCCTAAACCAGTAGCCTCAAATGTCAACCTGTGTTCGTGGAAGTCAATCAGTAAAGATTACATCATTTTGCACTGGAATTTCTTGTACATGTGACAGTTCTGTTTACAGAAAGGTGTTCATTCAAAATGTTGCAGGTAGGCTAAATATTGTGGTGGGTACCAGTTGCAAAACAGAATATCTAAAATTCCTAGAAATCAGAAGCAAAAGCAGAAAATGCTGGTAATACAGTACTAAGCTGATTAGGGAGCATTTATAGAAGGAGAAAATTAGTTAATGTTTCATGTCTATGATTCTTGGTCGGAAAGGGAAAATTGAAGATAAAATAGATTTTGCCTAAAGGGTGTTATGATAAAGACAATAGGTATGTGATAAAGTGAAAGGTAGGAAACGTAGAATAAGAACATAAGAATGAGGAGCACGAGTAGACTATCTGGCCCTTCAAGCCCGCCATTCAATAGGATCATGGCTGATCTCTCCATGGCCTCAGCTTCATTTAGCCGTCCTCTGTCCATTCCTTAAGAACTGGGAGCATAACAGAGACATTAATATCCTAGGGCCAAAGAGATAGGTCACGGTGCAAGAAAACAAACAAAAGGCTTGATTGAATATGTCCCTATCGAGTGCATTTTCAGTTGAAGGGGAATACCAAATGCTTAGTACAAGCTCACCATCTCCCCACTCTTGACCTGACCTCCATAATAAAGGGGAAAAGGGTGAGGGCATGCTAGGAGTGAATGGGCAGGTGCCACAATCAGCAGACTGCTTGCCATAAGTAAATAAATAAGGGCAAAGTGACCTCATTATTATCATGCCCACTCCTTATCACCGTTGGATTAAGCAGATGAGCAGGAATATGTGTCACCCTTAAATTATTTTTAGAAAGATCATGAAAGAGGGGAGTACTGTCTTCAAAGGGTGCCCTTTTCTCATCAGGGTACCTCCCCCAGAAGATAGTAAACCCCCTCCTTCCTTTCTCTGTACCTGCACTTTAGAACATAACCCTTGCCCCAACTTTCTAAGATGCTTAAACCCTTCCTCCCAATGCTGTCAACTTGCCCAGGTCCTGGGATCGATTGGGAGATCATCCTGGATGTGCTCTGATCCAGGCACCATCCATTACAGAGCTCTGTTGCCATTGGAGCTAACTGCTGATCTGATTGGATGGCAGCTCGAGAGGGTTGAACATTCACA
Source organism: Chiloscyllium plagiosum (assembly GCF_037043375.1). Classification (NCBI taxonomy): domain Eukaryota; kingdom Metazoa; phylum Chordata; class Chondrichthyes; order Orectolobiformes; family Hemiscylliidae; genus Chiloscyllium; species Chiloscyllium plagiosum. The sequence goes on along the minus strand of NW_028270151.1, from coordinate 47,060,397 downwards.
CATTGAGGGACAGGGATCCCATTCTTTCCCACATTGCTTGTGGCTCAGGACAGGCTTCTGAAGTGGTCCCAAAAGAGAAAATGCTGGAAAATCTCACCAGGTCTGGTAGCATCTGTAAGGAGAGAAAAGAGCTGACGTTTTGAGTCTAACTGACCCTTTGTCAAACCAGTTAGACTCGAAACGTCAGCTCTTTTCTCTCCTTACAGATGCTGCCAGACCTGCTGAGATTTTCCAGCATTTTCTCTTTTGGTTTCAGATTCTAGCATCTGCAGTAATTTGCTTTTATTCTGAAGTGGTCTGCCAGCTGGTCACTGACTTTCCTTGTGGAGTGGCAAACTATCCCCTCCCATCCTCATCTTGTAAGATTTTGTCCAAAGGAGTGAAAGATGTGACTGGAGCAAGTTTGCTACTGACTGCAAACAAAAATGATAGTAAAAAATCCAAATTGGACAAACTGGGGTAGAGATTAGGCTCTAGAATTGTTGAACTCGCTGTTAAGTCTGAACGGCTGTGGAGGCCTAAATCATAGAATCCCTATAATGTGTAAGTAGGCCATTCGGCCCATGAATTCACACTGATCCTCCAAAGAGCATTCCACCCAGACCCAATCCTCTGTCTCTGTAACCCCATATTTTTCACATACCATTGCTAATCCTTCTAACCTACACAACCCTGGACACTATGGGCAATGTAGCATGGCCAATCCACCTAACCTGCACACCTTTGGAGTGTGGGAGGAAACCGAAGCACCTGGAGGAACCGACACAGACACGAAGAGAATGTGTAAACTCCACATCGACAGTCGCCTGAGAGTGGAATCAAAATGAAGGATGAAGTGCTGTTCCTCAGGTTTATGTTGAGCTTCATTGCAATAGTGCAGTGGGCTGAAAATCAAGTTGGATGTTTAATCATATTTCATTAAATAGAATAGCAATAAAATATGTATCAATAATTATGATAACATATGTATGAATGGTGTTGCAAAAACAACAATGCTGAAGGGATTGCTGCAGTAATTAATGAATTATTTTTATATGATTGTGAACCCTGCTGACTATAATGCCTTCAGTAAGTCGAGACAATTTGAAGATATACTCCCAGTTCAACAATTGTAGAGTTAATCCATAAGTAATATTTAAATGTATTATTTGTAAAATGACAGTGAATTTTAAAATAATTATTCTGTTTTCTTTGTTCAGTGGGAAGAAGTAAGTGGATATGATGATGCAATAAATCCTATTCGCACATACCAGGTCTGTAATGTGATGGAAGCAAACCAGAATAATTGGCTTCGAACTACTTACATAGAACATAACGACGTTCAGCGAGTATATGTAGAGATGAAATTCACTGTGCGGGACTGCAACAGCATACCAAATATCCCAGGTTCCTGTAAGGAAACTTTTAATTTATTTTACTATGAGTCTGACACGGACTCAGCAACAGCATCTACTCCATTGTGGATGGAGAACCCTTACATAAAAGTGGACACCATTGCGCCAGATGAGAGTTTTTCCAAACTGGAGTCTGGTAAAGTCAACACAAAGATCAGAAGCTTTGGCCCATTATCTAAGAATGGATTCTACCTAGCATTTCAGGATCTGGGCTCATGCATGTCACTCATTTCCCTGCGTGTGTTCTACAAGAAATGCCCATCTGTGATCGCAAATTTTGCAGTTTTTCCAGAAACTGTTACTGGAGCAGAACCTACATCACTTGTGATTGCTCCAGGCATCTGTCTCAGTAATGCTGTGGAATTGTCTGTCCCCCTAAAACTGTACTGTAATGGAGATGGTGAGTGGATGGTACCTGTTGGAGCTTGTACTTGTGCTGCTGGATATCAACCTGCTAAACAGGAGACTGCTTGCCAAGGTAGGAAAATTATCAATTGGTTTCAGTACTTTTTTCCTGTTTCCACCCAAATGTTTTAGAGATTAGTCATACAAACCTAAGGCACCTAAGTCTAATATTTGGAGCAATTGTCATTGTGTTCCTTTCTCAGTAAAGAAATGGGATAATCATGTAACTTAATATGATGAAAATTAGATAAAAGCTCTGGAGATACAAAGGTTGCACAGACCTTGTGCCCTCCATTATCCTGAGTGGGATTGTAGCTAGGATGGGGGTGGGCGGTGGAGATGGAGGAAGGGAGACATGAGGATTTATTCAGGTTGGAGGATAGCTTGTGATGGCACAGCCACCTTCCTTCTTCCCTGATTAAATCCAAGGCAAGAAGGTGTGTGACCAGCCTTCCTACTCAATGCCAATTGAGGTCCTTCAGTGAGCAATCAATAGGCATTTGAGGGCCTCCACTGCTCCTGGTCGGGGCACAGAAGTGGCTCAGGTGCTCACCATGAAGGGAACACAACAAAAATAACTCGTGGCATGCTTGTTTGTGGAGAGTACTGTTTCTCATTCAAAGATACTCAGCAGCTGATTGAGGGCCCAGCATCAGCAAGGGGGATGCACTGGAAGATTCCTGACCCTCTCCACTTATGACTTATAACCTCCTTCCTGCCATCAGGACAGAGACCATAGGGCTTTGCGAGTGTCCAAGAACCCCATGGTCTCCACAAGATTCTGTTCATTATTTCTTTGACTGGAATGGCTGAAACTTGTGGTCCAGCTATAAAGTTGTGCAAGTATATTTTTATGCCATGTATGTATTGGTTCTAATGGATGGTTCTATGTATTGGACTCACTGAAGCAAAGCACTATCTGCAAATTATGGTCTCACTTGAATGGTCTTTGTCAATATTATGTATCATGTGTAATGAATGTGTCAATCAATTTTGTTTTCTCTTTTCTCAGCTAGCTGTCCCTCTCTTTTAATTAATTATTATTCATCTATCTTAATTTTGTCTTCTGAATAATTGGTGAAACATGGGGCTAAGTCTTTGGTAAGGGCTTATTTAAGTCCACAAGTATTGTGGAAAACACAAAACAACAAATGTAGACATACATGAAGCTTGGTGGCACCTGAATAGCTGACAGTATAGCAAAGTAATAAACAGAAACAGAACTGAAGGAATTTGACATTATATATGATTAACTCATTATTTTGAAGTTATGATTGTTTTATTTTTGAGCATGATAGTAAGAAGTTTGAATTAGGACAGGCCATGATAAAATAGGATGTCCATGGTCTAATCAAATGAGTGGGCAAGTGTACCTTTTTCTATTTCAAGCTCTCCTACATACCTTTATCAAAGCTTTTTCACAATGTTTCAATAGAGTCCATGACTATATTAGAAAGGGAATTCAGTCAGAAAATCGGTTGGCACAGTAGTAAAAATGTTAAGAACAGGTTGGAATTGAAATGATGCTGGAACTTGAGAATATTCTTGTTTTTAAAGCAGTCCGTGAGTGATGAATGGGATTTCTATTTGCATGTTCTTGATGTTTGCAGATTCCACAGCCTAAGAAGTTTGCTAGGAGACATGTTATAGCTTTTAAGAGGGAAGTTAGGTGTTTGAAATAGTTTTGATCCATTGAAGAAATATAAACAAAAAAAAGTCATTGAACCCATCAAGCCTATTTCCTCCAGACTCTGTAAAATTCATTCTAAATTGAAGTACACTGAATCGCCTAATGAAGGTAACTAAACACAAGTGTATTCCCAAGAAGATAAATCTGTGTTAAGTTTCTCCTGATTATCAACACTTGATTGAGTAAAACTCTAAAACATTAGATCAGTTTTACATCTTGAGTCATCTGCAACGCATCATTGACAGTTTAAAGTAAAGTGCCTTAAATTGTGCATACTGTTTCCAAATGTACCCTTAACAAAAAGCTAACCAAGCGTAAATAATGTGCTTTAATTGAAATTTGAAGTACTTCAGATGGACCCCATCATCTGTGCAGCCATTTTCAACTTCACATTGACTTGACACTGCTGGTAGATTGTGAACCATGGAGCTTATTCATTGTGTACCTTCAGTTCTTGAAATTTGTGTCATTTTATATTGATTTTTACTTCAAAAAATATTAATTACTCTGATCCCATTGATTTTTTTTGAACTATATTAAATTAGTCATGATTGATGTAGTTTGCGGTCATCAACAAACTTTTTAAAGCCATTCTATACCAAAAGTATCAAACAGAGCACAATTAAATCAAAGTTTTCATGTGAAATTTGAAGAGTACTCTTTAGAATTTTCTAGGAGCTGTTCCTGTTGTGCTTCCACTAGATTCTCTGGAAGTACAATGGAAATCCCATCCAGGTATGGAAGCTTCCATCACACTCCCATTGAAGTTATTTGGTGAACATTTTGACTTCACCAAAAATTCTGGATCTAAGTGTGTTACTGCTCTCATTACTACAACTTATCTATTTACTTCTTAAGCATCTAGAAATTCATTTATATCAGCAACGAAGGAAAAGTTGTATTTCTCCCTGTATCTGGTGAGCATGACAGGATCATCCCATCAGTTTAAGAATAAATTCTTGCATATTACATTCTTCTCCACATTAAAAGTATGGGTTTATAACATTCACTCAGCAGTACGTTCAAGTTATTTAATAGGATGACAAAAACATTTTTTTAATAAAACAAACATTTAAAAGATTATTTATGACATATCTCTCCGCTGCAAAATCTTAGATTGACTTCCTTAAGTGAATGTTAAGAAATTGTACTCATATTGGTAATCTTAGCATACACACCAAATCCAAACTATAAGACAGACAGGTTGATATAATTCACACAACCCACATCTAACTTCATACATTATCTTTTCAAAAGTGACTTATTAAGTAAGGAACCCAAGCAGCCATGCTCAAAGTTTGCAGTACATGCAGTTAGTAACAAATAATGGTCAGTGAATTATGCTTTTGTTAAACATATTTTGATGCAGATTTCAATGTACATAGACTGTGAAATAATATGTTGATTTTGAAATGCATTCATCACCTAGCTGCGAGCCCACCAAATGATCATCTCAAGAGTGTACGCTATTGTCTGCCTCCAAAAGAGAAAATGCTGGAAAATCTCAGCAGGTCTGGCAGCATCTGTAAGGAGAGAAAAAAGCTGAAGTTTCAAGTCTAACTGACCCTTTGACAAAGCTGACCCTATTGTCTGCCTTGTATGTTCAAAAAATGCATGTAATTTTGTTCAATTGATTTAAATCAAATGAAAGCCAGGCAGCACCTAAAAACTGTAATTGATTATGCTCAGGTCATCACATCAGTAAGGATAAAAATGCCACAGAAACTTAGAAGAAGGTAGCTTTGGTTGTTATAAGTAGACACAGGATGGGGTTAGATGTTTTGTTACAGATAGGGTCGGATTCTTTTGTGGTAGAGTGACACTGGTTCAAACTTTGTAGATATAAATAGAAGCTCTCTAGTATTGGGGATTGTACATTGAGACTACTAGAAAGAGACAATTACATTATTTTAAAAAATGACATGACGATGTACAGTATGCAAAACTTCTGCAAGGTAGCCAGTGGTTTCAGTCTTGTTCTATAAAGCTTTTGTTGTGCTTTGAGGAAATCTTTGAGAATATTAGGGTGGGACAGATCTAGCAAATGAGAGACAACGGGAAATCCTCTTTCCCAGGCTTCACCTGTCACGCTACTTCTTTCTGTTTAGAATTATATAGTGCATGGGAATCTGCTAATTTTACAGTACCACTAGATTTTGTTCTTGTATTTTTTTTCAGACAAAGGGCACCTACACTCACTGTCTTCACTTGAATGTATAATATTTTGCTAAAGTAAATGCCTATTCATACAGGTGTGGCAACCAAATCTAAATCAGACACTACCTTGATACAGCTTTTCACCATAAAGTCGTACAAATTGCATTTACTAAGCAGCACACAACATGTTTCCTTCACTTTAACTGACATTTAAAGAAACAAAAACAGAAATCAGTATTTTGTTTGATAATGTGCACATCATAAAATCCTAAGGCAAATCTGCTGCTTAAAAAACACTGAGGCTTCAATGAAATAAGCCTAAATTTTGTCTACAAAAGTCTGAATCATCGGCTAAGTAAAGGGGATTTCAAGGCATTTTGGCAGCAATTTATGAGGGTATAAAGGGACTGATCCCCTAGCAATGAAAATCAGCTGGAAGCCAACATATCCCAATTAAATCTGTCTGCAGCCATGCATGTTGCAAGCAGGCTAAATTGGATCATAGCAGCTCCAGCGAATTACTTCCTGGGGTCTTTTAATGCTGGCTGGGACTCCAGACCTTGGGAAAGGAATTGTTAGGGTTTATGCAGCCTGTATGAATGGCCTGCCAACTCCTGCCTAACCTTGCCAACTTTAGTTGGACATAAATAACTTATTATTCAGGTCAACATGCTTGTTAACTAGCCTAATTCATCTTTAACTATTTATTTACTTTGAACAGGCCAGTCACCAATCTACATGCCCAACCCCCGAGCCTATGATAGGGTTTAACTTGGGGTTGGGTGAGAGCTTGGGGGCTAACCACACAACGATCTTAAACGCTCCTTTCCTCTGCTGAAAATGTGCCTCACATAGCCAACATAAAATCCAACCCCTGAAGTTACCAAGCATGGTAAGCAGCCAATCAATTTGAAGTATTCTGACAGATAGCGAGTCAAGAAGCAAATTGCACTGATATCCTTCATTTTATTTAAGTTTAGACAAAGTGAAGTAAATGGTTGAGATACCATATAGGATTAAGGTAGAAGCTTAATAAAAACACATTAAAGAAACATTCCTTTTTATAAATGTAGAAGTTTGATATTCCGCAAATGTGAAAGTAGTGTTTTCGGTATCAGAGAGGTTTTAGGGAAATGATCATGAACTTTATGCACGAGTCAAAAAACCAACTTGTGCGGCATTCAACAAGGAACAAGGTATATTTCTTTCATAGATTCTTAGCACGGTGCATTCATGCAGAAGGGCAAGTTGCCCTAATTCTGTGACTTTGCTTTACAGTTTGGAGAAATCTCATCAGCTCGTCTGGATTTCCTTGCTTAATTGGATGCACTGACTATGGAAGCTCTTCCAAAGGGGTTGTAAGCAAGGTTAGGTGGAAGCCATAAATAATTAAATGGCTTCTTTTTTAGGTAATACATTGTTCTGGTGGCTGTACTTGGAATGATACAGGCATTAAGGCTGCTGGGAACATAAGAATATAGGATATATAGGAGTAGGGCCTGCAATCCCTTGAGCCTGTTCCAGAATCCAATGGTATCGTGGCTGATCTGTGGTCTAACTCTATACAACTGTCATTCGTCCACATCCTTTAATGCCTTTGCTTAACAAAAATCAGATTTTAAAACTAACAATTGATGTAGCATCAACTGCCATTAGTAGAAGAGAGTTCTGTTCTGGTTGGCTTAAATTCCCTACCTTCCAGACCAATTTATAACAGAGGAATAAACTGCTGACAGTTTCCCCATCATTTTTCCACTACAAAAACATGCCTGATGAAAGTCATTTAAAATATCTTCTGTCTAAATAGCAATATCTTGAGGCCATCTTTGTTTTGCTAACCAACATATTACAAAAAGCTTAATAAATAATGGAAATTACTGTTTGTTGATGGTAATTCAACAATTGAAAGCACATTCTGCAATTTGTAAATGTTATGTTTTAATTAAAGCTAACAGATGTAGTCTTCTTTCATCTGAGTGCAAATGAGATCTTTCATTGATGTTCTTTATTCATTCTTCCTTCTCTTTCAATAATGTGTGAAAAAAGACCAGATGATGTACTCTATATATTTGGAGGCAGTCAGTTTATATGCAGCAAAATGTATACACAATAAATGATATCTCCATGTAAGGTTGCGTCATTCGCTGTCCCCCTCTTTTATTTAACATATGAATTTTCATTTTATGTAAATTTGACCTTTTTATTTTGTAAGAACTGCCTTGATAAACATTGTTGGAAAATTATTATAGGAGGCTACTGTAGACCCTTATGGTGTTAACATCTGGCCTTGGTCATACATTATCCTTTCTTACTGCTGGGATACACTTCATTTCATCAAATGAGATGTCCCATATTCCCCATTGTAGTTGAAGATTGATTTTATTGTCCTGGGGGTGCGCTGAACTTCCCACTATCCTGATTACGTATAACCAGCATTCTCTTTAAAAAGCAGATTTGTACCACTTGTCATCTTTATAGATAACTTTCTGTCTGAATCCTCATTGATAAAATATTGACTGAGCTGTTACTTGACTGAATGTAACATTGATCACCCACAGAGGCTGATGGATTTGTTTACCAGCTGAAAAAGAAATTAATGTCTGCTGCTTGCACTCTGTAAATACTTAACATGTGTGCATTACAAACAGAATGCTGCAGTCATATAATTACAGAATCCAAGCATGATGCCGAAATGTAACTCAAACAGATTAAACCAGCTGCTTTGTCAGAGAAGTTACATTGGTTTATGTTACATTGGTTGCACTCATGTAGTTGAGATTAATTGTAGTATTGAGGTCAAGCAGTGCTAAAAGATGGAGTGAATGACTACACTTAGTCACGGGATCTGGACAGAAGATGAGAGAAGATGGGATGATGTGGATGTGGGAGGCTGCTGGAAAGGGGGATGCGGCAGATGGTTTGGAAGCAGCTGGGAAACAGGATACAGGGAACTGAGAAAGGAAATTTGGGAAAATGATTTGGGGCTCTTAAAGGTGGCTGCCTCCGAGCCATTGCTCATTCTCTTCCCTGAGTAAAATGGATGCAATGGGCCATCTTTCATTGATGTGTGAGAGGGTGAGGATAGGGAGTTTTGGCAGAGAATGAGAGAGAAAAGGGAGTGAATGCTGGAACAGGCCAGAGAACAGAGCTCACAAAAAGTCAGAGAGAGGGAATGGGTGGTCCGAGGCAAAGAACTAACTTCCCTTTCACTGAGGGAGGGTGCTGTGGACCTGAGTTGATTTTAGTCATAAAGGAGTAGTGGAATTAAACTACCTCTTCTATTAAATTCATTTATGGAATGTGGGCATTATGCCAGCATTTAATGTCCAACCCTAATTTGCTTTGGGAATATTATGATGCACTGCTTTCTTTAACCACTCCAGTCCATATGACAGAGGTGGACAAACATTGTTTTTAGGAAAGGAGCTCCAGTATTTTGCCCCAGTGACAATAATGGAACAGTAATATTGTTTCAAGTCAGATCTTCGAGGTGGTGGTGTTCCCAGATATCTGCTGCTCTTGATCTTCTATATCGAGGTTGTGAGCTTAGAAGTTGTTGTTTCAGGGGTCTAAGTAATTTGCTGCAGAGAATCTTGTGGACCACTGTGCTTTGGGGTGAAGGGATTGAATGTTGAAGGTGTTTTAATGGGATGTAATTCAAGCAGGCTGTATTTTCTTGGCAGTGTCAAGCTTTTTCAGTGTATCTTGATCTGTGTTCATCCAAACTAGTGAAGAGAATACTTTCAATACCAGACTTGAATCTTGCAAGTGGTGGGCAAAATTTGAAACAACATAACGGATTTATTTGTAGCAGCATTCCCAACCTCAGGCTAGTTTTTTTTTGTAGCCAAGGTATTTATATGACTGTCCTATTCGGCTTCTTAATAATGGTAATCCCTACGCTGGGAGAGTCAGTGATGGTAGTTATCAAGGGGTGATGGTTGGATTGTTTTTTGGAGATGATCATTGCTTGGCACTTGAAGTTATTCAGGGTTCGTATACATTTTCATTTGGTGGTGGGGGCAAGGGGTAGAAATAAAGCAATCGTTTTCTTTTCAATTGCATGGGCTTTGGATAGGTGAAGAAGGCAGGTTTTACTTTAATCTGGTGGGAGAAATGAAAGAAAGTTTGCTTTCCCTACTGTATGGGATTGGCTGAGGCTGTGAGAGGTTTTCTTTTCTTGGGAAGTAGGGGGACAGGCCCCATTAGTTCTAGGCATTGTAAAGAGACGTTTACATTTGTTCTCAGAGGGCAATGAAGTGCACAAATAAAGAATAGCGTCTTGAATTCCTTCATAGTAGAATGGAAGAATAATGTTGGTTATCAAAATAAAGCTGGAGGTTTGAGGTGTTGAGAAGAGAGTACAGAGTTGGTTGTCCATAATACATGCAAACTGTTTCTCAAAAGACAGCGTTCTCACTGTAGTGACTCTCATGAACATAATAATTTCACAGCCTTTGTCTCAAGCAACAGAACTCAAACTTGGACGTGAAGATTTGTAACTTGTTTATTGCATGTTTGATCTGTTTTTACTATTTACTTTAAAGGCAGCATGCAGTGGAGATCTTTTCCAAAGCAAATTTGCTCTTTGTCTTTCTCATGTTATCTGTTGTGTTAACTGTGCAAATCCCGTGGCCCCATTGCAGCAGTGAGCATGAAAATGATATCACAGTCTCTCATCATCATTATCTTGAATCATAGCAGATGATGTCCACATATAAGTCTGGTGGCATGGCTTAGATTTTGTACCCAGCCTCATTCAGATCTGAGAAGCAACACTTAATTTGTAAGCGGAAACCAAAAATAGATAGATGGTCCTGTTTGCTGCATTGTTCTGTAGCTATTTTTAGACTGAAAATTTTTAGACTTTACAGCTGTCTGCTCTGGTTGTCTTTGACCCCCTTCCCTTCCAGGGTACTACTGAGAGAAACGTACAGTTGAATAAGCACAGTCTCATACAATATGCACCGGACCTGAAACTGTACCCTTGAATATTTGTGTGTGCATGTATGTCTGTCTTTGTTGGAGAAGTAAAGTGAAATGATTCCAGGCTCATTTTGAATAAGTTCTCTGAGATGTAAAAGCTCAACATTATATGTAAGCTGAGATTTTCTGATCACTTTGTAGGTTGAGAAAGCCTGATAAGTAAATTGGTGGAGATGTGTTGTGCTAGGTCTTTGTTCACTTAGTGCATTGCATACATTTAGGAAGATAAGGAGCAGCTGCTGGAAACATCGCCATATTAAAATATTTGCTTAATAGAAAGCATCCTGTCCGTAAGCCTCAAATACTTATAAACGACATTGATATTCCCATCTGTCTAGAATGGTTGGTGTGCTGAATATAAAATCACATTTAAGAAGCCTTACAGGAAAACTGTTTGCTAAATTGTGAGGTCTTTTCTAAAGCCTTTTTGTCGGCTTAATTGTGCTTCTGCCACTTGGTGTTCAACTCAGTTAGTTGCATTAGACATGGGTAGTCTTCTAATCTTTCTACTGTGATGCATTGTGCAGTGCTACTGTATTACTGTCCTTGTTATCTCCTTATATCTCTGACTCTGGGGAAGATAGAAGCAATGTTGAGTTTCCAAGTTCAGGGAGCACCTCAGATGTGTGTTAATCAATTGTTATCCTTGTGCTGACAAAAGCTGAGTTCATGCAGAGCTTACAGTTCCCAAGGAGTGCTGTTATATAGGCAGGATGGTTCGACAAGATGGTATGCCAAGTATTAAGTGACATTGCATGAAATACATGCAAGAGTAACAATAGCCAGCAGAGCCTGGCTAACTACTTCCACCAAGGTGCCACCTATATCCAGGCTTTGGTTTGCCAACCTGATAAGGATCATGTGGAGTTGAGAGTCATCTGCTGTAACTATAGCTATAGCCAACATGTAGCACAGAATAGAGATACTGGGGAACTATACCTTATTTGTCTCCCCAAAAACCTACAGATTTATACATCTTTGGCATACAATTGCAAAAAAGGTCACTATTGTTACAATAACCTGAGGCAATGCTATTCCACATGAACAGCTATCAGACAGCAAAGGGCTAGGCTGCTGTCATCTCTCGGGATATTTATACCTGCAACACTATTTCCTTTTATTTCATTTGTGCTTGTCTCTTCTTAGCCTTCTTCCACTTCAGCTAAAGAAAAATCTGCTAGTGGTTTGAGATGCATATTGAAGTCTCCTTAAGACTGTAAGGATTTTGTTTCAGTATTCTGACAGCAAGTTGTCATACCCTTTGATTGTTTGCACCCTTTTCAATTTCACTCACTGCAGTTTTCTGCATGAAACTTTTGCTTCAAACTGAAAAATATTCTTCTGATGCTATATGGTGAGGGAGAATTTAATTGTAATTTCCATTTGACTGTGTGTCCTGTGGTGTCAATATTGAGATGCAATGTCTGAGCCAAAAGACTGTTTCTCAAGGTTTTGCAAGGACAAGCACTGAAAGCTTAATAGTATATTGTGCCTTGGAAACATTGGCAGCTTTCCTACTTTAGGACATGGTATTGTTCCAAGGTATTACCTTATCAGTATGCTGTCCACTGTGTCAACTGTTCCTGGTTTTGCAGATTTTGCAGTCACTGTTGAAATGAGTTGTCACATGGGCTATGTATGCTATAGAATTACAAGTCTACCCCAGTCCAACACTGCCATCTCCACATCATATGCTATAAAAGTTAGCCCATTGATCTGAATGTTAGCTCCAAATTTCAATATTTTGTTTGGTTACCATTCTTATATGACATCCCCATAGCCTGGACTACAAGACCCCACTCTCCATGCCATAGTCCTCTTTGCCCCTGTGCTTCCATGCCTCTGTCTTGCGTCCAACCACCAGTCTTCTTTGCCCCGCCTCTATGTGCCAGCCCTCCATAGACGATCCTCTTTTATCCCTTTACTTCTTACATCACACCTCCTTACTCCAGCTGTCCATTTGCAAGTCCTCCTTGCCCCTGCCCTCCATACAACAGCTTTCTATCCTTACACCATCTGCTTCAACACATGTACCACACTTTATACCGAGCACAGCCCCAAAATGTCCTGTTTTCATTTCTTTAGTATGTATGATGTCTATTTCTCAATGTAGCCTTAATAAAATTCACAGATCACAAGCTCAGAGGTCACTTTCCTTTATTTAGGTTTGTTTCCTTTAATTTGAAGCTATAAAATTTAATGGATATGAGCTACGAGTGCCTTCTTCGCTCAACACAGTACTTCTTTGAAGAGCTTTAGTAGTTTAGAAGGGTGTGTTGAATTAATGCATGAACTGGACTCTACATATCTAGAGATCTAGAGAGCTCAGTGCTAATGACAGCAGCCTACTCACAGCAGGACTCATATTGAGGCTGCATGCATCGTCAGCCCCAAATAATTATAATGCTAAAAATAACTACATGAAAGCTCTGCTCTTTTAAGCATGTAGATCAGTTTTTCAGAAGTACCAGCAAGGTAACACAGTTGAATGTCTTCGAACTTTGGAAAAGACAGTTATTCTGTGAGTGTAGCACCCTGTGGTGAGAACATGGCACAGATGGCTATTTCTCACACAAATTACTTCAGGCAGAAGAATCCTTTCAACATCAACAGTAACTTGTGACTAATTGCAGTCATCTGTTACGAGAGAACTCTTGCAGGTGTCAGTGTTGTAAGGGATAACAGAAGAATTCATTCCTGACAAATTAGGAATCAAGCTAAGGCCAACAAAAGATACAACATTAACTCCAACGAGGGTGATGAATAGCAAAGCGTAATGAATGAGAGAAATAAAGAAATTCTGGTCTGTTAATTGCAGGACATTTTGACAGAAACATTGAATAGTGTCTCATTCATTTAGTTTTAATTGGGGAAATCGGATGTGCAGTCCTTTAATATTTTACTAAGTGTCACAATTAAACTGTTTACATTTATACAACATTAGGTAAGAAAACATAAAAGTGAGTGATGGAGATTTTCCCTCTTCATCACTAAGTTCTTGGTGATGAAAATCCATCAGAAAAGTTTTCTTTATTGAATAGACCACAGTTGTCTTAATGGTGAAAAAATTCAAGTTCTTCACCAAATTCAAGTTGTAATCAATGAACAGTGAACTTAATTTGGAAGCCCTGAAATACTGTAACACCTAGCTATCCACATTTTAATATACTTGAGCTATATCTTTAGAGATTAATCTCTTCTATGATTTTTAAAAAAAATCACTGACTCTACTAATTGTATTCTGTACCTGTTATAAATCCATTTAATGGATTTGTTGGTACAGCTATATGGCAAAGTAAACTACATGTAAGGTTTGTTGCACAGAGAGTGTCATGTGTGGAATAACCTTCTAGATGAATTGGTGCATACATGTACAGTTACAATGTTTAAAAAACATTTAGATACGTACATGAATAAGAAACATTTGGTGGAATATCAGCCAAGTGCAGGCAGGGGGACTGGTTGAGTTGGGGATTATGGTCAGTGTGGATTGGTTGGATTGAATGGTCTGTTTCCATGCTCCAAGACTCTATGTTTTGGGGTGAGAAAAATCTTGCAGCTGTGAAGCAATGGAAACTTGTTGAGTAGCTGAGAGCCTATGAGGAAATTGAAGTCTTGAGGGTAGTCAAGAGTTCGTGCAAAGATAGCTAATAATGTAATGCAGCTTGAGGCTGAATGAATCATTAGGCAGATGGAGTGAGATCAGCAGGTTTCTTAATCACACAGGTTTGCAACCATTTTTCCATTAATACACGTTGTTGATCATTAACATAAAAGATTCCTATTAGATTAGATTCCCTACAGTGTGGAAACAGGCCCTTTGGCCCAACAAGTCCATACCGACCCTCCAAAGAATAACCCACCCAGAACCATTTCCCTCTGACTAATGCACCTAACACTACGGGCAATTTAGCATGGCCAATCCACCTGACCTGCACATCTTTGGGCTGTGGGAGGAAACCGGAGGACCCGAAGGAAACCCACACAGACACGGGGAGAATGTGCAAACTCCACACAGACAGTCACCAGAGGCTGGAATCGAACCTGGGACCCTGGTGCTGTGAGGCATCAGTGCTAGCCACTGTGCCGCCTGTATTAGAAAGAGAGTAACTTGAAGCCCATTGGGGCACCTATTCTGTTTGATCCATTATCAATGTATTGGATGCCTTTTAAGGGATGATCTTAAAGTTTGCAAAAACTTTCTGAAAATGATTGTGGTACTTGCTTTTTTGGAAACAATTGTTGCTGCCAGGTACATTTGGAAATCCAACATTCTTACAAGACAGACCGAGTATAAACTGTAAATGTTTCCTTGTTATTGCTGACCCATCTACTCAAATTAAGTATGTTTACAAATAAAGGTCAGTGGTAAGGAAATTATTGGAGAAGATTCTTAGGGACAGGACTTAATATTTGGGAAAATATGGATATTTTTAGTGACAAGTAATATGGCTTCTCCCCAAGCTGATTGAGTTTTTTGAGCAAGTGACAAAGATGATTGGTAAGGACGGGGAGGTAAATGTTGTCGATATGGACTTCAGCAAGGCCTTTGACAAGGTCCCTTACAGCAGACTGACACAGAAGGTGAGGTTACATGGGATCCACAGTGAGCAGGTAAGGTAGATACCGGATTAGCTTTGTCAGAGAAGACAGACAGTAGTGATGGAAGAGTGTTTTTCTGATTAGACATTTTACAGAGATCAATGCTGGGACCCATGATTTTTGTAACTATATATAAATGATTTGGAGGAGAATATAGGTGGCCTGATTAATAAGTTTGCTGACTACACAAAGATTGTGGATAATGAAGAGGGTTGCCTGAGATATAGTAGGATATAGATAGACTACAGACTTGGGCAGAAAGATTGTAGGAGGAATTTAATCCAGCCAAATGGGAGGTGATTCATTTTAGAAGATCTAATGCAGGAGGGAAGTATACAGTAAATGGCAGAATCCTGAGAAGTCTTAACATACGGAGCGATATAGACACACAAGCCCACATTTCCCTGAAAGTGGCAACACAAGTGGATAAGGTGGTCAAGAAAGTTTATGGCATGCTTGCCTTCATCGATCAGGATGTAAATTATAAAAATTGGCAATTAATCCTGCAGCTATATAGAACTTTACTTAGGCTACATTTGGAATATTGTGTATATTTTGGGTCACCATGTTACTAGAAGGATGTGGAGGCTTTGGAGGAGGGTACAGAAAATGTTTACCAGCACATTGACTGGTTTGGAGGGCATTAACTATAAGGAGACATTGAACAGCTCGGTTTGTTTTCTTTTGAATGTTGGAGGCTGAGAGGATACCTGATGGAAGTTTCCAAAATTAAGAGATGCATGAGTAGGATGGAAATTTGGAGTCCTTTTCAAAAGATAGAAATGTCAATTATTAAGGAATATAGATTTAAAAAAAAAGGGGTAAAAGTTCCAACAACAATTTCCATGAAACCAAGAGGATTCATACAATCAAGATTAATCATAAATATTTTCTTTGTTCAAAATGTTTTTGTGTGAAAATTGATTTCATTAGACATGTTTTATCATTTTAAAATGAATGTATCATGACACAAATTCAAAGGCCGAAGACCAAGGTAAAATGTCTAACCTGAAATTTGATCTGCCATTGTTCTAGCCCAAACTGCCACAACCCCTTCCATGTGCCAGAGACATGTTCAAAACAAAATCATATATTAAGATAGCAGAGCACCCTTTGAAGATTTGAGAGATGCTACTAGTTCACACAAATGCTGGCTATGTCTTCAAAAATAGGTTACAAAAGGATCTATTCTTGCTAATAATGTGGACTTCTGAAAATTAGACTCTATTACTCTGAATTTGATTAATTCATGAACATCCTTAACAAAAAAGTCATCATATTTCTCAAAAGATTACAGCTGAACTGGAAGACATAAAAGCATGAAGAAGTAACAGCCAAAAGCCATTTTGCACCTGGAGTGTGCCCAGTTCTTAAATCAGCTTTAAGTCCACCTTACTGCTTTCCCCTTGCAATCTTTGACTCTCTTACCTAAACTGGGTTCAAGGACAAGATGTTGGCCCCAGAATTGGACTGGAAATGAATGCAGACAAGCATGGAATTCCTGACCAGTTTTCTGGAGGCTGGATTAGGTGGGTAGATTGGGTGGTGTTGGGTAGATTGCTGAAACATCTAAAAAGCCATTGATCAGAGAACATGCAAGTTTTCCAGTCAGCCTATGGCCTCTGTTCTTGGGAGCACAGCAGCTTCCCGGAGGTGATCTCTGAGTGGCAGACAGGAGGTGGGTGTAGTTCTCCTCCACAATGGTGCTTGTGTGGCCATGTATCATTTCAAGCATGTTAAAAATGCTAAAAGGGCACCTCAAGATGCAAGTGGTCTCTCTCTCTCTCTCTCTCTCTCTCTCTCTCCCCCTTACCTGTAACGGCAGACTGTAGCTCCTTCAGTGCTAGCTGGCCTCCTCTATGCTTGACTGTTTCTAAAGCTTGCCCACTGTCCTCATTTGTACAGTGAGCATGCTCCTTGTCATTACGTGGCCAACTGATTGAAATCCAAAACAAAAACAGAAAGTGCTTGAGAAACTCAGCAGGTCTGGCAGCATCTGTGTACAGAGATACACAATTACTGTTTTCAAGTCCAATAGGTCTTCTTCAGAACAGGTCTGATATTGGGTTCCTGCTTCTGCCATATTGTGAAGTCTTGACCCCTGATCTTGCCTCAAATTCCAAAAAAAAAAGCAAACATTTTTACAATCCAGCACTTTGGGACCAGGAATGTGTCAGTTGATCAAAATATTCCGGTTGATCAAGAAATCTATATAATCAATGTTAAAATACATACTAACTGAACTTGTGGTCAGTTCTGGTCGCGTCATTATATGAAAGATGTGGAAGGCTCAGAAAATGTGCAGAGGAGATTTACCAGGATGCTATGTGCACTGGAGGACATGTCTTATGAAGAAAGGTTGAGGGACCAAGGGCTTTTCTCATTGGAGCAAAGAAAGATGAGCGGTGACTTGGTAGAAGTGTACAAGATGTTGAGAGGCATAGATAGAGTGGATAGCCAGAGACTTTTTCTAGTGGCAGAAATGTCTATCACAAGGTGGCGTAATTTTAAGGGGATTGGAGGTCGCTTTAGGGGAAATGTCAGAGGTATGTTCTTTATACAGAGAGTGGTGGGTGTGTGAAATACACTGCCAGCAGTGGTAGTAGGGTCAGATACTTTAGGCACACGGAATATAATACTTTGAAGGGTATGTAGGTTGGTCTAATCTTAGAGTTGGAAAAAAGGCTGTCACAATATCAAGAGACAAAGGGCCTGTTACTGTGCTGTACTGTTCTGTGTGAAACACTAAATATTAGAAACATAATGCAGGAGGTATACACGTCATTGTTATACTTTATTTACAAAATAAATCATTTAAATAATAATGTAACTTTGCATTAAATTAAAGTTACCACCAGACAGCCTTCTCACTCTTACCTTCAACTGACAACTCGGACATCATGCAGATTTCAGTATTTCAGGAGAAATTGATTCAAAATTGAGTCAGCTGTTGATATTTGATGTGGCCATTCAATTGAACAACAAGTATATTTACATTGAGGCAAATAAATTCAAAAAATACAATAATTGGGCAGAATATACAGTAAACTTTGTAGTATTTGGGGTGTATAATTTATTCTGGTTTACCAAGAGTGCCAGTTCATAAGGTACCGATTAAAATAAAGTTTGCTGTATTTATCTTTTTGATATCTTAAAAGATTTCACAGGCAGTTAACTGTGAAGCAGTCATTGGAACAATGGGTTTAAAAACATGGAAAAATCCATGAGATCATCAACTTCTGTTTTTCTCTGAAGAATGATAATTAAGGCAAGTTAAACAGACTAGTCCTCAGAACAAAATGTGAAAAGGCCAATCTTTGGAATTGTACTCATCTTTTTAATCATATTAATATTACATTCCAGGTCATGTGTCAGCTTCTTTATTCTCAGAACTTAAGCAAAGAATGAAATGACATAATGTTTGAAAATTTGAGATGACGTCCAGAGTTGGTTGTTGATATTTAAAAGATGCTTTTAACATCTTAAATCTCCCTATTTCAGTACATTATTGCTGAAAATAGTAGATTTCATAATTCTGCACTATTACACAAATTTGCATGTAAAAACCAATAAAGAAGGTGTTATGTCTCAGTAGTACCACCACTGCCTTGACCAAAAGCTCCACATTTTTTATTTGTTCATGGGTCATGGGTGTCATGGGCTAGGCCAGCACTCATTACCTGTACCTACTTGCCTTAGAGAAGGTGCTGTTGTGACGCTTCCTTGAACCACTTCAGTCTTTTTGCAGTGAACAGACACCAATAGTTAAAAATCACACAACACCAGGTTATAGTCCCAACAGGTTTAATTGGAGGCACACTAGCTTTCGGAGCGACGCTCCTTCATCAGCTCTCCGAAAGCTAGTGTGCTTCCAATTAAACCTGTTGGACTATAACCTGGTGTTGTGTGATTTTTAACTTTGTACACCCCAGTCCAACACCGGCATCTCCGAATCATGACACCAATAGGACTGTTAGGAAGGGAGTT
Source organism: Chiloscyllium plagiosum (assembly GCF_037043375.1). Lineage (NCBI taxonomy): Eukaryota > Metazoa > Chordata > Chondrichthyes > Orectolobiformes > Hemiscylliidae > Chiloscyllium > Chiloscyllium plagiosum. The sequence goes on along the minus strand of NW_028270151.1, from coordinate 47,041,176 downwards.
CAAGGATTTTGATCTAGTAACTGTAAAAAAAAATACAGTATAGTTCCAAGTTGAGATGGTGTGTGACCTGGAGGGGCATGTTGAGACGATGGTATTCTTATGCATCTCCTGCTGTTGTCTTTCTGCATGGTAGACATCTTCCTTTTGGGCAATGATGTCAAAAGATGCTTTGTGAGCTATTGCAGGGCATCTTGTAGATAATACACACTGTGCATCAGTGGTGAAGTATGTGACTGTTGAAGGTGATGAATAGGGTGCCAGTCAAGCCAGCTACTTTGTCCTGGACGGTGTCAGGCTTCTTGAGTACGTTTAAAAGTGAACTCATTCAGGCAAATGGAGACTCTTCTATCACAATCCTGACTTTTGCCTTCCAGATGGAGGAGAGGCTTTAGGGACACAGGAGCTGAGATACTTGCTGCAAATTTCCAAGCCTCTGATCTGCTCTTATAGTCACAGTATATATATGGCTTGTCTAGTTTATTTCTAGTCAATACTAACCTCAGGATATTGATGCTGGGAAATCCAGTGATAGCAATGGCATTGAACATCAAGGGTTCATGGGTCAATTCTCTCTCATTGGATTTTACCATTGTCTGACACTTGTGTGGCGTGAATATTATTTGCCACTCGTAGTCCAAAGTTGGATGTCATCCAGATCTTCTTGCATATAGTGATGGACCACTTCTGTATCTAAAGTCTCACAAGTAGTACTAAACATTGTGTCCCCAACTCTTCACTGTGCAAACATCAGTGCATATCCTGAATTTGAACTTTACGATTGAGGGAATGTCATTGAAGAACAAAATTGAGGATGATTGAGCCTAGGATACTTCCCTGAAGAATTCCTATAGTAATATCCTGGGCTAACATGATTGACTTCCAACAACCACTCCCTTTGTGTTAGTTAGGACTCCAACCAGCAAATAATTTTGCCCCTCAATCTCATTGACTCCAATTTGGCTTCATGGCCCAAAGTCTTTGCAATATCCAGTATCTTTAGTCTTTTCTTGATTTCATGTGGAGTGAACCAAATTGGTTTAAAGCTGGCATCTACAATACTGAGGACCTCAGGAGGAGACCAAAATGATTGTCCACTTGGCACTTCTGGCTAAAGATGGATGCAAGTGCTTCAGCTTTACCTTTGCACTGATGTGCTCAGCTCCTCCATCATTGGGAATTGGGATATATGTGGAGCATCTGCCTCCAGTGCACCATCATTCACAACTGGATTTGGGAGGACTGCAGAACTTGACTCTGATCTTGAATGTCGTATGGCTTACCTCTGACTACTGCATGCAGCTTCCAATATTTGGCATGCAAATAGTCCTGTGATGTTGCCTCATTAGTTGAAACCTCATTTTAAGGTACACATGAAGCTATTTTGGACATGCTCTCCTGGGAGTGAGGGTGGGATGGCAGGGAGAGGAGGTGATAACCAGCAAGAGGTTTCCTTGCCCATGCTTGACCTGATGCCAGAGACTTTATGGAGTCTAGAATCAATGTTGAGGGTTCCCAAGCCCGTAAGACATGATGTACCCTAGGGATGGTAATATTAGTGTATAGAATTGTGTGAAATGATTCCATGAATATGACTATGCTGCTGTTTGTCTACTCAGTGGGACTGCTGTCTCAATTTTGACACTTAGCCTCAGATGTTGGTAAAGAGTATTTTGCAGGGCTGTGCATGCCATTGTCTTACTCCAGAACACAGAAAGAGCTTTCATGATATGTTCAGCAGTTTGCAAACAACCTTCAAGTTGTCCCAACGTTTCCCCACCATTTTCCAAAGTGTTGAAAATTAAGAAACAATCAAGCGAAAAAGAAATATTATTTCATCTTCAGAGCCTTTCACACATTTCTGTTAACTCTGTGAATATATGCCGGAGTTTCCACTGCACATTACTCAGTTTTTCTCTGCAAAAATGGTCGGGAAATTGTGAGGGGTGCCTCTTCTTACCATATTCCTCATATGCATCCCTAATAGATAAATATCATGTGTGAAGTACAATTAATGAAAACTCTCATCACTTTGCATGAACTCCACTGTGCAGGTTTTACACCTTGTTTTCAGTTTCCTTTTATCCTTCTGTGTCCCCACCTCTTCACTGGATTAATTAAATGTTTTAAATACAAAGATACCAAAAATCCAAATTGTACTGATCAGTGTCACCCAAATTGAAATGATCAGAGTTGCCTATTAATCTAAATGTTAGTCCATTTCTAATACTTGGCTGCTCCCGGCTATTGGAAAATCTGGTTTATGAGGTAGAATAGCCAGACCTTCCCTGAAATAAACTATAATCTCTTTGGCATCTGAGTAAGTGCACCGATTGACAATTACATTTCCTTAATTGCCCATTCTCCAGTCGTCCCCTTGCTTTCATCTGGATGCTGCACTGTCTTCTCTCATTGTAATTATCGGCTTCCACTATGAAGGGAAACCCCAGCCAAACCTGGAAAATTGCAAATTCCAGAAAAGAGCGGTCCCAGATCTCCCGTCCATAAACAGCAACCATCCCTATCACTGATTGCTTCCCCCCAAACAATCATTAGTTGCCTTGTAAGGGGTTGTGGATGTCATACTCTTACAAAACAGAACTCAACATTCCTAAAACACCAACATTCCAGCAACAGCTGGCTCCCTGACATTAGATGATGGATTCTATTGACTTCCTTCTGGAGTTGTGGGACATGTCCACTGATACCCAGAATAATTTCTGGTCCTTATAAGTTATACCAAATCTTCTACTTTGCAGTTACTACTATTAATGTGTTCTAGAAATATTGTTTTGTATCTAATTACTTAGAATCATATAATAAATGTCTCATTTTTAAATGGATTCTCACTATAGCCTTAATTAGTGCACTGCCACTTACTGTTAACTGCTTTTCTCAATAAAGTAAAAATACTGCATTTAGCAAGAGATTGTAGTGCCTGGAACTTCGGCATTGCAGGAATGCAGTGCCACTCATCTATCTGTAACTAAGGTTAAGTATGTTCAAAGCCAATGGCTCACATATTGAATAATACAAGAATTTTAATGAAATCTTTGGTCAAAGAGTACTTACTGAATAGGTCAGACAAAAATTTGTAAAGCAATTGGATAAAGTATCCCTTCATTCTGTATCCCTTCAAACTGATTTAAAAAGGGCAGAAATGTACTGTGTTCCTTTTCAAATAAAGTCTAATTCAAACTGGGATTCAATCCAAGAAAGAACCAAGGGCTAAAACAGAATATGAAAAGTTACTCTGATCCCTTCCCATTTCTTTTCTCTTGTTTTATTCTGAGTGCACTTTATTAATCCCACAGGCCTTGGAGTTATAAAGTTCAACCCCACCTATGCCAGGTCTTAAATTAAACTAGCCATTATTAAGTTTAGAGTTCCTGCTTCTCAGAAATCAGCTACAGATACAACTGGAAATAATTTTAGTTTAGTTCGCCGAATGGAAAACTGATGGACCTCCCATCCTGCCCATTTCCCCACCATTGAAATTAAGGAAAAGCAAAATTGAGCAGGCAATAAAACCGGGGACCAATCCATTTCAGTCAGTCTTCAGTAAGATGTATTAGTTTTAAATTGTTCCAAGCATATTTATGCATGTTTTTTCTTCAATAGCATAATTCTAAGTAAGCATTTCATTGCTTTTATATTTCATAGCTAGAACAAACAGCATATCGAAGCAAAGAATGTTGGAAATACTTTGAAGATCAGACATTGTCTATGGAATGAGAGAGATAGAATTAATGGATTGAACTTTCTCACAGGCAACAGGATTCCAGTGACAGGACTATAAGTTTGTGCTGAACCTCAGATGGCCTCAGTGTATCTGCAGGGACAAATTTATGTGAACTGCAACTTTAGTATTGACAGTGGCATCAAAGAGTGGGAGACCCAATGAAAGAGGTCACAGCACAGAATGGCTTTCAGCCCAATGGAGAGAGGTGGACACTGTTGAGGGGTTTAGATGAAGCTGAGCGGAGGTGATCTAAGGACTGTAGTAGAGAACTGTCCTATGGGACCATGATGTTAGTAAGGCGAATGAAAAGGAATGCAGAAATCTGATAAACTTGAGAGGACCTTTTCATGGAAGACCATGAGTCCAGATTTATAAGCCAATTAATTGAATGATGACTTAAAAGTTGTAAAAGATCAGACTAACAAAAGAAAGTCAAACATTTGTAGTTTGCTTGCGATGCTGCATATTTTATTTTGATCATTTGGAATTTGGTGAATAGTTAAATTTAAAACAGGGGATGAAGCAGTTTTACTCTCGAAACAATTACTAAAGGAATTACTAATTTAAATTTCTCGTGATACTTTTGGCAATAAAAGATTAGTGAATACAGTCAGTGTAAGCATAAATTGGGGAACAGACCCTGTTGGAGCAAAAAGTCATCTACATAATGGAACATTACCAGTTTGAAAATGAACCCATATAAACTTGTGGTTTAATTCAAAGGTTTGACAACACATTACTGGTTTTAGAGTTTTACTTAAGGTTTGCTGATGAATTAATTTCCTGCTGATTTAAAAGAGCTGATACTGTGTGCAGACCCTCTGTTTTTCGTTAATGCAACATATAGATGGAGGCCACAAATTCACTCTAACAAGATGCGCTGCCTGAGGCATTTTCTCCTCAACATGGTACACATATATTCATTAAACCATTTTATTACCTTTATTGTATTAAAATAGCCAAGGGAATGGTTGAGATATTTTAATTACAGTACAGTATTCAAAGGTTCTGCTTATGGGCATGTTTTAAAGACATCTGCTATTCGTTAAAGCATCTATGTGTCCTTATTAAACTGCAGAGCAGGACAGGTTAGTTTCAGGAACATCTATTTGTTTCTCAAAATATTAATTGTCCTATTGCAAAAACAATAATCAAAACTTACTTAGACAGTGATACCCAAACAGTATCTCAATATTTCCAGGCTTTGGAAATGCTGGTTTCATTATTTTAAATACAGAATACTTCTGCTGTGTTCTTTCAATTGTTCAGATTTGGAAGAATGTATTGCAAAAGGGTTTTGAACAATGTTCAGTGAACCACATTACACACAGTGGCAATGATAGGCCTGAAGGTGATTATGTAAAAGAACGTGTATAACACTTAAGAGAAACAATAGTGGTAACAGGCGAGCAGAGTTAAGTAAAGTTATTCTGCAGCCTGAGAAAACTTTCAACAGCAATGATAGTAAAATCACAAATATAACTACACAGTAAAATGGCTTTTTAAAACTCTTTTTCCCATTATTTCCTCCTCTCCTTCCCTGCAGAGCACAATGGGTGTTATCGCATAGGCTATGTTTCATGCAAACAGTCCAGACAATGAGAACCACCTCGTTGCTCACCATGGGAGGCATGACACCTAATATTAATCTGTTTCTTATTTAGCAGCCAAAGCTTTGCACCTTGCTTGAGGAGACATTGGGTAGCTGTCAGGACTAGAAACTCTTGCTGAACCAGGCAAGACAGAGAACAAGTATAGCACAATTGCTATTTCTATTACTTTTAATTACTTAAGTTCGGACCTAAAATGTTATGCAAGAAATAGCACGTAGTTTTGTGACACAATGGGCTGTACTTTTAGCCATCAGTCCATCATAGGAGTATATGCAGCAGAGTCTGCAAAGGCATAGGCCATTGCATCATTTATTGATGTTGTATAGAAGGAAGTCATTCAGCTCACCTTGCCTCTGGCAGCAGTCTGGTAAATCGATCTCATTGGTGCCATGCCCCTATTTTCTCTCCATAATTCTGTTCAAATATTTATCCAGTTCTCATTTGAATGTCATTGAATCTATGACTACCAACTCACCAAACAGTGCAGATACTGGGTCCTAAAGTCCTTAACTTACCCAAAGTATCTCAGCATAAAGAATTACTCTTAAAATGTAAACATTATTTGAGCCTTCTGAGATAAAACAAAAAAATTGCCTGTCAGTATTTTTATTTCTCTTCCATATCGATCTAAAAATACTTTAGTGGAGGTCGCATAACCCTCTGGACAGTCCACAGTCTCCCTTGTCTGTCATTCATTGTTTAGATTGTATTACTTGCATAGCTTCTCGAGCCATTCACAAAGAATGTGCATACTAGCTATCTAACAAGGAGCTTTTTTTGTTCACATTGGCAATTTATCTGTGGCTATTTGTTGAACATATTTGAAGTACTTTATTGTACTTGCCACAATTCTCTGAACAGAAGTTGTTTTGACTTTGGTTTGTTCTCATTTGTCATTGCCACCGTCTGCTTAAATCTGCCACAAGCAGAATAATTTACCCCAGGTGCTTCAATTTATCTTCTGCTTTTAAAGGTGGATATTCTGATTCGAACGACCTCGGGATGGGAATGTGATGAGACATTCACCAAATACCATCCAATACATTGTGAATTTCTGTTTCTGGCTGAACACCTGTGTTAGGGTCCTTATTTATTAATTAATTGTGAACTCCTACTTATCCAGCAATTTGCCTTAGATTTAAAATTTAAAGAAAATGGCTTTTGATATTTGAAAATATTTCTGAATATTTGATTTCTAAAAATGATGCAAAATCTGAATTCTTAAGTAAAACAGAAAAATAAAGAAAGATGCATTTAAATAGAAGCTTTCTCAACCTCAGTACAATCCGAAGTACATTTAAGTATAGTCACTGAAACAGTTCAAATGTTTTGTGGATAACCAGCTCCCATAAATAGCACTGTGTTATAAAATGACTAGATCATCTATTTTAATAACTTTGCTTGAGGGGTTAATTTTGGCTAGGATGCCAGCGATAAATTTCCATTGCTTCAAAATGCCATTGGATGTTTGACTACGGTTAAACAGACGGTAACTCGGTTTAAAATTACTGCTGCAAAGCAACACCTTTGACATATGCAACATACTCTCTCAGCACAGTCAATCTGGATATTGGTGCTCCAGAGCATAACCTGGACTAAAACCTTGTGGCTTAGGTGGCTAAAGTGCTACCAATTCGATGATGAGTCAAATGTGGATCTAGAAAAGGTTTAATTAAGAGCAGTTCATTCTGGTATACAAACAAAGAGTTCTCCTGGGTTTCCGAAAGTGACTGAATCACACAGTTCTACTTCAATAGCCAGATCCATAATTCTGTAATAGAGACTGCTGGACATACCATTTAGCAAATTCAGAAAAACCTAGCAGCATGAAAATCTCAACGTCTGTTCTGAGTCTGTGCTCACCCATCCTTAAAATGCAACTTCTGCTTGAAGGACAATTAACAAGTTTTTACCAGCAACTGATATTGAAAACTATAGTCACTTTCAGAATGTGTTTTGGACTATGTATCAAGAACAACATAAGAATATGCTGTTGACTGTTCTTGGCATCATGGAGTGACATCAACCCAGTCAGAGCAAGTGTACTATTCTAGGTACTTCATAGTTGGATTTTCCTAATTAGCCTGCCTATGACAGTAAAAACACTGGGTAAATTCATCAGTCATACCATGAATATGCTGCTTCCTTATTTGTTTCATGGCTGTGCAAGTTCTACTTGTAATCTACATGTACATAATCTCTTTGAAAGGTCAATTGCTCCCTTTAGTAAGCATTCAATTTCTCTTAACCTTCTATGTTAAGAAGTTTATCCAAATTCTCTCCCCGCTCTCACTGGCAGCTTTACTAAGTATCCTCTACCACTGACTGAAAACCAAGGCAAGTAAACTGTCACTATTCAAAACCCTCCATGATTTTAACCAGTTCTATTGTATCTTCTCTCATTCTTCTGTAGGTCAGTGAAAATAGTCCTAGTGTTTCAAGTCTATATCTCAGTTTCTGACCCTTTGGGGAGATTTTACCTGTGCTTTATGCAAGGAAATGTTTAATAATTATACGTGCTGCACAAAGGTAATTCAGTTTTCCCCATTAACAGGTTAAAATAAAAAGTTTTCACCATCCATGCAACATGCAATTCCTAAAGCTTCACAAGATCTAATCGATGTTTTGAAAATAGCCCAAACATGTTCTCTCTGAAAGTTATCCTTTGGCTTGTTTTAAACCATTCTGTGAAACTAACATTTCCACAACAGGAATAGTTACAGTTCCTTTGAAACACTCCCTGGAGATCTCAGCTCAATTTATCAATATTGATTTTATTTAATTCAAAGTTTTATGGAATATATTTTGTAATTAATCTTCACCCAGATTTTAGTGGAGAATGCGATCAAGTTGTTTCAGAGCACTCCTTTTTCTGAATGTGGGGAGATTTTTTTAAACCATGGAAATCATTACTGTGAAATAATGTTTGCCATTTGGATATTGGGAGTTCATGAGGTAGGATAATAAGATTTTTTTGCCACATCTGTAAAGATGCTCGTTAAACACTCGAACATTAAATTCCTTCACTGTCTTGGAGTGTTCTGGAAACAGTTTGCTGTAAGAGATTTGTGTTGACATTGGTCAGATTAGAAAGGAATGAGTTTCCTCCCAGATTGTACTTGCAAGAGGCTCTTTGTAGATAAATGCTATTTGCGGGGCTGTGATAATAGTTGGAGTAAGTCTCATATCACAGTACAGCACTCATTAAACTTTCAATGTCTAACTAAAACATTAAAGATCACTGCATATTATTGCCAAATTTGGGAAGTTCAATCAGAATTGGCTGGACAGCTGACTCAAGCTGAACTGTAATGCATTGAGATAGTGTGCTTCATTTTACACTGTTAGATCATTTGTACGATTTGCAACATAGCTTTAATTTTGTGTCAGCAGGTAAACTAATGGCCAAATGTTCTCAAATTTAAGTTATCCACTCAAATGTAAGTAGTCATTCAAAGGAGCAGTTACTTTCTCAGCCTTCATAAATCTTCAAATGATATTAATATTTCAATCAGTCTTTGATTGGGCTGGGGAAGAACTAAAGTGAAGAACCAAGTTAAAATGAAGCAATAACAAACCTCGTGGAGGGAGAGGGAATTACTCTCCATTCTGTCCAATTTCTGGCTAGAAAACAATTGTATCACCAAGTTTCCAATGCAGTACTCCCACACTCGACATTTCTGAAGTGCTCCAGTGGAAGCTTTTGAGTGCTCAGGCATTTGTCTAAATAAGGTAAAAACCAAAAGAACTGCGGATGCTGTAAATTAGAAACAAAAACAGAAGTTGTCGGAAAAGCTCAGCAGGGCTGGCAGCATCTGTGAAGAGAAACCAGAGTTAATGTTTTAGGTCCAGTGACTCTTCCTCAGAACTGAGTTCTGGAGCCAGTTCTGAGAAAGGGTCACTGGACTTGAAACGTTAACTCTGATTTCTCTTCACAAATGCTGCCAGACCTGCTGAGCATTTCCAGCAATTTCTGTTTTTGTGTCTGAGTAAGATTATGGGCCCTGTGAAAATGCTAATCAGGGACCTAATGCAAATTTTAGGACTGTGTTTCCCTCTAGGGTGGAAATTGGATATGCCCCAGTAAATGTTGCTCGCTCTATTGTGGCATCACCAGTTTAATTTATTGGGATTTCTTCAGGCTGCAAAAGAGTAGGCTAGGTTTTTATCTCCCTATCTTTAATGTGGAACCTGGAGAAACATGACATCTTGAATTTGCAAGAGAGCAGCATTGTATGGAAACTGCCAGATGCCCAAACAGAAAGTAACATCAAAGTGTGCTATTGGTTTCTGCTTTGCTGATGAGTCCTAAATCTACATTCCAGCAAGTTTCAGACCCTTAAATTTGGGTCCATGCTGCACATTTCAGATCAGTATCTTGACTTGTGCCTTTATGTGAGTGACACAGAATTAAAGTTTTTGTTTGATGACTAACAAAGTGACTGTCATTCTATTTCATGAGTGTGAGTAGAGACGTGGCCCTCGAGGCTACCCTTCCTAGCACCAACAGGCAACAATGTAAACCACTTGTCAGGAACCTTTGGGAAAGATCCAGTTTATGTGAAGCATAAGAACTATCCACTGCAACTAGTAGTATTCATCCTGAGAAGCATTCTGTGCCATATTAAGGGTTGCCTCCATTCCACAAGGAATGTAGTGAAGATGTTGTTTCGTGAAAGTCAGACCGTTGCAAGTTGCTTTGTGGAATAGGTTACAGACTAGAGTCATAGAGTCTGGGAACAGGCCCTTTGGCCCAATTTGTCCATGCCATACAGTTTTTACAATTAAACCGGTTCTATGTGCCTGTGTTTGGTCCATATCCGTTCATACCTATCCCATCCACGTACCTGTCCAAATGTTTCTGAAATGATGAAATTGTACTTGCCTCCACCACTACCTATGGTAGTCCGTTCCAGACACTCACCACTCTGTGTAAAGAAATTGCCCCCGGACACTTTTGTATCTCTCCCCTCTCACAGCAAACCTATGCCCTCTATTTTTAGACTCCCTATCATGGAAAAAAGCAACTGGCTATCTACCTTATCAATATCTTTCATGATTTTATAGATGTATATAAGGTCACCCCTCAAGTCTCCTAAAGGGAAAAAAGTCTCAGCCTTTTCAGCCTCTCCTTATAACTCAAGCATTCCAGTCCACACAGCATCCTAGTAAATCTTTTCTGCACTCTTTCTAGTTTAATAATATCCTTCCTATTGGTAGGGTGACCAGAACTGCACACAGTACTCCAAATGTAGCCCTACCAATGACTTGTACAACTGCAACAAGACATCCCAACTCATATATTCAGTGCTCTAACCATTGAAAAGTAGCAAGTCAAAAGCCTTCTTCACTACTTTGCCAACCTATGACTCCACTCTGAAGGAGCTATGAACCTGTACTCCTAGATCTCTTTGTTCTACAACATTACCCAGGGCCCTACCATTGATTATATAAGTCCTACCCTGGTTTGACCTACCAAATTAAACTCCATCTGTCATTCCTCAACCCAGTTAATCAAGAGCTTGCTGTAATCCCAAATAGCCCTTTTCCACTGTCCACTATACAACTAATCTTGGTGTCATCTGCAAACTTGCTAACCATACTTCTTAAATTCTCATCCAAATCATTTATTCAAATGACAAACAACAGTGGACTCAGCACTGCTCCCTGTGGCACACTGCTGATAATAGGCCTCCTGTTTGAACAATAACCCTCTTCTCCCTTCAAGCCAATTTTGTATCCAATTGACTAGCTCTCATTGAATCCTTTAAGATTTAATTTTACTCAACAACCCACCATGCGGTACCTTGTCAAAAACTAAATGATTAACTTGGAAGGAAATAATTACAAAAAAAAGGCAACACATATCTTATGAGGTGAGTTATCCCACTGCAGTAGTATCCACAGGTCAGCCTCCAAGGGATGACACAATTGTTTAGTCGTCACTCCCACCACTAAGAAGTGAATACAGTGGGTTTTGTGTCTTTTGACAATAGTGCACATTAGTTTCTTGACCAGTAAATGCAATTGTTGAACTTGGCTTCCTCATATAAACAACACATATAAACATCACTGAGGAAATGACTATCTTCTATATATTGTTTGGCATTAGATGCATTTCAGCTGCAAAAAAAACTTTTAATTTTTAAAATCAAAACACTTTGCAGCATCAAAGCCTAAACACAGGGAGAAAGTAGCAGAGATTTTTTGATTTTTCATTTATTTTTGTTATAGTAATCCAGCTTCAGTAGACCAGAGCAAAAGACTAGTTGTGTGCTTATTTTATAAGGTGAGTTGTATGCTAAGGGCATATTCGGCCAGCAACCTCTTTAAAACCATCATGAAATGGAGAAAAAGGTCTGTATAAGTAATGATCACAGCCTGTAATGTAACATGTTTTTGGCAGTAGTTCCCAGATTTCTACACCACAAATTGTAGCTGCTATGCTCTGGGCACTAGGGCACAATTTTACAGTTTCCTCTCTGTATCAGATTGACTCAACATTGAGAATGAAGCCTTGAAAAGTTGGCTCTCACCTCCAAAGGCTTTCAGGTTAGGTGGAAAATATTTAAGATTTTGAATTACATTTTGAGATAAAGTGAAATTTTCTTTCAGTCATTTCAAATTGCTCTGGAACCTCTTATGTCTGTGAGAATTTTTATTGGTGTCTAAGTCATTGAGGAACACAATGGAATTTAGAACTGAGGGGGAGAACATTGGTAGTTGGTTAAGGTCAGGGGAGGAGTAGCAGTCAGAGGGGGAGGACCTGGTTCAGGTCAGGAACCAGACTTTTAACTGCCTTCCTGCACAATTTCACTGACATTAGCTTTGCAAGGTTAATAAAACTGTTTCTGATGCAAAAATGTCATTTGGCCTCTTGGGTCTATTAATTTATCTTCTGTCCTGGGACTAAACCTTAATTTTTGTAAAATATTATGACATTAAGTAATCTTGTCAGGATACATTGCCAGTCAGAAAGCATTGCCTATTTAAGATTGTGTTAGAATATTGAGGCAATGCTCCTGTGATTTTTCTAATTTGTGCAGCAGCTGGTACTTGCTATCAAGGCATCCTTAAAAAAATGTTCTACATTGTTTATTTCAACTTCATTGGCAGTGATTGCATTGTGTGCAGTAAGTTTTTAACCACCTTCCAATTTCTATTATTCACATGGTGGGAGTTATACTGTTATATTAGCTGGTTGTAAATGATCACGATAATAGCACGAATAATATCGTTTTTTTCAAAGTTCAGTTTTATTTTAGTGGAAAGCACAAGTGTCAAAATTGTAAAATTGGAGTACTTATTCACCAATTTCGTTGTCAATATTCAGTGATAAAGCAATATCACAGCAAAGAAAGATTATAATCAGCCAGAATTTGTACTCAAAATAACTTGGGCTACTAATGGTACTTGCAGTTGTTTAAATGTGAATGATACAGCAAATTTAAGCATGATTCAAATGTATGGTTAAATGTAAATTTCTGTAAGTACTGTTCAAGTAACACCACTCTACTGCCAACTGCAGAAAACAGTATTTTGCTGACTGCCTTACCATTGACATGCAGTGAATATTGTAAAGCTACTGAAATTGTACCATAGACACAAACTAAAAACACCATAGATATTTAGGGCTAGTAATTGGTGGGTAAGTACCCTTTAACTGGCATGATAAATGTTGTTTACTGCCAATCAATCTTCCTGACACAAAGAACTAACAATTATAGGTGTGGAGATTCATTCCTTGAATTTTTTGAATATTTTCAACTTTGTTATAGTTTTTTTCTTACTTTTTCTTTCTGTCGCTTTTTTTTTCACCCTTATCCCAACATTTCTTTCTCCTTAAATGTCACTTTCTTTACCTGATTTGATGCAATATTCATTCCCATTAATCCCCCTCCTCTGTGCTTATTTCCCAACTCTTAAGCCTCATTGGTTGAGGACATACCCTGCTGGTTGCCCTGCTCACTCTGGTTCTGAGTGTCCTGTTTTTTTTTTGCAGAGATGCCACTAATCTGCACTTTAATAAAAATTGTTTTATGCTGAACTGTGTGGAGAAAGTTATAGGAATTACAGACACCATTAGGTTTCATGCTACAAGAAAATCTGGTTCATTAAAATATGGCAGATGACCATTGTCTAATAATACTAGAAATCTATAAAATAAAGATATTGGTAACTGCTATTGTAAAATAGCCCCATGACCTATTCAGAATTGGAATGTCTCTCCATTTTTGATGTTGAATTCAAAGAATCAAAATATTCTGTCCTTAGAATTGGTGTTTCGATAAGCTAGATAGTTAAAGTTTTCCTCCTGGGATATAAATGTTAAATACAAGGGGCATAGGTTTTAAGGTTATGTGGGAAAATTTAAAGGAGATGTATAAGGAAAGTTTTTTTACACAGAGGGTGGTAGTGCCTGGAACATGCTGCCAGAGGAGGTGGTAGAAGCAGATACAGTGGCAGTGTTGAAGAGGCATTCAGAAAGACACATGAACAGGCAGAGAATAGAGGCTCTAGGGCCATTTGCAGGCAGATGCAATTAATTTAGAATGGCGTCATGGTCAGCACAGACATGGTGGGCTGAAGGGCCTGCTCCTGTGCTGTACAATTCTATGTTCTACTTGCTTCAAAATATAGGAGAATAGCCAAAATGTAGGAGCTAGGATAGTTCAATGGGTAACTTTCCTGTATTTGGATTCAAACCCCATCCAGGGCAGGTTGGTTAAGATTTAATCCACCTAGGGTCAGGATATATTGGTACCTATCTCCAGCACAGATAAATGAGGGGTAGTGGTTGGAAAGGCAAACAATACCACATACCCAATCCAAAAAATTGTAGCTGATATGCTCCCCCAGCGTTGTAATGCCCCATGTAACATGGGAAACAGAAAGCAGCCAACTTAAATGCATTTTTGATATCTAGCAGCAGAACAGCAGTTCACTGTAGGAACATTATTGTAATATACTAATATTACAATTAGAGGATATTAGTAAGTTGTCAACTTGAACCGTCTGAGTTTGTTTTGTGTCTGGGTATGGCTGGAATCATATATCTGCATTTCTGCTTTTGAATTACAGACCCTTTTAGGATTATCTCTAGTGGGATCATTTCCTTCCCAAGGATAATGTACTGATGTTCTTTGCAAATGTGGCTTTGTACCTGCAAGGAAAGCTTTCTTAAGCATTTATTCTTTGTTCTAAAGACTAGCGAGCATTAAACATTAAATGTGTTTGCCGGTAAAGCACTATGTTCCTAATTACTGTTTGTTCTTGGCTTTCAGCTTGTAGCCCAGGAACATTCAAATCCAAACAAGGGCATGAACCCTGCGCACTTTGCCCATCTAACAGCAGGGTCAACTCTGAAGCAGCCACTATCTGTCAGTGCAAGAATGGATTCTATCGAGCGGACAGTGACCAGCCCGAGATGGGATGCACAAGTTAGTTATTGATCTTATTTTTCATGTCAACCAGAAGTCTAACACTAATTATTAAGTCATACCATTCATATTAAGCTCTGTTGATTTGTGACAAACATTGATTCTCACAGAATTGGTGACGATGTTCTGATACCATATACATGTATGTGTCGTAATCTCTTAGGTGATCATAGACCAGTTTTGTCTCTACATTTCTGCTGTTAGAACAGCAGATATCATCTTTAAAACACAACCTTAGCCATATAGCAAATTACCAAACGTTTTGCTAAATATTATGATGCTTTGAAATAACTTACTTTATATTATATTCTCATGCTTAACCTGTACTTCAGTGAAGCTTCTTTATTTTGCAACACTGCAGTAATGAATAAATTCTTTTTTCATGTCTTAAATTAAAAATAATGAAGCAAGCATAAAACTATGATAAAGATCCAGATACATCCTAACTATGTTCATTGTCCACGAATGTTGAAGGTCCAAAACACTCAAGGCATAATGAGCAAAAACTGCCTTACTCTGCCATTAATTCGCATTAATTGAGCATGGGATTTTAATTGTATTTAAAGTTAAAGATGTAATTAGTAACACAGCCAAATGAATATGACCAGTATAGTAGTTGGCAAATTCAGACACATGTGAAAAAATGACATTGCATCCAACCAAGCTCCAAATATTTTAAACACTAATCAAGTCCAGTCTTCTCAGCATTGGTACAATAATTACAGAACCTAAGCTGCCTAAGCCATGATATAATCTTACTCACATAGATTATTTTACAGGCCTAAATAACAGTTTGTGTTGAGAAGGACTTTAAAGCAGACAATGACTGACAAGAACAAAGACAGCAGTTTTTAAACCACTTCCAAGGCTTTTATAATCTTCTTTCTGTTTTCCCTGTGATCCCAAAGCCATTAGTTTCTTCTTTTTATGGCACTAGGGGGAACATGTCTGAGACAGATATATTTTTATAGTGCCATTGGGTTATTTGCAGTTTAATTATCTCAAATAGTAAATGCACCTCTGACACATTAATGACCATGCTGCTAGTCTGTAAATCTTAAGCAACCATGTCTGTGTGTAGTTACTGCACATTAATTTTAAACCTGAGCACTATTCCGAGTAGTAGCGTGCGTATTTTGCCCATGTTGGCAGCCTTAGTGCACATATGAAATATTTTGTCTCATAACTGAGATGGTTTACACTATTTAAGCAGTGTGTGGTGTTTAAGCTTAAACATTTTTGACCTTTGTTGAAACATGTTAATATACTCTTATGAAATTCCTTTCACATTATGTACTTATTTTGTCAAAAAAAAAGTTTGCAAGTACATATCATAGTGCCAGTAAAGCATGCTGTGAGGCCTTTGAGACACAACTACTGAAAGGCGATTTTATGAGTGTAACTGAATATTCTTACGAATATATGTAACTACACTTCGAAAAAAAAATTAATAATGACTACTCTCAAATTTCTCCCAAATCTCATCAAGACAAGACAAACGGTTAAAACAACTAAAACTTGTTAGGTTTCATTGCAATGATTGCCAAAATCTTACTGAGGTTATTGCTATTACTAATTGAATTATTCTTCATTTTCTGTTATACAATACTTCCAATGTTGTGCTTAGTTCAAGTCACAAAAATGCTATCCATTACATTGAATTTTATCTGAGAAGGGAGTAACATCCTACACTTTAATGTAATTATTTATATTTCATCAATATATTACTATTCCTTCACTGTTACTGAGTCAAAAAGTTCTGGAACTCTATTCCTAGCAGTACTGTGGTTGCACCTATACACTATATACCTTTTCTTAGCCCATGCAATATAGTGGTTCAAGAAAGCAGTTTTACCACCTTCTCAACAATAATTAAAAAGGGGCAATTAATACTGGTCTAACCAGCAATGTCCATGTCCTGTCAACAAATGAAAAGAAGAAAGAGTATGGCGGGGAAAACAGGAAGTTAGGAACAGCAGTCTACTCAGCCCATTGATTCTGCCCCACCATTCCAAATAATCATTCACTGATCAAGCACTTCAAAATCTTTTATTCAAGACAATCTCCATAAGTCTGTATGCCATTAGTAATCAGAAATCTATCAATGTCTACCTTAAACATTCACAAAGACTGAGCTTCCATAGCCTTCTGTGGTAGAAAATTCCAAAGTTTCACAACTTTCTCAGTTAACGAAAAATCTCCTCACCTCAAACCTAACTGGTATTTCTCTTAACTTTTAAATTGTGGACTCTGGTTCTTGACTGTCCAACCAGGGGAAACATCATGCCTGCATTTACCATCTGCCCCTTCAAGAATTTTCTAATTTTCTATGAAATCACCTCTTAGTCTTCAAAAATTAATTATTTCAAGGAATCAATTTACTGCATAATGTGGTGCAGGAGCTATGTTCAAGTAGTGTACACATTATTGGGGCCACCACTACTTATAATTTAATATAAATGAATTGGATTCAGAAACAAGACAGAATTGTAAGATGAACAAATGATACCAAGAAAAGAGAGGAACTGTGAAATGTGATGGGCAACATAGAAATGAAAAATAATGCAATCAGGAATGAAAAAGAAATCCTTTACGTAATCAAGTTTTATTAAAATAGCTAACAGGATCTTAGTTAATTGAACACGAAGTAACACACACACACACACACTTTCTCTCCCTCTCTCTTACAAGGACACTGGAAAATATGCATCACAAGGAAACCAGAAAATCTTAATTGGATACTGTACTAATGCAGATAATGCAGGTGTGTCAAGGCTCTAAGTGTAATGACCTTAGGGTCGAAAAATGGGAAAAAAGGATAGTATGTATCCTCTTTCAAGCAAGATATTATTTTTCCTAAAAGGATTATCTCCAATAGTTTGCCCTAGCACATTTGGTGAAAAACACTTTATGGCTTTTACCTTGCATTTAAAGGTTTGTTAGTCTCAGATGCTTTCCATTTTTTTATCAGCACAATGCAGGCAACAGACTGGTTGTTAAAAGTACATCTGAAGTTACGTTCTGCCTTCTATAAACTTAGTGTCTCAGATGCTTCCATTGCCTGCTTATCAGTAAAAGCCATACCCAACCCCAGATACCTTCTCTCAGAACAGGCTTTAATTTCATTTTAGAACTTTTCCTTTTTAAACAGCAATTTGCCTTTCCAGGGACCTTCAAAGTGTTTTCAAAGCAGATGTTATATCCTTCTGACTTGCTATGAATAGTCTTCCATTGTCTCAAAATATATTTCCATTTAAAAAATGTACTTCTGATCAGCTCTTAATTTATAATAAAGATAAGTCTGCTCTTTTATTTGATTTATTACAGATTATTTCAATGAGAACATTAATTTCTGTGAAATAAGATGCAAACAGATTTTTATGTCTGAATTCAGTGTTTGCAACCCAGTATTATATGGAAGCAATACATATATTTCAGTAATATAATACAAAACACGTATTATATAAATGATAAATGCATGTTTCTAAATTTATACATGTTGAATTTAATTATGTTTAACACACATTCTAACTTCCAATTTCAATTTTACTAAGGTGTACCTTCTGCTGCACAGAATGTTATTTCAAAGGTGAATGAGACCTCTCTGAGTTTGGAATGGAGTGAGCCACAGGATATTGGTGGCCGTGATGACCTGCTCTATAATATCATCTGCAAGAAGTGCAGTGTCGAAGGCAAAATCTGCTCCAGATGTGATGACAATGTTGAGTTTGTCCCACGACAGCTGGGCCTGACGGAAAGGCATGTGTTTATCAGCAATCTTTTGGCTCACACCAGATATACATTTGAAATCCAAGCAGTAAATGGAGTCTCCAGCAAGAGTTCACTTCCTCCTCAGTTTGCAGCAGTTAATATTACTACGAATCAAGCTGGTAAGTAGGGCATTGTTTCAACATTTAATATTGTAATGTCTATATATAACTTAAACATTCCAGCTTCCCAATAAATAATTCAGTGAATCTGTGCTTTATGTTTCCCAATGTAGTTTTAAAAGAATCACTGATTTCTGTGTAGATTGCATCAGTGCAGACTATGACATTGCACCTTGCGGAGGAGTAAGATATTGCTGACAGCAAGTTGGGGACATCAGAAGTTGCTATATGCTTCACAGAGTAATGATGCAAACATGAGCTAGCTAGCTAGTAACATAAAAGAAGATTGCAAGAATTTTTTTTAGATATAGGAAATGTAAGAGAGAGAGAGGCACAAGTGGACATTGGACAGCTGAAACACAAGGCTGGAGAAGTAGTAAAAGGGAACAAAGAAATGACAGAGGAACTCAATAGGTACTTTCCATCAGTAGTGTTTCACAAAAGAAGACACCAGTAGGATACCAGAACCATTAGAGAGTCAGAGGACAGAGGTGAGTATCATGGTCATCACTACAAAAAAGATGCTGGTGAAGCTGAAAGGTCCGATAGTGAATAAATCATGTGGAGCAGATGGAGACACTGCAGAGTTGTGGAATCTGTTACTAAGAATGGTATTGTGAAGTATGTGGAAGTGTATAGTAAAGTAAGGCTCAGTCCGCATGGCTTTGTCAAGGGAGATCATGCCTGATAAATCTGTTAGAATTCTTTGAGAAGGTAACAAGCAAGTGAACATGATCTATTTGGACTTCTAGAAGATATTTGACAAAGTGCCGAAAAAGAGGCTACTAAATGAGAGCAAAAGAGAAAATGCTGGAAAATCTCAGCAGGTCTGGTAGCATCTGTGAAGAGAGAAAAGAGCTGACGGTTCGAGTCTAACTGACCCTTTGTCAAAGCTCACTAAATGAGAGCTTCTAGTGTCGGGGACAAGGTACTACTGAGTAGCAGAAAACAGTGAGAAGGAATAATGGGGTCTTTTTCAGGATGGCACCCCTTGATGAGTGGAGTTCTGCAGGGATCAGTGTTGGGACCACAAATATTCACATGATACATAACAGTTTAGATGAAAGAACTGAGAGCATTGTTGCTACATTTGCCAGATAACAAAAATAGTTGGACGGACAAGTAATGTTGGGGAAGTGGGGACGCTACAGAAAGATTTGGGCAGTCTAAAACAGTAGGCAAGGAAGGGAGTGCATGGAATACAATGTAGGAAAAAGTGTGAGATTGTGCACTTTGGTAGGAAGAATAGAGGCTTAAAATATTTTTTATATGGGCAAAAGGCTTTGAAAACCTGAAGCACAAAGGGATTTGGGAGCCCTAGCCTCAGGATTCTCTTCAGGTTAATATGCAGGTTCAGTTGGCAGTTAGGAAAGCAAATGCAACGTTTGCATTCATTTCAAGAGGGCTAGAATACAAGATCAGAGATGTACTGCTGAGACTGCATAAGACTCTGGTCAGACTGCATTTAGAATATTATGAGCAGTTTTGGGTCCCGTGTTTAAGGAAGTATGTCTAGCCTTGGTTGGTGAGGGGGGAGGTTTCCAGAGGAGGTTTACAAGAATGACCCTGAGGTTGAAGGACTTGTCATATGAGGAGTGGTTGAGGACTCTGGGTCTGTATTCAATGGAGTTCAGAAGAATGAGGGAGATCTGATTGAAACTTTACAGAATACTGAGTGGCCTGGGTAGAGTGGATATGGAGAAGATATTTCCACTAGTAGGAGAGACAAGGTCCCAAAAACAGAGCCCAGAGTGAAGTTATGGCCCTTTAGAACTGGGATAGGAGGAATTTCTTCAGCCAGAGGGTAATGAATCTATGGAATGTATTGCCGCAGAAGTTCATGGAGGCCAAGTCATTGTGCATATTTCAGACAGAAATAGATAAGTTCTTGGTTAGTAAAGGGATCAAAGGTTATGGGGAGAAGACAGGAGAATGGTTGAGAAACATATCGGCCATGATCAAAAGACGGACTAGATTTAAAAGGCCGAATGGCCTAATTATGCTCCTTTATCTTATAGTCTTAACACCTCAGTTTCTTCAACATTCCAACCGCAACCTGATCCTTTCAAACTCGATTAAAGTGAATACAATTGACACTAGCTTCAAAAAACACAAGCTGAATTTTTTGGCCCCAGTAGAAGTAGACAAAGAGCCAGGTGGTTACAGAGTTTCACACGGCCTGACAGGACACTGCTTCTTTGGCATCATCCTGTCCTCAGGCCATTTTATTCTTTCGGACTAATTATAAATTTTTAAGATGTTAACAGTCTCTAGCATGGTTTTGGTCAGAATGTAGAACTTAACCATCTCCGATTAAAATAAACATTGATTTTGTCTCCTTTCATTTATCTTGGTTAACATTTAGGGTGTGTGCAAATAAATATGAGTGGATTCCTTTCATCTTTGTTCAGTTCCAACTCAGCCTCTCACACCAGCTCAAAAGCACTATTGTACACTCCCTGAAAACAGTATAGACAGAATAAATACAGTTTTGCATCACCATGCCAGTTCAAGTGTCAGTTATTTGTTGTCGCAGGACAACTGGTGTTAGTGTAGGCACATTTCATGTAGTTAAGAACAAGTGCATTTATTTTACAAAAGAAAAAGCAATTTAAATATTTCAGCTTCAGGTTGTACAGAAAGCGTACAAATTTAAAAACTGTCATTTTGACACACATTTGTTGCACCAATATCCAAAAATTACATTTGCAACTGATAGTCATTTTACAGAAACATGCACATTTTATGTATGTGTGAAGATTATGTTCTGCTTGTTGAGTATGTCACCACAAAACAATTTGTGTTGCAATGGCAACACTCCTGTAGGTTTCCTAAACTCTTGATTCCAATTATTGAAAGCTCTCAACCCTTGAGCAGAAAGGATTTATTTGAGGGTGGCCATCCTTGAGGTTAAGACTTGTCTGACTTTCACATTAAGCTCCCCTTTTGTGTTGTAGCTTATCTTGCAGTGATTAAGGCCTGAATATTCATTCACTTGGCACTTTCTATATTATAAGTCCGACACAATGAAATGGTGTTAGGGGACCTGCTAAATCACAGCCCGAAGCAGCTGGTGGGATGCCATCAGGCTTTGTCAGACAGGAATTCACACTGGCAGTCCAGGTGCTGGATGGTGTAGCTGTAATTAGGCCCTGAGAGACAGATGACTGTGTTCTGAGTTCGGCTGTTAAGGGAATCTTACCTCCAGGCAGTATGTATGTAATTTGTCCATTGATTGGTGTTTAATGGACGGTATTAGCTTCCATTGTTGCATGACTGGATTAGAGGAGTTGGACAGCAGGAGCTGTAAGTGGTGGAAATCTGAAGTCTTATTCTCTATAGGTAAAATTATTTAAGTAGTTTGGGTTTAAACATTGCAGCAGGATGATGGAACTTGTTCTGTGCACTCACAGTTCCAGTTTTGAAACTCTATTATCAGCAGAAAAAGATAGCCCCCCTCAAGTGAATTGCTGTACAAAGGCAGCAAGCTAGAAAGCAAATGAACATATTTGTTTTTAACAACAAAGATATATTTTTATGGATCTTATTTTAACATGCTAAACTTAACAAGGCACTTCACAGGGGCATTAGAAAGCAAAACTTAATGTTAAATTGTTCAGCTAATGGCCAATTGCTTGATCAAAGAGTCTTAAGAAGTAGCTTTAAGAAAAGGTTTAGGGAGGAAATTACAGAGTTCATGGCCAAATTAAGCTGAATGCATCATTACCAAAATTGTGAGTGGTCAAGAAGTGGAGAATCACAGATAATTTAGGGGGAGCTGTGCAGCTGCTAATGAAGGTCAAGATTATGGAAGGATTTGGAAACAAAGATGAGAATATTAAGATGGAGCCATTGCTTAAAGCAGAAGCCAGTGCAGGTCAGTAAGCACAGGGGTGATAAATGAACAGAAATCTATGCAATTTAAGACATGAGCAGCTGAGATTTGGATAATCTCTTGGAGTAGAATGTGGGAAGCTAAGCAGAAATTGTCAATTCTGGATGTAACAAAAATATGGATGAGGACATCAGCAGGAACTGAGCTGAAACAGGGGCTGACCCAGACATTTTTCCAAAGTGAAAATAGGTGGTCTTAGTGTTGAATAAATGGATAAAGAGTTACCTTAAAATAATTAATATAAAATTAAGGATCTTTGATGAAGATCTCAAATGCTAACTCTGCTTCATTCTCCACAGAGTTTGCCAGGCCTGCTGAGTTTCTCCAACATTGCCAGACTTTATTTCAAGAAAATTCATAATGTTTTAACATACTTTCTATTGAATCATTGCAAATTAAGGAAAGTTATTTGTTTAATCTTTATTAATCTAGCAAGAGTTTGGCATGTAACAAGTTTACTAATTTATAGGTATTATGGATATAAAACAAGAAGAATTTCTTTAGTTAGTGATAAAATATAGGTGTTACATATAAAATACGCTATGAGGGCAATGAGAAATGACAAATAACTGCACTTCTAAGATGGGACATATTCCATTGCAGTCTTCGTGATATTCATCATTCACTCATGAATGTATACAGTGCCTCAGGACATATTTTAAAATGAGAATCCTTATGATTGAACAATTGATACAGTTTTATAAAACAGTGGGTTTAAGCTAAGGGAAGTTCCTATACCGTTTAGGTATCAGTTTGTTTCAGTTGTAGTTATTCATTATTAGATGTTTTTAAAATTCTGAATGATTTCGATCGAGTTCTTTGTGAACAATTAATTTCTGATTGGACGTCGAATTAGATACCAATTTAAAATTACTACTTAGTGGTGGTAGGTATTTTTTTCATAAAGTGTTGAATTTGAGAATACATTGCTGAGAGAGTTATTGAGGAAGTGGTCACTTCTTCTTTATATTGGAACATTGGCTCTGCATTTGAAATAAGAAAGCACTGTGGCAACTGAGTAGGTAAATAGGAATTATTTTGGATTGCTGCAATAAAGAGCTATTAGAGATAAAATGTGGCAAAGGTTCTTCTGAACTGTAAACACCTTTGGTTTTGTTGGTGGTGCTTGGAACTAAAAAGAAATGTTTGTTGTTTGTTGTCCTTTGCAGCTCCTTCTCCTGTGCTTATGGTGCATCTACTGAGTGCCACATCAAATAGCATGACTCTATCATGGCTTGCACCTGAAAAACCCAATGGCATAATCCTGGACTATGAGCTGAAATATCGTGAAAAGGTACAGTAATGCTATACATGCTGCTGAAAAGATCAGGCATGCTGGTACTTTAGTGACACTAATCCTAGACCATTGAAGTATTCTATTCCCAATAATTATTTTCAATTGTTTATGTGGATCTCATAGAAAATAAAAAATTGAATATTTTTTTAAAATTGCTCATGAGGGAATCATTGATATTTGACAGCCCAGAAAGAAGCTGTAGACCTATTGTGTCTGCACCAGCTCTGTTAAAGAGCATCTCACCTCTTGCTATTCGCCTCTCATTCCCCCTACAGAACCTTGCACATTGTCCTTGTTCAAATAACTATGTAATTTTCTTTTGAATACCTCAGTTAAACCTTCCTCCACCACTGTGAATGACACTGCATTCCAGAGCCTATGCACTCATTGTGTAAAAGATTTTTCCTTGTCATTTTGCTTCTCTTATGAATTACTTTAAATCTGTGTTGTCTCGCTCTTGATCTTTTCATGAATGGGAATATTTTTTCCCTATTTACTCTGTCCAGATCTCTCAATTTTGTATGTTTCTATCAGATTTCTTCTCTCCCTTTTTTATGAAGAATTCAATTCCAACTTCTCCGGTCTATCATCACAATTGAAATTCATCATCCCTGGAACAACTCTCACAAACCTTCTGTACCCTTGCCAATTTCTTCAGTTCCATCCGAAGGAGTGGCATGCAGAACAGGAGAAAACACTCCAGCTGAGTCTATTATTATATGTTCAACACAACCTCCTTGCTATTGTGTTGTATGCCAATTTTAGTAAAGACGTTATTAATCAAATATGTTTCATTACTGCTCTCTCAACCTCTTCCACCTTTACGAATAAAGCACAAATATACCAGGTTCCTATGCTCCTGCACTCCCTGCAGAGTTGTACTCTTTAGTTTATACTTTCTCTCTACTTTCTTCCTAACAAAATGTTTCATCTTATATGTCGCCACATTGCATTTCACCTTCCAATTATCCACCCCCTCAATTTATTTTAGCCCTGGTGTTGCAAAGATTTTGAATACAAACCACTTTTCAAAAGTGATTTGGAACATACTCTTCAATAGGTATTTTTTTCACAGGTTTATCAATAAAAGCCCTTTTACTATCACTTGGCAGCTGAGTTATGGATTGGACAATAACTATTCGCCCTGTCCTAATACTTTTTCATCAATATTTCACGTGTATTTTAATCCAGGACCAAGATGAATCAACAGCGTCGACCATTACAAGTCAGAAAAACACAATTCGCATTGAAGGGTTAAAACCATCTGCTTCTTATGGAGTTCAGGTGCGAGCCAGGACCGTGGCTGGATATGGAAAGTACAGCGAAACTGTAGATTTCCAGACTCTGATGGAAAGTATGTCTGTCAAATTTTGACTTTGATTGGCAGTTTTCAACAAGAGTTCTTAGGGATATAAAGTTAAATCTGTTGTTGATAATTTACTAACACTATTTTAGGTATGTTATCAACACTGCAAAAATTTGAATAATCTAAATCTCTTCACTTTTTGGCATTTATTATAATCTATTTGTGGCATTTGTCAAATGATTTACAGAAATCAATTAATAAATCCTAGAGAGATCAGCTACTATGTCAGACTGTGGGAAGCAGATGATGATTCAAGATTAGGATTAATCTATGTGAAAGTGGAATACACGTATTAACACATTCACAGATTGTTAAGGGCTTCACATTTCTTTGTTTTTATTCCTTTTTATGAAACTACTCTTTTCTACTGGTTGAACTCTTAAATAATACCTGTCCTTCTCTCTTCAGATGAGAGTGGGAAAAGCATTCAAGAACAATTGCCCCTGATTGTAGGTTCAGCCACTGCAGGCCTGGTATTTATTGTAGCTGTGCTTGTGATTGCATTTGTGTGCATCAGGTAATCAAACCTTTTCATATGCTCAAAGAAAAGCCTTCATAAGAGTTTTCATAGTCTGTATTTAATGCTCTTAGTGTCACAATAAAAGTTTTCAGAAAATATTTCTTTTCTATCTTGTCTGAAGAAAACGTGGAAGTGGTTCAGAGTCAGAATACACTGAGAAACTCCAGCAGTACAGCACCGGCCACAGTAAGTTCCTCCATGAACTTTTTCCACAAGAAACATATTGGGGTAGAAGTTGGTCTCACATTGTTTTCAGGCCCAGAAGCAGGGCTGAGCAAGGCACTTGTAGCTCAAACAAGACACCTGAAATTGGGCATCAGATCTCATTTCAGTTGATTTGGTGTTGTGCCCCTCGGCATCTCAAACATTTCAGCATTTCAAAATTCATTCTGTTGATGATAGCTACTTCTTATGATGTAGAAAGGCCCAGAGTAGGATAAATGTGCTTAAGGTGGGTGGAGCAGAAGAAGTTTGGACCCATGAAAAGCATTCTTACAACCACTGTCAGTACAAAGTTCTTTTTAAAAATTGCCAATAATATTTGTTGGTGACCATGTTAGAATTGAAGAATTCTATTTGGATTGCACTCAGTTTCTGTCCTGCTCATCTAAAAGTGATTTTCTCGACAGCACTTAAAATGAAAGTCAACGCTTTGACTTATGTGGAGAAAGTGAGTACTGCAGATGCTGGAGTTCAAAGTCAAAAAGTTTGGTCCTGGAAAAGCACAGCTGGTCAGGCAGCATCTGAGGAGCAGGAAAATCAACGTTTCGATCATTGGCTCTTTATCAGGTTTAAGAGTTTATACTTGAAACGTCAACTTTCCTGTTCCTCGGATGCTGCCTGACCGGCTGTGCTTTTCCAGCACCACACTTTTCAACTCCGCCTTTACTTGCATACATAATAAACCTAATACAATTTTTGGGATGGCTGAAAATGACTTTCAATTTATGTTTTCAGTTAGCTATTTTAATCAACCTATTCAGACATATTTTGGCACACACTCAGGGAAGGTGAGACATGAACCTTATATCTTCTGTCCAAGAGGCAGTGGCACCAGTACACCACTTAGTCCTCACTTAGTGCTTACAAAATGGGTAGAAAAAAATGCAGTTTCTATTTTCCATGGCTAATTATTGATTCAAGAAGTATAATCTATTTGTTCCATTAATGCTGCATATCACTTGTCTTTATCACTAATAGTCACACCAGGAATGAAGGTTTATATTGACCCTTTCACCTATGAAGATCCCAATGAGGCTGTCAGAGAATTTGCCAAGGAAATTGATGTATCCTGTGTAAAAATTGAAGAAGTGATTGGAGCAGGTAGACCAAAAGGCATTGACAATCTCTTATACTAAAACATATCTAAATTTGCCATGTTTTATGTGACCAAAAATCTGAAATTTAGTTTGTAATTTTTTTTTTGTGCAGGTGAATTTGGGGAAGTATGTAGAGGACGCCTTAAACTTCCAGGACGAAGGGAGATCTTTGTAGCAATAAAAACACTTAAGGCTGGTTATACAGAAAGACAGCGAAGGGATTTCTTAAGTGAAGCCAGTATTATGGGACAGTTTGATCACCCAAATATTATCCATTTGGAGGGAGTGGTCACTAAAAGCCGTCCAGTCATGATTGTTACTGAGTTTATGGAGAATGGTGCCTTGGATTCCTTCCTCCGGGTAAGTGCAAAATTTAGCACTTCTTGCATCTAATGTGGTTCTTGAAATCCATGGGAAGAAAAATCATGAGGAATGTATAACTGGTGGTCAATTTACTACCAGCACTTTCTACCCCACCAAAGCTGAACCATACTTCTTTAATGAGACATGATGGTTTTTCAGTACCTGGCTTCCCTCTAAACTTACATTAAATTTGACATAGCAACAGTTAATTAGAATTTAATTCTTTGATTTTCCTAAACTGAAGTGAAATGCTTTGATGATGGGGGTTAATATGCTCACTGTGAGCCTGTAAATAAATACAAGCACACTTGGCAGATTTCTTTGTGTGATATAGTGCAGGTGTGTTCTTTATAGTCACATGATTGAAAGGATGTCAATTTATTTCATCAAGGTTACCTCAGGAATTTCAAAGAAACCTGAGCTCCTCTTCCGCTGCCTTTATAGAAACAAAATATTTAATACCTTTTATTCATTGAATTTCTGGCCTTGTTGCTTGTTATTTTGCAGATGAATGATGGACAGTTCACAGTCATCCAGCTGGTCGGCATGTTAAGAGGAATTGCAGCTGGGATGAAATATTTGTCAGAAATGAACTATGTGCACAGAGATCTGGCAGCCAGGAACATTCTGGTCAACAGTAATCTTGTGTGCAAAGTGTCAGATTTTGGTTTGTCGAGATTCCTGGAAGATGATCCAACTGATCCAACCTACACAAGTTCATTGGTGAGGGCAACACCAATTATGTGCATTACATTCTCTGTACTTCTTTCTGAAGTTGTTTGAACACTTGAGATGTTAGAATGAAATGAGGTAGTTAGGCTATAGATAAAACTAAATGTCATGCTAGCTGCAAAGGATTCATGACATAATCTGAAAATACAAATGGTGAAACTGTTTCATGTTGTAATGTTCAGTTCATGTGCTTTTTTAATATAATGCTTCTACTGATCAATATAGTTTGAAAGCACTCCAGTTTCCTTTATGTCGTTTGGCTGAATTTTGCTAGAGTTTAGCAAAGCGTCATTTTGGCAATTTTCATGGAGGGTTTTTCTCCAGTGAGTCCTAATGGGTTTCTTCGCATTACTTTTCCCAAACTAGTCTCATTATCTGTGCATTCCACCCTATGGCACTTTCTCATTGTAAACCTCCAGTCACCACAGACAGGATTATTGGCTACTGCCGGGACCACCTGGGATTGCTGGTGCGAGCACCATCTTTAAAGGCCAACCATGTATTTGGCCAAGTGCTGGAAATCTGTAGCTGCCTGACATGGTTCCTGTCACTTCTCCCAGACATGTTGGGCAGATAAAGGGCCTTTCCGTCAGGGATTCGGAAGTTCTCATGGATGGATGGGAGTGTGCGTATGGTTGAGATGTCGAAGACTCCTGTCCAAGATGCAGGACTGGAGGAGCGAGCAACAAGCAGACTCTTTTGAATTGTTCATTTACGGGTTGTGAGCATTGCTGTCTGGGCCAGTATTTGTTGTCTATCTCTAGCTGTCCTTGAGAAGGTGGTAGTAAGCCACCTTCCTGAATCACTGCCATCTGTTTGGTGTAGGTAGACCCACGGTTCCTTTAGGGAGGGAATTCCAAGATTTTGACCCAGCAACACAAAAAAAAATGGCAAATTATTTCCAGTGGTTTGAAGGGGAAATACAGGTGGTATATCTACCATCAAGCTGTTGCTCTTGTGCTTCTAGATTCACATGGCATGGGTTTAGAAGGTGCAGGAACCTCTGAGTTTCTGCAGTGCATCTTGTAAATGCTACTCACTGATGCTACTGTATGTCAATGGTGGAGGGAATGGTATCAAACAAGCAAGCAACCTGGATAGTGTCAGCTTCTTGAGTGTTATTGGATTGCTCTCACCAAGGCAAGTGAAGAATATTCCATCACACTCCTAACTTGTGCCTTTCAAATAGTGAACAGGCTTTGGGGAGTTGGGAGCAGAGTTACTCATTGCAGGATTCCTAGCTTCTGACCTCTTGAATTGCCAGGTGACCATTCTGATTTTCACTTTTGGAATTGTCACAATCTAGATTCTAATCAGTGGGAAAATGGGAAGCTACATGTCAATGAATCACGATGGTATAATAATAAGATGTTACTGCATTAAACATGCCCCTTATTGCTCCCCAGTGAGAATTTCCTTTGGGTGTTCAACACTTCATTGTAAATTGGGACTTTTTGCTTTCAACATCAGGAATCTCGTTAATGCCAATCCGGCACAATTCTTCCAAATTCTGGCCATTGCTCACATTTTTCCAGGGCTATTTTCCCTATTGTCCCTCAGTATAATATTTCTATTGGACCGAAAGTATCAGCTTTTTAAAAAATATTACTGTTGGTTTGGTGATTCAAGAGGCCAGGTGATCAAGAGTCAGGGAATGCTCAGACGTTGAGAGGAGGAGGTGAGCAGAAGAGGTCTGAGGCTGCACATAGACTTCTTTCTCCTGATGGAATTGGACCCATGTTTGGGGAGATGATTCTGATGTGTTTAGGGTGTAAAGAAGAGGCTGACAGTGGGTACTTTACTGTTGCAGGGTCCGACAGAAGCACTGTTCTCCTCCAAGCACTGTAAAGGTTCATCTCATAACTTCCATATGCTGTTTTATAGCAGTTTTCAGCAGTCCCTTTAAATGATAATTGGTTAGACCACTCAATACCTGCTATGTCTAAAGATATTACAAACAGTGCTTGCTTCCTGTATTTGTATGCGAAAATGCTAATCACTGTCTTAACCAGTTTGCCTGTATAAAAAGTATAACATATTTTAATTTGGACTTAAAAGAAATGTTGATGATAAACAACTTCCCGTTGTTAGAAGGTATTCCTGGAAATTGAATCAGGTCAGCCTCACCTTCAAAGGGATAACTACCTCCACCGTTCTATTGAGAAAGAGGGAAACAGCAATTGAAAATTGTTCTTATCCTTTCTGCAGTTCATGAGAAACTGATTTAGACTTAGTTAAAAATCACACAACACCAGGTTATAGTCCAACAGGTTTATTTGGAAGCACTAGCTTTTGGAGCGCTGCTCCTTCACCTTGTGGAGGATAAGATTGTTTACTCCACAACCACCTGATGAATCAGCAGCAGCATTGTTCTGTTTTATCTGGCTTGTAACAAATATCAATGTGTTGAAAGTGAAGGTGGACTAAAAAGACCTTTCTGTTTTGGTACCAGGGCGGCAAAATTCCAATCAGGTGGACAGCTCCTGAAGCAATTGCTTATCGCAAGTTCACTTCGGCCAGTGATGTTTGGAGTTACGGAATAGTCATGTGGGAAGTGATGTCATATGGTGAGAGACCATACTGGGACATGTCAAATCAAGATGTAAGTGTCTGAGCCGATAAGCTCAAGCAAACATATTGCATGAGGGATCCATCTGAAGTGTTAAATAAAACATTTAAATAAAATGCTATCACTTTGCTCCTTTCTGATGAAATGTCCTCTCAATTGTTTTGGATTTTGACTCGTTTGGATAATTCACAGATTGCACTGACTGGATGCAGGAATTTTTTAAACTTGGTTCAAGAAATTGATATCAAAACCCTAAGATTTCTCCTCCAAAGTCTGGTCAAAGTAAACGTGGTAGGATTTGCCATGAAATTAACAGCAGGACTTTCAGACAGATCTGAAAATAGAAGCCCAGGACCATGAGTCCTGTTTTTGACATTAATGGGGTTTGGATAGATGTCTATGTATTGATTGTGCCACAGAGAATTAGATTAAATATTTTTGGGGAATGGTAGGATGTGTGTGATGCCTTATTGTGGGGATGTACTTGCTACATATTAAGACAATTGAATGTTACAGTTCAAAACCTTATTTGTAATAAGGTAAGGTTTCAAGTTTGGAAGTGCAGTGCCTTGGCATTGCTTCTTCTAAGGCTCATAGTAGTCAAATATATTCCTCCTATACTCCAGAATGTAGTTATGTTTTCTACCCACAATAAGGAATAACCTAAGGCTAAAAGCTGTGTAATATCTCCCAGATACTACAGTTCTTAAGATTTTTTTTTGGTTTGAAATGAGGACACAGACATCAAATACTTTTGATCTTGTAGAATAACCAGACAGGAACTGGTACTTTTTGCTTTCAGGAGAAATTATATCAGCTGGTCAAGGCTTCATACAAAATTTCAAAACGTCAAGCGGCTGAGGGGAAATTCAATTTAATTGCCTTTATCAACTTGTGTGAGGCTTTTGATTTTGTTTAAAACACAGTCTTCATGGCAGAGCTGGATTGTTGGAAGATGTGCCAAATTGTGGATTTTGTCAAGCTGTGGATTTCAATTTAAACATCTGTTTATGATTAGTTTGGCAACTCATCATATCTGTCTCTCTGAAAAGAAGTCAATGTATCTTTGCTGAGATTCAGTGCCCAAAACTTAATGATGCTCCCTGGATGTGATCTGACCAAGTCTGTACAATGGAGCTATAACTTGCACACTTGTGTAGTTCAACCTACTGAGATAAAGGATAGCATTCCACTAGCCTTCTTTATTCCTTCTTAAACATGTATAGTAACTTTAGTAATTTGTGTACAGTATCTAGATTCTCTAATTTCTTTGCTTATCCATAGCTCCCAGCTGTGCGTAATTTAGACAGTATTTCACCTTGTCTTTCTCAGGTCCAAAGAGAATGTCCTCACATTTCACATTAAGCTCTATCACTTAGTTTCACTATCTCCTTTGGCAACATTCCTCCTTTCTGCATAATTTACTGTGCCTCCCAGTTTAGTATCACCTGCATACTTAGACATATAACTGTCTATTCCTGTATTTGACATTACTGCATATGGTGAAGAGCTGAGTAAACATTCCTAGAAAGCTCCAATCCTCATATCCTGTCAATCATCGTTCTTGCCCTTTACCCCTACTTTATGTTTTCTACTTCCTTACCAATTACCTTCCATGTCAATAGGTTAATTTGAAATGTAATTGTTCACCAGTGGAAGGTGAGAAGTACTGAAAAGGCGAACATTTGTTGTCCATTCCTCACTTCCTTTGAGAAGGTGGTGGTGAGCTTCTTGAGTGTTGGTTGACCTGCAGTCATCCAGTAATGTGGAGAGTATTCCACCACATTTCTGATTTGTGTCTTCTAAATAGTGGAGAGGCATTGGAGAGTGGAGAGGTGTATCACTCATCCTAAAATTCTTAGCTGTTGACCTGCTGTTGAAGTCATACAGCTGAGTCCAGTTCAGTTTCCAGTCAGTGGCAACCCCAAATGAAGTTGATAATGGGGGGATTCAATGATGTTAAGGCTGTTGAATGTCAGGGGGAGATGCTTAGATTCTACCGTGTTGCAGATAATCATTGCCTGGCAAGTGTGTGACACATTTGGTAGTTGCCTGTTATTAGCCAAAGCCTGAAAGCTGACCAGGACCTCCTGCATGTGGCAATGATATCAGAAAGTATACAAAGAATCAGTGAATGACCCCATTTTTCATCTTATGGTGGAGGGAAGGATGAATCAGTTGCAGATGTTTGGGCGTTTGACACCACACTGAGAAACCCCTGTAGTGATATTCATGCACTCTCATTTTTTTTATAATCTCTAATGCAAGACCTTAACAAATGTTTTCTGGAACTCTATATAGGATGTATATAGAGCTCTGTCTGTCAAAGTAGTTCGTGACTCTGTGATGAATTATTTCAGTACGTTTTCAGCACTTGAAGGTAAATCGACAGCATTGTAATTTTCCGGTTCCTGTCTGTTTCTCTTAAACAGTGGAGTGATATTTGTAGTTTTCATTCCATGACTCATATAAAATATGGAGAGTTGTGCAAAGGGAGCTCAGTTCACTTGCAGTCTTTCATAACACTTTGGATTCTCTTGCAGGTTATTAATGCTGTGGAACAGGACTATCGTTTGCCACCTCCAATGGATTGCCCAACTGCCCTACATCAGTTGATGTTGGACTGCTGGGTAAAAGACCGTAACAACCGACCTAAGTTTGCTCAGATTGTAAACACGCTGGACAAGCTTATTCGCAATGCAGCTAGCTTGAAAGTCGTCTCTATTGCAAATCCAGGGTATGTTTCATGACAAAGTGGAAGTTCCGTTTTCAAGACCACATAGAAATGTGACTTTTGATTTTGACTAGGTTCTTACCTTTTAAGTTATAACCTTAAATAACATCATGTTCTAAGGATGCCATGAAAGGGACCTTTAATTTGATGAAAGAATGCTTAATTTCCATATATAAACACTGACATTTTAAGTGATTGACTTTAAAATCTTCATCTTGGTGTCTGTTGCTCAAGCATGAAGTCAGTATCGGTCATGATCCTGATTATCTTTTGTAATAATGCCTGTCATCTAAGATGGTATGTGGGACCACAAAAGACAATATGGACTCTTCAGCAAATGGTGAAGCACTAAGGATTTTCAAAATAGCTTGGATCCTTTCTTCTGTCTGTGCATCTAGATCCTTACTGATGAGTGATAGACAGGAAACAATAATGAAGTGACCTTTTGTTTAGAACTAAAGGTCACAAGGTCAGTTGACACTTAATTGATAAGACTGATAAGAAATCTACCTGAACAATACAAACAAAGATGTGTTAGTTACACAAGTGAGTGCAGAAAATTTTGAAAAAATGCACATCAGCAAGATGGGAATAAACAATAGCCGTGAAACGTTTATGGTACCTTTAGACAAGTTAATTAATAAAAAAACACTGGGGGGATTTATGAGACAAAGTCCACTTCTAGTCGTGGGGATGAAACCTTCAACTCAAAGAAAATCTCCATTTCTACCTGAAATACTTGTCAAACCTGTAATTAAATTTGCATGGAAGAATGTTTAAGGAGTTTTGGGTAGTAAGAAGTAATTAATTACACTGGCATGAGGCACTAAGGTTTTTTTTTAATTTAAAAATCTCTTAAATGTATATATATTAAAGTGAATGAGGAGGGTCATAAATGATATAGGGTAACACTGATGACAGGACTGACATCAGCCTATAGATAAAGTTAATGAGTCAGATTTCAGGAGTGACTACCTCAGATTTAGTACAAGAAGCAGGGCTGACTGACGCTGCTATAAAATTTGATCTGACAGACAGTTGACATGTGGCTCAGCAGTTTCAGTGTTTCTGCAGCCTGCAACAAAAGAATTACTTAGATGATTATGTAGCCATGATTATTTATTTCTTTCATCATTAAATTATACAACAATAGGGAAAACATTTAGCCCACTGTGCTGACTCTTTGAAAGAACTATTTGCTCTCTGTGGATCTTTACTCACAGGTCCATAAATATTTCCCCTCTAATATTTATCTAGTTTTCTTTTGCAAGTTGCAATTGAATCTACTGGCCATTTCTTCTCTGACAGTGCATTGCAAATCATAATTCACTGTAGAAGCATTTTTCTCCTTGTGTCGCTTCTGACACTTTGTTCAGTCACCTTAAATCTGTATCAACTGCTTATTGAATTTTATGCCAAACAAAAATTGCCCTTTATTCGTGTTTTCAGAAAAATTTACTATTTTGAATAGCCCTATTAAATCCCTTTTTAACCTTATTTGACCTAAGTCGCGCAACAATACTTCAGTTGGTGTCCAACCAGTGTTTCATGACGATTTGATATAGCTCTTTTGCAGTTTATACTCTCTGCCTCAAACTACAAAGCCAATGCTCCCAAATTCCTATTCAACTGCCTCCTCTACATGATCTTCCACCTCCAAAGACTTATGTATGTAGACCCTCAGTCTTCCTTTCTCAGAATTTTGTATTACCCCTCTTCATTCCTTCTACTAAAATGAATCACTTTTGATCTAGCCACAATAAATTTTATCAGCTACCTGTCTGCCCACTCATGCACTTAACACAACTTAATTTGTATTTTTCCATTCATCCATTCAATAATGCAGCATTTTAAAGCAAAGTTATCAGTACAGTACTTACGTAAGTTGCTTTGGCTAAATATTAATAGAATTTGCTGAGATAACTCACTGTGTAAATGAAACACTGCAAATTGACATTGATTTACATAGATAAAAGTGACCTGAGCCTAGAAAGTGGCCTGTGCTATATTTCTTTGTTTGGTGTTGCCCAGAAGCAATTTCTGTATGGTGGGCGGGGATGTGTGCAGATTTCCATTCTGTCATACAATACTTACCGAAGTGGTGAAGGCAAAATTTAGGGTTTACCCATGCCTATTTGTTTGTGTCATCTGTCATGACATGAATTACTTTCAGTACAGCATACCCATTCTCTTCTACTATCAGCTCTCATCTTCACTTATCCAACTTCTCCTCTGTCCTGGCTACTATTAATAATCTCCTTCTCTGCTACCTCTTTCATATCGCTCTGTCTCTCGCTCTCTGGACTCATTTCCACCTATCCATTCATCACTCCCCCAACATCTCTCAAACTTGTCTTCAACATTATTACCATTTTTTCCCAAGCTGGTATCAGTTCTGATGAAGAGTCACCAGACTTGAAACGTTAACTCTTGCCACAGATGCCACCAGACCTGCTGAGTTTTGTCAGCACTTTCTATTTTGTTTCAGATCTCCAGCATCCACAGTTCTTAGTTTTTAGTGGTTAACTCACTGCCACATCTACTCTAGGTATGCCTAATTTGAAAACATGCTGCTCCTCTCTCCAGCAGAATTCGTGGCCCGGCTCATTCGATGAGAATTATGGAAGATGTAGCTGTGTAGTGATGAGCTGTTTGCTGGAATTCTTTAAGATCATACTGAGGTGTAACCACCTCGATATTTTACTAGAAGCTTGCAAATTTCAATGGAATTTTAATAACAATTATTAAGAATATGCAAGGAATGAAGGGATGTGAACCAAGGTCAGGCAGAAGGGATTAGTTTAATTTGGCGTCATGTTCCGCACAACGTTGTGGGCTGAAGGGCCTGTTCCTGTGCTGTACTCTTCTATGTTCTAATTTGGCAAAACTGGATAGGTGAAATGGAAAAGATGAATCTTGGATCCTGCTTATTACTTGTTTGCTTATTCAAGAATGAAATATTGAAGACATCTGTTCTTTCTCCTCCACCCTCTTTGTCTCTAAGTAAAAAAGATGTATGAAATTAGATTCATATGAGTCTAATTTTGATCTCTACGCTGCTGGAGGTGAAAACAAATGAAACACATGCCCTGAGTGACCAGTACAGCTTTGCATATGTGAAGAATGATATGTAGGGTGTCCATCAGATATTATTTCCCTTACTTTAAAAAAATTATAAGGATAAAATTGAAAAAGTAGCTTAAAAGAGTTTGTGCCCTGAAAGAGACTGGGACGTCTTTCTTTATTCCTTTAAGTAACATCAATAAGATCTGTCTTTGTGAAAGTATCACCTGCCCCTGTATTGATGTGCATAGAAGATGATCTTCAAATACTTTATTTTATTAACAGTATATCTACAACAATCCTGAGTCATTCTTTACCTCTATAATGGCTCTAAGTGATTAGCTGTCAATGATATGGTCCCAGTCCCAGTTCCAAATACCCAAAGAGGCTCATTCATTTTGCACTTTTAATCACATATGTGTCATCAATGTTGTCATCAGTTAGCAGACTAATTCCAATATTGGCCCATGTAACAGGATGGGTCGTTAACAAGGGCTGCTAATCATGCCTGCTTGATCTGTTTCCTTAAAATTTCTCATCCATTTCCTGTGCAGTCTGCTTTACATTATCTTTGAATCTCTCTGCAGATGCCTTGGTAGGAATATTTTGGCAAAAATCACTCATAAAACACTTTATATGTCCAAAGCAAGCTAACCTTTGTATTGTATTCAAAGTATACAATAAACTGTGCCTCAAATTCTTTCCTGATGTCCTCATTGCTAATTGTTCTCACTCTATTTAACTATAGACCTTTATTGAACTATCTGCTTCATTTTATATAATCAACAGTGTTGTCTGGTTTGTGCCAAAGTGTAAATACTACAGATGCATTTAACTATATTTTATTTATTATTGATGAATTTATGTATTTTGTTACTTTTAAGAGTAATAAGCCAAATAATATATCATTATTTTACTATGAATGAGTGAAACCTAAAACAATGATTTTGGTTCTGCGAAAGAATCAGAAATGTGGAGTTGGGTGTCACAGTTAGCAGTGAAGCAACAGCATTGACTACTGACCTTGAAGAAAGTTGCCCACAAAGGTTTTGTGATCTCTGTAACCTGGATTTCATCCTTCCTGATGTCAGTTTCAGTCAGACACCAAGTCATCTCGGTGTCTAGCAGCAGAGATGTCATCCGACAGGTCAATCAGCCAATGAACTACATCATGGGGACTGCAGCAGTTCAATAAGGCATCTCACTGCCTCCTTATCAAGGGCAATTAGAGATGTGTAATAAATGCTGTCCTTGCCAGCATCACCACATTCCCATGAATGAGTTTAAAACATGAAGTATTCTCATCAACAGCAAATTAGGAAGCACAAACTACTCACTTCTTTCATTTTTACTTTAAATGTTATATTGATAAAAAAATGGAGTATACATATAAGATTAAAGTAGAAGCTAACGTATCTTAAATAAACTTGAAAGAAATGATTTGAAAGAAAATACAGGATGTGTTTTATCGTATTGGAGAAATTTGACATTCCACAAATGTGTTTGTACTGTTTAAGGGTCAGAGAGTTTGTTTAGGAATAATTAGAAACTTGTATGTTATTAAAAGAACAGGTCTGCCTCATTCAACAAGTCCACCTTTTTGCAAAAGTTTTCAAGAGTAAGATTAATAGTTTAGGAGTAGAAGTTCACATTAGCTCAATATTTTATAATCAGCCGCAAACTGGAGGGCAGGGTGGAATCCCTGGGAGCAATGGATTTCTGCATTTAACACAAAATTTCAAAGGTTCCCCAGTTTCAGAAGAGTAAAGACAGTGAAAGTTGATGGTTCTGCCATCATCATTATCACTTCAATACCAAGGTCATAAGGAAGAATAATTCTAAATTCTCTTGAGGTAAAACTGATAACTAGAACTTTGAGAGATATATATTGCAAAGCATACCTGTGAGTAGTAACCAGTTCTTTCCTGTATTACATTGCATTACCAACACATTACAGACACAACTCCAAAATATATTGTGGCAGAGCATACAGAGTCAGACAACACAAAAGCAAAACCCCTTCGGTGCAGAGTTAGGAAAATTCAATTTTACTATTTCATCAGGACATTAGTGCTCACAGCATTGTATGATATTATAAAAATACAAAATGCTATCTTCCTCCCTCCATTGATTCTGTCTCCCTTGTCATTGATGATGAAGTTCCCTTTCAGTATTTTAACCATGTAGTTCAACACACAGGTCAAGGTGAACACAAAACACACAAAATTAAGACTTTTTAGTCAAGGAGCAAGTAACTGGTATTTTGTGTACTACTTCACAGGTTACAAAGCATTGCAGATATTAGCAGAAAACAATAGCAAATCATTTACCTCTTGTGCCATATTATATCTTAAAGCAGTGTAGACATGCTCAGTCAATTGTCAATGATCAGAACTGAGCCATTATGAGAATTAGTGCACACAGGGCAGCTGTGATCCTTAAAGTTCTCAGTACCTGAAGTGACTTGTTTCAGGCTCACTCTGGATACTGATGTAAACAGGGCTTAAGGTGTGGACTGATTTTGTCTTATCTTCCCCACAGCCCTTCCCAGCCTCTTTTGGATCGTACTGTTCCTGACTACACCACATTCACCACAGTGGGAGACTGGCTAGATGCAATTAAAATGGGTCGATACAAGGAGAATTTTATTAATGCTGGGTTCACCTCTTTCGACTTGGTTGCGCAGATGACAGCAGAGTAAGTATTAAACCTCATCACTTTCTCTAGCCTGTTCATGAAATTTATTATGAACTAAGGCTGAGACAAAAACATGTACAATTGGTTCAACCATTTTAGTCATGATTTGTCTCACACCTAAAGTATAGGCTCTGTCCTTAGAATACCAATTGGAAACCATTTTTCTCATGGGATGTTGGCATTGCTGGCAAACTATCAGTTATTGCCCATCCTTAATTGCCCTTGAGAAGGTGGTGATGAGCTCCCTTCTTGAATGCTGCAGATCATGTGCTATAGGTATACTCACAGTGCTGTTAGGAAGAGGACTCCCAAGTTTTTGACCCAGTGACAGTGAATAAAGTTCCCAATAAAATTAGTGTGTGACTTGAAGAGGAACTGGCTTCATGCTTGGGTTTCAGTGTAATAAGTAATTTTAACTCATTGGGACCAAATGATTACATAGATATTTTTCATCATAGGAAAGACAGAATTAACTAATAGAGATGAATACTACATAAAAGAGTAATGAGTGGGAAGTTGAATTTGTGAACCATCAAGTTGAACTTTCTTCCTTCCAAAAGGTTTTTTAGTCGTCAATGTCTTTAGACATCTACCAATCAGCTGAATGGGATGCAATTAAAGACTTCATTAGATAATCCTTATAATTTACTTATTACATAATAAATACTGCAGAATAATTATGTTTAAGTAGAGGAATCTTAGATGATAAACAATATTAG
The DNA here is from genome assembly GCF_037043375.1 of Chiloscyllium plagiosum. Taxonomy (NCBI): domain Eukaryota; kingdom Metazoa; phylum Chordata; class Chondrichthyes; order Orectolobiformes; family Hemiscylliidae; genus Chiloscyllium; species Chiloscyllium plagiosum. The sequence goes on along the minus strand of NW_028270151.1, from coordinate 47,001,220 downwards.
TAACCAAAGTAGGGCAACTCAGACATTTGTAAATTGTTGCTTTAAAATTACAGAAATCACATTTTTCATTGCATTGGAGGAAAAAAAAGAGAATTCTGAAGACATCAGTGTTGAATTATTAAACAATTTTTTTTAAAAATTGGAAACTAGTCAAAATAAATTGACAAAGAAAATGTAACAAATGTGCATTCTTTTGCAGAGACTTGCTGAGGATAGGAGTTACATTGGCTGGACACCAGAAGAAGATTCTCGGCAGCATTCAGGACATGAGATTACAGATGAACCAAACGCTTCCAGTGCAGGTCTGACAGCAAGGCACTCTGGAATTAATTAAGATTGAAGTCAAGTAGGATAATTGTGTGCAGTGCCTGACTTCCAGTTTTTCCTGTGTGGAGCACCTAGTTCTATTGTTTCAAGTCAACCCTCAGTTCAAGGATAATTGTAGCATGAATTGAAAAATATCTGAAAGGGCTCCAAAAAGGAACACAGTCTGAAAATAGTTATCTTGGCTTTTGGGCAATTGGTTTCTGTCATGGGATTTTTACTTCTTTTGCACCAAACCTGTGACGATATCAAAGACTTTCAAAAGCTGCCACAGAAGGCAAGTTCTGCCCAGAAGTCAGTATATTATTAAGTCTTCATATTGAAGATGTATTATTTAAAATCTATGTATCAAGATACCACATGAGATATTGGATCATAGATTTGATATTCCACTTGTGTTCCATTCCTTCAGAGCACCATCGATGAAAAGAAAGAAAGAAGTTGAACAATTCTGTATATAGAGTGATAATCTAGTCTCTGAGTTAGTTCCTATTTCTCAACTTGCAATAAAACCAGATTGGAATAATAATGGAATGCCTTCAAGGTGTGCTTGCACCTTTTGGTTCAGAATGACCTTTCTTCACAACTTCTGTGGCACTTGAGTATTGAATACTGGCATCAGGATAATTATATCGTGAGATGGAAGTGAAAGGAAACATGCCTAGCTATCATGAATACAAGATTGAAGTTGAAGTTACCGGGTGTTCTTTTAATTTATGGTTACGCTAAGTAAATGAATGACTGGATGCATTGGCTATCCCTGCGTACCGACAAGGGAAGGATATGCTGTGCACAAAAGGCATGAAGCAGTTCTTATAGTGTTCAACCAAATAACACCTGGAAAAAGATGGATGACAAGACTTTCATCAATAAATTGATTCTGATTCAAAACTGCTGTAATGCAGGACAGAATCTTCATTCTGGACTTTATTATTGGGGTTCCTTTGGCTTCCAGCTGAAATTTGTGAAATTGTCACCCATGGGAACACAGTTGTGTGGAACATTCTGAATTGCAAAAGCAGATGCCGAAACACCAAAATGATTTAGAACCTTTAACTGTGAGAGCTGTCAAGAAAAAGAATAACTCTACATGACCGAAGAAACTTCATGGCCATCTGTTTAATCAAGTGCTGTTAAATTTTGTTGTCATTGCCAAAAGAAAGGAAATTTTATTTTTTCTAAAGAACAGATAAAACCTTTGTAAACAATAGAGTGCAAAGAGTAATTGTGACACAAAATATGGAAAAGGCAATAAGCGTTTTTAATTTAGGTTGTATTACAGTAAATCATTTCTTAGCTCATCTCCAAACCTCCCCTTACTTAATATTCCAAGAAGACATTGGCAGAGGAGACTGTATATTTGTACATACTTTTAGATATTTTCCTTTGTTAATGTGTGGGCTTTAACCAATAAATACAGATTGTGTATATTTTGCCACTCTAAATGGCACGTACCTATATTGTATATAGACAAGGCAAAATGTGCAGAATGATACAGTTAAATTTTGATGTTCTGCAATCCTCATTCACAAAAGTAGACCATTAATTCCAAATTGTTCTGTAAAATAACAATGTTGTAAAAAATAATTTTGAACTATTCGTTGTGATAGGTCATTCAGTAGTAGTTCACAGTACCTGCTCGACATCTGTGACTAACAAAATACATTTGGTTATGTTGCTGTGAATTTGGTGCAAGCTTTAATAATGTGGCCCACCATTTCTTCTCAAGTAATCTTTCTACATAGTACTTCTGTAAGAGCCATACAGTGGCTAATCTTTTGTAGAAAAACCTAATGGCTGTCTTCCAGTCACTTTGGAAAACATACCTGTATAGTATTTTGCAAACTTTTTAAAATATTGAGATGTATTTAATGGTGAAAAAGATGCATTCTTGCATTTGTAGAAATATTTTTAAAAAACCTTTTGCAATTAAATTATTTAAGAAGTTTATGGTATTCCCTGAGCTTGTTTCTTTTGTGCATCAAATTCAGTGCCATTCCTTGTATTCAAAGTTGGCAGTTGGTTAATATAATGTTTTATGGTAATGTCAATCTGTTGGAGACATCCTGAGTTAAGAATAGAGTTTGTTTTACAATGCACCTGATTTTAAGTGAGTAACTAAAAATGAGTCATAGTGGCCTGAAGCAATTCTGTAATAGAGTGAAATGACAAAGTCTAATGAAAAAATAAAGTTTATATTAAAATTTCAAAATCTTCTCTTGGCTTCAAAGTCAATGAGGAATATATATTTATTAATCTAATACTGTCATTGTTTGTCAATCAATTGTGGATTTGAGGATGTCACTGAATTTGGGGACATTTTTCATAAAGTTTAAATACCATGATGAACACTAACAATGGGCTGAATTTCTCCGATTTTGGCAGGTGTCTTGTGATAGCCTAAGAGAGCCAAGACAGACACAGACATACACGCACTCTCTGTATTAGAAGGAAGGCCTATGGGATCTCCTGTCCATTAAGCTCTTAAGAGGATACCGGCAGACCTTCCTCTCAACTTGAAACTGAAGTATATGATGTTCCATCTGCCCACAGCTGTAGCATTCAGCAGCACTAGTGAGAGGACTATGGTTGCCGCTATTATATCATGCACTGGAATCTCAAGATTGAGGACTAACACAAGTTAAACTTTGAGTGTTGTTGCAGGGGTTGGGAGCAGAAGTGCCAGGGCATTAGAAGCAAGTGAAAGGAATTAGCTCTCAACAAACATCATACCCCACACTATGCCCACCCAGAGGTGGGAAATTGCAGCTATCAGGATGAGAACCTAAAGTGATTGTTTTTATTAAAACTCTTAAGTAGTCAATTAAATGAATGTGGGTTTGGAAGGAACCATGAACCCAGCACTTAATTACATGGAGGAGGGAAGGCATTGGGTAGCATATCGCCATGCCAATCTGTCTCATTTTGAAGGTCTCCTCTGGACCTGGAAAATCCAATTCAACAAATCTTGTGGTATATCTACAGAATGCCTAAATCTCAAGTCTCTTAAAGTAAGCATTATTAACCTCAAATAGCTGCTTTCTTGAAGCTTCCTCTGTTGTTTAAGATAGTTTAGTCAGGTTGAGTATTTCATTACTAACACGTGGACCAATAACTGGTCTCAAGTTCGTGTAGCTGTTAACCAATTGGAGAATGTCATCCACCTACAGAGAAAGGAAATGCTCCAGTATCATTAGGAACCCTTGCAGATTCAGCCTGTAACTGGTAAAACTCACCACAACTGAAGTTGACAGATTCAAGTATCCTGCAACCCATGGACTCAATGTGTGACCATTACATTGTGAAACTCCTTTCTTATGAGCACCTTGTTGAGTCTCTGGTTCTCATTTTGGTGGAATTATTCTTATTTGTACATTTGGCTTCATGTCATCCTCTATTTGTTATTTCTTTTCACTTGCTGAAAGAAATTTGGATTATACCTGCATATTTGGAGATTATGTTTGACTCTAAATATTCTCACGATTTGACAGAATAGCAAGATTAAATTTCAATCTGTTTGGTTTAAGTTTTGATTTTCTCCAAGAGGTTTATTTCTGTATTCAGCATGAAGTGACTTTCTTCATATGGCCTATTTTTCAATATGACAGACTCTGGTACTAATTTAATGCTGTAGTTTTTGAACTCAGGTCCGACTAAAGTGACTACCAGAACACTTGAACTCATATTCCTAAGGGTGATTTTTACGAGTAAGGGGCATGCAGGTCTGCTCAATTCACACAGAACTCTCTACTTTCATGTAACAAATAGAGACTGATTTAAGCTGGTTGTGGTTATGTTTTGGCTGAAGTTAACTCCCAAGTATTCAAATATTAGGCAAGTTCTGGTCTTTGTCTTAAAGTGAAAATGGATTTCATTCATTTCTTTTCAATCCTGCTGACAGGAAACTAAATTTAATACTTTGGAATGTTCAATGTTGCATTTAGAGTTGTGACCCTACAATATATTGAGTGAGGTGGAGACAGTTAATATTCTTATGCTGAAGGAAATTTAAAGGCAGCTGTAGTCTATAAATTTTTATGACTTAATACCATGGTATGTATTTCATCTTCATTACTCACGTACTTTTATGGAAACTGATTTCTTTTACGCTTCAGTATTGATCTTAAGTCCTTGTTACATAGCTGAATTCTAAAGGAATCCTTAAATGGTTTGTTAGCATTACCCAATTTTACTGACAAGAAGGTAAGACGTAGAAATCTTGGTGCAACATCACAGACTGGAGCACTTTCTTTTTACGGTTGGGAAAGCAGTGTTTTCATTTAACTGCATCTGAAGGAAACAGGCTTCTAACAAACAACTTAGCCTCAGTATGGTTCTTCAGGACCAGGCAAAGTTATGTGCTAGTCATCCAAAGTAAGGTAAATGTTTGATCAGCTAAGCCAACAACAATTGCACTGAGCATTTATACATCTGGATCCTTGTAAAGACCTACCTAAGACATCGGACATGGATGTGTCCAATAAAGATATGGTCATCTTGCATAGGAAAGATCAAAGCTACCTACTTTGAACATGGGAAGAGGGTGGTGCAATTTACACAAATTTATTAATTCAACCTAATGCCTTTTTCAGCATATAGAATGAAACTGATTATGCCCATACCTTTATAAAACATGATCCAATAAAAAGACATCCTACTCTACAAATGTGGAAATACTCAAATTCACACACCAAGCAGTCTAGAAACCATTGAAGAGCTATTTCTGACTCAACTTGCATCAAATGAAGTTTGGACTAACTTATAAAGACTCACAAAAATACACTACAAAGTGTGTCGAAACAACATTTATGTTGCTTAAATTCCTCTTCTCTGAAGGAAAGCCAATGTAAAATATCCAGGAAGTGTTAATGAACTAACATTTTCATATTTCACGAATTCAAAATAGACACAACTTGCTTTTAAACTTCATTCTCATTGACATAGGAAATTCAAAAAAGGATGCCCACATTAAGTTGAAAATTCAGACTGGTAACCCTGATTAGCTGGATTTATGCATGTTTATCATATGACTGTGCTAATCAGAGTGGAGTTAGACCAAGCTAAAGTGTGAAATCGTGGGAAAGCCTGCAGCAAAAATGTTTTTGAACAATTTTTTTCAGAATGAGTATACACCAAGAGTAGTTTTAATGTGGATGAAAGTGGATTGTTTTGCTGTCTTTTAGCAGATCACTCTATTTAATGCTGAAATGCATATGGTGAAAAGTAAAGCGAGGAACATGCCATTAATGTGATTGGTGCAACATAGATGGTACCAAAGAAATGCTGTTGCTTGTGGTAGCAAAGTCCAAGAAGCTATGTTATTTTGCAAATATCAACCTCTATATTATGAGGCTAACAGAACGGCCTGGATGATCTCCATCATTTGAAGTGGATCAGAAAGGTGGGCAAAATGTATGAATAGAAGAAAATAAAGGCTCTTATGGACCTGAAGAGTCTGATGAATACCTGTCTGCTCTCTCTCCTGTTTCCACAGTTGAAGCTGCAAAAAATGGAAGACCTGCTCTGGAAGTTTGTCCTTCTGCCTAAAAAGATGTTTGCATTAATGACATGATGTGCTAAGCAGAAAGAAAGACAACTGAGGCTTTTTTTCAGAGCTAACTCTCGTTATTTTTACCTTTTGCGATACAAGGTCAGGCCTTTATAAGATGTAAACAAATTGAAAAAAAAGCGTTCACATTTACTGTGTCATCATGCTCATGTTTTTTGACAGAACTTGTTTGTAGGCAAACTGGGTCACATAGGTGATTCCTCAACCTTTTGAAGCTCTGTTTAACTCAAATTTGCAGGCTTCCACAATTTAACTTAGTGATTTTACTGCATGAAGAAGCCACTTTGGGCAGAAACACTAGATTAATGTAAAAGGCTGTTGTGCTTCAAAAAGGAGAATACAAAATTTGAGTCGCACCATTTGGGCATATACTGATCTTATCGTGTGCACTTTGTCAGGAATTCTGAACCAACAGTAATCCACACAAACCGCTTACACCAAGTTATTACAACATCGCATTTCAGGTTTACGATATTGAAAAATGAGAAGTAAAAATCACATTGTGAAAACATCTATTGCCTGTGCTAATCATACACTTTCACTGTTTCTAAGATGCAATGGCAACTGAGGTGGATGGCTACTGTTGATCTGCAAGGCTGGTTGATGTAGTGAACCACTTGAAACAGAGTTGTAAATGCTGGGGCTATTGGTGGTATATGTCTAAGGAGAGAGCAGCAAGAGTGCTGTTTTTTGAAATCTTCAGAACCTTTGTCAGATTATTAATTACATTTGCTTTTGTGGACAGTTTTGGTACCACAATTCTAGTTTAGACCTCATGCACATCTCATAGTTAGTGCCCGGAGGTTTGGCTGAAGATGCTAATGCCCATGAATGGACAGAACATCTCTATCCTTTGCTAATGCTTCCAGTCCTATTGCAAAGCTGTCGAATGCAGCTGAAGTCCATTTCCCCTTTGAAAGATGCAGGCTGCTTTTAAGTCTGTCACTGAAGTCGGATGTTATGTGCCACCAGTAAACAAGCTGCCATTAACAACAGCAAAAGAAAGGCAACAGATCAATAATTAGTGTTAATACGGATGATGCAACATGAGACTGGTTCCCAACCAGCTATCAGCTAACAATAGTTGGCAAAAGGTGAATTTAGAGGTTGGAGACAAGTGGAGAACTCTCTGTAACCCTTCCATCTCTGCTCCAAGCAAAAAAAAACCAGAAATACTCATTAAGTCAGGCAGCATTCAGTGAGAAAGCTAAAGATATTATGAATAAAGGGGGATTTTTTTTAGTTTCAAATGTTCTGCAATGTACTGGTATATAACAGAGATGATCAGTGCTCCCACTTTATGCATCCTACCAAACTAAATGCTAGTCAGACAATTAACTGGACAATGGACCTCTCCAGGTCACAAAGACATTGGGTAGGACCCTTGTGGTACAGTTGTAAAGTCAGTACCTCTGGACCAGGAGACCCGTTTTCAAGTACTGCCTGCTGCAGATGTGTGCCATAACATCTCAGGACAAGGTGATTACATAATAAAAAGACCATATTGGATCGGGATGGCGGGGTGGGTAATGTGAAAATCCCACCCCAGGGCCTTGCTGATTGATGAGAGTCTGGCAGTTGTGTATTGCTGAGGGAGCAGTGGTAGCTGCTGGGCTCAGTGCAGGCACCAGACACTCAGGTCTGTCAATGGAGCAAGGCCATGAGATGAATGATATCAGTGCGGAGAATACAGGGCTGGGATTGTGGCGGCTGCATAAACCAGTAGGAGAAGGGCTCTCAGCACTACAGAGAGCCCTTCTCAATGAGGGGGTGGGGGAGGGGGGCTGCCATGATCTGTCTGAATGCCTATGAATAAGAATTAGCATTTCCTGCACCACATTAGCAAGGGTAGATCTCATGGAATACAGGGAGAACTAGCCATTTGGATACAGAACTGGCTTATGGTAGAAGACAGAGGGTGGTGCTGGAAGATTGTTTTTCAGACTGGAGGCCTGTGACCAGTGGACTGCCACAAGGATCGGTGCTGGGCTCTTTACTTTTTGTCATTTACATAAATGATTTGGATGTGAGCATAAGAGGTACAGTTAGTAAGTTTGCAGATGACACCAAAATTGGAGGTGTAGTGGACAGCGAAGACGGTTACCTCAGATTGCAACAGGATCTGGACCAGATGGGCCAATGGGCTGAGAAGTGGCAGATGGAGTTTAATTCAGATAAATGCGAGGTGCTGCATTTTGGGAAAGCAAATCTTAGCTGGACTTATACACCTAATGGTAAGGTCCTAGGGAGTGTTGCTGAACAAAGAGACCTTGGAGTGCAGGTTCATAGCTCCTTGAATGTGGAGTTTCAGGTAGATAGGATAATGAAGAAGGCGTTTGATATGCTTTCCTTTATTGGTTAGAGTATTGAGTACAGGAGTTGGGAGGTCATGTTGTGGCAGTACAGGACATTGGTTAGGCTGCTTTTGGAATAATGTGTGCAATTCTGGTCTCCTTCCTATCGGAAAGATGTTGTGAAACTTGAAAGGGTTCAGAAAAGATTTACAAGGATGTTGCCAGGGTTGGAGGATCTGAGCTATAGGGAGAGGCTGAACAGGTTGGGGCTGTTTTCCCTGGAGGGTTGGAGGCTGGGGGCTGACCTTATAGGAGTTTTACAAATTTATGAGGGGCATGGATAGGATAAATAGACAAAGTCTTTTCCCTGGGGTTGGGGAGTCCAGAACTAGAGGGCATAGGTTTAGGGTGAGAGGGGAAAGATGTAAAAGAGACCTAAGGGGCAACGTTTTCATGCAGAGGGTGGTACGTGTATGGAATGAGCTGACAGAGGATGTGGTGGAGGCTGGTACAATTGCAGCATTTAAGAGGCATTTGGATGGGTATATGAATAGGAAGGGTTTGGAGGGATATGGGCTGGGTGCTGGCAGGTGCGAATAGATTGAGTTGGGATATCTGATCAGCATGGACGGGTTGTACCGAAGCGTCTGTTTCCATGCTGTACATCTCTATAACTCTATGACTCTATTCCCTCCAGCCTCCACACCCCCACAACAACAAGCCTGCAGGCAGCTCCAGTAGGTTTACTTTCCTGGCTTCCCATATGACAAGTCCTGCTGCGACTGCTGGATGAATACAGCTGCTGGTGGAGTGTGACCTTTAAGCAGGCATTGATTGTCAAGGGCACCAAGTGGTGTTGAGATGGGCACCATCCACACACTTTCCCATCCACACTTAAATATTATCAGGGAATGAATGGTAAGACAGCAGGGTCCCCCATTGCCATTCACCCCACCACTGAATTAAATGAGTTGCCTTCAAACTCTCCTTATTGAATCTATTAAATCCCATCTATTAATCTCTCCATAGATGCTGGGTGCGTATGGAGTATTTCCATCAGTTTTCCACATTCCTAGAACTTGCAGTATTTTGTTTTTGTATTTACAAAGCAATTATTCCAGACTTGCAACTCATTTGGAACTTAGATCAAATAGAATGAAATATAATCTTTGGTTTGCAAATTAAGCTTTCTTCCAGTATAAATCCAGCATGAGATACTGAACCAATGTTTGAAGTTTCTCAATTATTTATTTCTATCAAAACTTATACAGAACAGGCCACTCGTGCTATTGTGCTAAAGAAGCTGTTGTGTTTATGCAAGGGACAGAGCAGAGATCACTCAACTTAATGTTTTCTTGTAATTACATTTTCTGTAACATGCTTTTTGTTCTTGAAAACTTGTTTGATGTCAGTGAAGATTCTTAAATTAGATGAATAGAAAATCTCAACAGAAACACTAGCCTTCACATCAGATTCATAATAGAATGCTGACAGCAGAAAGGCACAGTGATGTTATTGTGAAGGCACATTCTATCTGGAGCATGCATAGAATGTTGTCAAACCCAATTGTAGGTAGGGATTTATTTTCATATTAAAATATAATCATCCCTTGATGAAATCCAGTAATGTCTACTGGATGTTCTTCTGTGCCTTTAATTTGCCATAAATGGTTAGTTCCATTATAACCATAGTCATACAAGGAAATTTCTTATACTGAATGTAAAGCTGTCATCTCATTTCTGTTCATAGAATTTGCTCTGTTCCTCTGAAATATTCATAAAAATAATTGCAAAACAAATTTAGTTTTGGTGCGCTACACCCACTCAACATTCTTTCAACGTTGCATTACTCAAAATTTATTTATTAAAGCTAATAAAAACTTCTGAATATGAAAGTCAATCTGATGTTTTACTTTCAAGATCATTTTAATAAATCAATTACATACTGTTTATACAGCTTTTTGTTACTAAATTTGGCTGCTTAATTCTTCAGACACGGTGAACAATTCAAGTCTCATTAAGATGGAGTCAATCCAACAGTTTGACTTTACATTGTTTACATGGAATCAAATGGCGTCTAATTTGACCTGCTCCCCTGTAGCTTTGTTGGCACAGCTTGTTGGTTCAGCAAAAACAGAAGTTGTTCAGCAATATTCAAATTGATTGCAAAAGAACAACTGAAGTAGGTTTGGACAACCTAGATTTACCATTTCTAATAACCACATGCAATTGCTTTACATTTTGCACTAAAAGTTTCCCCTCTAGCACAGACATCAAGGCAGACAGTATGTGCCATGTGCTGCTTATCTGACTCTATTAAATAGTCACCTGAGAAGCAGATACCGGTACATTGCTGTTGCCCAGTTGGATGGAGAAATGGTCCATTGATACATTGTATTTTAGTCAACATTGCCTCCTGGAAGTTCCAGCAAAGTGAAGAAAAGAACACTATGAAGGTACCAGTAGAGACAGTGACAATACTCACCCTAACTGGAGGCAGAGTGAGTGCCAGTTACATGCTTGTGGATTAGCAATCGAGTGTCTCGAGCAATGAATATTTTGATTGGGAAAAGGTTAATTCTGATGAGTCAAGTCATTTATAAGAAGAAAATACATGTATATAGGCCTCACGCCACCTAAGGGTGAGAAAGTAATCTTGTGATCTGAATTGGGAGGACATAATTGCAAAAGCTTGACAGCAGGAATCTGAACTTGGAACTCTCACCCAATTAAGTCATCATGCTTGCTATTATTCTCAACACCCCAGGGAAGGGAAAATTCAACCCATGATCTCTATTTTATTTTATCTATAATATAATAATGTTGTGACCATTTCAGATGTAAAGTTTAGCTGTCTCCTGCTGGGGCATCTGTGACTACAGTAAATACAGCTCTGGCAGCCATTGACAATCCCACTTCCCTGCAAATTATTGGTCACTGTTGACTTTCATCGCCTTTTATAGGCATGTTGCAATATCAACCAGTGATAATGCTGCCATGAGACCCACTGTTCAACCCAGCGAGCTTGAGCTTTGCCCCAGCTAGGCATCCAGCAGAAGATCAGGTTCTAATATGCCACATTACCTTCGGCAGAAAGAGGCTTGTATGTGGATTTCCATTCCTTGCAGCCTTGCTTGCTCTTAGTGTCCGTTCTTTTAAGACTTCACGATTTTGATTGGATAGAATTGCCTTGGAGTCTTTACAAACGCTTCTCTATCTTTGTCATTTTGCCACTTTCTTTTAAATGCATTCATCCCTTTAAATTATACACACATACACATTGTCACATCCACTATAAATGTGCTTCCCATCCATATCTGTACTTAGACTACGCTACTGAGGTGATGTCAGGAAGCTGAATGTTAGCAAACAACCTCAATTTGGGTTCATCCAAAAACTTCTAGATGTTGAGAATTCAACAACATCAAAAAATCTAACATATCGACCCCTTGGAGTATTAATGCTGAGCAGAGCTGATCTTGTCATTATGATATAGACTTGTTTCCAGTGTCCTGGGTTTAGAAATCTACATTTTTTGATGACCGATGAATTAAAGATTGTTGTTATTTGATATGAGGCAATTTTATGGTGCCACAGGAAGCAACTCTGCCTCTGAGCCAAAAGCTCCAATTTCAAGTCCCACTTTGGGTTTCAATGGTGATGAAATGCATATTTATTATATGGCTAAGCAGAATTACAAATTACAAATCCTTCCACTATATGCCAGTGGCAGGTAAAAAGAATGGGAGAGTCTTCTGGTCAATCTGCAGAAGCAATAGCAAACCACTACAATACCATACAAAGCATAACCATAGACCAATACAATCCAAAGTTGGTGTGTTATTGGTTCTGTGCAAGTCTGAGGAGGTGTGCTATTGCTTCCTGAGATTTCAGCAAAGTCAACCCCAGCAGTCAAGCAAATTATGCCTGGGGCTTGCTGATCATTCAGTTGTCTTGTGAATTTAGTCTGTGGAATAGACTATGGTCAGTTAGAGCAGGATAGATCACACAAAATTCCGGGAGATTTTGGGGTCAGATCATGTGATCATAAAGACTGTGGTCAGCTCAAATCTTGGGATTGGCCTGATTGTATCCAATGGTCACCGTCCCAGGGGATGGTTGGAGATGATAGGGTGTGACCTGGTAGGAAATGGGAATACCATTTAGTCCCAAAGCTGTTGCGGGTTACAAGGCTAGTTATAGTCACTCTGACCTTGATATGATGAATGTGCAGAACCAGCAAAGACAAAGGTACCTTGATAGGAGGTCAGAATGTCATTAAATGGTCAGGCTAAGGGATTTAATCAAAATAGGGGAAAGAAGGTCATCAGGGACACAAGGGAGTGCAACAAGTGACAGGAAGAATGGACAAGGTAATTTTGCGAGTCATAGGCAGATCCTACTAATCATTACAGCGATAGTATTGTTTAAAGCTTGTCGTATTGATCCAAAGGTCAATTGTACAATAAAATTATGATATTGACAAAGCCATGTCCAAGTGGCAGCAGCATGTAACCCTTTTGAAAGGGGTCAGAGAGCGGGGCTGGCACATATGACCTCTTAAAGTAAAGTAATCACACATCCAGCATTTACATGATGTTATACACCAGCTTTCAATTCAGAGTTAAGCAGAGTGTCAACTGCAGTCTCAAAGAATCACTGCTCCACATGCATTCTGTGTTATAGAGTACAGCAGCTATTTCATTTTCCCTCGTGGTTCCGGGGTGGGGGGGGGGGGGGGGGGCGGTGGGATGGTGTGTGGCATGTGGGATGGTCTGTTGGAGGGGGGATAGGGGTGGGTTGCTCCTCAAAATATTTTTGTACTTCAGTCCCAGACTCCTGATCTTTGACCACCCACAGAGGTGGGGAGTGGGAAGGTCATCAAATCCCATCATGAATTTGCTCCTGGGCCAGGCCAAGATAATCATGAATAGGTCCAGGTAGTGGTTATGTTCATGCCCACATTCTGGCCTAATTGGCATCTTACGATCTTTGAAGTTAGTATGAAGCATATTTGCTCAGTATGTATATCATCCCCATTGATGAAGGCACAGTCTTGAAGATTGCAAGCCAGAACGCCAGCCCCTGCAAAGGATGATGGGAAAGTGCTCCCATGGTAGGTTTGATGTGGGAGGGAATATGGGGCTGGAGGGTTTGGGATGTGAATCAGATGGTTTGGCAGAAAGCTTCCAGACATGTGCTCCATGCCAAGCCCACAGACACTTTCTTGGATCACCATACATGAGGTAAGGATTACTCATGTACATGGAAAGGGATATTGTCAGGCTTGGTGGTATTCTTACAATTGTACATATCTCCAAGATCCTGTAAATTGGATGGCAAGGAGCTGTTCTCTTAACAAAAACAGCAATACAGAAAATAATGGGACACACATACACTGCTTGGGGCTTTGATCAAGTGTGACACAAGCCTCTGCGAGGGTATATTCAGAGCTTAATAGGGAAAGGTGTCATAGGTGCAGTATCACTCTACGAAGACTATAACTTCCTCGAAGCATTCTCAGATCGGCTGCAGGTTTAGTAAGCAGGGCAGAATAATATCTAGCAGTTCTTCTTGCTGTCCTTCCACTTTGAATGGAATCACCACAAAAGACAGCAGATGCAACTCTGTCCTCTCCACAGAAGCATCCTTCACAGTTGCTGTGGAGCACTGAGGGGAAAGAACAGCAGAGCAAGATCTACCACAGAGGAAGGGAGTTCTTGCAGCATCTACAAGCTTTGGTACAGCTATCTACAAATGACAGAGCCAATGCAGAAGACAAATAAGGGTGTATTGATTCATCATAGGGAGGCACAGTGGCTCAGTAGTTAGCATTGCTACCTCACAGTACCAGGAACCCAGATTCAATTCCAGCCTCAGGCAACCGTCTGAGTGGAGTTTGCACATTCTTCCCACGTCCGATTTTCTCCCAAAGTCACAAAGATGTGCAGGTTAGGTGGATTGGCCATGCTAAATTGCCCCATAGTATCCAGGGGTATGCAAGCTAGGTGATTAGCCATGGGAAATTATGGTGATGGGGCATCTGCAGCTGGCTTGAAGGTAGCCTGCCTTTTAGGGTGACCTTGATGAGTTTGGCAAGTGTTTCCTGAAAGATGTGGGCCTAAAGGACCCCAGGTTCAGGCTTACCATCCTAAGCCTGAGTTCCTGCAAGCAACAGGCTCACTGGCAGAGGAGATGTGGAAGGGCCACAAACATCTTGGATGTCCTTAGACAAGGCTCCTGTGCTGCCTGTCCATCACCTCTTCTCCATCTCAGCAGCCTTTAAATATGACACTTGAATCTACAAGCCTGACAAGTGTCTTTGGGTTGTGAGAACTTCCAACTTGTTTTCCACTTAATCCTCTGAGAAATTCATCATACATTTCACTTGCATAAATAATAAGCTGAGAAGCACATGATCTGATGAACTCAAAAATAGATGTGATGCTATCGTATTCACTAAAAGTCATAGTCCAAAATTTAAAATCATGGCCCACATGTCCAATGATTCTTCAGTACGAGTTGACTTGACAGTATGAAATTAAACTTAAACAGGAAGAAAACTTTTCAAAGATTGAAAAAAAAAGCACATTAGTATTTCATTTCAACTTTTGTTTATATTTTAAAAGATCTCTGAACTACTGCGAAAAACAACAAACTGTTTGTGATATCCACTTTTAAAAAGAATCTTACATGTTTACTAAAACTAGCATGATGCTGATGATTTCAGTTTGTCTGGAGTACCTCAGCAATAAACAGTTCTCGTACTTTAATTAAATGTCTCTGCTTATGTTCTCAGTATTCAATCTGTGTAGAGGTTGTTTTATTGTCTGGTGCTCAACTGACAAGCTTAAACTTATCATTGAAATAACATTTCACACAATAAAGTGAGTGAAATGAAAGACTAATAGTCACCAGGTGCCTTATGCTTTGATTATAGTATGATATTTAAAAGAGACAAATACTGAATATGGTAAACTGTGATTCATCCTAGCCTTCCATCTCTTGAGATCTGCTCCATTTGATCACATATTCAAATACAGTGTAGTTGAAGTTTAATCACAAATTACATTGACAGTTTATTCACAATTTACTGTGCTTTCTTCTGGGCTGGTCTCCAATGGAGCACTGGGATACAGTCCAGTGCAGACATTTACAGGTAAACCCAAAGGAAATGGTTTATGAATACCATCTGTGTGAGGTTTTAGTGCGTGAAAACAAGGTTGTTCATTAAGGTTTACAAAGTCTGCTTTTCCTTTACAAAGAACTGTATTAAAAAAAAAGGAATTCAAATGCCTGTTCTGGAAATAATCTAATTTTATGTCAAAGTAAGAAGAATAGCCAGTTTTTTTTAATATCCCAAGGTACAAAGTCACTATGAGGAACTTTTTAATAAATTGATGTTTGTTTGATGTAAAAAAAAGTTTATAATGTGAACCAGCCCTGGAGTTATTTTGTACAGGCAGCAAAAAAAAAATTAGTCTGGCTCTTAAAAAACCTAAATCAGTGCCAAATGGCTTTCATTGTGGCACAACTGTCATGTCTCACCTGCCAATAAAAGTGCTTCTTCTCCATTAAAAAATAGTCTTTGCAGAAATATGGAACAGACTGTTTACATGGACAAAAGAAAAACAAAACGTAATTTAGTAGAATGATGCCATTGAAGGCATTGACAAAATAATGACTGCATCCTGGAGAATTTGATCTACTAAATATAGAGAGCAGGGACTAATAACTAAAATTGAAAAACCCAGGAAAAAATAATTTTTATTTTAAGTTAAAAGGGCTGTAGCATACCCCATCAATCTATGTTACAATCTCTTTTGTTTATATAATTTATTTGGAAATGGGTGTAAAAGAAATTACCCAAAGTGTGTTGGTAAGATAATAGTTGCAGGAAAAGGCCTTTCAGCCTTTTAAGTTTATTCTGCTAGTCAACTGGATCAGAGTGCACAAAGGAAGCAGAAAGAGAAACTTGTTTTACTTGCAATACTCAAAAAAAAAGGAACAGAGGGGTAAGGTTTGCAGCAAAGAGGGTACAGTGGATTGGTATAATGCTGCTCAGATTTTAAGCAAGATGTGACTGGGAGTTTTGCCTCAAAATACCTGGTCAGGTTGTTGAACTCTTTCTAAATTATTTCTGTGTCAGTGGTATCAGACTCCGGACAGCTCCATTTACTGATACGTATGCTCACTGTTATAACATTATCTGGCAGAGCAATGGGCATCTATTTGTGGGGGAAAAAAATTCTCCTTCATCCGAGTCATCTTCTCCACCTAAATTTTCATGTTATTTCTCGGGGTGGGTGAGGGGGGGAAGGTTGCATTCTGTGAAAAGCGGATCACTATGAGTGAAACAGAAGCTGACATTGATCAGTGACGAATGGCATTTCCCATCTAGGAGATGCAGGCTGTCTTACAATCATGGGAACACCCACCAACTTCCCATCCTCCATTTGGTGAGCAGCTGGCTAAAAGCACAATTAGTATTTACACTTATCTTTATCATGATGAAAATGAGGTGTTCCAAGAGGGATACTGAGATGGTCCAGCGGTAACATTCCTACTTTTGAGTTCAAATGTCTAGGTTCAAGTTTTATCTTCCCTGGAAGTGTCATAACCTCTCTGACCTGAGCATAAATATTAAAAATGAGACATACACCTCAAACTGCCTTGCCTCATGTCAGTAACTTTGAGTTATTATTATGGGTCCTTCTGCCAGTTGAAACATAGCCTCATAAAATCATACATTTTCAGACAAACAGTGAAAGGAGGTGTGCTCTGACATAATTCCCAAACTTACTAGAGAGCCATAACTGCAGATAGAAACTTTCAAAGGAAATCCCTCTCATTGTCTGTAAAAGGTTTAGTTTTCTAATAAATATACAATTTCACTATTACGACAATTTTATTTTATTCATTGGGTTTGGATCAGGTTATACTCATTGCTTATCCAATGCTTTTATAAACTCCAATCCTTTTTTTCTTCAATATTTCAGAATGGGTTTTAGAACAGTACATTTTGGAGAGAACTAATGACTATAGATTATTGTGTAGTTTAGGAAACAGATTCTGGCAGAGACATAGTGGTTGCTGAACTATTGCGGGATACTGATTTTACCTATTAATATAAATCCAGAGAAGCAATTCAAAAGCATTTGCTGATCTGTTTGTTATTATTGTGTAAGCTTTCCCAGGTTTTTATTTTGCTGGTGTAATTTTCTTTACATGTGTACCAAGATTTTTAAAAATATCTTAGGTGACACATAAACAAAGAGCAGGTGAAGACAAATAGAACAGGAACAGATGTTTCATCGTGGTTACAACACCATGGGAGGTGAAGAAAATACTCAATACAGAGAAAACTTGAGGCAGGTAATTACACGTTCACTTCATAAAGTCATGTTGATTAATTTTGCAAACTCAAATGCTATGCAGATCAGTGTTATGGAAGGGAATGCATTTCACTGATGCAGCTAATTTCATTATTGTAACTACTCACTCTGACACAAGAGAAATGTCAAACAAAATTCCCTGTAGCTGGCCTATAAAAACATATGCAAGTTTTAGAAGAGCATCTCCTATGGCTCTAGGCTAGCCCTGGTAGGGTTTTCATCTGCCCTGATATCTCAAGCTCCTGAAAACTAAATTTTGCTCTGCCTCTTTTTTTTATTTATATATATATATATATATATATATATATAGAATGCAATTCTCCCTTCCCTGGGTGGTGGTAAAATGGGGAAATAATTGGGCATGTATGCCCTAGAGATGACATGTTTGCTATCCCACCAATTAAATACTGGTTGGAAAGGGCCATTGGAGAGTTTTCAATCATTCAGTAATTAAGGTCCTTAAGAATCAAAGGTGATTAATCACTTACTATTTATACTTAACTAATTGAGCTATTGACTCAAGCAGCTGAAAGCAATCCCAGTAAGGTGTTACTCACAGAAACAGAAGATAGGAGCAGGAGAAGACCATTCGGCCCATCTAGCCTGCTCCACTATTCATCACGATCATGGTTGATTGTCCAACTCAATAGTCTAATCCTGCTTTCTCCCCATAATCTTTGAGCCCATTCACCCCAAGTGCTGTATCTAGCCACCTCTAGAATACATTCAATGTTATTGAACTGTGTTTGAAGAAATAAATACCTTTTCTAAGTTTTAGCCAGTTTGCAGGTTAAAACTGTCTGAATTTTGAAGTAGAAATAGTGAGGAGACTACCTCTGTTCCGCATTATTAGCATCATCATTACCACCATCGTGTAAATGAGGCGGAAAAATTTGATATCCTGTCACTGAAACACAAAATTCGGGAAGGTGCTGCCTCGACATGCCCTGCTCCACCTCAAACTTTGCTAAAGGAAAAATCCTGTTAAGAGAATCAGCATTGAAGCAAATGAAGAGCATAAAGTTCCCATACATATCCATTAGGTACTCACTTTCTCCTACTCACTGAACAAGTCAGGTAAATTTATGACATATTCATTTAGGTATAAGTGATTTTTTAATGTGCAAAGTAATTTCCCAGATCGCTTCTATCAGTCTTTCTATGACAATAAAAGAGCCCAAGTTTGTGGGTGGCTGTGAACATGATGAATGGCAGGAATGCAAAGTTCAGAATCATACATTCAACAAAGTCTGAGAACATTCAAAATGCTCCCAAGGTCTGTCAGGACATAATACCACAATATTTATTGCAAGATATACACATTTCAATTTGGCTTGAATCAACTTGTCATCCTGAAAGATTCTACAATCCCACAACATGGCATTCAGATGATTCTTAAATGATTCTGGGATGTTTTACTCAACAACTTCATTCAGAAGTCCATAGCTACAGTTATGTTTTAGTAGTTTTTATGGTCGTTGTCCCTATTGTTACACTTTGGTTTGAAACAGCTTTTCAGATTCATCCCTTCCATTTCATTTTCTCTTTTACTGCAATTGGGTCATCCTTTAGTTGTCTTGCTCTAAGACTCCATCTTTGGTGATTTCCACTAAAATCCAGTTCACATCATCACCAAATAGTAGTGAAAGTCTATTGCACTACTCTTCCATTTGTATTGTTCTTCTCACCTCATATACCTTCCTACCAATGGTCTGACTTTCATCCTTTACTGACCTAATCCATAATCATTTTAGTAATTTTATTATTTATTTGTCTCAATGAGCTTCCACGATCGTAGCTACAATAAATGTGTAATCATAGCAGACAGCAATTGTGCTAATACATCTAGTTTGTTGAGTATTGAAAATAGAAGAGTAAGAAATATACTGATAAAACTGGCCTTCTAATGCAAAAAAAAGTGAACAGTTTCAGTAATGGATAACTGATGTGCATTGACATTTTAAACCCAAACAGCAAATTAAAAATGTACTATCAGATGCCTGGAGGAAGAACGGCAAAAATCACCAGCTTATAAAGCATTCAGAGCTGCAGAAACCTGCATTTAAAATCTGCAGATT
Organism: Chiloscyllium plagiosum; assembly: GCF_037043375.1. Lineage (NCBI taxonomy): Eukaryota > Metazoa > Chordata > Chondrichthyes > Orectolobiformes > Hemiscylliidae > Chiloscyllium > Chiloscyllium plagiosum. The sequence goes on along the minus strand of NW_028270151.1, from coordinate 46,981,561 downwards.
CTTCTGTGTCAAAAACTGTGTTAATTTCTTCTATCTTGACAACTACTCCACCTCATAAATGTCAGTCTATTACTCTTTGTGCCTTACAAATGTAAATTACTCATACCCTGGAAAGACAAAATGGATTTATCAAAAATAAATGAGAGGTTATTCTTGGTTAGTGGTTTTGCACAAAGATTAAAATGTGCAAAAACCAGATAGAATTTTCTGAAGTTTTACCAGTTAGCAAGAGAGACGAATTTGAATTTAATTTCCTCTCCAAAAGTATTTTTTGATGGTTGCTTTTTTTGGCAAATTGCAGGACCTACCTTCACATACATAAAGCTCATCATTGTGGTGCAATGAAAGATTGTTCCTGTCTTCATGGTTCTAAATATTGGGGCAAATATTTTGGTTGTTCTGAGCTTTTCAGGGCAATATGTTCAAATGAGTTAAATCTGCACAAATGACCAAAGAATTAAAACACAAGTTACACCAAATGGAAATTAGGTTTAACTGATACTTTGCACCAGTTTTGATTTCAGAAACAGTGTTGGAAGTTAGCCTTGTACATAGAACTAGTCATGCCCTGAGATTAAATTAGTCAGAATTGTGATCCAGACCAGACCACTAGCCTTTTGTTATCTGTTGCAAATTGAAAGGTAGGTAAATGTACCCCTACTAAACTTAACAGTTTGCAGCAACCCTTTTAACTCAGGCCCTTTATGTGGTGAGGTAGACAAAGGGGACAAGAGTTGGGGAAGGTCCAACATAATTTTATTAACACTTTCTCAAGGAAAATCAATATTTATCAGATTCTATAATTGTACTTCAATTAAACACTATTAAGCTCTACCTATCTCTTCACAGGGCTGTTGAGAAAACAGTCTGAAATCCACAGTAACTATCTACTTTTGACATGCTTTTGAGGATTCACTACTCTCTACCTACAGGTCCCAAACACGTATTTGAACTATTTGTCTGAAAAGACTAGTGATACATGTTCAATAAGGCTGGGGTAGGCTTGAAGGATAGTTGATATTCCAGGATTGGCAGTGCTCAATTTAGACTTCCCCTCCATCTTGGGCTGATTCTGATTTTCGGGCTGTCTCACTGAGGTGCTCTTCTTGGGTCTGGTCAGTCTGATGATGCTGGTCATGAGGTACAAAGAGCTGGAGATGCTGTGCAGCTCAGTTGTTTGTCAAAGGTCCTCTCTGGAGACACTGTTGAAGTTGCAAAAGCAGAGGGGGCTGGGATTCCAGGTTGTCCCTTTTATCCCTCTCTTCATGAACTTCTCAAAGATTCTGCAGCCTGTTTCTAATTCCAGCATTAGACAGGGCCAGGAAGATTCAATGAGGATATTATGTTCCATATTTGATGGTCACAGAACATGGTTTTGAGCCTTTAACTGTTAATTTCTGGTCTTGTCACACTATGCTTCTGGTCTCCTACTGAGCCACCAATTTTGCTTAGGATTCTTCTAGTAAAGCAGGTTCACTGGAGGTGGAAACGATGTGGCCGTTCAGCATTGGCCAGGCAGTTCCAGGCCATCTGGTTTGGATAGGAAGCTAATTGTCCAAGGCCTGGTTGAATGAATAATGCTTGTTCCAACTGTGCATTTTGTAAATTGCAGAGTCCGGCTGGGTTTAAAGTTGGTTACCACATTTTGAGTTTTTATCAATGCTCATGAAATAGTGTTTATTTTGAGTCATAGAGATGTACAGCACGGAAACAAATCCTTCGGTCCAACTCGTCCATGCCGACCAGATATTCCAACCCAATCTGGTCCAGCACCCGGCCCATATCCCTCCAAACACTTCCTATTCATATATCTATCCTAATGCCTTTTAAATGTTGCAATTTTCCAGCCCCCGCCACTTCCTTTGGCAGTTCATTCCATACAAGTACAACACTCTGTGTGAAAACGTTGCCCCTTTGGAGTCTTTTGTATCATTCTCCTCTCGCCATCAGGGAAAAGACTTTGTCCATTTACCCTATCCATGCTCCTCATGATTTTATAAACTATAAGGTCACCCCTCAGCCTCAGACACTTCAGGGAAAACAGCCCCAGCCTATTTAGCCTCTCTATATATCTCAAATCTGCCAACCCTGGCATCATCCTGTAAATCTTTTCTGAACCCTTTCAAGTTTCACAACATCTTTCTGGTAGGAAGGAGACCAGAACTGCATGCAATATTCTAAACGTGGCCTAATCAATGTCCTGTACAGCCCCAACATGACATCTCAAATCCTCTACTCAATACTCTGACCAATAAAGGAAAGCATACCAAACGCCTTCTTCACTATCCTATCTACCTGCGACTTCACTTTCAAGGAGCTATGAACCTGCACTCCAAAGTCTCTTTGTTCAGCAACACTCCCAAGGACCTTACCCTTAAATGTATAAGTCTTGCAAAGATTTGCTTTCCCAAAATGCAGAACCTCACATTTATCTGAATTAAATTCCATCTGCCACTCCTCAGCCCATTGGCCGATCTGATCAAGATCCCGTTATAATCAGAGGTAACCTTCTTCACTGTCCATGACACCTCCAATTTTGGTGTCATCTGTATACTTATTAACTATACCTCTTATGCTCACATCCAAATCATTTATATAAATGATGAAAAGTAGTGGACGAAGCACCGATCCTTGTGGCATTCCACTGATCACAGGCCTCCAGTCTGAAAAACAATGTTGCTCCACTACCACCCTAATTCCTTTTAAATGTTGCAATTGTACAAGCCTCCACCACTTCCTTCGGCAGTTCATTCCATCAAGTACCAGGTGAGTCAGTTCTGTATCCAAATGGCTAGTTCTCCCTGTAATTCCATGACATTGAACCTTGCTCACCATATCCTTGTCAAACGTCTCACTGAAGTCTTTATAGATCATGTTTACCACTCTGCCCTCATCAATCCTCTCTGTTACTTCTTCAAAAAACTCAATCAGGTTTGTGAGACATGATTTCCCAAGCACAAAGCCATGCTGACTATCCCCAATCAGTCTTATCTTTCCAAATACATGTACATCCTGTCCCTCAGGATTTGCTCCAACAACTTGCTCATCACTGACGTCAAGCTCACCAGTCTATAGTTCTTTGGCTTTTCCTTACCACCTTTCTTAAACAGTGGCACCACATTAGCCAACCTCCAGTCTTCCGACACCTCACCTGTGACTATCGATGAAACAAATATGTCAGCAAGAGGCTCAGCAATCACTTCCCTAGTTTCCCACAGAGTTCTAGGGTACACCTGATCAGGGTCCTAGAGATTATCCACTTTTCAACACATCCAGTACTTCCTCCTTTGTAATATGGACAGTTTTTCAAGATGTCCCCATCTATTTCCCCACATTCTATATCTTCCATGTCCTTTTCCACAGTAAATGCCAACGCAAAATACTCGTTTAGTACATTCCCCATCTCCTGCAGCTCCACACAAAGGCCACCTTGTTGAACGTTGAGGGGCCCTATTCTCTTCCTAGTTACCCTTTTGCCCTTAATGTATTTGTACAAACCCTTAGGATTCTCCTTAACTCTATTTGCCAAAGCTATCTCATGTCCCCTTTTTGCCCTCTTGATTTCCCTCTTAAGTACATTTCTGTAACAATCCTAGAGGTCATGGATCACCTGACCACATTTGATCCTTGACAACACCTCAAATTATTTTATGATTGTAGTTAAAAGCATCAAATTATTTTGATCTGGATAGAGACCAATAACCATTTATTTTTAAAGTAAACAACAAGTGATCTCAGGAATTACAAAGAGAATACAGCCACCAAATTCCAAGTTTTTAAGCAAAATAAAATTTTATTTCACAAGTTATTAAAGTGATACAATCTACAATACATGTAAAATTTATTTCTAACACCCAGAATTAACATTTGGTAAACATATGTAATCTCCTCTGACTGAACATTCTGCAGCACATATCAAATCACAAATGTGATTGAGACTGATCCCACAGACTTCTCAGAAACTCTCCCCAGATATTGATGACATGGTGTGTTATGAAATCTCATTAAACTTCACAAACTGTTACAATTCTTCTCTTTTACTGAGGTGGCATTGAAACTGCCTCAGTGCCTGCTCTTGCTCTCGTCAATTACCTTCCTTTCTTGAGTCTACACATCCCTTGACTTCAAAAACTGCACTTGTTTACAGGCACAACTCTAGATTTTCACTGACAACTCGCTTCACCAAGCTAGATATTTCTTTGTACTGTTCCCTGATCTGTCATCTTGCTTTGCTGTATCAAACAGACACTGCTTGTGGCTTTCTCAGTTGCATTGACCTATTAGTCGTACTTAGTTTCTTATGATCCAGTACAACGTTCAGGACTTTTCTGAAACACTAACTACATGACATCTGATAACATCTGGATCTTGGATTCTAATAATTGAGAGATATCCAATCGGTCTTTGGATTTAACTCACTGTTTCCCCTCCCTAGAACCTGAGTAGTTCAATTGTCTTCCCTGCAATGCAGCTACATATCAGCACTTGTAATACCGGAAGTCTGTTCTCCATCTCCTTCAAATACTATTGAATTTTTTTCACTCTGTCTATCTTTTTTGAACTCTTGTTCAGTGACCACTGACTAATATTGAATGACTTATTGCAAAACATGCCATTAGCCCCTCTGCTATTGCTGCGCAGAGTTGAAGCTGACCAACTTTCAACTTTTGGAATTTTCTGTTCCATGAATATTAGCAGTCATAGATGGCTGGTTAGCCCAGTACAAAGAAAATAGGAGGATTTTTATCACAATGGCAAGTTTCTAATTATGCCAATTTGCAGCTTCTTGACATTTTAAAATTATGTTGGATTCAGGATTTGTGCAAAGACATTGGCATTGTTTTGAAAGATTCTAACTACTAAAATATATTTAATTTATGAAGAAGCTGACTATTGTGCACCAGTGCAATGCAAATTTGTTCGATATAACTGTTTGTCATTTTTAATTATTTAAAATCAGATATGGTGGATTAGACAGTCAGTAAAAGTGTTCATATTTTGTGGTAAACTCATTTTCAGATGTACTAGTAAAACTACGAGATGTTGTGACTCTTAAATATGTCAAGGATTTTATCTAATAGAAGAAAACTAATTTAACAATGCCCAATTGCACAGATTAATGAAAGTTTGGGGAAAGTTTTTTACCAGAGGCTTTTGAACTCTACCACAGACGTTTAGTCTTCACCATGCGGGGAACAGCCACTCACCTTTAATTCTCTCAGAATTGTTCAATTAATGACCAGACCATGGGCTTGCCATCCATTTAGGAAAAGTGACTAGTCTCTTGAAGTTGGAGTGCTTCTCCAAGAACAACCAGCCTATCTCAATCTGCACTCAGAGTGCAAGCAGCAGCAAGATGCAATAGCAATAAGTAAGTGAGAAGGCATCTGAAAATAGAAGCTACCCCTCTCGACAGATCAAATAGCCAGCCCATCAATGCATTTCAGCAGATCTCAGGTGGATAGGCAGGGCCTCTATGCCTACCTTGAGCACTAGTCCTCTGGTTCACTGCCAGGAATTTGCTCCCAGGTCACTGCATTGCCCCCTCCTCCATCTGTGGGGATCTCTGACAATGCACTGACAAGCATCTGAAATCAGAGTAGTGGTAGCCCATTTGACTCTTTGAGCCAGTTCCGACATTCAATAGGACCATGGCTGATCCAACTGTGTGTTGGATTCCACATTCCCAGCTACCCACAGTAACCTTTGATTCCCTTAGCTAACAAGAATGTATCTACATCTGCCTTAGAAATGTAATGACATTATCTCCACTGCCTTCCATGGCAGTGAGTTTTTGAGAGAACTGAGATTCTGAGAGAAACAACTTTGAGAGCAGAAAAATTCTCCTGAACTCTGTCCTAAAAAGGTGATGGCTAGTTTGAAAACAGCACTCTCTAGCTCTGAACTGACCCAAAGAAGTAACATCCGTTCAGGATATTAAATACTTGAATCAAGTC